>NC_080669.1:41373988-42573988 GCF_027579445.1 Ammospiza nelsoni | reverse complement strand
ACAGAAAAGAACATGACGTTCAAAAATGCACTTTCTCATAATTTGTTCTGCCTCTAGCAGCATGTGGTACGACTCCTCTGAATTTAAATACAGCTGCATATATAACTAAAAATGCTTAATAAGTACTACTTTTAAAAAAGATTAGCATATTAATTACAGACCACTTCCAGAAGCATCTCAATTTTCCATTTGTTCTTGCAGTGAAAGGTTTAAACCTTTGCAAAATGGCATGTTCTTTCACACTAATAGGTTAATTGCGCTCTTCTTCCTCAGTGTCCATTTATACAGAATAAAGACAATCTGTCCATTTGCTCTGAGGGCCTTTCTGTCCACTCATGGTATAAAACCCATTCAGGAAATAATAATAATTAAAGAAAAAAGCTCAACAAAAACCTCCAAGTAACTGAGGAATTTCTCTTCTGGGAAGACTTTGTTGGTGGTACATTATATGTGTTAGTGTGAATATTGTAAGCATCAGGTTTGGATTCATGTTACTTTTAGCATCCCAAGAATGTCTCTAGTAGCTACCTAAAGCTAAGACTTTAGTTCTAAACACTAACCTGCTTCAGTGCCAACCGCTGAAATGTGTAGCTTTTCCTTCCAACTCCTAAGCTGAGGACGCCCTTGTGTTTCATATCTTTAGTGTGTGTAAAATTTAAAAATAGCACCTACATTCTTCAGCTTAATTTAATTCATTAAACAAACACACAAATCAATACTTTATTCATCATAAAGAAAGAGAAAAACTAAAGATTATTGAGGTTCTCATGTCTTTGCTTCAGGTGAGTAATTGGTTTGTCACTGTCAGAATAATAAAAGGGTAACTCTGGGCTTAAAAGTAAATAGTATTTCAATTAGAAGCATAATTTTTAAAGTAAAGTGAATAACACAATAAATTTCCATAGTTAAGCTCAGTGATAAAATATCTTTGATCATATCTTGGGCTAGAATTATGACCTTGCACAATCTTATCATCAATTCATACGTTGTATTTAGCTCATACAATTGAGAAAAATTACTTCATGGGGAAAAAGGAGTAATTGTTCATGGCCTTGTAACAATTTAAGCAGGAGACATTAAAATAGCTATTGCGCAAAGGACAAGTGTCCCATTTGAGAACAGGAGTACAGGCTGTGGAGTAAATAGCACAGCAGAAAAAAATTATTGCCCATACAGGCAGACCAGTAGAGTGTTTTTGTAAGTGTGTGTTCTCATTTTTCAAGATGTTCCATGCAGGTTTTATTTTCTTCCCCTCACCTTCTCTCAGTACTGCAATAATACTTCCTGTGCCTGTGATCACTATAGTTCCCCCTCCTATCCACCCTGCCTCACCTCTTCAGCCCTTCCTGCAACTCCAGCTCTCTCCTGGGACCCGCCCCTTGCCACTGGTGGGACAAACAGCAACCTATGACACAGCAAGGTTGGAATAAAGGGCACTGACTAGACAGGGAGTTTCCACCAATCTGAACTGATTGCATTTTAACTGCATTTCCCTTAATAGAAGTAATAATTTGGGCTCCTACTGAATCAAGTTACCAATTTTCACCCAAGCTACACGAACTTCAGATGCCCTTCAGGACAGACCCTGTCTTCTCTGTTTCTCTTTATGGACAGAAACTGCAATAGGGAAGCATTTTCTCTACCAAACAGGAGAGAGCAAAAACAAGAAAACAATAAAAGAAGAAAAGTTGAGAGAAAGATTCAAAGGTTCAGTTTACTCTTGGATTCATTTAAGGTTACTTCATATTATGTATCCCAAATTTTCACTTTTTATTTGTATCATATTTCCTGTATTTGTGCTACATACATCTTAAAACCATCTGGGTTATCTGCAGTTTACAGATCTTTATCCTGTGTATCAAGAAAATTATACACTGAAACAGGCATATCTTTCAGAGAGCTATCCAACTGCGGTTTTAAAAATCTGTATTTCTTGGAAGATATAGTGGTCATTGGTAAAGTATTTAATCACCTTTATCCTCACAGTCACATTAATGACTCATTTAGGGTTAGCTTCCATAGATTCAGTTAACTCAAATGACGTTTTTACTTCATCAGCTGGATTTTGCTTACTGAGTTATCCAAATATTCATTTATATGGATAATTGCAGGATGTGATCTTGCAACATTTTAATGTTCTTTTCAGCTCTGATCTTTCAATCTCTTTTCTCTCTGTGAAAAAGGCATACTCTCCGCCTCATTCTCTCCACCACAAGGAGAGTTTTTAGAAACATGTATTTCACAAGCATTTTCCTTCAGGCTACGTTCAACCTCTATATCATTATAATGAGTGGCATATTAGATTTTTTTCTGCCAGGGTTGGCCTGGAAAAGCTGGTTTACATTTGTGAGGGACTGAACAAGAACTCTTCTTCAGTACTCTACTCCTTAACTAAAGCTAACACAGCCCTTGTGTATTGTCTAGGTTTTGTTGATCATTCACAGTGGTCTTCTAGGACCACTAGGTATCTAGGAGTGAGGTTTTTAAACTAGTCCATGTCTACTTGAACTGCAGTGTTTAACTGGAGAGATTATCACTGGAACAAGTTAAGGACGGTATCCCAGGCTATACAGACAGTAGTAGCACCTACAAATCCCTGCGTCCTAAAAGTCTCATTTGCAGCACAACAAAATTATTTAATGATATTCAGCTTGAAGACCATTATTTTTTCCCTGAAAAATCTGTTACTCAGCCAATGTTACTAGGCTCCTACATGGTTCATCATTACTGCCTAAGTAAAATCCCTTATTTTTGTTCTTACCAACCAAAATAAAAAACAAAATAAAAAACAAAATAAAAAAAAAAAAAAAAAAAAAAAAAAAAGGAGAAGAAAAAAGAAAGTTTTGTATTGTGATCATGATCAAGTTCTGACTACATTGCTTCAATGCTTTTAATATGTATCATGTGCAAGCAGCAGAAGCTTTCACAAAGAACAGTCATAACAGCTATGCACCCATAAGTCTCCTCTCATAAGGAGTACTGGGGTCACATATAAACCAAAACCAGCATAAGAAATTGCTCTTTAGAATGAAGCTGAGCCTTTAATAACAGAGCAGATATTTGAGAACATAGATGATGTCATGAACATGTCTTTTGCTCAGTTGAAAGAATCCAAATTATTTCTTCAGTTGTCTGGCTGTAGTCCTTATTTACACAGACTGACTCACCGATGAAGGAATTTCGGGAGGGAGGAATCATTTGAATCATTCGGCCTGGCTGGGCATTCTCCATAGAGCTACTCACTGTATTTTCCTGAACTCTCATCTCAACTCTATTTACATATTTCTGGTGATAACCTTTTACTGCCTCCTTGTCTGTCTAGTCTGCTAGCACATTATTCATGCCATTAGGATTTTTCCTACCTCAACACCTAATGTCTGACTAAATCCAGAGTGACCAAGTACATGAGTCAAGTTCTCTATTTTCACTTAGTGTCAAAGCATACCCATACAATTACTAGCCTGTTTTAGGACTCCATGCATTTTCAGTGAATTTTTCTTTTGTTTCTAAGAGTTTTTGAAATTAAAAACTCAGATGCTTTGGTAGGGACATTAAAGATCATACATTAAAAACCATGTAGTTCTAATCCCCCCTGTTCCACTGGATCAGGTTGCTTTGGCTCCATCCAACCAGGCCTTGAACACTTCCAGGAATCAGGCATCTACAAATTCTCTGGGTATCCAGTCCCAGTGCCTTATCACCCTCACAGTAAAGAATTTCTTCCTAATATCCAATTAAACTAATCTCAGTTTGGAGCTATTCCTTCTTGTTCTGTCACTACATGCCACTGTAAAAAGTCTCTCTCCATGTTTCCTTTAGGCTCCCTTCAGGTACTGGAAGGCTGCAATTAAGTCACCTCAAAGCCTTCTGTTTTCCAGGCCGAACAGTCTGAAATTCCTCAGCCTTCCTTCACAGGAGAGGTGCTCCAATCCCTCCAATATTCTGAATGCCTTTCCTCTGGATTCACATGTCCTTCCTGTGCTGGGAGCCCAGAGCTGATGCAGCCCTGCAGGTGGGGTCTCAGCAGAGCAGGGCAGAGGGGCAGAATCCCCTCCCTGCCCTGCTGCCCACCCTGCTCTGGATGCAGCCCAGGACACGTGTGGCTCTCTGGGCTGGCAGTGCCCATGGCTGGGGCATGTCCAGCCTCTCAGCCACCAGCACCCCCAATTCCTTCTGGGCAGGGCTGCTGGGATCTGTTCGTGCCCAGCCTGTGCTGAGACTGGGGGTTTCCCCAAAACAGGTGCAGCACCTTGCACTTTGCTTTGTTAAAACACAGGAAATTGTCACAGATTCACTTCATGAGCTTGTCCAGGTCCCTCTGGATGGCATCCCATCCTTCAGGTGCGTCGATTGCACCATTCAGCTTGGTGTCATCTGGCAGTGCACTCAATCCCTTTGTCTATGTCATAAATGAAAATATTAAATAACACTGGTCCCAGTATGTATCCCTAAGGGAGTCCACTTGTCCCTGATGCCCACCAGGACTCTGAGCCATTGCCCACAACCCTCTGGTTGACCAGACCAAACACTTTCTTATCCACCTAGCAGTTCACTTATAAAATCACTCTCTCAGTTTTTAGGGAGAAGGATGTTGTGGAGGACCATGTCAAAGGGTTCACAGAAGTCCAAAAAAATTACATCTGTAGCCCTTTCCTTGCCCACTGATGCAGTCACCCCACCCTAGGCCACTGGGTTGATCCAGCAGCAATTGCCCTTGGTGCAGATGTGCTGGTTGACCCAGATCACCTCCCTGTGCCTTAGCACAGCTTCTAGAAGGATCTGTTCCATGATCTTCCCAGGCACAGATGGGAGACTGACAGATCAGCAGTTCCCTTAGACAAAGAAGCCTTTCAGTAGACAACAAAATGGCATTTGATTGGCAAACTATGATTTCTGTGGTAAATATATCCATGTCTATTCCCTGTGACATAACTTCACAATGGTGCGTGAGACTGGAGAGGATGTCCCTCGTTGTGTTTCAGCATAAGGAAATGTGATAATGCATACTTTTAAACCTTCAATCATTTGGTAATAGTGGGGATTTTGTGTTTGTGGGCTGGTTTTGGGTTGTTTTAGATTTTTTGAGATTTTTTGGTTGGTTTGTTTGGTTTTGGATTATTGGTTTTGTTTTATTTTGTTGGGGTTTTTTAAATTTTACCTAAGCATTAAATCTGAAAGTATAAAACCCCCTATTTCTTCATCTTTCTTAGCCTTGGTTCTCCCAACTCTTGGTTCTTGGATCAAACACAGATGCTACCTGCAAGCCCTGAAAAAGTGAAAAGTGACTGCAGTTGAAGTCCAGCACTGACAATGTTCAGAATTAACTGCAAGGTTTAAAGTCTCATTTTCTACACTGCATTTCTACACCTCATATAAAGTAATATTTTGTTCCTGACTGCTTCATGAGTGTGGCTAAATTTGTGCTATTAGGGGCTTTATCCAGGTAGTTTTTATGTGTAACAATAATAAATTGTGAATCACACTGTGAGAAGCAAAGAAATATTGAACCTGCAGCTGACTGCTGGTGAGTAGTGCCTATCCTTTACAGCAAACGCCTTACAGCTGGAATCAGTACAACATGACTCACTGAAGTTAGGGTCCATAGTCAGCACCCCTAAACAGGATCCTCTACAAATCATGGGCACACTCAGGAGACAATTCATCTTCTGTAAAAGAGCTGGAAAACTCTACCTGTGAGATTCAAATATGCTGTAATTTTCATGTATTCAAAGATCAAAAGGCTCATATATTAAACACTAGAACCTCAAATATATTACAACAGTAATTTGAAGATCAAGCAGTTAGGATGTAATTTTCTAGAGAACTAAATAATTACTTATTTCAATGTTAATTCAGAACAGACCTCAAGCTCAGATACAGGATTTTCTAAAGGTTAAAGAAAAATGCCAGTGGAAATCAAAGTCATAGCAGACTATAGATTAAAGGACAACAACTGCAGAGAACAGCAGATGATTTTAATAGAGTAGTCCAGACCTAAAGGCATACATAGAAAAGAGATCATAGCAAATGCTAATAAAGTTAATTTAGAAAACTCATAGAGCTGGGAGAAATTTTATTAAAAAAAAAAAAAAAAAGAAATAAAAGCATGACTGAAGCAGTCATTGAGCTATAATTCAAATATCATGAATGGGCAGTAATGCCTAGCAAAGGCATGAGATCCAGCATATCACACAGGCTACTTTCTATAATGACTGTCTATAAACTCAAAGCATGGAATGAGCAGTTCAAGGAAAAGTACTGACATCCCACAAACAGCACTATGTATACGCAGGTTGCTTAACTGAGCTTTTCCAACCTTCAGTGTTTTCCAGTTTGCATTATCCAAACTCTGTGAGTTCTTCACAAAGCTTAGAAAAAGCAATTTGCCATTTCCTAGGGATTTGCCTGAAATCTGCACTGTAGCTTAGTCTCACCAACGCATTTGTGCTGATAATTTTGAGAAATTTTAAGTACGTACCTGTTCCTTACATTACTATGCAGGGTGTAAGGTTAGACAGCCACAAATAAAAACAAAGTGCCTGTTACCTCATAGCCAACCCTGCAAAATTTTGCCCAGAGCATGCACAGGTTTTAACATAATGCACAAAAGCAAGGAAGGTATATAGCAAGGTGCGAGTTTTCATGCAAGAGCTATATACTCCAGTAACTGACCCTGTGCAGCATCTGGGAAGCCTAGCTGCACCCCAAGGACACCTCAGCAGTCCCCAGAGCTACCACCCAGGCATGGACCTGAGGTGACAGGGCTGTGGGAGGAGACACAGCCTGTGCACTGCCTCAGCCTGTGATTACAGGCTTGATTGCAGCCTTGCCAGCAACACAGAGGAGCACTGGCCTCCCTGAAGTGAATCACACATCCAAAACACCCAACTTCTATTTTCTGCTGTTTGGATGGTTTTGTCTTTCTTTAAAAAAATCAAATCTCAAATGAGACCTGTGTCCTCTAAAACAATGAGAAGACCCAGGGCACTCCAGAACTGCATAGCTTGTCTTGGCTGCAGTGGGGAGGCTGCAGGACCCTGCCTCTCTCAGCGTCCTCTCTCAACCGTGCTTCCCAGCAGCAGCCTCAATATAGCCTTCAAGTACAGGCTGGATGAAATTCCTGCTGTGTGGGCGGGTAAATGAATGACCTCTTCCCACAGCAAACTCTAAAATATGGGCTAACTATAGTCAGGTACATTTTGGTTTAAAACAACCACTGATACGAGAATAGAAAAGGCTAGTTCAGAAAGGATGGTCTCTTTCGTGTTTCAGTCCTGTATGCTGAACATGTTCTGAACACAGCTGCTGTATCTCATGTTGCAACCAGGCTGGTCAGAAAAACTGCAGAAAAAACAGTTAGGCAAAGCCAGCTAACCCAAACAAATTTTTCACAAGAATAAGCAGGTCTGACTAAATATGCATGTGGAAACTCCTATTTTTCCAGTTGTATATACACTGTTTCCATATCCTCATGCAGCATTTTTCTGTAAAACTATCATCTATAAAATTATTATACATCTAAATAAGAATATGAAAAGAAATTTTAAAACTTTAAAAACATTTCAATTTACTGAATTTCAAATGTTTTGTTTAAGGTTCAGGTACAGCTGTTCAGCAAAAACATATATCAGTAATGGTCTGATATAGACTATAACAGGTTTTGTACTGAACTGTTTGTGTAAGGAACATGTACTCTTGGTTTCTAGGTTACATTTCCATGTCATACCTAATCATATTGGCTAAACTGCATAAGGTCTGTCACCTCAGCCACAAATTGTGAGCAGGCTAATCATAGCTACTGTGCTACTCTAAGTTATGTCTGGCAGAGAACATGAGTAAGACGACAGCTCTGGTCTGGAAAGTCAACAGGAGAGATCAAAGAGCAGACAGACAGCCCAATTCCTGACTTAAGTACAGGGCCTTATCCTGACAGAGGTGTGGACTGAAACACCAGTTTAGCCACTGACTATATCTGGCAAAGATGGGAATGTGAGAAGCATACCCTGAGCTAGATCTCCCTGCCCAAATCTAGTTTCCAGAAGGAGTCCTCTGAAGCTGTGGCTCTGCTGTGCGCAGACTCCTAGCATTTTTTCCATGTGTGCAAACTCTGCTAAGGAAAAGCAAATGTTAGGATCCCTGAGCTTGGCAAGATTGTGTTGGCTTAAGAATTGCAAAATAGGTAAAATAAAAGGTGCTACAGAAATCACAATCAAGCACTGAAGAAGTAAGTATTCACTAACTTTGTATGATACTAATTTATCCTCAGCACCACCAGACACCACCAAAAACCTCTTAGAAAAACCTTTAAAAGGTGCTGTCCTGATGAGAAAACAAATTCCACATTAAAAAAAAAGAATGCAGTGCTGCATGCCATTCTTACATCACACCTCTCAAGTCTGACACTTTGGTCTGAACCTGCAGGTTTTATTTCTCTTTTTAGTTGTGGGACAGAGCTCACAATACATGAAGTCTTGTTAGACTTTTGATAGACATAAGGAAATACTCAGCCCCTAGAACCTATAGGTCTACTACAAAGTTCAGTGTGATTTTCTAGAGTTCTAGAGAAGGTAAAATAAATGCATTGCACACGCTGGAGAAGTCAAGTTTTGGGGTTAGATTTCAATTGCAATATCATCCTATAAGACACACTAGTTGTAACTAGTCTTTATCAATTTATCTTAACTTTAATTAATATCTCATCAAATATCTACTGATCAATTCCATGCACATATGTAGTAAATTACTGGTTTGTACTTCTTGTGACAGCTTAGAGATACTAAATTAAGTTAAACAAAATATGTTTGCAAAGCCAACCAGAAAACAAAAATAAAGCCTTACCCCATAAACAGCTGCATACAGGTCTCAGCTCAAGAGTTATGTGCCATCTAAGTCTTGCTTTCAGCCACCCCTTCCCTTCTAATGGGAAAATTTGAGGTGCAGCTGGGACAAATATTCTGTGATCATAGTCAGTTTTTCACAGGGTCAAGGATAATCTCCCATTTAACCTAAAGGGCACAGTTGTGCAGCCATCAAACTGCAAACGGCTGTTTTGCTCAGCCAAGGGCGCACCAGCATCTGTGCTCACTACTGTGTTTAACATGTCCTGATCTCGGCCTGTCCCGCGGCACTCCTGTGCACAACAGGAGACTGCCAGACATGATCACTCTGGGATCTTCTTCCTTGTGCCTTAAGAACGCCCTTCCTTCTCTTCCTCTGGTTCTTCTCCTCACCTGGCCACTTGTTTCCTGTCACTCTGGCATCACCTCTCTCCAGTCACATTGGGCAGAATATGGCTAAGACAAAAGCATGTGTTTGTGCTTCTGTGCTGCTATTCACAGGTTAAACCCTCAGAAACAGGTACCCTATTAGCAAATCTGTGAGTAACTGTTCACCCTGAAACTCAGGAAAAACCCTTTTAATTAGCATGTCATTTTACCCCTTGATGCAAAATATATGAAATAAAGATGTCTTGTGCAGCTTGGTTTTTTCCACATTTAAAGGATTAAACACGGAGAAGATGGATGACCAAATTAAGCCTTCCTAAATAAATCTGTGCTTAAGTATTCTTCAGAGAGACAGTAAAATGTAGGCAGAAGATGATAATGCGAGCTCGCAGCATCCCCTATACTGCCCCCAACTCAGGCACAGACCATCCTTCCTGAGAATTATGTGGTTCTGTGCATACTTTAAAACTCCCACACAAGGAGTCCTAAATCACTCTTTTCTTCCTAAGTGAAACACTGAAGAATACTGCCACTCGATATTTGTCATACTCTTTGAGGGTTTTGATGACGACGACATTGTTCAAAGCCATTACAATCCCATCATCAGATGGCAGATGGTCACATAGCACAACCAACACAGAAACACTTACACTGGAAGGATTGATTAAGTCCCTGTGGTGAACAATGAGGCACGGGAAGTTTACTGGTGTATCATCTGCAGCTACAGTTCTCAATGAGCAACACTTCTATTGTTGAAGAAAGAGCACACATGAGCTTGCTCTTACAGTCATGTTATCTGCTCTTGAGTGCTGAGGGGGATAGAGACAAGAGCTTTTTCTCACTCTTCAGGAAATACTGCTTCACTCAGAAGTGGGGTTTTTTGGGTGTTTCAAAGTCACATACTCTCTTAGTAAAACTTTCTGTGCCTGAGAGAAATATAGTAGCCTAGGCAATAACAAACTCCATATTATGTTTGAATGGTTACTATTTGTCATGCATTTTACTTGCAGTAATATGACCATCTGCCATAAAGGGTGTACATCAGACAGAGCAGTGCATTTAATCAATTAAAAATATTAAGGTCTCAGATCTCCTGTAGCATGTTTTTCCTTCACAGAAATGGTCATTATCTGAATTTGAGCAGTTTGTCAGAGACAGCATAATTGGATATTGAAAGCACAGGTCAAAACTCAGAATCTTGTCAACCCTAGCCTTGCAAACAAAATATTATTGGACACTGAGAAAGTCACTTAGTATTCAATTCAACCAAGCACATAAATACCTTAACAATTACAAAGCCAAGTTTTGGATTTTTTGTGTTGTGTGCAGGGCACAGGGAAAAAAAGTGAGCCAAAGGAAGCTACTGCCATCATATTTTCCATCAGACTCATACACAAATATGATTGGTATTTCCCAAAAATGCCAGCTTCATTGAGCCCTCAAGGAACAGACAGAAAGACAACTATTTTATGACCTGACTGGGAGTCAAGAATGAAAACTGTGCTGAGTCACTCAGCTCTGTCAACACCAAATATTTGCACACATCGTCACCCAGAAATGCAGGTGCCCATGGGACTTCAAGCGCAAAAAATTGCATGCTTATGGACCTGCCCAAAGCCAGTAGTTCAATAAGGAATTTCACAACTCTCTGGTGGGGATGTGGGGTTTCTTCTTCTGGTTCTGATTCTGTCTCTGTAACAAATGAAGACCTGCCCTCTAACAATGGTCTGTGCCCTCTGAGTAAATGCCTCATAGGTGCACTGACAGGTGACACAGCATTTCCAATCCATAAAAGAGAAGCAACTTCCACCCTACCTTTTCCTCCATTACTGTACTTAAATTTGACATTTCAGGAGTCAGGCTTACCCCACAGATACACACTTGCAAAAGGCATATACATTAAAGAATTAAATGATACATGATAAATGGCAGTTTACAACCAATCCATCAGAAATTTTACAAGACATGAAAACTACTTATAAATTAATATTTTTTTCTAAATTATGTTCTAAAAAACCTATTTGGTTTCTGCATTAATTATAGAATTTTATTTATTTGAAGACGTTTATCTCAAGCTTCTAACTTTTACCTTCATTACTGTAGGTTATTTTTCCTTTCAAATGAATATTTCGTCTCATCTTACTTCCTGTTTCACATTTTCCTTTATTTTTTCTTCTTCCACATTTCTAAGACAGGAAGTATATTTTAAGTCAAAAATGTTCTTGCAAAACAAGCCAAAATATCTTGTTACTCACTGCAGCTATTGATCCCTATTCTGCACTGTAAAGGAAATGGGACCATCAAGCCCTTACTCTGAGGAGCTGGATGTTTACCCAGTTCTGCAGGAGCTCAGGCCTTTTAACAAGGCAATCCCCCATTCAGTTACCACTAAGAAGTATCAAACCAACTGGTCAGCGAGGGTTGAATGTTCCCTTTGTAAACCCCCTCTGCAGACTGAGTCAGAATACAAGAATGAGCTTTTTGATGCGCTGTTGACTCACATTATAACTCAGCCTTCCCCAGATTAGCCCATGTTGTAAGCGTCGGCAGCCGTCAGAAAAGGGTAAATGCTGTTCTGAGACTTCCAGCACTCTAAATCTGATGTTCTAATTACTAAGAAACAAGTTCTAAAAGCTGGCAGCAGCTGCAAATTGATAATCACACCACCAGCTAACAAGGACCGAGAAAAGACGGGAAAGAAAATCCGTCCTGATTATTTTCATCCCAGCTTGGATGGGAGCTCTGTTAGAAGAGCAAGGGACTAGAATAGAAAAGCACTTTTCCTCTTAGCTTTTCCTTTCCAAAAGACTGAAGCATCAGTAGAGAGATAAGAAGATACAAGAGCCTGAGTATGGGCATTGTAAGTGCAGTGTCCAGTGAATAGTTACTTTTTTATCATTCTCACAGAAAACTACAGCAGCAAGTGACCTCAAAAAGCTAATGGTTTACAGCAGCCAACATCTCCTTTACCCATCTGTTCCTAGAAAAAGTTATTAGACACTGTAGAAAAGTTGAGGTATCTCATCCAGTGACTGTTTTATGGTCAGATGAATCGCCCCTTTGGAAATGTTTGTGTCTGCATGTGTGTCTCCCTCCACCGAATTTGAAGAGCCTAGATAACTTCCTGAGGAGAGTCAAATCCCACCAATGGAGTTCAGAAATCAGGGCAAGAACACCTACCAAGTGCTATACGGCAGACCCCAAATCTTCATGGCAGTTTTCTTCCATATCTGTATAGTAAGAGCTCTGGCTGCTATCAACTGCATAGAAGAATAAAAATTATAAACACAAAAAACAAGTTTGAAAGCATACTCCTATTCAGGCTGTTTCTAGGACAGATTTGTCTACTAACAGTGATCCAAAAGGACCTTCCAAGATCACTGTACTTTTTAAACTTGCTTTGGAGAAAGGCCAAAGTGTGCACATTTCTGTAGCTTAAAAAAATACTATCGGTATTGTTTCTACACATGATATTGCTATTCAGAATATATTTTAAGAGATACATTTTAAGTTTATTTGAAATTTGCCTGATACACTACAAATATATTCAAATTTGAGACAGCATCTGAAACTTAAATAAACTGATAAGAAAAATCTAATATGTTAGGAGAGCCTGCGAATTACTTTCCAATCACACAGAGAAAAAAAATCTAGTTCCCCAATGGCTACTACTTTCCAGTAGTAGTTCTGGTAGTTCTGGTACTACCTCTTGTAATACAGAATTCAGTGAACATTAGAGAAAGTGATTCTGTTTTCTTTCTGATTCATTGCTTCAAATATACTTCTGGCAAGAACAAAGACATACAGGAAAATGTTACTTTCAAAACATCTGAGTGGTTCTGCTGAGACACAGGCTTCCATGCAGATATCCCTCTATCTCTCACTCCTGAGGAAATTAAAGAGAAATCAGGCTTTGGTGCTTCTACATCCTCAGCCACAGAATTAATTTTGCAAACTTTATTATACTTTCCATTACTGCTGACAGGCTGTACATTCTAGTGTGCCCTTGAAAACAGAACAAGTTCTGCTTCACTTTAAATAGAAATACATAAGGTTAACTTACCAGGAGCCTGGGCAGGCACAGCACTTAGTCTGACTGGTCACCACACAATTAAGCCCAATAGCTAACTGGCTTCTTGCTAAATCCAGCTTGCTTTCCAGAAACTCTAACCATGTTTTATGGAATCTGGGGAAGTGGAAGCCTGTAACTGCTGATGCTCAGAACCCCGGCTAAAAACAACAGCAGCTGGAGCATCACTGTACCTATAGGACTGTGGGACTAGAGAAAAGCCTTCAGAAATATTCTTGGTAGTCCAAATCTGCAAGTGAGGCTCAAAGTGAGATTTTAATAAATTATGTAGATAAAGAGATGTTTCGTAATCTAATTATACATAAGAGTATTTTCTGTTGAAGTGATTACTATGGTATCTTCCATTTTTGGCATTCCACAAATGTTTTTTTTTCAGTCACTCTTTCTCTTGAAGTTCAAAAGAGAGTTACACAGCTTGTTACCAAGCAATAGAGATTACTTTTGTCAACACTGAAGGAAACTTCTAATTACATGAGTCAATGGAGGTTTACAACTAAATAAACAGTTAGGAAAACTGGAAAAATTATAACAGAAGAGATAATGTCTGATGAAAAATGTAATGCCCAGCCATTTACTCATGTCTTACATTAAGCATCTATTTACAAAGGAAATAATGATGAAAAGTAAAAGTGATTAGACCCCCTAACATGTCTTTTTTTGGCGGTACATTCCCCAAGGCAGTAGCATTGTATTGAATAGACTTTAAAAAATCTTTTTTGGAAAAGGTATCCCTGCAACGTTTACAAAAAAAAAGGCATATTCTCATCAGAAAAAACAAGTGCCCTTATTGCACACACAGATATATATTTTTCTGCTCTGTAAGCTTTTGATTTTACTGATATGCTTTTATTGCCCTTGTGAGACCTGTGTCCAGTTCTGGGGCCCTCAGCACAAGAAAGATGCTGACCTGTTGGAGCGAGTCCAGAAGAGGCAGCTAAGCTCACAGAGCAATGCAGCACCTGTCCTACGAGGACAGGTGAGACAGCGAGGACCATTTAGCCTGCAGAAAAGAAGGATTTACAGAGACCTTTTAGCACCTTCCAGTACCCAAAGGTGGCCTACCTTTGGAAATCTGGAGAGGGACTTCTTACAAGGCACATAGTGATAGGACAAGGGGCAGTGACTTCAAATTGAAAGAGAGTAGTTTTAGAGTAGATATTATAAGAAATTCTTTAGTACAAGAGGGGTGAGGCACTGGAACAAGTTTCCCAGAGTGGCTGCAGAGAGGATTCCCCATCCCTGGGAGTGTTCAAGATGGGGCTCTGAGCTGTCTAATCAGAAGTTCCCAGCCCATGGCAGAGGTTTGAAACCAGATGGTCTTTAAGGTCCCTTCCAACCCAAGTAATTCTATGATTCCATTCTGAACCAATGTTTTTTTGTATCATTAGTTTGGACCTTGAGAACCAGATATGGCATTTAGCTTCAACAAAAAGATTTACTTTAATGGCAGAAATAACTCAAGAAATATTTCTTGACAACTATTTGATGTTATATTTTGAAATACCAGAATCTTTTTCCTCATTCAGGAAACAGAATAACCATTAATTTAATTTTTAAAAAAAAGGGAAATCCTTATACAAAACAGAAATTCCATTATGGAAAATCAGAAACAGAGATTCTAAAAGACTGTGTTTCACCATACTAGATATATTCCAATCACTGATGAATTTGATCATATTTATTTTGCTGCCTCTGCAAGCTTGAACTAGCATCCATTAGAAGGAACAAGGGTTGTTCCTTCTCTGGCCTATTCATAATTCATTTCCATCAGACATTACTGTAAAACTGCTTCATCTTATCAACCCAGAGACTACATTGGTTTCCTTGAGGGCTTTAAATTGGGAAAGTTCATTTAGCTTCAGAAAAACTTGAATTTTTGTAATTCATGTCCATTCCTACTTTTCCACTCCTTCTGCTTCTATTTTTCTATTTTCAACAAGAAAAAGGACTATCTAGATACAGTAGAGAGTTATGAAATTCTCAATTTAAAAAGTCCAAAATATATTTAAGGGCTGAATGTTGCTGGTATATACTATCTACAAAAGTGCAAGAGAAAGCAGCCTTACCTGCTGCTGGGTTTTTTTTTGCTGCTGGGGAGCAGGAGCAATGTGCTACACAGAAGGTCACACCTAGTCTGAGCTAGCAAAGAATGAGGTGGGAAGTAGGAAAACTGAATGAACAACAGTTCAGATATGCTTCACTGTAAGCCAGGGACATACAAAACACAAGTTTAGATGGCTACATAGTGTGTTAGATGCCACATTAACACAGTGATTGCTCCTAGTATTACCAGAATAAAGGAATTTCCATGCAGGAAATCATGCAACATTACCCAGAGGCACTGCTGATTTCTGTCATCCAGCTTCAGTTATCAAAAATTACCCCCACTTCTAGGAAGCAAGAGTATGATCCTATGATTAAAAAAGTGCTGAAAACCCAGTTTAGTCAGATGCTGAAAACCCAGGGCAGAACAACCCATAGGTATTACTTGTCCTTCCTCAATGCCAGCAGGAGAGTAAACCACAAGAATAAGATTTGCCAAAGGTAGATGAGCACTCTTCAGATCCTGATCTCTCATTCAGGAGAGAAACCTTGGTTCCTATCTGAGAAATCAGAATGTGCCCCAGATGCATCCTAGACTGAAATCACAGAAAATCAAAGTGCTGTAGGGTTGGGGAAAGACTGGTTGATGCAAATAGGACAACTACAGCTTCTCGGTATAAGAGTAGCCCTTGCAGAGATTTACAGTCAAACTATAAATCCTCATCCTATGGTATGGAGATTAATTTATCCTCAAAAGTCTTCAGGTAGAAATGTTACTACAAAAGAGATTATTATTGTATTCATGCCACTGAAACAATTTTCAGAATCATTAATATTTTCTGATTTTTGAGAATTTCTTTTGTGAGTATCTCTAAAATTTATAAGTAGAAATAGTTAATCAATCTTCAAAGAAAATAATTCATTTCTACGATGCAATTCCTATTTATTTAGAGGATTATCCATGGCTGCAACAAACACTTAAGAATCTGCTTTACTCACATGCCCCAACATCCTGAATAGTGCTGCTTCTCTGAACTTGAACCATGCAAAAGTACTTATCCATTTGCACATGAACAAGCACATAATTATTCCTGCTGTTATCCTTTTGACTCATTGCAGGAGGCCCACAAAATGCCAACAGTGGCACAGAAATTCCTTCAGCTTTTACTGCCCTTCCCCTTATGCAAAAATTATATTTTGTCTCCCTAGAACTGGTAAAAAAGAAGATATTCTCTAAGATACAAAAAGCAAAATATAGGAGATAAATGTAGTAACTGAATAAAAGGGAATATTTAGTATATACATCTATGTTGGTATGCTTAATTACATCAAAAGTTGAAAAAGAGTAATGACGACACAATCAAACAGACTGTTAAAAAGAACAATTAGGTTTCCTGGTAAGAACTTTGCAATGCTTCAGATGTAAGATGCATCACTGGAAATTATCATGCCTTTCATAAAATCACAGAATGCTTTGGAAGGGACCTTTAAGGATCATCTAGTCTACCCCCCTTCCATGAGCACAGACATACCACTGAATCAAGTTGCTCAAGAACCCCATCCAAACTGGCACTGAACACTTCCAGGGACGAGAAAGACAATTCTTCTAGGTAAGGAAGATCTTTCAGGAAAAGAAAGTAACCTTTTTTCAAGGTCTGACTCCATTCTGACTCCTCTCAAGATTCACATTATTTTCTGCCTTGTATGTTACCCATTCCTCCATGTCTTTCTGGGTGGGTTTGATTTTTGGTTGGTTGGTTGGTTGGTAGATTTGGTTGGGTTTTTTTCTTTCTTTTTGGAAGATGAAGCAGCTGTACGTAAGAGCAAGTACCTCTGCTTGCAGTATTGAATATTAAAGAAGTGAACTACAAAAGTTGCCTTGCCCATTCTTATTTGAAATTTCCTGGATTAATATTAAATAAATTTTAACATCTGTCTTCTCATAATTTCAATTTCTCTCTAGCATTTTCTAGCACCAAGAATGGTTTTGTTCTATCTCCTCAAACATATACTAAGACTTAGATGTTTACAGAAAGCATTTAGTTGTCTTGGCATTGGTTTCTAACATACAACACAAAGGAAGTGAGTCTTAAGTGTCCAATTACTTACTCATTAACAAGAGATAGGGATGCATACACATCAAAGAATTACCTCACCTTAAAAATTTTATTTAATTCCCTCAATGCAAACTGAGAAAGTTCAAGATGAAAGCTCCTATTTTTACGCAGCACCATCCTTAGCAAAAGTAAGTTGTACAGATGCACTACAAAGAGTTCTATCAGAGATCTACAATTTGTGCCTTCTGTTTTGTCAGGGAAGTCTGGAAATTACTCAGCTCAGAAATAGTTGTTTTTTACAATTGTGCTTAATTAGAGATGGGATTTGTATGAAGTGTAGCAAACCATTTCTATATGCAATACTAGTAAGCTACTCTAAGACTTCTCCAAATGAAAAACAAATCTTAAGTATGATCCACAAAGGCTTCAATGTGCTAGCAGAGGCATATTCACAGAGAATAATTACAAGATATATTCTCAAATATCCATATATAGTTCAGAATCTGCACAAATGAAGTCAAAATGTCCCCAAACCTAAAATCCCACCCACCTGATTCTCATTTGAATTCTGTTCTGCTGCAGTATCTGGATTAGCTCACCTGTATCAACCAGAAGAAGCAGGGAAATATTATGCATGCTGAAATCAGTTCTGGATAAAGAATGCTGATGTGACCTGAAAAACTTTGAACAGAGAACCATCTCTCAAAGCAATCAGTTCTCTCACCACATTTCTAAGCAGCAAATATCAAGTAAGTCACAGATAAACTAGTTGGAAAGTGAAATGGCAGTGGAGAAGAGTACAAGTAGGGAACTACAATGCATGCTCAATGGATACAGCAAACAACTTTAGAAACAGAAGGGGACTGATACAGGGAAGATTACCAAGAAACCGTAGTGCTAATTAGCCCCGGTGCTGATCCAACCACCTCACTGAGTACAGCCTGTACCAAAACTAAACCACCTCTTAGAGAATGCTGCGGCAAAGCTGCTAAGGGCCCTGTCCTTCACATAAATACCATCTCCTGCCATGGTACAGATCAAACTTCTACAAGAACAATGAACAACATATTAGAGATCTGACCCTGAGAATCAGCATTTTTAGTCTCTCACGTCAGGATTTTGCAATTATTCATTCCTATGACAAATCTCACTAAGCTACATATCTTGTATAACTCTCTTATGAGACAATTCTTTCCAGCACATAGAAAAGAAAAAAAAAAGTGGTATCTTTGACACAGTTTACTTTCCTTTAACATTTAAAACCTGTTACATACACTTAAAAACTATTTTATTGTTTCAGAGGTGAAAGCATTTTAAAACTATTGGATTTCAACTTCATGTAATAGCTAACGACAAAACATTGCTAAACCATGCTTAAAAAGAAGGTATTTAGACAGATGTTCCAATGTTTTCAGCAGAACACCATTGGAAGTAAAAGAGAATCCAACTTAATATCTGCAGTGACAGATTACAGAAAACACTTATCCCCCCTGAATAACTGAAACACTCTTCTTAATTACAGACTGTAGCCCACACATTTTATATAATTGAAGCTAACAGCTTGATTTTTTATATTCGTCAGGGAAATTTATTTTATGTCTCTATTTGAGCAAGCATGAGAAGTGTTTTTCTACAGCTACATCATACAGGACTAATAACACAATATAATGCTTATTGTTTGGTCTTCAGTTTTTCTAAGTATTTGTATTTGCAAGTATTTGTAAGTATTTGCTGTTTAAAGGACACCAGGCTTACTACTTTATTTGATTGATTTAGTAGTAGAAAAGCATTAATCTAATGCTCAAAAGCTGAAACTATACAAACAAAAATCAGTAAATTGGCACATTTTAAAAATGGAATTTTAATTAATCATGCAAATGAGTTATTAGCATAACTACTGATTCCTCCTGCCTGAAGTTTTCAAGGTTAAACATCTTTCTGTAAGGGATATTTCAATTATTATAAATTACTAGTTCAAAGTTTAACTGCAAAAAATATAAAAGTCCCCATTAGAGGGCTAAATGTTTAACAGACTAAGAGCATCTCAAAATGAAATCCCTCTCATCGAAAGAAGAGACATGTCTCTTGTCCTGTGGTCTTCAAAATATGTTACTCATTCAAGAGTTTGCCGTATTGCATTAGACACATGAACCGTGCTTGTATCACAGACAGTACTTACTCAGAACTCAGCACATCAGCTCAAGTCTCGATCTCACTAAAAACCCTAGTTTGTGAACCTTTTTCATGGTTCACTGAATGTTAAGAGTAACAGGCCTGTTCAATGCATGGTAAAGATTTATAGCCTTCCTTTTGCACTTAGCGAGAGTAATAATTTCAAATACTGGAAAAATATAAACATAAAGAGCAATTTCTACCCCCTCCTATACTTTCAGATGGTTATGCTCTTATGCCATCAGATGTTAAAGTGGGGATTTTTAGACCACTGGAGCATAATACACACTCAGCAGCCTGGAAATGTAATTCAGTCTGAACCCTTTAGGAAAAAAGCAAAGTTAGTCATTAAGGAATACTATTCAACAGTCATCTGTTTGTGAAGTTCAGGCATTTCTCCTTTCTCTCCACTTCGTGGTACAATTGCAGACATTAATCTTAATGCTGTTGCCAATTTAAATAAGACCTTTAGAAGGCAAGTAGGTATTAGCAAAAAAATGTGCTAAAAGCACACAAGTTCTCAGTTTATCTGGTTTTAATTTCATGTTGTGTCTTCATTGCAAATTCTCTAGTGCTGTTTATGATCTTGGGAATCTTTGATTACAAGTGCATCTCTGCTGATGAATCCCACCAGAGTAAAACATCCATTCTTTGGCTTCCTCCTCACAGAACTGACCCAGCATTGTATCAGCTAGGTAAGAGATGATTTCTTCAAAGTAGCTGTTCCGCTGTTGTGTTTTGGATACAGAATGAGAATCCTGGTAACACACTGATGTTTGGGGTTTTTCTAAGTTGTGTTTATCCCAAGTCTAGGAATTCTTTTTCCTTGTCTCCTGCTCCACCAGTGAGGAGATGAGCAAAAGAAACTGTGAGGAAGAACACCTGGGACAGGTGACCAGAACTGACCAAAAGCATACTCCACACCACAGAACATCATGTCCAGGGTACAAACTGGGGGAAGTTACCTGGAAAGGGCTGGTCTGGGGTCAGCAGGAGGGGTCTGGCAATAGACCACGGGGGATGAGGAATTGCATTGTGCATCACTTGTTTTTTCCCCTTTTACTATCATTATTATAATTTACCATTATTACTGTATTTTACTTTATTTTCAATTATTAAACTGTTCTTAACACAAAATTTTTGCTTGGATTCTCCTCCCATTCCACTGGGGTGGGGGGAAGGAGAGGGAAGACTGAGCAAGTAGCTCTGTGGTGTTCTATCTCCAGCTGGACTTGGAACCAGGACAAGACTAAATAGAATTGAAGAATAGAATACTGCAGCAAATAGTTACAAGAAACTTTTTTTTGTTTGGTTGCAGGGTTTTTTTTTATTTTAATAGCACTTGCCAATTGATACTGTCCAAGATCCCTGGGAAATCCCCAGCCAAACCAACTTTGCCGATCCACTGTTGTGTCATCATGTCTAAAGAACTGCCTTCAAGAGGAAAAAATTCACTCAAAAGCAGTCACGAGACTAAAGAGGAAAAGCTGTTTGAGGATCTAGTCCAGATTACTTCATTAAAATGTCTGAAAATGTTTTCATATAAATAGGCCAAAAAAAAAAAAAAAAAGGTTAAATAGAGAATGGTCTCAAAAATAACATAGGGCTACATAAAATGACACCAGATGGCACTATTAACATAGTCTTCAGGCTCTTCCAAGCATGTGAGCAAGATTTTACTTAGAGATGGTATATCTTGTTTGGTTTTGTTTTGGTTGTGAGGTACACAAAAGAGGTCTTTGCGGATAAAAGACTCTCATTAGAATTTGAGAGACGAAACCCCTCCCAGAGAGTTAATCAGCATCAAGGAGACAGACTGTGACTCCCGGGTGCAAATTTTATATATTGTTTATAGGTCATTCAAGGGAGCTGTGCTCATTTCCTGAGCTTACAAAGGACCACAGACCTCTTTTCTGAACCTTTCTTTCCACTGGGAAGGCTGCTGCCTTCAGATGTCAAAGAGCAGCTGCGGCAGCTAATTCAGCAGCAGGGCTGAACTACCTCGTATGTAGTGCAGTTGTAACGTCATTGTCCCACCCATATGAATAAAACTTCAAAGTTTTATTCAAAATACTTTCCTTCCCTGCCTCCTAGGAGAGACCATTTTATATTCACTTGGAATATAAAATTCTAAGAATGACAGAGAAAATGGTCATTCTTATGCTAAAAACTCATCTAATTTTACCCAAGTTTTGCAGTGATGTCTGGTGTACAGTGGATCTTCCCTTAAAGTGTCATCATCTGGTGCTGCCTAGTGTTTAGCCAATCTAAGTACTTTAAAAATATGGAAGAGTTTCTAAAATATTTTATATCCTGTTATTTGCATCACTTGCACAATGAGTTCTAAATAATTCTGTTTACACAGATGGAAAATTATGGAGCCAACCATGTCCAACTGAATGGTCTAATGACAATATTTCAGAGAATTCAAGATTTTTGTCTTAAGCAATGTTCATTCCTGTCTTAATATTTCATAACACTGAGTCATAAACACAGAGGAGGAAAACAGGAATGAATATCAGCTACTTCTCCTTGCCTCTTACATACCTTTGCACAGTGGAACTCTCCGAAAGACACTACTGAGATATCAAGTCTTGAACATAGATTTTTGAAATATAGACTACTACTATAATGTAAGTAATGTACTTTTACATTAACATAAAATAAATTAAGATGTCCCATATCTCCATGGAACACTAGTACTAGTCTCCTAAAACCATTGTGTAGGAGGAATAACAGTTTACCACCTCTGACAGTGGTTGTTCTGCATGTTTCAGGTTTATTACAGAAATCCCAAATCTTCAAAGAATTTGCTGGGGAGTATAATGAGTAACTCTTTGCATTAGAAAGATTCGCAGAACTTTGATCACTCTCCCAGGAAGCATCAGGTCACTGTGAACTATACAAGCTGATTGGGGTCAACCATCAACCAGCATGCAAGCATTGCTGCTGTCAATTGCACAGTCAACCATAGCAAAATATAATCACTAATAACCATTCATATCTGATGTGCTAACAAGGAGTTTAGCTGCTTAATTTGTATGGAAGTAATTGTGTTTCATCAATCAATGTACTTCCATAGAAAATTAAATCAAGCCATAGTATCTTGATAAAAGAGACTGTAATGATTCACGTGTTAGTGGCTCACTTTGTTGCTGGTTTCATAAGAGAAGCTCAAAACTCATACCTCAAACTAGCTAGAAAAAAATCTGTATTTTAAATATCTGCGTCAACAGCCATGCACATTTTAAATTACAAGTCACATTACTTCTATCTTATGATGCTTCTTTTTCATTCCATAGTCAGCCTAGGAGTTTAATTAGAGAGAATTAATTGAACAAATTAGATGTTAAAAAAACACTTAGCCACTGTCTTATTCTTCTCTCCCCATTAAAATGGCCTAGTATTTTTATTATGTTCAGTAATTGTACTTAGAGTATACATATTCTATACATCTCACAGAATACACAAAAATATGCACAACATTCTAAAATGTATAAGGCACCTGACCTGTGGGGCTCCTTCACTCTCCCCTAACTAGTCACTTAAGAGACTGCAAACCACTGCAGCAAAGCACAATTCTCAGACATCCTGAATAACTGAGGCCAAGGTGGAAGCTACACTTTGCCACAAAACTTAAGAGCCTCTCAAGTTCTTCTCCCTTTCACGACATTATCTGTCCCAGACAGGCAACCAATTACACAAAGCCACATGTCAATTGTTCTTCTTTGATCAGGAACAGTTGATTTAGAAACAGAGTAACAGTTGATTTAGTTCAGAGTAAATAAAATAACCAAGATACACCTGGCCACTTCTGTACTCCAGGACCTGAAAGGCAAGACCGTGGAGCTGACAGAGTAGCCCAGAACAACCAGGTTACTCCCCCTAGGGTACAGCAGAGATCCTCACTGACTGTTGAATTCTAAATCCTGCCCCTGTATTCTGATAAAAATCACTAGTCTTTAGCTCTCTGTTCTAGCTACTGCTTTTTAACCATTTACTCATGGACTGCTTAGGTTTCCAGTCTAGCCCAAATCCAAATTTTTTGCCCAGGTTCCTCTGACTGCTGCTTTGAGCCAATGGATACCAGATGCTTTTGACAAGGTTTTTGAAAGAGTGAATTTCTTGGCCTCTTTGATCTGGACCATAATTTACTTGATGGTAGCATGCAACTCTACCCTTGATTATTGCCATTAGAACTGACCATACCTATTGTCTCAGACACTTCAGTTATTTTAACTTTAGGGATAACATGAAAGGTACACTACAGTTTTATTTTTTTAACCGCAAAATGCACTTTTGTCTTGTCACACCTGTACTCAAAAACACCTGAGTTAATCTTATCTAATCTGAATAAACACTGACTATATGCAAAATTATAAAAGTTATTGATGTATCTACTTGGGAATGCATGAAAGAAGATTCTATTTCTTGCTGTATTCTGCTTTCCTCTGTATTCTGACATTTTTTATTAGATGCATCTGATATCTGTGTAGATAGGCACCACAGCAATGACCTTTGAAGTACAAAATAAAGCCAATTATATTTTAGAAGCATATGGCAGTCAGATTAATAAGGTATGTGGATGTCAGTTTGATAAAACATAGAGCACAAAAAGAACAGAGATCACTAACAATGGGAACTGCATCTCATTGCAAACAGAATTCTTATGAATCATTCAGCTGCAGAAATATATTAGATTTTAGTGCAAAAACACATTCAATGACACATACTCTGACATAATTATAAGAAGGTTTTCATCAATAAGATGGTTTTCAACATGTGGAAACTTCTGAGGCAAATGAATACAGGCTGTTTATGCCTCTTCTTAAGAACTGGACTCTTAACCTGATACATGGTGCTTATTTTTTTTTCCTGTGAAGAGCTTGGAACTATTTAATAGTTCACTATTTGCAATGGACAAGTCACTCTGTTGCTAGCAGATGCCCTTCCTTTAGGGTACCACACATCTCACACCACTGCTGCTGAAAGACTTTCCAGCTTGGATAACTTAAGGGAAACAAACTGCTCATTTTTAACCTTTTTAAAATAAGACAGCTAAAATCTGCAATTTACAGCCTACCCTTGGGGTGCTCAGTCCCATTTCAAGTCAAGGGCTTTTTAAATTTAGCTGCTGTTCTCTGGAGCCAAGGAATACAGTCTTCACTCAGCATCTTACTGCATGTAGCTACGCATTGCATGGCATGCGGCTTGGAGATTTCAGATTGTTCATTTACCTAACTGTGAATTCCTGTTTGTGAGTCAGAACTGTTCAGCTTGAAAGCTGCTGTAATTAAGCTGACATGCCATTCAGTGACCTTGGCATAATCCTAATGAGATCTAAGTCACAGACAACAATTGCTAAAAACACAGAGGTACAGTTAGAACAAAGGAGAAAATACTAACATTTTCCATGAGCAAGATCAATGAACTTTAAAGCAGAGAAACATAATGAACTGCTTTTTCAGCTAAGTCTCTTTAGCCACCACAAAAAGTGGTGGCTGTACTCGGATAGTGCATCTGGCAACAGGATCAGGCAAACAAATTATTTTAGTAGATTAATTGACTGCAAACTAAGGCCTTTAATAGTGCTTATTTCAACAGACAAAACACAATGAAGACATGCCTTTAAAAAAAGTCAGCAATCAATACTAATCCAGAGCCAGCCAAGCCTTGTAGCTCCTGCTCTATGCTGCAGGTGAGGAAAACTCGATTATGCATTTTGCTGTCATTCCCATCAATGGTCTCCTTCTTGAAGCGAGAAATCTGTTTTTGTCTCTCTTTGAGAGGCTACCAGCCCTTGAAACATAGAGGTGTTTTCTTCTATTTACAACTAACTTAAAAAGACATTTTAAAAACATTTGACAGTGTTTACAGAAATGCTAAACGCACCCATGTTTCAGAGTGCTATTATATTGCTGATGACAGGTGTTCAATTAAGGGAAAATATATGCCTAATATCTTAATAAATGAAGAGCTGTTAAGCAGATACTCCAGAATTTGTATAAAAACCTAAGTATGTTAAGCAATAACAGCCATATTTATTAGAAAAAGTCAAATGACAGGACAGCATATGCTGTTTTGTTACTTGGCTTCATTTGAAATATACAATTCTCACTACCAGCTGAATTTTGATACAAGTTTAGCCACATGAGACTCTTGCTTACAGCCATAGCAGAATCAGCTTTAGCTATTTTTACAGGGTGTGCTGATACTTCTGATTGATTTCTGTTCAAATATTTCTGAATCACCCAAATTTCTCAAAAGAAATCCATTATCTATGAAAGGCTTAGTCTTCCAACTTAACTATTTTGTAATGGCTCAAACTTGTGTTACTTTGCAATATACCTCTAGCAATCTAATTCATGTTCTGCCATGCATGTGAGAGAGTATAATTCCTCATAACAGATAAGAAAGAAACTTGTGATTCTCCTTAACATGTGGGTATTCTGATACATCAGCACTTAAACCAAAGGGCATCCATAGTAAGGCTATCATATTTTTATTACCACAAGCCATGAAGATCATACAAGATCTTCATACTTGTCAAGTAGCCAAGACTGAGATACTTAATTTGCTGTTCTAACAGGCCATAAAGGGAGCCAGGATATTTTACACAAGAGATATTTTATGAAGAGATATTTATAAAAAACAAAAATAGGGCTTTCAGAAAAATGGAATTCTCAAAAATCAAAATGTCTGTTTATATACACAATATGAAGCAAAACTAATCAAAACATGTTTTGAACAGCTTCTTTACATAAGAATGCAATTTGCAACTAACTCTGGACTCAGGAAAAACCAGTGAGTAAAAACTTCACATTTCCTAAGATGCATACCCTGGGATATAGGTGTATGGGCCATGCACCATACACCTGGATGCTTATCAGGATGCATCTCATTAACTTCCCTAAAATAATGAAACAACGGTATGATAAAATCCACCTGACCTCCTGAATATAGCCAGTAAATTGTTCCAGGTGATAATGACATTTTTCCTAAGAGGCCAGCTTCAAGGACAGTAGGAGGGGCATTTCTCTGCTCTCAATGCTTCAAATGCTCAATGCCCCACAGAAAACACAATAAAAATACCCTGGGTATCTCTGATGTAAGAAAAGTGATCAAGCTCTTTGCTGCTTCTCTGCCCTTCCCTCTGTTTTCACACATCAGTCGAAAAGTTCTTACTCATGACCAAACACTTGATTTATTGTAAGGTTCAGGTTTTTTCACCATAAGGACCAATGTATAAATTTGAGTGATTCCAGGCCACAATTATCTAGGAAAAAGTACTCCCAGTTTTCAACAATTGCTTTTCTACTATCAGTTATAATGTGCTTCAAAATTTTTCTCGCCAAAATATGCAGCTAATCACATACATGAGTCAAAAATGATGCACACCTTCTTTGCATCTGTGTTCACTAACAAGACCGGCTCTTAGGAATCTCTCGCCCAGGAAACCAGGGCAAGGAATTTTGCAAGGAAAACTTTCTCCTGGTCAAAGATAACTGGGTTAGAGATCACCTAGGCAAAGTGGACATCCACAAGTCCATGGGCCCTAATGGAATGCATCCATGAATGTTGAGAGCTGGCAGACACCATTGTGGGGCTGCTCACAATCTTTGAAAGGTCATAGAAATCAGGAGAGGTGCCTGAGGACTGGAAGAAAGCAAATGTCATTCCAGTCTTCACAGCAAAGGTGACCACTGGTTTTGCAAAACCATGACAGTGACCAACCTGCTTGCCTCCACAATGAAACAAGTACATGGATGGTTGAAGGATGAGCAGTGGATATTGCCTACCTCAACTTTAGCAAGTATTTCAACACTGTCTCTCACAACATCCTCAAAGATAAACTCAGGAGGTGTGAACTAGGTGAGTGGACAGTGAGGTGGATTGAAAACTGGCTGAACAGCAGATCCCAGAGAGTCATAATGAGTGTCACAGTGTCTGTTTGGAGGTCTGTCTCTAGAGGTGTCTCCAAAGTTTCAAAACTTGTCCAGTTCCATCAATAACTTCAATAAAGGGACAGATGCATCCTCAGTGAGTTCACTCATGACACAAAGCTGGGAGCAGTGGCCCTCAGGGGATTGTGCAGCCCTTCAGAGGGACCTCAACAGGTTGGAGACATGGGCAGAGAACAGCTGGCTGAAATTCAACAAAAACAAATGCAGGGTCCTGCACATGAGGAAGAATAACCCAGCAGAGGCTGGGGGCTGATCAGCAGCTCTGTGGAGAAGGACCTGAATGTCCTGGTGGACAACACATTGTCCATGAGCCAGCGGAGTGTGCTAGTGGCCAAGAGGGCCAATGGGGGGCATTAGGAAGAGCACTGACAGCAGGTCAGGGAGGGGATGCTTTCCCTCTGCTCAGCCCTGGTGAAGCCTTACCTGGGGTGCTGTGCCCAGTCCTGGCCTCCTCAGCCCAGGGGAGACATGGGGTTCCTGGAGCAGATCCAGTGGAGGGGAATGAAGACAATTAAGGGACTGGAGCATCTCTTACAAGGAAAGACTGGGGTAGCTGGGCCTGTTTAACCTTGAGAAGAGATGGATGACAGAAGATCTCACTAATGTGTTTATGTATTTGAAGAGAGAGTGTCAAGAGGATGGACTCATGGGCAGAAACTGATGCACAGTTCTTCTAAACATGAAGAAGAACTTCTTTACTGTGCAGGTGACTGAGCACTGGAACAGACTGCCCAGAGAGGCTGTGGAGTCTCCCTCATGGGGGAATATTCAAGAATGTCTGGACACAGTCTGGGATGACCCTGCTTGTGCATACAACCCACTGAGGTTCCTTCCAACCTGACCAGTTCTGTGATTCTGGGAACTACAAGTATTTTAGAGACCAGGCTTACTGAATCCCACAGAGGATGTTACACAAATCTGACTGTTTCTTCACTTACACAATTAATAGGTACACTTGAAAACCAGAAAGGTACTAACACTTCACAAGTTACTAACCATTAATTATTGTGTACTATATGTATACAAACAGTAAAAGGGAAATAAACACGAAAAGGGAAATAAAATATATTTGTGAACTCAGGAGCTGTAACAGACTAAGTGTTCAGAAACTATGATTTACCATGGCTTTGCAGGGACCAGGAACATGCAAAGCTCAGGTAATACAATCATTTGAAATTGAATGCCCATAACTGTAGACTAGATTCCCTTCTCACACGACAAAATCTTGCACATAATGCTATCAGTAAATGAAGAAAACTATAACACTTTCCCTATATTAAGAAGTTGTTCTTCAGATTTCCGTATCAACAAGTTTGAATGACCAAAAGTTGCTAGCAGACCTGTATGACCACAACCAGAAGACAGAACCTCAGAACAGAGCATTTTATCTTACCCTGCAGGCAGACCTAGATGAAGATACTAAAGGAAGATAAAGAATTAATTACTAAATGTGCCTGCTCCTTAAGAGGGACACGTGTGCTCCATTTACTATTTTAGCTTTCCCAAAATATATGTGCCTTTTCCAATCTGGTTAAATACTTCACAACTTCCTGTGCAACTTTAAATAAAACAATACATTTAAATTATTTTCTTCCTCAACATTTGTTTTTGAAGTGGTGATTGGAGTAGAGAGTGTGACAGCAATGACATAATGTTTTATGGGATCATGACCTTGAAAAATTTAAATTACTGTGAATGTATAGAATGGATAATTATTTTTCTGTGACTCAAGTCAAAACATTTTTGTTTGTAAAGATTTTAATCAACTTTAAAAGAAAAGACTACCTGTCAGTAAATGAGGTCCCCATTTCATTTAGAGAAATTGCATTTTGCCTACACATTTAACTTCAGAAATAAAGTTACTTCACCTGCACTGTTCAGTTTCTGGGAAACCTACTGGCCAAGGAAACCAAAATACTGTATAAGTTAATGCAAAGA
This sequence comes from Ammospiza nelsoni, assembly GCF_027579445.1. NCBI lineage: Eukaryota > Metazoa > Chordata > Aves > Passeriformes > Passerellidae > Ammospiza > Ammospiza nelsoni. The sequence continues at coordinate 42,544,500 of NC_080669.1, read as the reverse complement.
ACCCCAAGTACTATACAAAAATTAAAGAGTTCAAGCTATTTAATTAAATTTAATTAAAGCCCTCTCTTTCCACACAATGGATTTTTAAAAGTAGGGTTTGGGTTTGCTTGCTTTTAAAAAAGCCTTTCAGTAGGAATGAAAACTGATGGAATACACAGCATCTTTACCAAACCCACAGCAACGAGTCAGATTCCAAAGCTTCAACAGAGCTTTTCTTGTATCTTCCCTGGAGTCACTCTAGAGGTAAAACAAAATAACCGTGTTTTGATTTCCTCCACCATTTTAGAGATTATGTTTTTATGGCTTATCAGTACACGGAGGGAGGCTGTCGGGATCACTAACGTTGTACCAATCAGTCTTAAAGAGACAGAAGTGAGCTGACTCTTCCTAAACTCTGAGCTTGCTAAATACAAGCCAGAATAGATCCAAATACCACATATCCAGGATTAGTGTTGTGGCCTGCATCCTCTACACAGAATTGTACAAGGACTGCAAATCTTCACAACTAGTACAAAAGTGACTGAATCTTGTCTATAAGGGTTAAAAATTGAGAAAAGTAATGCAAATTTCAAGTATGCATAAAACACAAATGCCTCAAATTCATGTTTTGTCTTCATCACACATGAGGTAAAGCCTTGTAGCCTAATTTTCTCCTCTTCCTTGTGACAACATGTCAAAGTTAAACTACTCAACCATGTCCTTCCTCTCATCCTCTGGAGAAACAAGTAGCAGGAGAAATACCACATGCAAGCAGCAGGTTATCTAACAGAACACAACCACAGCATGTTTCCAGCCTCTGCCACAAGCAGTCTGTTGCAAAAATATTCAACATCCCTACACTCCTAGACATGCTCCCTGTATTCATACCCAAGACATGACTCCACCATTACCTCTGAAACATGCAGCTGCCTCACCCTGCTGCAAGCTTGTTTTGCATTCTCTGAGCCACTTAAGGCTTCATGCTTCTCAGTTATATCACATACACACTATTAAAGAAAGAAACATTATCTCAAGATAATGCCAGAGAGATGGACAACCTACTAGTTTTTTTTTGTCAGGGAATAGAAATAGAGCGCCATTTTGTCTTACTCTCCTTCCTTTAAAAGGATTGTATTTTCACTGGAACAAGTTCTCATTTATCCTTACCAAAGCAGTTCATTTCTATCTTTTGTTCCTCTTTAAATATTCCTAACATCTTGGACATAAAATTGTGTCAGAACTTCACAGCCATGTAAGTCTTCAAGGGCTGGATGATCACTGTCCTCTTCCACATAAGCAACATAGAATTCTCCTTATTCAGGTCACTTTAGCCTTCTCTATCTCCCTCAGGTTCAAAGAGTGTCCAGGTGTACCACTTCCTTGCTGTTACCACTTTTGCCTGATGTAACAGAGGACCTATCATACCAGCAAAATACAATATAAAATAACACAATGTTAACATTTGAACCTTAATTCAGCTGCAAAAGCCATGTTGATGGATTCAGCGACCCATCTCTCCCTTCCTAAAGGAACAAAATAAGGTACTCCACTACTATGATGATGATAGAAGAACTGAAGTTAGTAAACAGAACTTGCTATGATAAGTTTATTTCTGCTATCTTCTAAGCCTTACAAATACTATCTAAAAGTTTTCACTGTAGACAGTTGAAGGATGATGGGAGATGAGTGTCCAAAGAGGCCATCACCATTTTTCAAGATCTGTGATGATTCGGACTTAGTATTCAAGATTAGTGTTGCATTCAGTGGTGCTTTAGCTACTCTAACAATCAGAACTAGAACCAGCGAACATCTGCCTTTGGAGAAAATGTCATCTCTCACAAATTTGCATCACAGACTTTTGAAAACCTTTTTAAAAATTAAAGCAGGTCAACAATCCTTCAAACAGCTTGCTTTTAATTTGGAGCCAAACTCTCCACTGATTCAGTGAAATGCCACATTCCCAACCCAGGCTTCACAGAGATTCATTTAACTGACTTCAACAGCCTGAGTTTGATTGAGGAGGTATTGCATATTTTCAGTTACCATGCCTACAGGGCTATCAATTATAATGATTCCTACAGTATTTGCTCAATCTTTATGTCTCCTTGACAACTTATGTGACACTGAACCTGCTTCACTGGTGCAGGCATAAAATCAGTGGCACAACTTAGCAGCTCACATTTTTAATTTACATAATGGATTCAGACCACATTTATCCAGTCATTCAAAACTCAAGAGTCCTTGTGATACAGTCAGAGCTGAGCAGCCTTGTTTCTCAACACTGGCTCATTTTTAAAATGTGGTCTCAATAATTTCAGCAGTCTCAACATAAACACTCTCTAATTCAGTTTATGCTTATCCCATTCCTTTAAACAAACAAAGCAGACCTCATGCTCACACCATCTACCAACTTACAGATTACCACCAAATACATAAAACAAAGTTGGACAAGTATGTCTGAATCATTTGGAAACTTTAGGGATCACAGGACTGAACCTTTGTCATACCAATTATGTAAAGCCATTGGAAAGAAATCCATGCATTTTTGCAAGCAGGCAAAGCAGGCTTTTCATAGAACAAAAGCAGCCTTGTCTTGTTCTGTAATGTGACAACTCCTAATTAAAATCAATTATTTTTTATTGTTGGCCCAGATAAGCTTGTTTGCATAGCTGCAACTTCTTAAAACAGAAATCTGAATGTTATTAGGAAAAGACATCCTTTGACAGTACAGCAGACCTTGAAAAAAAGTTGTATTGCCTGATGTTAACATCTGATTAACCTTGGAGGCAATTCTGCAAATGTTTAACAGTAAAGAATACAGTAAAGAGCATAAGTATGTTAATTTTGTTTTAACGTATTTATAGAATTGTACCAAGAATACACATAAAGGCGTGCTGTGGTTTTGACTTAAGCTTGTGCCAGTTGGTGACCAACAGAAAGCATTCAAAAAGATAAAAAGAGATAGTGGGAAATTATTTACAACTACTCTATTTATCAAGCACACTGTTTCATGGACAGCTGAGTAAGATTACATTTCAACATTTCATGAAGAAACAACACATAAAAAAATTTCTTACCACAGTGACATTTCTCAAAAATTATTCACTTGTGGCCTTGAACTCTGCAATTATGAGTGTTAATTCTCAAGAGCTGAATACTCATGGAATAAATTTGCTGTATATCCGTAAAAACAATGGTAAGAAAAAATCAACCCTAAATTGAAACAGTCTTTAATTGACAGGAAAAATAAGCATTCTGAGTGGTATCAGAAAACAATCACCAGGTGGCTATAAAAACATTTAGCAAACCCTGATGCTACAACAGACCACTACAGTTCTAGACACAACAGCATCCTCACTAGCTCCTTTCTGAATTTGCTTTTCTTAAGTAGTCCAGCACTCTACACAGACACAGACTGAACCTTCACAGTGACTAGCTCAAAAAGACCGCCCTGTTTCCATGCACCCTGTTCAGAAAGGTTTGTTCAACAGTTATTCAAACCCTGTTAGCCTAAGATGAACAGCAACCATGTTTCTGTGACAGAGCACTGGGCTGTATTTGGTAACATCCTTGTTCAAGGTGCCTGTTTCAACCACTTACAGGGACATCCTACTACAATCATGTTCTGAACAGTGCTTAAGCCTTATTCAGTCAAAGTTCTCTGGAAACCTACCCTGCAAGTAGGTATCTGTAAAGGCAAACAAGATTTTAGCATCAGCTAAATGCCACCCCAGGTAATTGAGACTATAATGGCAATAAGACAGAATTGCTTCAGGGATCAGAGTGAATCAAGATGAATCTTGTCTTCTCAGTGTTTGGACTACTGTGCTTGAGATTCAGGAGAGACATCATTGCTCCCTACAATTTCCAAAAGGAAACTGTAATGAAGGGGGGTTGTTTTGGTCTCCCAAGTGCTGGGTAAACAGCTGAACTCTGTGGTCTTAAAGGCCAACCTAAATGGCTCTGTGACTCCAGACACGCCATAGAAATCAGTGGAATCACTGAACTGAGCATGATTCTGCCTGGACAAATCTCACTGAAGTCTACAAGACTATAGCTTTGCAACTTATTCATTAAAACAGAACCAGTCCCTTCCCTTGAGTCCTTTAAGCATTAAGCCAGTAACAGTATCTTATACTAAATCTGAGTAATGAAAAAATGTCAAAGAGTGCCTCAGGATGTACAAATGCCTCAACATACATTTGTGTTTGGCTTTCAACCTACTTCAACATACGTAGTGCACTGAACAAATTTAGTGAAAAAAGCTATTTGGCATTTTTCCATTTCCTAACTGCTTGGTACAAGTAATCCAATGATTGTTCTATGCAGCTTAATGCTCAGCCCTTGGATTTAAAGCCTATGTTCACTGATATGCCATAAGACTTAGGTGTCTGGGAAGTTTTCCACAGAACACCAGAAACTTTAATTAAACTCCTAATCCTTAGAAAATCAGTGTCAATCACCTGAATAAAGCCGACAGTGTGTTTACTTTTAAGTAAAGCTGTATTTCCTTTCTGAAGGAGTAACATTGCAATGGATGGCACAATCTATTAACTTGTTCCCTCCACTTCTCTCTTCCTTGCTTTAAAACAAAATCATGTTTTCTGGGAAAGGTCCCTGTCTGTTGCTATTGTAACTGCATCATGACTTGCATTTTCTGTTTTCCTGTCAGATATTGTTAGCCTTTTCTATCACTAAATGGAAAGTTTCAAGGTTTACTGACTCTGTTCCTGATAGAGGTCCAGTCACCAACCAAAGAGGGATGGTGGAAAGACAAAAGAAAATTAGCAGGAAAGAGCAGAAGTTATCTATAAAGATTTCATGACTTGTAGAGTAATCCAGTCTTCACACAAAGAAGCTCCAAACCATCAACAGTAACACTAGCCCCATTCCCCCCACCCACTCAGCTTTGAATTCAAGTAATTTTCTAGTTTAAAAAATAAGTTTAAAAAACAAAGAAAAACCCAAAATGTGTACCCAAATCCAACCAACCAAGAACCCAACACCAGAACACCCTCCAAATTTCTTGTACCTGAAATTTTGGTAGATGTAAATTATGTTTTAGGATTCCTTACTTGATGTATATGAAATTTAAGAGTTCTTCATTGTTATAACTTTACCATTTATTTATAGTTTGGTGTAGCAATGAAAAATATCTAAATTATATTTCATTAAAATTATGCTACAGGGAAATAAAAATAAATAAAATCTATTTTGTGCCTATCCACAAACAGGTAATAAATTAGAAACCCTTCCATACAAACATAAGTGTTTCTGCAATCAGGAATGTTCATTTTTATTTTGGGATACTTCACATTCATGTTCTGGATTACAATGAAACTAAGAATATGTTGGTTTGCAAAATTTCATTAAAGTTCTGTTTTAAATTTTTCAATTCTATAAGTCAAAGGGCAAAAAAAAATCACAGTCAAATACTTAACATCAAAATCAATTATCAATTAGAAGAAAAAAAGAAGTTAGATGTTTCATAAACATTTTATTCTGAAACCTAAAACACGGGCTCTCTGGCTACCATTTTTCACTGTCATCATTTACATGCAGAAAAGAGCTTGCTCTGCAGTTTTTGATTGCTTAAAGAGATGTTCTGCTATTGAGACTCAGTACTCTGAGTACCAGAAGCCCTCTTGTCCTCACTGAACTCAAGTGCAAGTTGTGCATCTTCAGCAGCCAAAGAAAAAGCACCCATCATTACATTTTGAACCATGAACACAGTATATATTTCATACTGAAAGGACAATACTGAAAGATCATTAGTGCAAGTGCTGAGAGGCAAAATTCATTAGTTTGGGCTAGCTGCCATCTGATGTAATCACATGAGCTTGAGCTGTTTGGAGTGGCACACCCAGAATTCATAATTCACTTTTTCTTTAAACAGCTAAGACATCATAACCATGACCAGAAGATCACTAATATTGCACAAACTTGTGAGAGCTAGAGAGGCTTAGTTTTATAACAGACAACTAAAGCCCAACTTTCTGTATCCATACACCATGATACAGTCTAATTAATCATACGTCTCTGCTTTTTCTGTGCTATTTCTGTTTCAGTTTGTTTACTGAGTAAAGGGAAAGAATCAGCAACAGGCAAATGTAAATTTAGCTCTTTCTAATTTTCAGCAAATTGACTCAACAATTGAATTACCTTTCTTGTGGCACTGTTTAAGACAAAGTGCTCAAATGCTATTTTAGCATAGTGGAAAGGTCTTCTGCAAGCATATGAGGAAAAACAAATTCAAATTTTTTTATCGTTTCTATTTTATCAAGAGTTCAGTGCAATATAGCATGTGATATGGTCTTATCAAGAAACATGGCATATACTGTAATCAAAATATTTGCACATGCCATATATAGATACTATATGAAGACACAATGCTAAAGCCTAAAGATGGAAAAAAAATCCCAATCATTTTTACAGGATGCATTTCTGGTTTTAATAAAAATTTCCACATTTTCCAAGGACATGTTCTTCAAACAGCACACATACACACTTCCATCCAAGCACTCCGCTCACCTCAGGAAGTTTGCTTGTGTCTCAAAAAAAAAAAACATTAAAGAAGTAAATTCTTTTTTTCACATACATTCTGTTTTATATTCTTTGCAGATGTGTTGGGGGATAATTTCAGGTATTTAGCAAATGTTAAATGGATGTTGCTTTAAATCTGACAGGAATACTAGCAATTTTATTGGTTTATATGACATCAAACAGCTGCACTAAAAAAATTTGGTCATGTAGTACTATCAATACTAAAGGCATTGGGCTGTAGCATAGCTCAGAGTTTATGGAAAGCAACAAGAGTGAACTCAGACTCAAAAGGGGAAGCATTCTTAGTGCATCTGAATAAAGCTGTGAAGTGTGAGCTTTGAACTTATCTCTAACATCATGCTGTTGTTGCTTATATCAGAATAAGTGTGTTAAGCTAAATGTTTGCATAGCAGGACAATAAGACTAAATAGCTCTTATTGGAGCTGAACTTAAAAAGTAAAAATGTTCATTATAAAAGAAGGGAACCTGAGTAGAAAATTAGCTCACAGGCAGAGACAAAGAGAACAAAGGTCAGTATTTGCCAGTTGCTACTCTAAGGTTTCAACAGCTAAAGGAAATTCAGACTTTTTCTAATTCAAACAAAATCTGTGGAAGCCTCAAATGCCATTGTGACATAACTGCTCTCAAATATTACAGATTATATCTCAGCCACCGTTGTACTTACTACTTGCACTTCAATATGAACTTTTCTTCATATTTTTTCTTTTTTGACTTATTCGGACAAAGTACAAGCTAATACACAGACTAATAGATAAATACAACACATTAGAACACACTATATCTACTTCATATGAAGAAGCTTAGGAGCAGACACTAAATACTTATTATTATTATTATTATTATTATTATTATTATTATTATTATTATTATTATTATTATATCGTGAATAATTTTTCTAGTCACTAAACCTGTTCACTGAAAAGAAGAATGCTTCCTGGGTGATGTAAGTTAGAATAGAACATGCAAGATGTTTAATGAACAGTAAGGGAGCCCAATGCATTTTTATAGCTATTTAAAGACTTGCTATTCCAAACAAATTCTTTAAGTTTGGATCTGATTATCCTGATTGTCACATATTTTTATGTGCTGATATTTTATTATTATTCACCCTTCAACACTTTTATCTTACAGAATCAAAGAAGACAGCTCATCTAGAACAAGCAGGAACTAAAGAGTAAAATATCACTTGCAGCTTTAGTTTAAAATTGCCCTAAATTTTTGTTACATAGATAAATATATATTAACTCAGATGCGGCAAAACAAATGCTGAGGTCACTTGACTCTGATTTTAACTATAAGCATGGTTCTGGTTTTAAAGATAGGCATATAAAGTATTGAAGTCCTAGCTGTTCTGCAAGTCTATTCTGAACTACATGACTTCATTGGCACAAAACAGTAACAGAGAAGAATAAAATTATGTTACGAAGTTCAGCTTATGAAGTTGTATATCTAATTTCATGTTATCTCTACTATTATTACAATACAACATAGAAGTAACCTTCACCTTAAAAATTACTGAAATCTCATGAATCTTGCTGATGTAAAGCTCACTGTATATCACAGCAATCCTCAGGGATGCACAGCAGAACGTGTAACAATACACCTTCAATGCTCAGCAGTACAGAGATAAACAACACTGACAAGTAAATATACTGACATGACAAGTATATTGCCTAGGACCCACGGCAATTTCTGCTCAATGAGAAGATTGTGTCTTGCAAACTGTTGTTCTTGAACCACCAACACGTGCACAAAGATTACACAAAGATTAGAGTGTGATGGCAGTACGATGACGGGTGCAACCGCGCCTGCCTTTGATTACAGGATGTCTTGATAGATTACATTAAGACGGCTCTTCTCCATGACTTAATACTTCTGTCACATTCTTTACAGTAAATCTGGTTCATTAATATAACAGTTGTATTCCTGCCACTTTTCCTTCCCTTTTCCTGCTTGGTCTACTGGACTTCTCTTACTAGACTGCAAAATACAGTGGACATACAGCCTATTAGTTTCAGTAATTTCAGAGAAACAGGCATGCTACACCTAGAACCAGAAAATAAATTATAGAAAGATTCGAAATGGACCAAAAATATTATAAATCAATTGTTTTGATTTTGTACTTAAAAGCATAAATTTGTAGAGGTTCAGTGAAAATTTTCAGATTTCTTTAGTGTAATTTTTTTATTAATTTGGAAGCCATTCTTTATTATCATCTTGCCCAAGATGTTCTCTCAAATACCTCACTTAAAATCTCAGTTTGAAACCTTACATGGCATGGATATGATTGCAAATTTCACTGCTTGGTGAGAAAGGTATGATGTTTGACTGAAGTAAATTTTCTAAATATATCAAGAAAGTATGGCTGCCGGACATTAGAAAGCCAAATACATTTTTCCAAAATCGCACGATTTGTGAAATGGTAAAGGAATAAAGCATCAAGTTGTTTCATTCAAACCGTGCTAAAGAATGCCATTTTTGCTTGCTTATTCCAAGAAAGGGGACGTATGTTCCAGATTTACACTCACATTATAAGGGTTATCATATCATGCTCAGTATTTTTCCATTTAATTACAATTCTCAGCAGGAAGGAAAGGTAAGTATGTGGGCACTGCTTCTGATACACAAACTTCTTGGAGCTATCCAGCAATGCTTGCTTCAGTTCAGTAATGTTAAACACACTTTAAAAAACAATGATTCGACACCTCAAGTTTTGGTGACACAGCAAGACTTGGTGTGCACTTTAGTTTTGGCTTAGTAATCTCAAAAAGTTCATCATAAGAAATACCTTATCCACTCACACATTACTTATCATCAGTGAATGATCTTCAAAGCTAAGGATGCCTCAAGGAGGCTTTATAATCAGGAGGTCATTGTAAGCACCCTTTCTGAACAGGGAGGGCAACGAGTTTAGTGGATTACCAACACAGTGTTTTCTCCAGTATCACAGGATCCTTCATCATAATTCATCTATTTTAAAGACCTTGGGTTTCTGGATTTACTCTTTTTCAGTGCTCTTTCATCATTCCTATCCTCTTTCCTCATCCTGTTGTCTGTCCTTACTCATCCGCTGATGTCTGTCTTCTTATCTTTAATTACACGTGATATTACCTTGAAAAATTACTTTCTTGACTCATAGTAATTTTTTTTTCTCATTCTCTCTCTTCCCATAAAGGTGATGAGAAATCCTTGGGGAAGAACTGAAATTAATGGTATACCCTTATCCAATATACACAGAGAGCAGAAAGAGAATATTATGGAATTTACAAAAATATTCACAAAGCAGAGAGCCTGAGTTGAGACTCTGGTGTGACAAAAGGGAAGGATAAAAAGCCTTTCTAGCATCACAACACAATCTCTACTAGATTCTTTAAATGTGGATGGAAAAGGACAGAAATCTGGAAAGATATCCACTCTATCCTGCAGGATGCTAGCCCTTTGAAAAAACAAAAGTAAAAGAAACAGACTTTTTCTCTTAACTGTACAAGCAAACATCTACATCACGCTAAAAAAAAATTATTCAGCAACACATACACTGATATGGACTCCAAGCATTAATTTAAATTTCACCACATGAAAACATATGTTTTTTAATCAGCGGTTATTCCTAGAAATTATATATCCATCATAATTTATGCTGCAAACTCAAAACTGAGGTTGCTGTCTGACAACACTAAATAAGCACTTAGTAAGGTTAAGCTCATAGTCACGCAAAATACAGACTATATGTAAGGCAGTTCAAGAATCTGTATTACAGAGATTATAGATGGTGCACTAGAGACCAAGCACAAACTGCTTACAGCCAGATTATTAACCCATGTGACTACCTATGTGTTAGACTGACTTGCAGTGACCCTAAGAAATTTTTCTTGATAGAAAAACGTGACTTCAGGGGTTGAATGCTCACTGACAGAATCTGTGAAAAGAAAAATTATTATGGGATTTATTCCTAATGTACTAATGGAAACAGGTATGTGGGTTTGGTTTTTAGTAGTAGAACAAACAACTGCCTTAAAAAATGCTCAACACTTCTCAGTTTCTTGTGGTAACATTATGGAAAGTCTTGAAAATTCCTCAAGTCAAAAAGGTGTTATATGATGCAAGAATCTCTCAGGATAAATTGTGACATTTATTCTGCAGCACTTTTCCTGCATGCATCCTTCATGCAAATACTTAAGTACTGACTGTGCCTCAGTTTTGCATTATGAACGTTTACCATGTCACTTGTTGCAGTCTACAATAAAAGTTTATAAATGTAGAGAACACAATTTGTTTTTTCACCTAATCCTATCTGTTGGTATGTACCAAATTAAAGAACACCTTTCCTTTCTGTTTAGGTGGGAAGATGGAACAGTCATTTCATTCTCACAGACTAGCTCAAGAAGTACACCATTAAATGGGAGAAGCAAAGGCAGAATTACAACTTCACTCTATTTTCCTAAGTAATAGAGAGCCTTTCATTGTTAAGAAAGACAGAGCTCAGACTCACTGTGCATTTGTTCGGCTTCTCTCCTGAGTGGACTCTCATGTGAATCAGCAGTTTGTAACGAGCATTAAATGGCTTGAACCTTCGAGGGCACCCTGCCCAGAAGCAGGTAAAGTCTTCTCCCTTCCTCTGGTCTATGTGGATCTTCTCTATGTGCCGCACAAGCTCCTCCTGATGGTCATACAGCTTCCCACAGTCAACCCAGCAACAGCCATGCTTGCCATTGAAATCCTCCAGCTCTCCATCTTCCTGCAGCGGGGCGCCTGGGGCCGGAGGCAGAGCCGGCAGCGCGGGCACGTGGCCGGGGAGGCCGTGCGGGGGCCGGCGCTGGTGAGCGTGGTACGGCGGGGGTGGGCCCTGTGGAGGAGGCGGTGGCAGCACCACGGCTGAAAGAGGCATGTCAACAACAGGGCCCAAGAAGTCACCCAGCTGCTTGTTTTTCAGGACATCTATTGCATGGCTGTCCATGGGCAGCACACCCTGCTGGATCACCATGTTATTTGTGGCAACCATCTGCAAGCTGGCTTGCTCCAGCTGCTGCATCCGCTGGTACTCACCTGTCCCGTTCTCAACATATCCTGGAAAGGTGACACCGCCATTCGCCATGTGGAAGCCTTTCTGGGCAGCTGAAACAGAGCAGTTTTGTGGTATACAGCTTCCTCTCACTCCCAAAAAATGTCCATAGACCTCAGGCTGTGGGGAGACGTTTGCTGGCGATGCCCTGGAGCTGTTGATGTAGGCCACCAGAGAAGTTGGGGACGTACGAATGATTGTATTGAACTCGATCCCAATGCCGTCAGACAGAGGAGATACAGAGAGTGCTCTCTTTTTGGAGCGGGCTGATTGACACCAGACTGAGGACTGGCAAGGACTAGAGTAAGGGGAATTCTTATTTTCCATGCCATATAAGTAGGATGGTAATGAGTCACTGGATGTAGATGCTTCAGGCGAAAAATTTATGAAGTCCCCCAGCTCACTGCCATTTTGTAAACCATGGTCAGGAGGAACAGAAGAAAGTGTCCTGTACCTATGTGACCACTCTTGTTCAACACTCAGAGGGGAGTGACCTTCTGACAAGCTTAATGTTGTAGAGGCCAGAGTCTCACATGACAAGAGTGACCTGAAATAAAGGTACAATAAAGTAAGCAGTTAGACAATTCAGAAGTAGATCTTTTACCTTCACACGCATGATTAAAATTAAGGAAAGGCTACATGTGAGAAAAGCTCTCCCTAATACTAGGTGCTCAAGTTTAGGACACTCAGTTAATGTACCAGTAGTTATACAAAGGCAATATACATGTAAAAAGGTCACTTAGGAAGCCAACTTTAAAACTTCAAGATTTTGAAAGAAAGTTACTGTAAAGACTCTTGATCCACCACTGCAGAAATTATTGCATGTCTTTTCATCAGTTGTGGTGTAAATAGGTGTGGACTTCTGAAGCCAAAGCCTTCCTGCCTTCTATGGAAACCCATAATGACTTAAGTCATCTATTGTTTTTGCTTGTAAAAAACAGAAAGAAAACGAATCCAAAGAGAATGGATATTCAACCTGTATTACAATGACTTTTTCAATTGTAATATATACAAATACTTCCCTACAGAAGTTTTATATATCAAGTTTACAAATACAGATAATATCTAACTTCATAAAACAAATGAAATAAATGAGTAATGTAGGAGAACTGGTTGAAGAGGTTTTCTATATTTGATTTGAAGAGGTATCTGCCTCCAACTCAGCAATCAAAAATTTTCAGAAAAGTGTAATCTTGCTGTTATCAAGCATTTTTCAGAGAGATATTAGGGAACTTCTTTATCCTGCAAATATTCTTTGGATAGCTTGAAAACCCTCAATATATAGGCCCTTAAAAGTATTGTTTTCTACAGAAAGGGATAAAAAGGAAATAAAAGGGGCATTAAGGGCCCTGAGTCATAGCTGTAAATGCTGGCTGAAGGTTAACTGGATTTAATTCTTTGTTTCCAGTTCACACCCAGGCAGATTTGTATTTCCTACCAGCTAGTGGTGCTATCAGTATATAAATTTCTATTTTCAAGGAGCTCTTACTATAGAAAGAACTGGTTATGTATCTAGATAAACCTGACAATCTCCCAGAAGCCTCTACATCTTATGTTTTGAGAATTAATTATTTGGTTTATTATTTTAACGACACAGTTTTGAAGAAGCACGGAATTTCAATGATGGATCAAGGACACTGGAGGGGAAGCTTGGCACAGCCCAAGAGAGAGAGGAAGCAGTCTGCAGGCGCTGTATCTGTAAGACAGCTCACAAACAGGGAAAACGCAGCTTAAAAGAGCAGCAAGCCTTGCCGTGGTGACCAGTGGGAGAGCAGTTAAACGCCCCTTTGCGCAAGAGAGTTGCTCTGCCATGCACGGTTGATCTGCTGTGTCAGAATAAGAAACGTCCTGTTCTGATTCAATGTCAGGGCAGGGTACTGTCACGGACCTTACGTGACTCCCATCAGGGTTTGAATGGCACTCGCAAAACTGACTACAGACAAAAAGCACAACTAGCATGCTGACTACAATTTGCAATGGGAGAAATGAGAAAAATGAGACTGCTCCATCAGGCCAGCCTTGTGTGTCATTTGGATCTAAAAGGATGACTGTGAAAAAGTTGATTTAGGCTGTTGTCAAGGGGCTTTGTTAAAGGACAGTCCATTATAGGGCGATTAAATCGTGCTAGCATGTTGTGACCCCAAACACAGATCCACAGTTTTCAACACAGCAAGACAAGCAAGGTTTGATTTCTCCATGCTACAATTCACACCTAGAAAATATCAGGAGAGGGTAGGGGTGTTCTGCCAGGTTTTCTTTAAATTTTTGTTTTCTCTTTTATGAATAAAGAAAAAGAAATCGTGCATCAATAAAAAGCCTATTTTTGTACTGACAAGAGTTTTAAGCAGATGTATAGTATAACCAGTGTCATACAAAAAACTACTAATGCCTAACACAAAAGGGGCATATCCATCAGTGAATCTGAAGAAAAACTGTTTTTTAAAAGTCTCATAATAGGGCAAAAATAAAAAGCTGGCCCAGAATTTCAAGTATACAATAAGCAAAAGCAAGCTATTCTGAAGAAGCTGCAGCACTTCAGCATCTAAATTCAAAAACTAATAAAAATTCCAGCTCCCCAAAAAGTGAAGATTTATTTAAAGTTCAGCCACTACTGTAACTGAGTAGCTTTCTAATAGGAGGAAAATAAATACACCTAATATGAAAATGAGGGACCAGGTCTATCAGGGTGCCAGAATCTCAGATGGTATTAATTGCTGCATCTGCTTATTGTAAACTAAACGGGCTTGAGTTTGGACCAGCTCTTTCATTACCATTTACAAGAGATTACTTTTCAATTACATTGTATTCTCCCTTTGTGTACAGAGGCCATATAATCCAGAATCCTGAACATAAACATGGAATAGGGAAAATTATGTTTTTCTCTCTTTTTATGGTCTTCTATTTACCAGTCAAGAACCCTTTGCTCTTTCCTAGGTCGTTTTTTGACTTTCATCAAAGCAAATGGCATGGATGTAACATGTGGACTATTTCTGCTTTCATCCTCCATAACACTTCCTATACTGAGTACAAAAATCTAGTTTGTGACTATAAAACAGCCTTTATCTATTAAAAAAGTCCTATCATACACATCTGGTTTGATGCAACACAACTGAATACTCCAAAACAGAAACTGCAGAAACTCAAAAAATATGGGGAAGGTTTTACCCTCCATGGTCTGTACACTAGAATCTGATGCTGTGTGTAGCAAAACTCTCATTTTGCCAACTGATTTCTTTCTTCCATCAGTAAAAATCAAGAAAATTCACTTCAGCTTTGGTAAATTCAACAAATAATCTGGTTAGGGTTGAGCTGCCAGAACACAGTTCACAGTGCCTGAGAGATAAAATCCAGAAAAAGCACTCTGCCCAGGAAGAACCAGTCAATTTCATTTAGGCAAAAGCAGTTCATAGTTTAAGAAATTTAATCAGAAAAACCCAAAAAAGCTCAAAACTGAACAACAAATAATCAACCTCCCCAAAAAACACAAAGAAAGAAACCCCACACTGTTTTGACAATGTGAGTTGGAATCTGACTTTAAACTTGCTTTGCCCTATCAAACAAATTGAGGTAAAAATTGCTGAAATTGACATTCTTTGTATGATAAACTTATTTTATAACACCTTCATTGATAAATCATTAAAAGGTACTCTAGGGACACCACAGCCTTGATTCTTCCAGAGTTTCAACTTGAGTTTGCCCTTAGTAAATGTTTCTTTGAAATGAAATCAAAACTGTATAACTCAGTACTGACATGATACATCCAACCACACATTGAGTATTTGGAGCCACATAGGCACACCTAAAACTTAAGTATGTAACAATTGTATGTATGTAATTATATTTTTCTAGTATCAGTTTTATTTGATCTGAAAAGCATCTATTTGGATTTGTCACGTGTCATCATCTTAGCATTGAATGGTTTTTGCTGACATGTCTACATAGGAAGCATAATTAATTTTGTAAATTTTCCCAGGGGGCTCAGTCTTCACAACTAAAGTGACAGAAATGTTAAAAATTATCTTAAGAGTAAAGCGAGGTTTTATTCCATTTGCAAAGTATCAATTTTAATTATTTCAGGAATGTCCCTTGGCTTGTAATAACGCAACACAGTAAATGTAAACTGCTTTGAGAAAAAAGACTCTTATTGTCTTTTGTAAATAAAAACTACATTTCAACTCAATAGGCAATGGGGAATGTAGATTCCAAAATAATACACTAGAATATTTTCTCACTGCATTTTTAACATCCAGGTATGTGCCTAATGTACTTATAGGGTGGCTCTCAAAAACCTGTTTTCCTCTAATTCATGTTTGCTGACAAAACTCAAAGTCATAATCTCTAAACTTATTTAAGCATTTAAAATTAATTAATAAATCTTTATCTGTGGGGTAGTGATATAAAAAGGTAACATTTACAGGAAGTGGTCATTGCTTTCTTTACCTACATAACAATTTTCAAGGAAAACAAATTTTCAAGGACACTTGATCTGATTAATTATCAGATGGTAAACAAGCCATTTGAAAGCAAGTGCATTTGATGAGGAGAGAGGAACATGTGCTGAGCATTTATGGTTTTTTTGACTGTCCTTGATGTTATTTGAAAGACACCAACATGGCACACTTAGCACTATGTAGATGTAACATGTGGACTATTTCTGCTTTCATCCCCCATAACACTTCCTATACCAAGCACAAAAATCTAGCTTGCAACTATAAAACAGCTTTTATTTAATACAAAAGTCCTATTATACACAGATTTTGTGTGGCCAAATTTCACCCGTTATTTGAATGGAATGATCCAAACATGAAGCATGATTATAGTTGATCTGAATTAAATTGCATGGAATTCAACTTCCCATGGCATAACAGAGAATTTTCTGATTTTAATAACCGGAAATGTTGCATTGTAATTAAGGAAGAATTAAAACCCCCTCCTTTTAAAGTACTAAATATAAAAAGGTAATTGAGGACCTTGTATCTGATGGAGAAGCACTCAGGCTGGAAGCATCCATAGACCTGTGTAAGCTAGGGCTGATCTGGCTGCATGCTGTTGAAAGCTGATTCGCTGAAGGTGAAAGAGGTCCCAGCTGTTGAACTGTCATGGGATTGCTGGTGACTATGGCATTGTCACCACTGCCTTTTCCAATGGACTTGCCCTTGTGTCCATAACCAAAACCTCCTAAAATAAACAAAGCAGGTTAGTATTTCTCTCTCATGAACCCACATTGAGGCACAGAACTCGCATTGTAGCATCTCATGAACTCTGTCATCTAACTCCCTGATTTTTATCACATCACTTTGCAAACTCCAGAAAGTAATGGGAATCTTCAGATGAGGACAAAACTAGGGACCCACACAAGAATTTTGCAAACTTCTCAAAACATAAATAGCAATATTCTACAGGGGAATTAATAGATTATGCATGTGTAAAACATGTGCTGAAGTTCATAAACTAAAGACCAGGTATGACGGAAAAACCAGGCTGAGGTAAAAAGCCCTCAGCTGAAGGACAGCTCTCTATGAAGAAGACATGAAGGGAGAACCCAAGGAGGCTGCCAGAACACCACCATGCCATGAGTTCTACCAAACCCTGCAGCTGCAATCCGTTGCCAGCCCTTCCATGATTCCTACCCCTACCCATGCATAAAGCAAGGAGACTCCGATACGCATGCAGACTGCAGTGCTGAGTAGTTTCACTCGCAGGAGAGAGTTACAGCTGGAAACCAGCATTCCTCAAGCTGGACCCAGAATTCCTCAGAGGTCTAGGTGGAGGAATCTGAGCTGAATCAAACTGAGAAGCATTCTGGACTTTCTTTACAGGCCACAGTCTGCTTTTAATCACTGCTGCCATGACTCAAACTGATAGCTATTATACAGTAGCACAAAAGGTAGCTGGCCACCAGGACATACCTTCAAAATGCCCAGCGTACTTTCTGTTGTGATTTAGATCACAGATGGTAGTTTACAAATTTGCCTCCATTAAAACAGATTGAGATTAGAAAGTTAAAATGCGTGTCATAATATGGAAGTTTTGGATATCTAGCAAATTATCATCACAGCTGAAAATTAATAATTAGAAAATTCACATTTCTAGCTGCTTCCCTGTTCAGCATACTCCACAAAGCAGGATAGCAACATCAGGACAAACAGTGAAAAGTATTTCTGTGTAAACCATTTTCCTAAATTAAATCTACTTTTGAAGTGGGCATACAACTCACACAACTTTTTCTCCAGGTTCTTCAGATGGGTTGCGGACTGCAGAGAGATGTACATAAAGGCATTAATGCTCCCCCAGTCAAAGGAAGAAAATCCAAATCCTTCAATTCCCTCCAGATCAAATAGTTTCAAGGACAAACATGTAAAGAGAATTCCTGATTCTGCACTCAACCCCACTGTGGACACCACAACAAAGCATCTAAGCTCTTGTAGGATTACAGTCTGTTCCCACTACAGATGTTCAATTAAATCAAAAGAAAAAGAGAAGGTATTTCAATTTCTTTCCTGTGAAGCAAGAAAGTACATATTTTGAACTCAATAAAGCTGAATCAATGTACTTCTCAGCGGTTGATTTTATAATGTTACAGAGAGTTAAACTGGAACCAGTAGCAAACATTAGGCAAAAAGTGTAAATTGCCTCTGATAATAACATGAATACTACTCCTCTTAGCAAAAACCTGGATGGGGTGAAATAAATTTACAAGCTCCATTCACACTATAAAAAAATACATAATACAACATTATATGCCTTTATGTATGTGTGTATCATAAAAATGTTCAGTTAGCTATCTTTTAGAAAAGTGCCTTTAGTATGTAGAAGCAAAGATATTCTGCACCAAATTATATAAAAGTGTACTATAACAACGGAGGAAACCCAGCTGGGTTTGACACTGAAATACAGTTGTAATGCTTGGAGAGTGTATATACATACATATATACATGCATATATATATATATATATGTATGTGTGAGAGTGTGTGTGTGTGTGTGTGTGTGTGTGTATGCATGTATGGAAGACTTAACAATACATCAACCTATTATTTAGCATTGAGAAAATGTACCAAATATATACTGATCCTTTCCTGGATGATGCCATTAACACCCTTTACTTAAAGGTCACTTTAAACAAATTTCAGTAGTGACAATAATATCTGCTTTATCATATCATCAAATCAAGGACTGTCTATTTGTCAGATTTCCATTAGGGAAAGGCCATATGTCATCTCAAATAACAATCTGCAATGATACAGTGAAATTGCTATTCACTCATTACTAAATCTGAGTTGCTTGAAGCTTACATGTTGGAAAAAAAACCAAATCCCAGCAGAAAAACCAGAAAAGGGAGTAGTGCCAAACCAGTGCTGTAAAATACAGAAAGTTGCATCCTTAATGCATCCTGGTTTCCCTTTCAATTACAGGGTCTGCTATTATTATCTGTGTATAAACAGTACCTCAGGGATGCCAACAGCAAGCAAGAAAATTTGCTGTGTTATGGTAAGGATGATGAGAAAAAATGGCCTGGTTTCTAGCCATTGAAAGGAAAACATAAGAAATTAAGTACTTTCGGGAAATTGTATCACTGGAATGATAAACAAAAGTTATGCAAGACTCTAGTCCTCAGGAACATTTGTTTGGACTTTTCTCTTATGCAAAAACATAAGCAAAAGATTTTCTTCTTTTTACCATTGACAAGCATTTGCTGTTATGACAAAAAATTACAATTCTTCCACTGAAAAAAGGCAGGGAAGATTATCATGGAAGAATAAATCATAAGTTCCCACCACTGCAAAGAGACTGCAAAGTAAAAGGTTGCTGCTGTGAAAAGCAAAGTCATAACATTTCATCAGTTGCTTCATATAGGCATAAATGTGTCAAAAGACCATCATTAACAGCTTGTCCATTCCCTGCAGGTCACTGAGCAATATCGATTTGATCTGAATCAGGCAGCACTATGTTGAACTAAGTCTGAGCACAAGACTGGAAGCTTATGCCAACTTCAAGCCCACTACAAAAGTATAGACCACATCTAATGTAGGATAAAGGCTAGTTCCAACATGGACCTGGCCTGCCATGAGCCTGCTGCTGAAAGGCAAGCTGTCAGAACACGTGTTCAGAAGCCCTGGACAAATGTCAGAATACTATCTCCAGCATCAGCATACGGCATCACGTACCCAGAGTGCCAGAGGAGCCCTCAGTCCACGTTTCCTGTATCATTGTCCCGAAGCCTGGAAATGTCAGGATAGTGTAAGGACAACTAGAAATTCCTCAATGCCTTGAATCCACATCAGCTGAGATAAACAGGAAACTCTCAGGAGAATACCAGTAGGTTTAAATGACTGTAGATTCTAAGAAAACTATGTCAGCCAATATTTTAAATAAGCAAAAGAGGCAGTTTCTTTTCCTGTATACTAGGACATAGATCAGGAGACAGTCCAATAAAGCCAACAGGAACTAAGGAGGTGGAATCAGTCCTGCAGTAGCTCATTGTAAGAGTTACAGTTAACAAGAGCAGGTGCTTTATTCTAAATAAACATAATAACACATAAATCAAAACTGATCCTTATCAACATATAACAGTAGTTATAGTTATAGTTATAGTTAACAAGTAGAAACAGTAAAAAAATTATGGAAATATTTTAATCCATTTACTTCCTCATTCATTAGGCTGCCTATTTTCCCTGTTTATTCTCTATAGTTGGTTAACAGCTAAGCTTCACTCAACCTTGAAATGCAAAATTATTTCACTGCAATTTTCTGAAGAACATTCAAAGAATGCAGAAAAATACAACTACTTTAGATATACAGAATTTTAGATGAGATTTTCTTAATTCATGTAATTCCCTTACTTTTTGGAGAAAGAATCCGATATGAAATCAGTTTCACTTAAAAACCATTTTCTTTTATCAGATATTGACCGAAATCAACTAATTTCTTTGCCTATTTCTTTATGTAAAGAGCAGTCATTTGTTCATTCATCCAAGTATCTCAGTTTAAAATAAAAAAAAGCTACTTCACCAAACCTTTGAAATTGTAAACTATGCTTTCCATATATAAATCATGGTCAACAAAAACATATAAAAGCAAAATCAGTTTTAATTGTCAGGTGTTCTGAAACACACTACATACATATCAAATACATAACACCAGATCAAATTCAAACATCTCTTTGATTAATAAATTCTATAGTTACTGAATTAATCATTATGAAATAAAGCTACTAAAGTAGCTTTCATCTGAAAACCTCTCTCATTACTGTTAGAGCAACAGCTATAAATAAAAGAATTATAACAAGAGAGCAAAAGTGAATTTCCCTAAGGGGAAAATGTGTACACATACACAGAAAATGTATGCGTTGAGAGCTTTGGAAGTGGTTGGTTTTAATGTTTCCCTTGTATTGGGCTTCCAGTCTTGTTTCTGTGGACTCTCTATTCACCAAAATGGGGAGAAAAGGGCACAAGCAAAAAAGCACGTTGTAAGACCATAAATACGGAAGAGGGCAGAGACTATAGGAATAAGGCAGATTGTGTGAATGTATTCTTCACATAGATCAAACTCACCACGGCTGTTTGAAAACACGTTTGGCCTTTTTTCAGAACACATTTAATCCTCTGGATGTTGCAGCTCTCAGTTACTACATACACCTTTACCGTCTGTCACCATATCTGCACCCTATTTGGAGGGGGGGAGCAGGGGGGGCTTCACAGTGCCTGGTAACTCAAAAAACTGAAATGTTTGCATAGAAGACTTGCTTCCCAATGGTAATATCTTAGTCCCTCTCACCTTGAGCCTGCCAAAGTTTTCAGGCTTCCCTGCAGCAATTTCAGTTATATTATTAATGACTGCTAGAGAGCTAGCACTTGTCCCTTTGCCCTTAAACCAAACAGCCACTTTTCTATTGTTTCCACAGCCACCTAGGAAACTATTGCACAACTGTGTAGGCAGAGACACCAGCTGCAGGGCAATGGATATCAGACCCCCATGAACCTTCTTTAAGTGTGCTAAACTGAAGCTTCAAAGGGGAACAAATATAGTTTAAAAAGGCAGGCCAGGGGGAATATTGTCATTTGCCTCACTGACCATATGATCAAATAAAATCTTTGCTGATTTGGAAATCTGGGCTCCATCAAACTGGCATCATACTCTGAGTCCAGATCTTTTAGGAAGACCTTGAAGTTTCTAGGTGAACTAGACAAAAGCTCAGTCACAAGTTTATTAGGTATGAGCTTTTTTTTTTTATAGCATGCAAGCTGGAGTTTTTCAGAGTACAAGTAAATTATTAAACTATGACTCAAAAAGTTGCTGAATTATCATTTGTGTTGCAAGTCTTACAAAATATTGTAGTTTCTCAACTACAATACACCACACAGCCACTACATGCTAGTGAAACAGTGATTCTTAGCATTTATTATCTTTAAAAACAAAACAAAACAAAAAAATACCCAAGGATTTGTAGTTAGAGAGAAAATCCTGAATTAAGATCCTAAAAGCTCACTGTTTTGAACATTATGGTTATGATCATAGCTTATGGTTTCCTTAACACATTCAACAATGACATTTAGTAACAGATTTTCTCCAAATCCTCTAGCAGTGTCCTCTCTGAACACCAAGATAGACACACCATTAATCTGACTAGTACGGGATAACCCATGTTCTTCACTGTTTACAGAGACCTAATCTTTACAATCAATAAAAATAATCTCAAGAAAATACACTAAACAGAATTATAAGACGGCATGGTATTAAGAAGCAGTACTGTGTATGCACTTTAAAGATTCTTCATGCTTTGAATCTTGTAAAGGCAGCTTCTTCACTATCAGGGGGCACTTGGTAAATTAACTTGCACTAATTTCCAATATTATTTGCAATCTTTGTATGAAGTAATCAAGCATGTACATACTTTCAGCAACTCTACTGAGACAAAAGAGACTGACAAAGCACAATGAAAAACAATGTCTCCCTTCAACTGGAACCAAGGTAAAAAATTATCCAGAACCAACCAGTGAAAACAATACCTCACAGGCGATTAACTTAGCTGGTTTAGAGCAGACAGCAATATCACCTACTTCTATGGAACACTTTAACCACTAAATTTAAACAAATGAAAACAGTGGTCTTGTAATGACTAAACTAAGAATATATTATGAAACAGTCAGGTTCAGGAAACTTCCAGGAAAGTACAAATACAGTAAATCAAAGATTTTCAATTAGATCTACAGGCATCTGTAATATCTCATACTAATTTTGAATCCATTTTATCTATATCAGGAAGACCTATCACTTAGAAAAAAGTTATTTAGAAAGCTACTTTGTTTTTTTTATTTTGCATAAAGCGTAAAACATTATCAGTTAACTAGTGCACACACAAGTTAATGTTTAACTCAACTAAAATATAAATGTTTTAGCTGGAATGGGTAACTCCCTATTTGTTATCAGTAACATTAGATGACTTCTGCTTTTGTCCTTATTAGGCTAATATGGTATGTGCTTTTCTATTGCAGAAAACTTAGAGCGGTACACTTGTGGTTTGTGCTACTACTTTTCCATAGTATTAGTAACCAGTTTATATTTACAAAACTTAGCCTGACAATTAGTTTGTACTTCTGAAATATTAATACATTGTGCAAGCCTCATAATCAAATAGCTGATACAAATCAAGAGAAACTCTACTAAAAGCGCAATATACTAATATATTGGTGAACACTAACAGGGGAAATAAACCCAACAAGTTTCCTGTTTTAAGCTTCAGAATTGGCCAGCTTCTTAGAATACCACTACAATACAGACAATGAGAAAAGTATTATTATAATCAAAATCGAAATTTACAAGTATTTGAATTAACAGAAGATAATTGTATTGGAATTAGAGATAATAAGAGATAATACCTTCCAGCTGCAGTGCCACTGGGCAATTACTGCCTGAATCTGACTTAAATAAACACGGAGCATATATCAGTATGTGT
Source organism: Ammospiza nelsoni (assembly GCF_027579445.1). NCBI lineage: Eukaryota > Metazoa > Chordata > Aves > Passeriformes > Passerellidae > Ammospiza > Ammospiza nelsoni. The sequence continues at coordinate 42,520,943 of NC_080669.1, read as the reverse complement.
GTGAGAGCACAGACTACAATTTCACTTACATGTGGCATTACTTAAAAAAAAAAACTATATTTTTAAAACTTCTTCATATATTGTGAATTATAGGACACAAGTGAAATCAATCACTTTGCCCAGCATTTTAACAGTATAGCAGTCATCTGCAAAATAAATTAATTAATTCAAACAATTTTGTTAGAATACTTTTTTGTTGATACCATCTGATTGCAATGCAGCCAGCTATGGAGGGGCAACAAGAAAACATTCTAGAAAAAATAAGTCTCTCTACTAGGTAACACTTCATCTGCCACAACAAGTTCTAGCACTGTTCAACTTCACATCTGTGCTTTTCTTCATGTTAGAAATACATTCTTGGAATATTTTCCATTAATTCTTGATTTTCTTTCCCCTCAATTTTAATTAAAACATGCTCAGATAGCTTCTGTTATGTGTGTTTGAAAATACCACGTAGGAGCTTTGCTATCTGCAACTCTAGGCACATGTAGATCCATTACTCTAAAGACCTATTCCACGTATCAAAGTAAATAACCACAGCAAGGTACCCTCTGCTCAGACATAATTTCTGACTTCTTGCTGTGTTCACTGGACTGTTATCTATCATTCTTGTTGCCCACTTTATCCATGTGTCTCCAGGCAGCCTGCCTGCATGGCAGTGATGGGAAAAAGACCCTCTGCTTCCTCCGGGCCCCAGGCAAAGGGAAGAACTTCTGCCTTTTCTACTCACTTATAAAAGGGGATGCAGCAGAGCACCAAGGGCAAGGGGACAGATTTTCAGTAGATGAAGGCTGCCTTAGCTCCAGTGCTCTGTGACAACATCCTCCGGGCAAAGCCTGCCGCCTTCTGCGCACGAGTCCTGAGCAGAGGAGGGAAGAGCAAGAAGATTGCTTTCTACCTCCAGCATGGGCCAGCCCTCAGTCTCTGCCACCTAATATGTCAGTGCCAGACTGTGCTGCACGTCATGTTCCAGTAATAGCATGAATTCAGCAAAAAAAACATGCAATAAAGGTGTTGTTTAATGTTAAACTCTAATACCACGTGAGGCTCCCTTTCTAAATCTCTACAGATAATCCAAGGCATTTGACTGCTCTTTCTCAGAAAAACATCTTTCCCCCTCTAAGACACCAAAATGTACAAGAAGCAGAAAAAGAGAAAGAAAAAAGGGGGGAAAAAAAGCCAACCTGTTTAATAGTGATACCCATTTAAAACAGGTGACAAATGCTAACATGGAAATAACCTCAGAAACTGCAGTATGGAATCAGGAATCTAAGTAGCTTGCAGTCACATTCAGTACATTTTTGTTTCCCAGAGAAAGTCAACAGTTCAAGGACACTACTATTTTTCAAACAACATTGTCCCTGAGATTCTGAGCAGTGCATTTTTTTCTTTCCTCACACTAAAAACAAGATACTGTTTAAGGTTGTTTCTCCTAAAAGGTAAGAATATTACCCTAGTTGTCAGTTTAACCAGGCAGAAATAACAAGCATACAGCCCACATAATGTACATATTCTAAGAGGCTTTATACTCAGTTAATTAGTTTAACTATTGCTTTCATGGTTCATTTAAGTCTTTCATGCTTCATTAAATATCAATATATTTTATCACCTCAGAAAAACTTCTCAGTAAAAATACAATTGTATTTTCAAGTGATAACCTTCTTAACAAATATATATATTTCAAGCATGTCTATCAGACACCAGCAAAGTCTAAATTGCTACAGTAGCAGTATGTCCAACCATTATGCAAATTTCTTTCCCCACACACAATGGAAACAAAAATACTTTTGCTGAAACAAAAGTACTTCATCAAGAAAAAGAAAATTATTTTGACACATCTTATTTTCATCATTAAAAAAGTTCTCACACTGATCTTTTGCTGTTCCACCTTCACAATAATCAGCTCAAACACACCCTGGATTCAGTAATTGTAACTACCTTGCCAAATGTCCTCAATTCATAAAGTCAGAAAATCATGTCCTTAAGGAAGCATAAAGACCAATGAAACTAATAGTTATAAGTATGTAGAAATCAAAATCCAAGTGCAATTCATAAACCGAACTCCTGTGGATAAGAGAACATCTATCCTACCAGAAAGGTTCATTTACTTATGCATAGTATGAATTTTCTCAATTCAAGATATAGGAATATGTCTGATCTATTTGGAAGTACATTTGTTAGACTGTGAAGTTAGTCCTTGCAAATCCACTTGCATGATTATCACAAATTCTCTGAAAATTTCTCCTACTATCTTCACATGCAATCTCATTCTATGAAACATACAGCCAGTAAGGTGCATTGCAATCATAGAATGACAGTGGTTCTTATAATTCAAACTGACTTTTAGAGGAGGCCACTATCAGAACCACCATGGTCCAAACAAAACCCACTACTTGTCTTGCCACCTTAGTTCTTCATGTCAATGAGAGGCAAAGCCTGAGAAAATTATACAAGCAGACAGAAGTATTGGCACTACATGCTTCCACTCCTCTCAAAGCTTTAGACATTTTTCTTTCAATTTTATTCTTTATTCCTTATTCTTTTCATAAGCCCAAGCCATACTAATTAATCAGAGTTTCCCAGGTCTTTTGTTGTTGTGATCAAAAAGAAAAGACCAAAATGAAAGCTTGTTTCATCTTTTTAAAGTGAGTCCATCTACCTTCCACAAAGCCAGGCTAATAAGAGGGAGGATTAAGACCAATTGAATGACTTAGGCCCCTAAACACCAGTCCTGCTCCTGCCCTTAGCTGTCATCCTTGCCAAAACTGATTTGCAAAGAATGACGTCTTAACCACAGCTATTACTTTGCAAAGAGGAGGCTGCCGTGTTGGCAGGGTTTGGCAGCCAAAGTTGGCTCCTGACTAAGGGCTGAGGTAAAGACACAGGAAACCACAGTGGTATCCCAATGCAATGGTGTCTGCAAGGGCCATCTGAGGGGCGGAAAGAAGTGCTCACAGACAAAGGCATAAAAAAGGCAAGTGTTTGCGTGCTCTGCTGAGCTGAGTACCTTTGTTCAAGGGTGGAAACCTACACAAATGTCCTGATGGACAGTGAAATCATTTCAGGAAGCTGCTCAACCCAACTGTGTATCTCTCCTCTACACCTCTAAAGAAATTGAGTGGTACCTATCTTCATATTAGTTTGAGAGACAGAATGTGCTACATGGATAAGAGTAAAATATTCAATATGGATCATGTGATTTTTGAGGACATCATCCTAGTGAACTTTAGTGATGTTAAATTCACAAGCACATAAGTAATTTTTTCCAAACAGAACTTGGCTTTATGAGCTGCTTATGTAATTTTTCAAATTTCTGTCATATGTGAGTATTCTTGTATTCTTCATACAATTTAGTGTGTGGTTTTTTAGTATTCTGGTGTGATTTTCATTAAATTGCAGGGATTTGATTCCCCACAACTCAAGGACTGCAATTCCCTGAAGTTAATGTGAATGAGATGTAAATCTCTTACAGTCAGCTGTCATTTTATCCCAAAAATGCTGAAATTCAAACTCTATTCTAAAGTTCATGAAATTCTATGTTTAAAAACATGTTTGCTGTTAAAAGAACTTACAATGCATAGTGCAGGCTAAAAATGCAAAGCAAAGTCCATTCACTTCCAAAAGGCTACAGAACACTAAATCAGGTCAACCAAGAAGACTTGAAGTCCTTATAATTGAAGAAAAGGCAACAACCAAAACAGTTGTTATAGTACTTTTTCCTTCATATAACTAGCTTCTCTTCCTCAAGCAACATTCAAGGATCAAGTCTGCATGGGCAGGCTGAGTGAAGAAAGAGTATGTATTTGTAGTCTGGTCTGGCAAGAGCTCTCAGTGAGTGCCCAGATGTTGTCACTGGCTGGCTGAGAGATGCCCACCCAGCTGGTCTCTCCCCCTGTACCCACAATAGCACAGATAGCCCAGGAGAAGAAAAGATGGAAAAAGCTCCTGGATCAAGGTAAGGACAGTTTAAAAAAAAAGGCAAAAACTTTATGCTGAGGCAAAGCAAAATAAGAAATGTATTCACTACTTCCCATCAGCAGGCAGGTGTCCAGCCACTTCCTCAGTCTGCGTAGGAGTTGCTCAGTGAGATAAATGCCATCACCACTAATGCCCTTATATCCTTCTCCTTTCTCTCAGCTGTCATGACTGAGCACATCATACAGTACGGAACACCCCTTCGGTCAGCCAGGGTCAGGTATCTTGGCTGTGCTCCCTCCCAGCCTCTTGCACACCCCCTTCCTAGTGGCCTTTTTTTCGGTAGGGTCACGGAAAGAAAACCTTGACACTGCACAAACATTGCTTACCAAGAACCAAAACACTGGCGTGTTTGTGTTATCACTGGTTTGTTATCAAGACTGTCTGGTCAAAAATGCAAACTCCAGCACTGTATGGACAGCTACAAGGAAAGTTAACTGCATTCAGACAGATGCAGTATACTTCCTGTAGAAAACCCAACTAAATGTTAGGAGACTCCTCTAGAAAAGTAAAAATACATGGGGAACCAGCTCAGCGAGGTAAGGAGGATAAGCACTTCCCAGGGAATATCCAGACTCATGGTATCACTGCAGAATTCAAATTTACTTCTAAAAGCATTATCATTTTGAAATGAGAAATGTTTTCCCATTGTGAGAAAAAGGAAAATTAAACATTAAATAGGTATTAAACACTCAGCTTTCTATGGAAATAATGTAGTTGCAGAATTTCACAAGGCTTACATTTTCAGGAAAGAAAGTCATTTGTTGTAAAACCAGGGATGTCTTACATCTTTCAGAAAACAGCAAGAACTTTGAATAATTGTATTCACTCTGAATAATTAAAAGCCAGTTTCTGTTTTCATCACATAAAGGTTGTTGCTCTTTTAATCAGCTGGTATTCTTTTAAAAGGATGTTTCAGCCTAAGAAACTCAAGAAATGAGGAACCCTGAAGGCTCAGCTGAAGATAAGTCTATAGTACTTTTGCTCCTACATATGTATGCATTAGGTGTTGAAACATGCTTATGTGATTAAAAACAATATAATTTTGTTTCATGTACATTTTTAGTTGTACCCAGCTATAATACCTAGTGAGAAAAAATAACATCATTACTGCAAGAGCTATTTGTTATGTCAGGCTGATTGTGTGGCATTTCTGTTTATGGAATAAGACTTTTAAAAGACACTACAGGTCTTAAATTAACAGCTCATAAACAGATATCTGTAAAGTCTGAAGTTTTCATTACTATATTTTGATCTCCTCCATATTTTCTACCCCTTCTAAACCTGTTATGTTCATTACAAAATTTTTAAGTAGACTACCACCTTGTCTTTCAAACGGCTGCAGCTAAGAGGCAGGAAAAAGCTATCAATATTTCAAAGGTTATCCATGGGCTAAAGAGGGGTGCTTCACTGAACATACTATTCAATCTTGTCCCAGACTTACTCAACTTGTTTACCAACATCCTCGACAAAGGGATTGAATGAACCTTCAGCAAGTTTGCTGATGATGCGAAACCAAGGGGAATGGCTGATAGACCCGGAGGCTGTGCCGCCCTTCCACAGGACCCTAATAGGCTGAGAATTGGGCAAGTTCAACAAAGGCAAGTGTAGGGTTCTGCACCTGGAGAGAAACAACCCTAAGTACCAGTAACAGGCTGGGGACAGACCTGCTGGGAAGCAGCTCCGCAGAGATGGACCTGGGTATGTCAGTGACAGTCACAAGCTGACCATGAACTGGCAGCACCCCTGTGGCCTGCAGAGCCCACCTGGAGAGCCCCCTGTATCCTAAGGGGCACTAGGAAGGGCATGGCCAGCAGGTGCTATCACAGGGAGGCGATCCTGTCCCACTGCTCAGCCCTGGTGAGGCCTCACCTGGAGTGCTGGGCCCAGTTCTGGGCTCCTCAGGACAAGAGAGATGCAGAGCTGGTCAGTACAAGACAGACAAGAAGATGGTGCAGCGGCGGCCACAAAGAGGGCACAAAGATGGTGAGGGGACTGGAGCATCTCTCTTATGAGGAGAGAGTCCAGGAGCTGGGTCTCTTTACTCTGGAGAAGAGAGAGGGGATCTCATCCATACATATAAATTCTCAAAGGCAGGTGCCAAGAGGATGGTGCCAGACGCCTTTCAGGGGTGCACACGACAGAATGAGGAGCAATGGCCATAAACTAAAATACAAGTTCCACCTCAACGAGAGCACTGGAATAGGCTGCCAAGGGAGGTTGTGGAGCCTCCCACTATGGAGATATTCAAAACTCAGCTGCATGTGCTTCTGTGACAATTGCTCCAAATGACCCTGCCTTGGCAGGGTGTTGGACTAAATTATCTCCCTAAAAGACCCCTTCCAAGCCTGAAAATTCTGTGATTCTGTGTTCTTTGTGATATTAGTTTGAAAAAGTACAGTGTGGTTGGCCAAAAGGATAAACAACCCAACAGCCTGACCATATGCAATGATGTAAATACTTGGGAAAATGCTATCTCACATAAGTAAAGGTGTGTCAATTCTTAATTTATGGGACTGGTTCACAGCTATAATCGGAATAAACCTGGAAATTTCAATTAAATCATATAAATCTCAATTGCCACACCCAAGTTTTCTATTTCATAGAAATTTTGAAGTCCCTTTACTGGGAGCAGTTTTGTTAGGACCGTAACTTGGTCCCTGGTTTCTAGTTTCCAAGTCTTTAAAAACAATTTCTTTCTCTTTGAAATTTTTTGAAAGAAAGAAATCTTAGTCAAGTTGTAACATGCTAGGTAATCATGAAGGAAAAAAATGAGATTATTATCATTATGTTCAATGTTGAAACCCCTCGCAAAAGATTCCAATATCTAATTTAATAGATTCATTTTGGAGATCTGTGGGTAAAGAACTATTCAAATCATTCAGTTTGACCATTAATGAACTTATAGGTTAGGACACAGTGAAGGAATTCACAGGAGCAGTCATGTGGAAAGAAACTGCTCACGACTACTATTTGTTCTTATTTTGCAGCACTTTTCTTTTTTTAGTCCAATCAATGTGGATTTCTTCTTTCTAGTTTAATATACTACAGAAGCTTTTTAAGTCTCCTCAGAGACTGAGGAATTCACAATCTTTCTTGAACCAGAATCTCTAAAACTGAACATAAAAAGAAATGCAAAATTAAGATCACCAAAAAAATCATAGTTATTTTTTGCACAGAATTCATGTCTTGATGTTTGCTATATGACTGCACAAAAGCAGGCTAATTGCTTGAGCTCTTGAAGAATCATTTTTATTAGTCAGGAATAGGAATATATATTTCTCATACTCTTAAATATTCCAAATTCTAATTATAAATCAACACCTATAAAAAACAAATTTACTTTTATAAAATTCAACTGTGAGGAAAAAAGTTAAAGATCACTCTAAACATACTCTTCCTCACATTAAAACCATAGGTTGTAAACATATCTTTTGCTAAAAATACATAGTTTTACATGTTTTTTTTTTCTTTGAAGTTTTTGATGAGTTACTTATTACACATAAAATGAGTGACAGAAGGTCCTGCATGCCTCAAATGGTGTTAGCGACTTGACATTCATCAACATTTTTTAACCACAGAGCTGTCAGTAAATGTACTCATGTGCATTTTCTTTTCACAGTCATGCCAAGGAGGACTGGCAAAGGTACTGAGAAGACCCTGCTTGCCCTCCACCCCCAACACCAAGGACACTCTGTTCATGTTTATCAGCTGGCGATATAAGAATACCAAGGGTGTTTCAGCTACCCTCTGCAGTGCAAGAATACAGCTAGATGTTACCATGATGTCTGCAACAGCAGGGACCTTGCTCAGTCCAGCTCCCAACCTCCAGCTGCTCCCTACACCTGCACCGCACCAGTCCCCACCTCTACTTCTGTAAGCGTAAAGTGAGATTTTCAAAAGTGCCAGCAAACCTTCCAATTCACCTACACCAATTAAGATCCCAGGATCAAAGTGTAACCACTTCTGAAGGCTTAAAAACAAGCAATACCAGACTAAAACAGCTATTCTTCCATCACGGCACAGCAACAGGACAACGCACACTCCAAGGCCGACCCTACAGCACTGGTCTAGAAAAAGGCAGAACTGAAGTAATTGTAAAAGAGTAACAGTGAAGTAAGAGTAAAGAAAAGAAAGTAAATCAGAACTGCATCTGCCCAGTGCAACCTGTGAACTCTGAGGCACAATACTTCCCAGGTCTCTCCTTCAGGAAGAACAGCTTTGCAAAACTTCTCAAGTAACCTGAATGTCATTTACACAGATTTGGCCCTCGGTGTTCCACTTGGCTTGTAGCAGGGCAATTAGCAGCATAGTCCCTTTGTCCAGCTGGCAGAATTATACTATGGTTAAGTAAACATGGGGCATGTACACTTTGTTCCCCCTCTTCCTCCCACAGGTATCCATTCACACACTTTCAGCTCTGACACAATTTCAATTAGTATCGGTTTTACCAAAAGTCAAAGGCGAAGCAATGAAATCTGCATCAACACCTCACTTTCTTGTGCAAGAAGACTGCAGTCATTCCAGTGGCAGACACTGCACACTGCAGCCATGCCTGCTCTGTATGTATGCCTTTCTGTAGTTGTGCATAAACTATGCATTTTTAACACTACAGCATTGTTGCTTATCATGAGTGCTATCACAGTAGCTCTTCATCGCTCTATAAAGAAATTGGAGACAGAGAGGAGATTTGAACACTGCTTCAGAAAGTCTAAAAATAGAAGGCAGCAATGATGAGGAAATAATTAGAGCACAACAAGGATGGTGGAAGATAGACTGGAAACAAAAATAGAGCTGAAAAGCAAAAGTCACACTTTTTAGGCCCTCCACCTTATCTGAGTTTACTGCCTCTGTTAAAGGACCACTTGCCCAAAGGTGCTTCGGACATGCACTATCAGTTTGGAGAAATGACAATTACTAACCTTTTCTGAGTCTTTTCTGAGTTATCATGCCTGTGATGTGCACTAACTTAGAGCTGATACTCACCATTGCCAGGAATTCACATTTCACATTCAATTAAAGGCTTAAAGCAAAGGATCAAGTTGTAAAATTTTGAATCAGACTCAGTAGCATGTTGAAAATGTTTATCAACATTCATAAATAGGGTCCATTTCAGGCAAAAAGACACATACAGAAGGCAAGTAACAGGTATGGGAGAGGTATGACCACAAGCACTATGCAGATATTAAGAACACTTCTTTAACTTGCAGCTGTTCATTTTTGTGCCATAACAGTCATAGATTTTCACAGAATATTGGCAACAACTCAGAGCACCTCGAGCAGGAATTGCTAGTGAGAAGGCAGCAAAACTAGAGTTAAGGGAAAGAAATAGTAGTTTTCCACAAAAGGTAATAGACATGACTGCAATGCAGGTATTTCATTTCATAGGCTGGGTTTTTTTTAATATATGGTGGAAAATATGGCACCATGTCCTACTGCAACATAAAAAAGGAAGCTGATGTGGTTTTTTGCTTTGGTGGTAAGAGTATTATCACAAACACAGAGCAGTAACCAGCAGCCATTATTTTCTGGTTACAAGTTAGACAGCTACAGTATATGATTCCTTTGTACACAGGAATAAAGGACATTTGCATCTCACATTTCAAATTTTTGTGAAATTAGGATATGTACACTTACTGTACATATTATGTAAATTTATAATAAGCAGAAATAGTGTCAATAATTAGAATACTCACCAGGAAAATGGATGAGAATAGACTCTAAGAAGAAAACCCTAAACCTTGTACTTCATTAGCATCAGCAACTGACTAATTTGAATGAAGTAATCTGAACTTCAGACTGCACCTTTCACAACCAAATATGAATGACTGAAAACACTGATGCTCAGTGTTTGGCAGTTTTAATCAAAACTCAATTGGCCTCCTTCTAACACTATTTTATCATATTAATTTCAACAAAATCTTTTCTATGTAGAATTCCATATTACAGGATTTAATTAAAATTAAATAAATCAGTTTAAACATTTAGAATCCAATATAAACTTTTCTTCCATACATTCAACACTTCCACAGAAATAGCCAGTATCAGCATAGTTTTCTATTATAGTCTATAGAACTCCAGCATTTTCTAATAAAACTTCTATCACTCCTCTACAAATGCTAAAAATAAACAGTTCCAGCAACCTTTCATTCAACATTTCAATCTCACCTTTTGACAAGGAAAAGTTGTTACAATCTGAAAGAAATCATTTTTCCAGCTGCACAGGCCTACCACCTCTCTCAATGGAAGAGGTTAGTTTTGAAAAACCTTTAGATTGAAAAAGAAACTAATGATAGAGACAGCGAGCACTCATGCAGTATTATCTGATAATAAAAATGTAAAAAATTCCTGGTTCTCATGGCCAACAGAGGACACAGCTGTGTAGAAAGAACCTCCCAGATTGTATTTTCAGAACACTCTGAGAGAACACTGGAGCTTATCTTCCCACTCTTAAGGCCCATGGATAGTCATATTTTCTCCTCAGTACAGTTTTCTAGTACCATAGTGATCCCTGTTTGCAAGAGTCTTCTACAGAATATACACAAAGATCCTTTTTCTTTTACTAGGAGGAAGATTTGTACACTGTAGTTTAGGTTTGAAGGCTTCAGCATTTGTCTGTTGAAGTAAATATTTTTTAAAAATTGTTTTTCCCCTTAAAAATGATAGTGCACAATTATAAGAAAATACACAAGTCTAAATTAGTCTTTTGAAGATTAAGACTGAAGCTATGAAAAGAGACTTACAAACCGCACAGAAGAACTGAATACAATCGCAAGCTAAGCTTGATTCAAGAGTAGTGTTGGTAAGTAATTATATCTGTACTTGAATTACACTTTGTAATTCCAATCCTGGTTGCCCTATGTATATGCTGAAGTTTTCATCTTGGGTGGCCCAGATCCTTTAATTCCACTAACTCTTAACCTCATACAGTGTAATATTTAGGAGACAAAAGGTTTTCAGTATCTGTTTCCTGCGTCAGATAATATTTACATCTGCCAAAGGCAAAATTTAAAATCAATATCTATTCAGACTTATTTTTCATATTAGACTCTTCACTGGACTTATGAGTTTGGTGTTTTCCCACACAAGTGAAAGAGAGAATTTTTGCAAGCCCCAAGTTTCAGTTTCTCCACCTCTCAAAATTATAATTCACTGTACTTAGTCTTTGTACAAGCTAGTTTTCCTCTTGCTGTTGACATGTCTGTAAGAAAATGAGCTATCCAATGAACAAAAAAAAAATTCAGTACAACTTCTCTATTCCTTCTTCCATCTTAACAGCACAACGAGTGCAGTTAAATAACAATTCACTGCAACAGAAGCAATATTCCCATCACATGAACCCAGTAATTTCAGAGACAAAGACTCATTGCAGAAATTTCCCTGTTCTCTTACGAACCCACGTGGTACATTCAAAAATAATGGCTTTTCACAAGGAACTAAGATGTGTAACCGTATTTCACATCAAAGAGGGGAAGTAGTTGAGAAAGCAGATGCAAGATGGTAAAGGTACGGACAAGCAAGAAGACAATCTAGAAAGCCACTCCTGGTGGTGCAGCAAATCTAGCAAGAATCTCAGTTTAGTTTAAGCAAGTGAAACACATCAGCCCTGCACCTCTCTGGACAAAGAAAAGTCATGGAGCAGCACTAACAAACCCACTGCTGGTGGGCTGGCCAGGCAAGGTACACCATGGCCAACCCATCTTCCATCAGGCTGTCCTGAGGTCTCAAGATGAACAGTCTTCCTCTTATATTACTAAAAGTTTTTTAAACATTTCCTCATATTTGAAATTCAACTAAATTTATAGCTACTTGTTTATGCAAATAATTATCCAAGTAGTCCTCTCTTAGTGCTAAAAGCATCAAAACATTCATAAGAAACAGTGGCTTGTGTTAGAAGATATATTTCACTAATTAATTAACATCAATGCTGGGTCAATAGTTTTTTTACAAACAACATTTATTTGTGAATTGACAGGCCAATTACAGTTTGGTTAGCTGGAACTTACAGCCAGCTGCAGACTTATTAACAAATGTTCAAACAGTAGTATATAACAAATGCAAGTTCAATCTAGGTCAAATATGCTACAACTGAACTCTGAAATAAGCCATTAAAAATGTCTCAGGAGGACAGAGCAAGCATGTTAAAGTGTATGCTATACAGTTAAGAACTGCATTTAGCTGCCAAAGTGGTATGTCAGCAATGAGTCTGACTGCCTGTCATATTGTCAATACCAATATACTGGTATTTGAATAAAGCATGAATTATAAATTTATTCTGGGCTTTCTCAAGTGCAATTTATTGTAGGAGTACCTATTTTCTTTTTAACTTCCTAAGTAAAAACCATTAAACTGCATATAGAGATTTATTTTTCCTTCTTTAAACACATACTTATGATATTTCCAAAATGTTCACAGTAAAACTCTTGGTAACCCCAAGGCCTTTACACTGGCCAAATCTCATTCAAGTCCCAGAAACAGATAGAATAAGACAAACTGTAATGCTTAACTGTAAATTTTTTTAATGCAAAAGGCAGAATATAACACTAGTTGAAAGCACTCAAGCAACATTAATGAAAAGAGACGTTCAAGTGAAACAAAGAGAAACATCTTTCGTCAAAATCCCAAGATTTGGGCATACTAAAAAGCAGACAGGCAACTTTTCACTTCTATTTTTCCATCTTTTTTCCCATCAGGAGAAAAACCTGTACAATTTCCTATGCTCATACAAAATCATCACTCTTGGTGATGATAACCACAAATTTATTCAGTAACCTGAATAAATTATAATCTTAATAAAACATTATCCAGCCTAAAAACTCCCTCTCTGAAGGGGAACTCACAACCTTTTTTGGAAACGACATGATAATATTTCTTCTTTCTTGAGGAAAGAAACATTCCCAACATGCTTTCAAGGCCCTCTATCTCACAGCTGCTGGGACAGCTTGACCCGAGCAGTATGTTCCTGGTTCCACAGGCTCCTTTTGGAAGGGCCAGCCCCAAGGTCACCGCTGGAGAAGAGCGGGGCTGGGCAGCTTTGGGAGCTGCTGGGCCAGTGAGGAGAGCGGGCTGGAGGGATTGCCGGCTACAGCACAGCGCCAGCAGCGGCAGAAGCACGGCTGCGGGCGGACAGAAAGCCACATCTCGGGGGAAAGAGACACAAAGACTTTGCAAACGACTGGGAAGGACCATGCCTTGCTGCACCCAAACCCCTGCACTGGTGGCCAGCAAGGACTATATATATATATACAGACCATAGCGCATTTATGAATAAACACTTTGATTTCTCTTCTTACTGCTTTTACTCTGCTCTTTTTATGTTATCTCTACTTAACATCTACCTCTAGTCTCTCCTCTAATTATGTTAGCTATCCTATTTTTTTGTAACAGCTTAATTTAGAAAAATTATATAGGGCTTGGCATATCTGTTTTATAAAGGCCAACCAGCATTCTCTACCAGCATTAGCAACTGCTACCTCCACTAGCAACTAGAGAACGGGATCAGACATTGCATGGAGATTCCATCTCCAAAACCTTCTGAGTACTATTTAGTAGAGCTAAACCAGTTAGGGACCACAGACGAAGAAAGAAAATCTGCCAAATTTAATTATTTCCATTTTCAATATTATCTTTGATCAATAGGAAAAGGAGAGAACATTTTAGGGCAAAAGTGACTTTGGAACTTGCCTCTCCAGTTGACACTTGCCATTTTCAATTTGCCAGCTCCTAATACTGACAGTGGTTTTTTAGCCATGTTGCAAATTTTAATCTACTGGTGCTATTTAATCTGCTAGTTTTAATCTACTTCTTGATATTTCAGAAATTAACTCTTCAAATCTCAGTTCTGTAAAGGACTTCTACTAAGTACAAGGTAGGAATTACCCAAAAAATATTTGTGAAGGCAGAAAGACCTGGATTCTCCTGCAAATGATAGCAGTTCCTGCAGGGAAACTGCAAGGAAAGTACATTATCCCACTCCCTGCTGGAGACCCAAATATAGCTTCTTTAGTAGGCAAGAGATTTTAATCTGATGAAGCTTATTTCCCTGCAGACGAGATAGAGACTGGACAGCAGTAGCAAAGCACATTTTCTATTTTCATTTTGTTTGTTTGATTTTAGGGAAAAAAGGGATAGACACTGAAAGGAAGTAAAAATTGAAAAGTATGTCGTTACCTGGTCTACCAGTTACTGCATCCATTCACAATTGTTTAAATAGCTTTTCTTCTTCCTATTCATCTCAATTAAATTTACTAACTTTTAAGGCTTAATTTCATGTAAAAATGGACAGTACCAAGGTAGAGTCAGACAAACCAATCTTTTCTGAACACAAAGGGATGCCTTCTGAAAGCAAGTAACATTGTACCCTGTCAAGCTGCGCTCAAAGCCACAGGAAGCTCTGTAGAACAATTCTGACAATGCACATAAGTCACAACAATGTGCAAAGAAATCCCTTACTAGAGCCCAAATAGGAATTTCTGTGTACACCGTTGATTTCAACAGGAATTTGGCTGGAGCATGACTCATTATTGTTTCAGGGGACTAAATTCATTAGGCTTTTGGGCACATTTGCAAGGGGAAAGTGGAGAGGGAAAAGCCAGGACGCAGCTACCGTGGGTCAGCCAGGACACCAGTTCTTCTGGACACTGGCTGAAGTCCAACCACGCCAAGCACCCACAGAAGATTCGTGCCCTGATGATGTTGCTTGGACAAAGTGGGCCTGCCATGTGAACACTTCCAGGGAAACCTGTCAGGTAAAAATTCTTTCCGGAGGTTTTCCAAGGGAAATGTTATGCAGCAACTGCTTTCTTGTAATAATTAAAGCTGGGAAAGGCATGTCTCTTCTACTGAACTCTCAGCTTGGTACAGTCCTCAGCCAAAAATGTCAGCGTCACTGTTAAGCAGAAAAACCTGAGGAGCTGGTGGCCTCTGCCCATTAAAGCATAATAATCCACTATAGACAGGCTCTCCTCTCATCATTTGAAACCTCTTACAAAGTGTCATGATTTAACTTCAGCCAGCAACTAATCTCCCACAGAGCCAGCAAACTAATAAAGTGTCAAATGGTTAGACTAAACAGGGATAGACTTCTCTAAAAAGCCCAGGAAAAACCACTTAAACCACTGATTTTATCAACCATATAGTATCTGTAGAATTGACTACATGAAACCTCAGCGAAATGAGATTTTTATCTCAAGTTCCATTTCATGTATTTAGACCTGCAACTGAAGAATATTGCCAGAACATGTAACCCCAAGGTAAGGTTTGTTTGCTGGGGGTTTTTTGTGGTTTCTTTTTTCCCACAAGGGCCTATGTATTCAGCTGTATCCTGTGTCACAAAACTGAGGCAAAGGGCTCACAGAAGAAATAAGCACACTGCCTACTCCTGCCCTAAGCCATCCTGCATTTCATGTGAGATGTGTTCTTCACATGCCCTTCTGGGGGAACTTCTGGTTCTGCAGAGATTATTGAGCTGATTTTGAACTTCTGAAAAAACTCAACACCTGATCAGCTTCAGCAGCACATGCAGCCCAGTGACACCTCAACCATTCCGAATCTCTCCAAAACACGTCTATGAAACAACAGAAGGCCATGCTTGTGCCACGAGCAGAATTTAACAAACATTGGTACAAAATGCCAGTATTTGACTTAGCCTCACAAATATGACAGTTAAATGCAAACCTTTATTACTGTATTTCAGGCACAGGGCACCTTCTACTGCACTCAGTGCATATTGAGCTGGTCTCTCAAGTCTGCTGAAAAAATGGTGCACACCGTTACCACTGGCAGTGAAAGAAATGCTCCACTAGTTGAAGTATAAGTATAACATGCCTGCAAACACCTCAGTGGCCTGAGATGAAATTTAGCCTGGAAGGTGTAAGAGGAACAGAAACATGGACAAAGGAACACATGCAAGCTGTTTTTAACCCAGTTAGAAACAGGTAAGGTACATGTTAAGCAGTTTACTGTCCAAGCAAAGCTAAATTTCAAAGCTAAATTTCAAACTCCTTGCAGGAGTGTTCCCTGCATTTATAGCTGTATGAGTTCCCTGAAAGTAAATTAAAGACAACTTTGCATTTTATGTTCAGAATAAATGCCAGAAGAGCAGCTTGTCTTCTCATGGTTTTCTGTGGGTGAGTGGTAGGACAGAGCAGTTACACTAAAGCAAATAGTGGTTTTGCTTCCTGTTCAGCACCATCTAACAGGTCTGAAGCACTAGGGACCAAATAAAGAAACACATCACAATGATAAAGATCATGTTACAGTACTGCTAGAAAAGGCAATATAGTTCTGGAAGAACACAAATTGCCAAATACAACTGCAAAATTTAGTATTTGCACACTTCTATGCTGAAGTGTGTACGGGACAGCTTTTTGGTAGCCTGCTCCTCTGTGAAAAGGCATAGACAGACTTCATTTTATGTTCCATCTCTATAGGTGCATACGCAGGTCTAAAATTAATTTTGTGTTTACACCAATAAATTGCACTTCATGTGGAGATCTCAAACCACTTTATGAATGTAAAAATAACTTTTCCAAAATATGCCAACAAAAAGAATAGAGGCAAAGGAAATTTATGTGACTTACACACATTCATACCAAAAGAGTGAAATCTTAATTCACTCAGACGACCAGGTAGCCTCAACACAGTTTTCAAGAATTTTCAGGTATAAAACTTCCAGAAATTTCATACTTCAACTGGATCTTTGTTACTAATTTCATCTATAAGGGGTGGCTGAAACATACATCTCTGTATGAAAACAGATTTTATTAGTGCCATCTCCTGGTGATAAAACAAAACTGAAAAATCATTAACTAGAGTTGAAAACTCCCGGAGTAAAGCGAAAATATAATAGTTTGATCTGGTTTGGTTTTCTTGTTTTTAACGGATTGACCTGAGGCATCAAATTTTCCTCTCTGTGGACTTGGAGGATACAAAACGCATTAGCCAATTTTAGGATGACATAAATAAGCATCAGTGACAATGGAGGAAAGCCCCAAGCTGTCATGATAGTGAAAACAAGTGTCAGAAATCTATTGATAAATACACCCTATCCCCTTTATTGGATTTGCCCTAGTCAGAAAGAATAATATTTGGACTCAGAAAATCAAAGAAAAGGGAGCCTTACTCAAACCAACACCTTCGCTATATTGCATTTTGGATTGCTGCCATTAATTTTAAATCTCACTGTCCAAGTCCACAAAGTGGAGGGTAAAGGGTATAAGACACAGTATGAGAGAAGTTAAAATACACTCAACACAGAATGGGTAACTGTTGGCAACAGGCCTAATACTCTTGACTAGGTTTACAGCTCTTGTGTAAAGTAGCTCTTTTTTGGCATTAAGCCTTAGACTCTTCAGGGCATTCTTCTAAGTTGCTGAGGGCTTTTAAAACACATAGTTTTGGCATCACCAGCTTTTTTGATTTTCTTCAACATTTTGTTCTTAAACATAATTCTGAATATTTAAGATAAAGACTGTAAGAGTACAGAGTCAATGTACATCATTCCCTTATGTCCATTATTTCTGTTTAAGAATTGCCTGAACGTCATTTGTGTTCAGGAGTTGAACCATGCCTGGAATATGAAGGACAGGGGAGAAGAGAAATAAGCCTGAAATAAGCACTCCAAAGGAGTGTCTTGCAGCAGGAATCTGTGCATAAACCAGATTCAATTTACATAAAAGTTAAGTAAACTTCTTGCACATTCTAGGAGAGGCATACCAACAGCAGCAGTGAACCTGCTCAAGGCCAGCCAGGCCTGCTGGTCATCCAGCCCCTAAAACTAATTGCCGATTTAAACTCAAGGATTCTCATGTTCACAGCTGTACCATTCTGAAAAGTCCTAGACAAGAGAAAATAATCAATCAAGGCCCATCCTTATTGTCTACAGAACGGGCTTCCAGAAACAACTGCCAGAGCTGCAATGCCAATGCATTCCTTGCGTTGATGGATTATATGCTGTTTTGTCAAACATATCAAGGCCACCAAAAGATTTGCAAACCTGAAAAATGTGTCAAGCTGGATAAAACTAAGGTCATTATCACTTACTTTTTTATACTTAAATATCATCAATAACCAGGCTTTAAAACTGCCTGGTTATTGATTATAGAAAACAACTAAAAAAAGAGTCTTGAGTAAAGCTTTCTGCATAAGGAACTGCACAGAATACTGATGAATGTCTTTTTTTCAGACTGCGCCAACTGACACATAAAAACAAAAGTACTAGAGAGCAAAATAAGTATGTTAAAGAGATTTCAAGTGTGGCTCAAGCTGCTTACTGATTAACACTTCAGCATATAACATTCCTCACAGACCTGAGTGGTTATTGTTCAAAAGTGAAACAAGGCTCTTTTGGCAACTGGAGACAAATTATCCTTGCTGACCAAGTTCACAGTTCTCACACAGCTTAGTAGCACTGGAGCTGTTTCTTATTCCAGAGTCTCTAAAGGGAAAATAAAATCAAATAAAATACTAAGATGTCTGTCACCTATTTCCAGGATAAGAAAGATCCCTAATGATCTCTAACAGAAAACAAGCTCATCTTACACAGGAACAAATGAGCTAATTGATTCATTTTACCATAAAAAAAATTACAGTCAAATATGCAAGAAAGCAGAAAATAAAATACAGTATTGTCTTTATGTCAAGGAATGGACAACACTACAGAAGCCTCAGAAAAGGATGACAGTTGTCTTTTCAATGCCTGGAAAAGGACAACAAATCTGCACAAGTTTTTGTATTTCTTATTGAAGTTCCCCATCTGAGGGGCAGGTGTCCAGATTTGCTTCCTCAAGCTCCATTTCAGTCATTTTATTTCAAATCTTCACAACTGTAACACAGTCTTCATCACACACCCACATTCTGACTGCACTGGTTTTAGCAGAGCACTCAAGGTAGAACAAAAGGCGAGACTGGTTCCATGGCTTGAACTCCCCCCACAGGCAGTGTCACCTGCTGCCAGGGAGAACAGGGGACACAAGGAGATGGCTAAGGCACTCACAACTGTGAGCTGCTCACAATTACTGAAAATCCTGCCAGACACACCAGCTCAAAGCATATTCACAGGAAGACCAAAACCCAGGTTTTCTGGCCGCCTCTCCCCTCATCCTGTCCACCAGTGGCTGGAGGTGCGGCAGCTGCACTGATGTCACTAGCACCACGTCAGCATGGCATTTTGGTCACCATAAAAATTCTTCCTCAGCCAAATCCAGGCTGCTTTAAGACTACAATATATTGTATTACTCCTCCTAAACTTTGAATGAATTGTCATAACATGTTCTGAATCTCTGTGATTCACATTAAGGACCCAGCTTCACGAGCTGGATCCTCCCTCCCATAGTGTTCACCAATAATGTTGAGGGAAAAATCAAAAGTGAGCTCCCTAGTAATTCCCACAGCTACCTCCTGCAACTACCTACACCAGCAGGGATATGTTTATCTTTAATATTTCTCAATGAACTTCAAAAATATCTTTTCATTGACTGACTATGAGAAACGAATTGAAGTGTTGAACATACTGGTGCTTTCAGAAAGTATGTGCTGTTTTCAGAAAGACTTGGGATTTTTGTTACAACAAGAGACACAAGAACACTCAAGATATGCCTGAACACAGTCCAGCTTACACTCACAAATCCATTGTCTTCACATAGGAATGAGCAAGACAAGCAATAAGAATAGCTACTAGACTTCCTGAGAAACAAAATCACTATTCAGATGCGCATAATATGCTGGTAGTAAATCCTCGAATACATAACTTGTGGATATCAAAGCACTAGATGACAGTTCTAATTTGAACAGTTTGAAATGTACACACCTTAAAATAAACTACTTTCTTAACAGAACATTCAATTAAAAGCTGGCTTTTTAAAATTGTACTATTTTATAACAAAACTTCTGCCCAAAGAGCTGCATTGATGAAAGATGTTGAAGACCAGTGCTGGTATCTGAAGTCCACAGTATTTTACCATGTCCACAGTGTTTATATATAATCTTCCCTAATGCCAGCCCTTCAGCTGAATTTTCTACTTGCTATCCTACCAAAAAAGTTGACTATATCACATGTGTGCAAGCTAATTAAGCCAAGAAGGAAAAGCAGAACTGACAGCATCCAGGAGCAGAGCAGTAGGACACAGCAGACAAAAACCCCAGTTCAAAATGCACAAACCAGGGACACTGAACTGGCTGGTGTTCCCTTCACCTTCCCATGCTGCTCTGCCACACATACTGTAGCAGGTGGATTAGCTATTATGGAGGTCTACTTCAAAGATCTCAGTATGGATTCTCAGTTTTAAATGTATAATTTTGAAGACAGCAAGAATCAGGCTCTGCCTGAAGAGAAAGAGAGAAAAGTTCCTCCAAAACTATCATGTGGGGGGTCCACCTCTTTCCACTGTGTGTGCTGTGGATTTCACCCACCGCCTCCACCACTCTGAGCACCAGATCAGTGATCCCAGAGGTCACACAATGAATGTGTATATGTGTTACCACCAGTCTGACTCAGCAGAGCACTCAACATGCAGTTAACTTTCAACTAGCTCTGGAATGATACTGGTTCGAGTTTGCAAGCCTTGTGGAAGAGGGACAGACTTCCTAAATTTTCAATGGAAGTAGTGAACCAAAAGAGGAAATTGAGAGAATCAACACACTAGTAATAAAACGGGAAGTCTCTCTCCTTTTCTCCACTTCCACTTGGATATCAACCTAAGCCTTTTTAAATGTATTTAATTTATTTCATTTTAAACCATTCAATTATTTTCTATATATTACATTCTCACGTCCATGTACAATAAATTTTGAAAATATGATTAAAAACTCCTCCAAAGTAGTATACTCATCTCCAGAACGACCAGAGTCAAGAAGTATTGCAAACTTACATGTTCCATTTTGACTTCTAAGACCTAAGAGCAGACCATCAAGTATGTTTTCATCAGAAGCAAAAGCACTTACTCACAGAGAACCAGACTCCAAATTTTGTGAGTGTTATGCATCATTAATTTCTACAGCATAAACAGTGGTTTCAAGAAATGCATTGCAAATCTATGGTCAAGGCAAAGCACTCTAGAGCATGTCCAGCCTAGACTCCTTAAAAAAGCATGACTCTTGCTGCTTGCATCAGTAAGCAGCTGTTAGTCACCAGTGGAAAGGTGTGTTCATGCATCCACGGAGCATTCCTGATAGCACTGACAAAAATTCTGGTGTCATAGAACATAAAAACACTCTCTGGATTAGTTGAGTCAAAAGGTTAGGTTATTCTGTTTAAAAAGAATCTTAGGACAACTCAGTGATTCCAAGCAACTGCTGTGTAACACAAAGTCCCAAACATAATCAAATGATGAGTTTCATTTGTGGAAAATATCAAGACATCTTGTTGCAGTGTCTCTTCCTTGGTAGGAAAAGAGAAGTAAGAAGAGACTGGCTCCTATCTGCTTAAACCAATACCATCTGCATATGTGTGATTGGAAAAAAACTGCTGTTACTGATGGCAGTAGAAAAATGAGTATTATCTTCACCTCAGCATGGGGAGAAAGTGTTTGAAAATTCTTGCTGTATTGGCTTTAAAAACTGTGGGACTGGCAGTTCTGGGGGCTGTGGGACCTGTCACACATAAAGGGTCATTCTCAGTTGTAACCACACATTTCTTGGAATTTAGGGCAGGGGAGTGAATAGGACTGTCAATGGTGCTGCTCTGAGGAGCTATCCCTCCTCCAAGTGCAGGCTGGCAGACAAGTTTCAGTAGCTGGGATTGGGGTGCTGCTGTTTGAAGATGGGCAGGGTGCTCCTGCATGAATTCTGACTGGTGAGATCTACTGTCCACGAATGATCCTAGATCCCTGAGGAATACCTGCTGTCCCATGGCCCTGTATGACCTCCCATTACTTTTTAAGAAGTTAATGTAATCAAAGGATGTTTTTACAGACTCATAGCTATGACTGATACCAATCCAAAGTCAGTGAGAAATCCACTGTGTATTACACCTCTTTAAAAAATACATAAATAAAAATAAATTATGCTGTAGTAGGTAACAGATGAAAGAGTACTGCACATGACTGTTAATTTTGTGACTTTACTGGTTACAAGAAACAAAGTACAACCTCTGTATGGTCTCTCAGGAAGAAAGAATAAAGCCAAGCAATGACTTAAGCTCTAACACAAAGAAAATATTTTTTTTCCTTTCTCTGCTCTTCAAAAAACTGAAGTTTCCAATAAGGTCAGCTGCCTTCACATTACCTAAATAAGCCATAACATTGAGCGAATGCTGACCAAGTACAATAAGGCAGCCAGAATTGAAAAGACCTTCTGATAGGGAATTGTCATTAGGATGAACTCATCTATTGCAATTTTTTCTGCCATCTCCTCAGTCTATGCTGAAAAGCTCATGTAGTAGGGAAGCACCTGACAAAACAGGAAAAATAGCAGTTCAGACCTAAAAGATATGCATAAAACAACATGAAGAGAAAACAGCAAAACCACAGAAAAGCCTCTGTGGTCCCTCAAACTCTGTGGCACTTCACAGAAGTACTGGAGGGAAGCACAGCACAGAAGCATTCATAAACACAACTGCAATCACTTTGAAACTGAATGCTTATTATGAGCCTATAGATATGCCAGAATTGAAATACAACCACATAGTAGCAAATTTTCAAGGATTTCTTTCCAATTATCCCAATAAATTTTGGACCCTGGCTGTTCATCACTTACGTTTTCCTATTTAAATCTTCGAGGACAAGACTGGCAAGGGGTTTGAGATCATCTCAGCCACAACCTACTACACGGCAGAATCAACCAGATATAAACATTTCCTGAAATAAAATATATTTTTAGGCAAAAGCTGCACTTGTCAGTGTAAGTCACTGGGCTAAGATATCATACAGATGGAGTATCGTTTCAGCCCTAATTCAGCTGAACAGCTCAGGTCCAATTTTCATCACTAGGTTCATCTGTTAAGCATTAAGCACATGTTTAAGCAGTTTGTTCAATCATAGACTCAGTGCCTAATGAACTTGTTCAGAAAAACAAATTAAGTTGACAGCAACAAAACTGAAGTATGGCTTCAATCATGGTTTTAATTCATATGTGCATTAAGGTTTTAATGAAGTGTTATGTTCTTCTTGCAGCAAAACACTGAACTGTAACTTTATCTTCAGCACAAAATTTTCAGCACTGAAGCCAGTAAGATTCCAACCAGAATATTCATCACCGAATTTAACAAAAAACCCTCAGACTTAAACCTTTGCTTATTCTGATTCTGTAATGTCTCCATTTCTCCATCTGTGAACAGTCAAAAAACACAAAGCATCCTGTTTATTTCACAAAACTGTGCTCACAGCACACTTCTAGACTGAAAGTCATCTAAATGCCTACAGAGATATCTATGCATGTATCTGAAGTATTCACACACACTTTCCACGTAAAACTCACTAAAAATGAAAGGCCTAAGCATGTCATCTTCAAAGGAAAGAGCAAAATCCCTAACTAGGAGAGATATGTCTTAACCACACTTAAATGGTCATAGAGCCTTACTCTACATACTATTTTTGATTGTTACATATTTTATGTTGTGGGAATAAAAATTGTCAAGTACAACAATAAAAGTCAGTAGTACTTATTTTCATGCCTGGATGAAGCATAAATCACTCTCTCCAATTCAGCCAAGGACAGGGAGAGCTGAATGTTCTTAAATTCTAAGAGTTCATTTTAAAGCAGAAAGTCCCTTGCCTTAACACAGGTGACTAAGTCTTTAGAAAAGGATACACAAAAAAAAAAAAAGAAAAAGAAATAAAAGAAGGCATGTATTTCTGGCAATGGGTTTATACCATGTCACTATAAACAAATAAAAACTATTCTTCCCTGTAGTTCTTGTCTGCAATTTTAACTACATTGGAAAAGTACAAATATAATCAAGAAAAGATTATAACATACTGAATGCATTAGCTTTACTCAACAAAAGCACCTTTAGTTTAATCAACAGAATTTTTCTACATAGGTTACACAGACCTACAAGGCTTATAAAACCGAGGTTGATATGCAATTTGTGTTGTTATAATGCTGGTGTCCCTTCGTATTCTCCTCTAGCAACATTATATCTTACAAGGAAAGACAGTGTTCTATACCATCATGTTTTCTCATTAGCTACTGTTGTGGTTTTTACACTTGAAGAAAGGCCTCTGGACTCACAATTTCCTTTCTCATGTTAGCAAACTGTTTTTTGAACCAATTGACCTGCAAGCAGGAAAAAACCAAATTTTTTTATGAGAGTAGGAACATGTTAAGCCATTCTTCTGCATTTTCTTCCCCTAGTCTCCACTCATACTATATCATGAAAATGTATAACATAACATTGACATGCAAATGAATATATTATTTCTCTAAAATACTAAAGCACCTTGGAGAGCGTAAGTCTTATTATTTAAGAAATTTTAATATTTAAGATATTTTAATATCAATTTCCATCAGGAAATCAGGATCGTCTCATATTAGTGGCCAAACTGAATGAGACCAAAGCACCAGATTATCTAGAGATGCATTAAATCATATATAAGTAGTTTAATTAGAACATGAATTATTTTCTAAAAGTCTAAATGCCTTTTGCATCAGATCCAGAAGTAACTACCTGTAATAGTAAAACCCCATACACTTCTAATCAAAGCGATCTTGGAAATTGTGAGAGTACAGCACCAAATACAATGGCTTATTTAGAAATAAGCTTTGCAATCCTGAATAGGGTTGAAATTTCATGTATGAAGTTAAAATGCACAAAAATTCCCCCCACCAAACAACCAAAAAAACCCCAGAAATAGTAATAACCTGAAAATGAATGGCTGTACAGACAAATTACTTTGTTCTGTCAAAGGAACAGAAGCACTTTCCGTCTTTGAATGAAATATTTCTGTCCATCATAAGACACTGTAGTGACCTTTTTATGCTACCACAGATATCAAAAGGACACTTATGTCCACTGCTTTAAAAGTCTCTTTTTTCCTAAGCTGACATTACTCCAAGTTCTATGACTCCGCATCAATAACATTATGACAACATAAGTGCTCAAAATCCATAGCAATGATTCATAAATTCACTTTCATAAAAATAAAATTTAAATTCAAGCTGAACTGAAGCCTTGGAAAATCCAAACATTTATCCTTCAGAAAGTGAAACAAAAGAATAATTCACAAATCTATGTCTGTAGCACATCTACTTTTCCAGGGCAGTTCTGAGAGTTTTAATCAGAGCTAGCTTACTGCTTCACTCAGTGAAAGAAAGGTAAAATACTTTTCAATTTCAACAAAAGCTAAATTACTCCACTGCGAAGGTGAATTTAAGGAATAGTAAATCCAGCTCAGGAGATGCCTTCATGGAAGTAGTTATCAGACACTGGCATTTTGCACATGGCACAGCAAGCACTATCCCAAAAGAGGAGACTGAAAGACAAGGCACTGAACCTCCTATTTTTCTTGCCCATTTTTCTACTGGACACATCTCACCTCTACAACAGCTACCAGACACTACAAAAATCAAACATGAACCATAACCCCCTATGTGGAACTGTGCATTCCAAGACTGTGAGTGCCTGTCCTCATCCCAAACAGAATATGGGTAGCCAAGACTCTCACCATGTCCCCCTCAACAATTTCCTTGGCACAATTCCAGGAAAAAATTTACTTCCTCCCAGGGCTGAGCAGCCACATGGCCACCCAAAGGATCTACCCACCCTCTGAGCTCTATTCTCCCCTATCAGCCCTTCCGTCTATGCATGGCCATGGTTTTTGGAGCGTCATCTCTCAGTGGCACCACAGTGAAATACTCAGAAGTTTGACATCACACCCCTGATGAGCCAGGCTGGGTGGACAGGGCTGTGATGGAGAGGGGGAAGCAACAGGCACCAAAAGCTATAGGGATGCTTCACCTCAGCCTCACTGACTCCCGAGTTTTTGTGTCTCACAACTACTTGTGAGAAAGACACACCCTAATATAGGTGCAAACCACCATGCATTTTCTAAATAGAGCACACATGCATAGGAAGTTACAGTGTTTTTACAGTTATCTGGCTCTGGTTGGCAGAACAGAGCATGGTAATAAATTCTCCTTGAAAAGGAAAACCACATAAAGATTTAACTCTGCAAGAAATAACAGTTGAGAGTATGAAATTAGGTTTGGAACAATAGGCACATTAAGAATCCCAACTGCAATAAAGAAAGACAGAGTGCTTTCAAAAGTGGGGCTAAAAAATAAGCTTTTCTCTCATTGATATAGAATATCTTCCCCATCCTCCATGTGTGCCAGCATCTCAGAAATCAACTACTTACAATAATAAATACATAGTATTAGCATCCACTGTTTTGATCATTTATATCCATTTCTTGACAGTAGTATTCTTGAAGTACCACAGGGGTCTTCATTCCAAACTGCAGTACTCTGTAAATATCACCTTTTTCTAAGGCCCAGGTTGTCAGCCAAGGAAAGCTAGAAAAGGTCACACAATCTGAATAGTTTTTAGTTCTCGCGCATCATCAGAAAGCCCTCTTGATACAGCATGAACAAACAAGGCAAATGATAGCTAAAGATCTTCCACAACACTCAAGGCAACCAGTCCCCAAATATGATTGAGTTTCTCAGAGCTAGTATAATGAAATCTACTAATTACTTATTACTTGCATCACTATAATTCCTAGGAAGATTAGTCACAGAAAGGAATGCCTTTGTGCAAGGGACTGTACAAACACAGAGCAGAGCAGAGTCATTGATACTGCTGCAACTGCCACCAAAAGAGCAGCTGTGATCAGTGGACAGGATGATGTATATCCCACCATTTTTGCCAGTCTGCCCAAGAAACCTTCTCAAGTTTATTATGTTAATTAAGATCTCCTAAGCTTCCTCTCGACTACAACCTTAAATATCACAGCAGTGCTTCTGCAAGTGGTTGCTCCAAAAACACAACATGAGCTTTCCAGGAGCAAAGTTATTCCCAGCAGGGCTACCTACAACCCTCAGACAAGGTGGTTAAAAAACCCGAGACAAATCAGGCAGCACTGAGTACCTGAGTCTGAGGCAGGCTTTCTGACATGCCATCAGTAGCCGCAGCATCCTCA
This sequence comes from Ammospiza nelsoni, assembly GCF_027579445.1. Classification (NCBI taxonomy): domain Eukaryota; kingdom Metazoa; phylum Chordata; class Aves; order Passeriformes; family Passerellidae; genus Ammospiza; species Ammospiza nelsoni. The sequence continues at coordinate 42,493,890 of NC_080669.1, read as the reverse complement.
CCTAGCAAACAAAGGTACCTGCAAGCCCTGATTCGTGCATCTTTTACTCTCAATGCTGCCTTGTTCACCTTGCCTAGAAAGGCTTTGAACTTTCCAGAAGTGCAGGCATGGTTACCGGTGCTGCAGTATTAGCAATGGTGAGACCTTCGGTCCATGCAGGACGCGGGAAACCACCAACAATGTTCCCGTGTGAGCCGACGGCAATGCAGAGACAGAGGTATGGGGCCATGGACACCTGCCCTGCCTTGGTTCCTCCGCTATGACCACCCTCATGGGGCAGTGCAGGAGGCCACCACACACTGCCCGGTTGATGGACCGGGGAACAACTACGGCCACCCTTATCACTACCGCTCTCACCCCAGAGATCTCGCAGCAAAGCATGAGCAGCCTTAGCCGGGGCCAAAAGCGAACAAGGAAGGAGGGCACAGCTATAAGCCATGAGTTTCGAGTCTATTAAGTTTAAGAGGTTGGAGTTGCTAGCAACATACAGGCCGGCAGATGAAGACAGCTGTCACCTCACCAAGCACGACACGTCTCTTGCGGACGGGGCCAGTCCCTGGACGACAGGAAGCCCCGGGCGGGACACAGCCCGGCATCAGAGCCGCGAGCCCCCGCGGGATGCGCATCACTGCGACCGGCACCCCCGGCCGCTCCCGGCTTCCCGCCCGCGCCGCTCCGCAGCCTCCCGCCGCGGGTACCTAGCTCCGCTTATTCACCAGTAGGATGACAAATCTCCCGGGCGGGTGTCTGTCTGTCCCGTCCTTCCAGACAGAGCTGCGTCCCCATCCCGGCGGCGGACCGGCCGGCGAGGTGAGTAATCGCGAACTGACGGCACCACAAGAGCGCTTGTTTTGCTTTCCCTTCTCCTCCGCCCTTCCCGCGCTGACACGGAGGCCGTGAGCCGCCGACTCACCCTCTCCCCGCCGGGGCCGGCGGCGCGGGGCTGCGAGCGGGGCAGCGGAGGGGCCCAGCCGTGCCGTGCCGTGCCGTGCCGTGCCGTGCCGGCAGGCTCGGCGGGGCGCGGCGCCGCCGCGGGGCTCCGGGCACTCACCTCCCGCCGGCCCCGCCGGCAGCGCGCAGCTCCCGCCGAGCGCGGCCGGCCGTGCCCGCTGTCATGTGCCCGCCGCCTCCCGTTAACCCTTCCCGGGCCCGGGCCGGCCCCGCCAGCCGCGCCTGCTCCGCCACGCGGGGGGAGCGGCGTCCCGCCGGCAGCGGCCCCGCCGCGCCCCCTGCGCCAGGGAACGCGTGGAGTACGGCGGGATAGGGCCGGGGCAGCCGGGGCTCTGGCAGGTGATGCAGGGGGATTGATGGGGCGGCCATGTAGGGGCTGGAAGGTGCCGAGGGGGAGGCTTCGGGGGGGGACGGGCTGCACAGACGCTAGAGGGGATGAGGGAACCGAGGGGTGCGCTGGAGGCCGGAGGTGTTTGCAGTAGGGGAGGTGGGGGGGATTTTGTGTCTGTGTGTAACAGGAGCGGGGGGAGCTGCGGTGCCGCACCACTTCTGCAGGAGAAATGTTTAGAAGCTCTGGGGGCTGCAGGCTCCCCGGAGGATAGTCTGGGGGCCACACGCTGCGGGCTTTATGAGGAATGCGTGGGGGGTTGCACGGAGGCTGTAAGGGGGCTTGGATGGGACCTAAACGTTATGGTTTTCTTGTACACGGGCAGGGTAGTAGGTAAACCACAGGAACAGGACTTTGGAAGTGGGAAAGAGGATGAAGGGGCTTAATGTCTGGCATTTTTCCACCCGGCGTAGAAAGCTGTGATATGCATGCAAGAGCCTTTCTCAATTAGAAGGAAACCTGACTTGGAATTGCAGGACTAGCAATGTAATAGCGTGAGCCATTGGCAGTATTGTTGGCAGTATCCACTCAGAGCAAAAGCACAGGGATGCTGTGGCCCCAAGTTGATCAGTTCTTGCAGCACCAGTTGCAGCCAAGAGGTAAATGCCATGAAGAGCGCCCATTGCTCTCAAAAAGACTCCTACACATGTAGGATAAGGCCCAGCAACTGAAACATGTTGGTTCTTTCAGTTTGGGTCCATCTTACTCCCCTTTGGTGTAATCGGGGAATTGAGAATATAAATGAGCTGAAGCTAGAGATGAATAAAGCAGCTGAAAAGCCAGGCTCAGAGAACAGCAAATTACCCAATCACTCCACCAGCATGAGCACATGAGCATGCAGACCTCATGGCAGGGTGTCCTGTCAGCCAGGGAGCCTCCAGCAAGGGAGCCCACTAACATGGATGGGCAATTGAAGATTGCAGCAGGCGTGGGCCTTTCATGCCAAGCATGGCCAGCCCTGCATTTAAAACAATTTTAAATCCCAGTTCTCCAAGAATGAGAATGGCACTGTGGCAGTCATTATTGCTTATCCCTAGGTGAAGGGAAGCCCGTATCCCTATTGTGCTGTGAGTGCTGTTAGGAGGAGAGTTGAGGGAGGGGGATGTGTTTGGATGTGTTCACATCACTGGGCTCCTCAAGGCCAGCCTTGATCCTTAGCTGAATAAACTCTTCCAAGCTAAAGGTCCTTTGTCATTCATTCATATTGCATCCAATTAATGTGACTGTGAAGTTCGTAAGAAGTTGGTGTTGCATTCTTTACATACCCAGAAAACCTAGCAGATATATTGAGGCTTCAGTCTTTCTATTAAAGTTTCATTGCCTTCCAGTGTTTTGGGATTTTTTTCTAAGTGTATGGACACTTAGAGATTGAGACACTTGTAAGTTTACTGTTCATAGTACATTTAAAGCAGAAATATTTTTAAGCTGCATCTTACTTTAAAAATCATATTAAAAGAACTGACAGCTGAAGGGGTCTTTTCCACATGAAAGCACAGAATTTGCTTGTGAGCTCAATGTGGTTTTTTGCTACTGTCTCATTATTGGTGCTATATGTCAGAATTTTCTATGCAATTATCATTTAATTGGAAGTCATAATTAACAAGTTCAAGGATTATCCCCAAGCTAACATCATGGTAATGATAGTGGAAGACTCACACTGAAAATGAGTAAAACAGGCAACAAAGAAGGTATATACTGTCAAACTACTCATTTTGATTCAAATCTACCATATAAACGATGAGTTTGCGTTAAATAAATTGCTTTAAATAAGCCCTGACAATATCAGAAACCAAATCTAACCACCATTAAAAAAATCTTTTTGCCTTATCAAACTATTCATATGTATGGGAAGTAAATTGTCTCCATTTTTCAAATTAAAAGAAGTGATGAATCCTATCAATGTACCACCTTGAGAAACACATGGTCTAAAACACAAGATATAGGCAGCCTTTACATAGAGGATAAGAGTTTTTACTGTCTTGGATGAAGCCTGCTGAGAAGTCCTGAAAAATGAAGTAAAGAGGACAATCAGAACCTCCAATTAACAAAGTTAACATTAGAAACTGCAACTCATATCTAAAGATAATTCTTCATTTTCAATGTGCTGAAATAGCAGCAAAGTTTATTTAAAGTAAGGCAGGTAAGACTAATAAGTGCATTAAAAATAAGTGCATCCAAAGTTCTCTTAGTGGGTGACACAGCTGCATGTTCATGTCTGTCACACAGCATTGCACATTCATATCCGTCAGTATGAACCCATACTTCTCACATAAAGCACACATCCCAATTATGAAAAGGCTATGTCATAGTCCTTCAGAAAACTACTGCTTATTCTCTACTGCAAATTTTATCCCCTCTATCAAAAAGCATGTATCAAATGGAGCTAGTGGATTCTGAAATGCAAGAAATGTATCTGAATCCACAGTAATACCTGTGAACTTCTTCTGCCACCTACCCAAGAACTGGGGGTAAAAATTTATATTTGTCACTTCAGTGCCAATTACATTTGCATAGTTCAGTAAAATCTTTTATTTACGGCTCAAGGAAATGTATAGTTACTTGCTATATGAAGGTACAGTGAACTTTGAATTAAGCCTTCAGTTTACAAACTATCAAACACAGAAGAGTTTTTCAAAAGACTCTTTTTTAAAGGAAAAAAGTCCCCTTTTTCTTCATTTTCTCTGTCCCAAAGTCTATTGGAATAACACAGTATGCCATCAGTCCTTGCAAAGTCTCTTCCTAGCCTGATTCTTGTATTATGTCACTTGGTTTGTTGTCCTAGAGTCTTATTCCCAGGTATGGAGGAAAAGAGACACATGGTCATATAAATCCTTGTCACCTTTGTCCCAGGGAAAGACCATCTTTGTGAGTGAGCCCTGACAGGAGATGGTCAGTGGCTAAAGATTATGAAAAGAGCTCATTCAAGTGGGAGAAAGAAACTGAATAAAGATTAGTAAATTTATTTTATTTATTGGTATTTTAGAGGCCTTTTTGAGAAAGGGAATTACTCTCTTGATGTTGAAGCATCATGTAGAGAAAATTAATTTTTTCAGAGTCCAGAGGAAAACCATTATAGCAGAAGGAACAGAAAATAAGGAATGTGATAACCAGAAGATACAGCTGGATTTAGTTTTTCTTATCTCTTTCTTCTGTATACTGGTAGCAACAGAACTCACCTTTAGGGGGAAAACACCTAGGTACTAGGATTGTAAGACAAATTAATTCTGCTTTTCTATAGCAAATCTGAAAAATTTTTGACCCAAAAACCTTTGAAATTGTGGCAGTCAATTTAATGGGAGGACAAAATTCCACTGAAAATAAAGTGAATTTGAAGAGTACCTGGAATACGATGATACTTCGTTAGAGAACACTTACAGAATTAGAGGGCGTGTCTTCTGTTGCCTTGGACATGCTGATTTGAACAAACCCAAGTCTGAACAATAATTCCTCAGATGCAAACAGAAATGCAGAAGCTTTTTCAAGCTGTTTGGGTTTTGGGGGGTTTTTTTGGTTCATGTTCTTGTCTTGGGGGTTTGGTTTTGGGTTTGGTTGGGTTTTTTTGGGGTGGGGGGACAACTGATTAAAAAAATAAATCTTACTGACTAACACTTTTGGTCTAATTCTTTAATTTTACCTCAAATCTTCCATTTCATATCTATTCTGTTTTCATAGTTTCTGTGCAAAGGAGAACAGTATTTTTGCTAGTTAAGCTGATATGTCAAAAAAAAAACAAACCTTGAATTCCATCTTGAATAGTTTTACTGACTCCAGTATATTAAAATATAATCAAATTGGGTTTTCCAGGTTTAGCTATAAAATCAAGTCTTGCATCTCTCCCATCTTAGCTTAAACTGACTCTTGGCAAGAAAGAACTATGCAAGGGACCTCTGCTGTTTCCCATCATCCATGGCTCCAGCATCTCAGGGCTGATACCTCTTTTTTTCTAGCAGAAAAAATAGGGCATTATGGGCAATGAGTTTTGGGGTTTGATCCTTTTTCTTCATCTTTCCAATCACAGGTCACAGGTTGCATTTAGGTCGTCCTCACAATACATCAAGGAGGGCTGTCTGATACCATCATGACATAGCAGGGCCACAGAATTTTTTTCTGTGTTCTATTTCCTTTTTCTCTATCCATATTTCACAAATATTACTTTTTTTAGTGAGTTTTACTTGCTATGCAGGAGATGACACAGCATATTTCTCCTCCACACTGCAAGAAACTGACACTTATGAAGAGCATATTGCTAAGATCCTCAAAGTTCCCAACAGCATCTAGATATCCTTGTAACAAATCAGTTCCTCTCCTTGCAGCTCCAGCAATGCACGCTGCACTGTGAATTGAAGAGATGAATAAAAGCTGTTCCATTGCCACTCTTAAATGTAAGCTGTCAGGTGGAGAGAAATCTGCCTGTGGAATAAATATGAAAAAAATATATGCATTCTACTAACCTCCTCAAAGAGAGTTTGATTCCCCAGCATTCTTACACAGACAAAGCTGGCACTGGTAAACTGGATTCATTTAATTAAATTGTAGTCTAGTTTTATATGGTACAAACATACATGCAGAACCTTTACAGAAGAATGCAGTCATTATCTATAACAATAAAACCTTTAGGGTCAGAAAATAAAATTATTAGATGAAAATTAATTGCAAGGGAATTCTACATTCCCACAATACACCTGAAGAAGCTGGAACTGAGACTGATGAGTAGAAGCCTCATAAAAAATTAATCAGTGAAAAGACATAATATCATCAGTGGAGTTTAGCTAGAATATATTAATACTTAGCTGACACTTTTTCTAGATATTTCATATGCTGTGGTTCAGGTCCCAAAGTGGGAATATCATGTACATTGACAAACAGGTGAAGAGAACAGGGGGACCACATTTGCTGTCTTCGTGCCTGAGTCAAATTTGAAGTCAAATTGAGTTTTGATGTGGATCGAAGTATACTAAACCAAACATGTCTGATTTCCATGGAGAAATTATAAGGGATTTCGGGCTAGCATGATGTCCATTCCCTAATACTTAGTGACGAATAACACTGCTAGAAACATTGTTATAGGTAGGATGCTAATTGAGGGCCAAGTAAGAAAAAAAGAAGGAAATTTCCCACAGTCCATTTAGAAACCTTAGAAGAAAATGCTGTGATAAAGTGGAACTACTGTTTGTCCTACAGTAATAATGATTAATAATGATTTCTTTTGTAGGCCCCAGCAATTTTAGATTGAACAGCAGATAAGTACAATGTTGAAACTCACTTTTCTTGTTTGGGAGAGTAAGCATTTTATTAATCACTTCAGTGGCATGCATATAACACTGCAATTTTTCTCCTACTCTTGTTTCTATGCCTACTCACCTCAACACTGATTTTTAATGTTAAATTTTGCTTCATACCGTGTAATAAATACTGACATGTGTGTAGTTAGCTTTCTTCATTGTAGTACCTCTGGACTTCTACTAATTAAGAAAAGAAACTAATTTAGTTCAGAAAATACTGGGGGGAAACACACTAAAAAGTAGGTCCTTGATCAATCAGATATTGAACAATTCACCCCAAACGTGGCTGTCTCCCGCAGTCAGTGTGCCTCTTCCCAAGGGTGACATGCAATTAAGGAGGGCGTCTGGGAGAGGCATATGGGTGAAGCTATGGTATTGTGTGCACAGTATTGCCACAGGAGCCCGTTACCTGTAACAAGGCATCAGCTGTCTCCACGAAGCCTGAGTAAAAGATATCTTGGCTTTGTACTCTCTACATGAGAGAGCATCTTTGTGCTCTTTTATGTCCTTAATAAAATCACCCACACTCCCTCCTTTTCATTGTTTTAGTATATTTCCATTAGGAGAAGATGTGCAATTTAAAAACAACATGTGAATAATTTGATGTTACTGTGGATTTTGTTCGATTCTACATAGAATTCATTCTAATAGAAGTCTAACCTTTTTCTAGGATCATATATTTCACTGGTAGAATATGTTTCTTATGTTTTTTGCTTCTGCACCATTGAATTTTCTCCTTTAAACAGTATTTCTCCACTTGGAGTTAGAAAGGACCCCTATAGCCTCTACTGAAATTCTATAAAGTCCAGATAAATGGCTGGTCACACAATATTCTCGAAAGGTTGTGTTTAGACATATGTAAGAAATAAGAAAGTTGTCTATATGCTAGCCAAGTGTCAAAATACTTATCTGACTTTGTTCTCAAAACAGTACTCACTCATATTCCCAGCCTAGTTGATATAACTATACCAACATATCTTCACATGTAGTTGGCTCTGTAAGAACTACAGGGATATAGTGGATTGGAAATTAATCTCCTGAGTCTTTCCTTGAATGTAATTTTAAAAATTAAAGCAATGATAAAAACTTTTCTTTTTTTCATCCATTTGTAAAATGGATAAGAAAACAGCTATGATGATCTATATAATACTACAATCTTTACTTAATTCCATTGGAATTAATTATTCTAAGCTGTAAAAGTCTATATTGCACAAAAAAACCCTTAAAATGTTGCCAATTCCCTTTTATACTTCTTTGCTCCAGTTTGAAGAACACAAACCAGAAAAAAATAACTCCAAGTCACATGTTCCAGTCTTTCTGGGCATATGATGTGTCTCAGAAATTATCAAAAATCCACAAGTGCATCCAAATTTTTTAATAAGCTGCATTTTTACTTATTATTTCTTATGCTACACAAAATTCTACTCTATGGTATGCCTATGCACTTCACTAACCTCTGTGAGCCTGACAATACATATCCATCAGCATAAGTGATTTAGGTACATTTCTATCTATTTCCTTTACATTGCTAAAAAAATATTCTGATCCTCCCAAAATGCTGCTTCTATTTTTTTTTAATGTATTTTGTAAGGAGCTCACTTTTAAAATTTCCTAATTCAAAGCAACTTACTAATTTTCTGTGTGCTGTCACTGAAGGGGTTTGCAGTTCCACAAAAATCTCTGGCATTCATGGATTCAAATGGAGTTGACTTGAAAAAATAACACTGTCAATAAAATTCTAAAATCTAATGATTAGACAAACAAATCTAGTGAACTTTAGCTGTAGGAGAAAAGTCTTCTGAGGTTTCCAGAGAGGTGCTGTGACACTTAATGAGATCTCCTTCCTTTCCTTTTCTACCTTCCTGATCACACTTGTAATGAAGACTGAATCCTGACTTTCAGAAACACTTATAAATTATTCCTTGTGCAGTTGAATTCAGACTGTTGTTGCTGGGTTGTTGTTGTTGCTGGGTTAGATTCAAAGTGTCATATGTGCTAATATAGTTCTTTATTTTTCTGATAACTCTGACAATATAAAATATAACATGGGGATATATAAATTGTGGAAGAACCTAACCACAGAGAAAGGAAAATTAAATATAAATAATCTTTATAAAACATTGTGTCATTTTTTTTTCTTTCTTGTTGCCATCCAAGAACTTTGACATCATCTCTTTTTTTCAAGAGATACCATATCTCTAGAGAGAATATATGTACACACATATGCACATATATAAACTCAAAAATCCAAGCAACAGTTATCATATCAATGTCTGATGATAAACCTGTTCCCATTAAAATAAAACAATACTGAATGCTAGTAATGACTGTCAATAGTTATGAACATTTTTGTTGCATTCCTCAAAGCCTTTTTTTTTTCTGGAATTTTCACAACACAACATGTTACTATTACAGGGAAACATTTCAACAGCTTGAATTGATTTGATTTCAATAGAAAAACATAAAAATACTTAAAATTAAACAAGTTTTAAATGTTTAACTGGACTGCAGACATGGCTTTCAGTATATCACAAGGTAGGGACACTAGGAAAGAAGGAAAATACAAAAAGAAATGCTGTCTGGCTAGAAAGCATTGGTAGGCAGAAGGGCATTCCTCCGGCTAATGATTTTTCAGAGCATATGCCTTTGTATAGTGGCACAAATGAAAACCTAATCTCTAGAGTAGATGCTAATTAACTTTCACTGCTGCACCATTAATACATTCCCAGGTGCTTCCCAGCTTTGATGTCATAGTGTCTGGGAGAGGGGAAATTGCTGACTGCCTCTTCAGACAGCTTCTCTTTTGGGTGGCTCATTCCATGAAATGTATTTGCTCTGCCAGGAATGTCCTACAGGCCCTGATATATTGTGAAAGAGAGAGAGTAAGAAAAGGGCACCCAAATATGAGAATGAGGCACTGGGTCTTATTTACTGAGAGCTTGGCATCACATTTTTCTACTCAGGTCTTGCTATAGCTCCTCAAAACCTGTACTTTGAAAGACCACAAGCACCTTAGGTCTCAATAGAGTAGACTTTCACTCTCCATTCTGGTCTGGATGATAATTTTGGACATTGGCCAACTATTAATGTTCCATGGTGAGTCTTTTTTAAACTTCAGCCTAACTAATAAATTAGTAATATAAATAGCAGGGGCAAAAAACTCAGCCACCTCTGTCTTTAATTGCCTGTTATAATCCCAAGTCCTCTGATAATTTCTGTTACATGCCATAATTTCTGTTACATGCCATTATGATTATTCAGCTCAAGACAGAGCAGGTATTATAACGCAGTTTCACCCCCAGTATAATCTGTTTCTAAGGATACTCCACTGCTGTTTTTCCAACAAAGGATGCTGGTAGCTCAAGTAACAGTCATAAAGTTAGTGGATATGTTCAAGCATGGCTGACTCCTAAGTGACCTTTTATTGTTACAAAGTGTCTATACTCAAGTATCCTTTTTTAATATTCTGCATTTCCCTATGTACACAAGGTTTTTTTACATATTCCACTATTTAATTTTTTTTTAAAAACCCTCTGTGGTATTTATTATATACAAAATATAGAATCATACCATGGTTATGGTTAGAATGGGACATTTAAAGATAATGATGACCCATGGCAGGAACATCCTTCACTAGATCAGAGTGTGAAACCTGACCTTGGACACTTCCTGTGATGGAGCATCCACAGCTAATCAGAACATCTGTTCCTGTGTCTCAACACCCTCATTGTAAAAGATTTCATCCTTGTATCCAAGCAAATCTACCCTATTTCAGTTTAAAACCATTGCCTCCTCTCCCCATCACAAGGAAGCTGTAACTGCAATGAGGTCTCTCCTCAGTCTCCTCCAGGCTGAACAGAACAACTGACCTCAGCTGCTCCTCACAGGGCTTTCCTCCTAGATCCTTCACCATGCTCATGGCCCTCCTTTGGACACTCTCCAGTAGCTTTATATCTCCTTTATTGTGGCACCCAGAGCTGCCTCTAGAGCACTAGAGGTGAGGCTGCCCCAGTGCAGAGCAGAGCAGGACAACAATGCTGTGCTTGAGGATGCTGTGCCTGGTGTCCCCAGAACACAGGTGGCCCTTCTGTCTGCCTTGGCACTGCTGGCTCATGTTCAACTTGCCATAAGCCAGGGCTCTCAGGATCCTTTCTGTAGCATTTCTCTCCAGCATCTCATTTTTCTGTACATCCAGGGCTGCCCCATCCCAGGTGCAGAAGCTCTAATGCCATGGGAAAACACAGGACACACAGTCATTCCAAGCACTGACTGCAAAACCCCACCACAGCCAAAGCTGGAACTTCCATAAGTTCATTAATCAAGGTCGAAATCAAACTCTTTCAGGTCCAAATTCAGCTGTAAGCCTGCATGTTCTCCTTTAGTCTAGACCTTAAAAATAGTAATGTAATATGTACACAGAAGCATGATCTGGGCTTCTTTCCTAAAGCTTATTTCAGTGGTTTGGAAACCATAATCCTAAAACAGTGTCAGGGGAAAAGAATCACTATATCTTCTTTCACCACTTGCACTCCAACACTGCAGACAAACATTTGAACAGTAATCAAAAAAAAAAAAACAAAAAAAAAAAACTGTTATTTAATATAATCATATTGCTGTTAAATAAGGGTTACTATCTGATAAAACTTTTCCCTAAATGCAATCTGAGGTTCAATCCTAGTGTTGAAACTGTTTTTTCAAAGGTACTATTAGCTGTTTTTCTAATTTGAAAAACTCTATTTCACCACTCTTCAACACTAACAAACAAAAAAAAGATTTCACCAAAAATCCTAGACACAATGTTACAGGCATCTGTGAAAATGCAAATCTGCTTAAGGTAGGAGAAAATCAGAAGTTCAAGAATGCAAGTTTTATTCTAACTTCGAGTTGAGTGTCCATCTTTAAAAAACAGGATGAGCTGGAATCCTAATTTTTTCTTTTTTGTGGCTCAGAGAAGTCAAAACATAATGCTTACTAATGTCTTGCTCTCAAAAGTTATATTGAATCTGTCTGAAAGGATACATGACATTTTTATTTGTCACTGTGCAAACATGTGAGATGTAAATAAATACTGGTGATAGACAAAGACATTTCAGCCTGCATTCAGTGTTAGTGTGATAATACTGCAAACCAGCACTGCAGTTTTCTCAGAAGTGGGTTTGCAGTGACCTCTATAGGACAGACCTGAGATAGGGTCTTTCCATGCTTCAGACTTGCTTTTTGAGAAGCCATAATTTTATTGTACACTGCTGCAGCTTCAACAGAATCCCAGTGCATATTTTCTGCGTACATATATTAAGATAAAAAACTGGGCCTTCAGCCCCTGATACCCAGAATGCCTGACAGTTCTGATGTGGCAGTGTGGTAGTTACCTCCTCACTGGTCCCTTCAGCCTTTGACATCTTAGTGCCATTTGTCAACATGATTAGTTTTTGAAAAGTAATTTCTGTGAAACCACTGTTTTTGCTAGGTTTCAAGTTCTGCAGCAGACAGAGATCCCTGGCAACCAGACTGGCTCACCTGTCACACAGAGATACAGCCACCAACTGCAGAATGTTCAATTCATTGTGACTGCTGGGATGATTTCTTGAGTAACTATGCTGCAAGACAGGGACAGTTTGTGCAGCATTTTGATCTCTTGCCTCTTGAACATTTTTGAGAGAGCAACATTGTCTACCTGTCCAGGGAAAAATCAATGGGGAAAAAGCAGAAGTTGAAAACACTGAGTTACAAGTTCACACACTTCCTATCCCAACCCAAGTTTCTGAATCAAAGAGACCAAATTAATTCCAATGTGTGTTGTTATGTCAAGTGTCTTTGACTAGTTCAAGATTCATACTACTTGCTTATCCAGGAAAGCTGCAGTAAATTATTACTTTTCATGACTACCCTTTAGAGGCCTTAGGAGTAATCACCAATACTCTGGAAATACAAGAGTCAGGGCCAGTAGCAAGGGTTTGTGAAACATGCATCTTGCTTGACCAACCTGATCCCTTCTATGATCAGGTGACAAGCTCAGAAGATGAGGAAAAGGCTATGGATATTTCTCCTTGAACTTTAGTAAAGCCTTTGACACTGTTTCCCACAAAATTCTCCTGGAGAAAGTCTCTGCTTATGGCTCAGACAGGCATCCTGTTCACAGAGTAAAACCTGGCTGTATGGCTGGGCCCAGAGATTAGTGGGGCATGGAGTTACATCCAGCTGGTGGCCAGTGACCAGTGGTGCTATCCAGGGCTCAGTACTGGGGCCGTTCTGTTTAATATCTTCATCAGTGACATGGATGAGGGGATCAGTCAGTTTGCAGATGACACCAATCTGGGTGGGAGTGCTGATCTGCTGGAGGGCAGGAAGGCTCTGCAGAGGGATCTGGACAGGCTGGAGCATGGGCTGAGCCCAGTGGTGTGAGGCTCAACAAGGCCCAGTGCTGGGTCCTGCCCTTGGGTCACAGCAACCCCAGGCAGTGCCACAGGCTGGGGCAGAGTGGCTGCAAAGCTGCCACAGGAAAAGGCCCTGGGGGTGCTGGTGACAGCAGCTGAGCGTGAGCCAGCAGTGCCCAGGTGGCCAAGAAGGCCAATGGCATCCTGGCCTGTGCCAGCAATGGTGTGGCCAGCAGGAGCAGGGCAGGGATTAACCCCCTGTACTCAGTGCTGGTGAGGCCCCACCTCAAATCCTGTGCTCATTTCTGGGCCACTCAGTACAGGAAGGACATTGAGGTGCTGGAGCAGGTCCAGAGGAGGTAACGGAGCTGTGAAGGTTCCAGAGCACAAGAACTGTGAGGAACAGCTAAGGGAGCTGGGATTGTTTAGCCTGGTGAAAAAAGGCTCAGGGCGGACCTGCTTTGAACAACTACCTGGAAGGCTGTGGTGAAATGGTGATCTGTCTCTTCTTCCAGGCAGTTAACAATAGGACAAGAGGAACTGCACCAAGGAAGGATATTCAGGTTGGATATTGGGAAAAATATCTGCACTGACAGAGTGGTTAAGCATTGGAACCGGCTGCTCAGCGAGTGGTGGAGTTATCATCCTTGGTAGCATTCAGAGAAAAAAGAAAAATACAGCACTTTGTGCTGTGGTTTAGTGGGCATGGTGGTATTTGATCAGTGCTTGGACTTGACGGTCTTGGATATCTTTTCCAACCTAAATTATTCTGTTACTCTGTTACCTATTTGCAGCAATATTGCTGCAAATAAACCCAGCCAAATGCTTGGGTGTACTCGCAAAGGCAGAGACAGCAGATCCAGGGAAGTTATCCTTTACCTGTTAATGATTCATCCTTTATGAGGTGGCTATGAATTGCTGTGTCCAGTTTTGGATCCCAATAATATAGGGAAAAGATGAATATACTGGGTGAGGTTCAGGAGAGCCCCCCCAGCCTTCTGTCAACCTGGGAAAAGGGATGGGAGATCTCTTGCTTTTTTGACTTCATAGAATGATAGGGTGGTTTGTGTTGGAAGACACCTTTGCAGGTCATTTAGTCCAACTCTCCTGCAATAAGCAGAGACATTTTCATCTCAATCAGATTGCTTAGAGCCCCATCCAACCTGACCTTGGGTGTTCCCAGGGATGAGGCATCCACAAGCTCTCTGGGCAAGCTGTTCCAGTGTTCTACCACCTCATTGTAAAAAATGATTCCTGATGTCTAGTCTGAATCTACCCTTTTATTTTCCTAGTTTTGCCCCGTTGTTTCAGTCCCTCCAAAAAAAGTCTGTGGTGATCTTCTTCGTGAAGCCCGCTTAAGTATTGAAGGGCTGCAAATAAGGTTACCCCAATGCCTTCAGGCTGCTCTGATCTGTTCATCCCCAGCCTGTGTTAATACCAGAGGTTCTCCTAACCCAGATCCAGCACCTTGCATTAGGTCTTTTTGAAACTCGTGACATTCCCATGGACGCACTTCATGAGCTTGTCCAGGTCCCTCTGATGGCATCCTGTCCTTCACATGTGTCAACTGCACCACTCAGCTTAGTGTCATCTGCAAACTTGCTGACAGTGCTTGATCCTTTTGTCTGTATCACAGATGAAGACACTAAACAGAATCAGTCCCAAGACAGATTCCCAAGGGCCACCATCCATCACTGATTTCCAGACAGACAAGGTCTGATCCTTTGCCCTCTGGATGCAGCCATTCAGCCTTCTCCACTGAACAGTCCAACCATCAAATTCCTCTCTCCAATTTAGAGAGAAGGATGTTTTGGGGAACTCTTACAAGGCTTTACAGAAGTCCAGATAAATGTCATCTTTATCCCTTCCTCACCCCCTGATCTCGTTCCTCCATCACAGAAGGCTGCTTGGCTGGTCAGGCAAGACTTGCCCTTGGTGAAGTTGTGCTGGCTGTCTTGAATCACCTCCATGTGCCATACCACCTCCTCTAGGTAGATCTGTCCCACGCTCTTCACAGGCACAGAGCAGAGGATTTTCCAGGGTCCTCATATCTATCCTTTTAAAAGATGAGTACAATGTTTCCTTTTCCACTCACCAGGGACTTCACCTGATTGCCATCACTTTCTAAATATTATGGGAAATGGCCTGGCAACTACATCAGCCAATTTCCTCATGACTCTGGGAGGTATCTCATCAGGTCCCATAGATTACGTCTGTTCAGATTTCTCAAGAACCTGATATCTTACAGTGGGAGGACTTTGCTCCCCATCCACTTCAGAGCTGTGGGAAGAGATTGTTATTGAAGACTGAGGGGGGAAAACTGCTGAGTACCTGAGCTTTCTCCTCGTCTCTTGTTTTATTCATCAGAGAGTTACACTTTCTCTTACCTTCAACAACCTTGTGGGAGGATATAGGGAAGGTAGACAAAAATTCTGTTCAGAAGTGCACATCAATAGATGAAAAAGCAAGAGACACAAGCTGGAGCACGAAAGACTCAGACTAGAAGTATTGAAATGTTTTTTACCATGAGTGTAGTTAAACACATGGGAACAGGGAGGTTTTTTAATCTGTCTGCCTGTTCAAGGCTGTGATTAACTTGCTGTTGTTGACCATGATGATGCTCAGAGTGATTTCCAGAGGTGCTGGAGGAGTCAGCCACTTGTGATTCTTTCAATTGTCTTCTACACAAAATCGTGCCAAGAAAGAACTATTTTATTTTTTTTTTATTTGCTGCTGTTTAACTCAAACAAAAAGCAGTAACTATTCAGCTCCTAAGTCTAGACTCTCAGAACAAAAACATTTCACTGGCAAATACCATATGCCTCATGATTTTAAATTGTAAAAGCTTCAGAGAGCAGTACAAATTCTGCTGCTGTAGAGAAATAAGAGAAAAATGTTTTATAGTTCTTCCAACTGAAATGACCATGAACAAGCACTCAATTTCCATGAAGATGCCATCAAGACACAAAGAACTGAGAAACTGGTATTGAACTGAGACATCTGCACCAAGCTTGTTTTTACCTCAAACAATATTTATGTTGAAAAATAAGTCATATCACAGCTGAAAAAACCACATTTCATAGTTGTATTTAAGTGCTTTTTATGTGGAGGTCACCTCAATTAATGGCAATACAGGCGTTGAAAGAATGTTCTCTATTTACAGATGAAGAGCCTGATTGAGCCTGGATGTATTTACAACCTCTCTCAGAAACCCTAAGGTTAATCATGCAGTCTTTGCCTTGATGCTACCTACCAATGAGCAGCACTTAAGCAGTCACCTGGAAGATCAGTGGGAACAGAAAAAGCTGTTTTCTTGTATCAGTGATTATAAGTTCATATCACCATGCTTCACAAAACATATTGCTATTCACATAGAAAATTTAGTCACCCTCTTGCCAAACCAGGAACAGGTGCAGGAATAGGGAACATATCAGAAAGAAGCACTTCCTGCACCACACAGAAAACTAGTGCCTGAATCTTGTTAGAGAAGGCCATGTATCTGTTTTTCACTTAAACCATGTCTCAATACCTCTGCAATCAGCAGCACAGTGCATCCAACAATCTGGATTTCACAGCCCTCTGTGTTTTTATTTGTGCCCAGCATCCCAATTAGGCATTACAGACACAACTCAAAGACTTACATCCTCCATACAACTCCAGCCTCCTAACCATCCATCAAAGCAGCTGCTCACAATGTCATTCACTGAACATAGTCTGTTTGCATGGCTTGTGCTGCATGAACACAGTTGCTTCATGCCATTTTGTTACTCTCCAGCTCCTGTATAGGACAAGAGAGGTCCAGGTCCCAGCTGAAACACATTCCTGTCTACTCTCCCATTGGAAGTAGAAGGTGCTGCACCCAGCTGCACCACTGCTGAACAGACAATAAACTCTTCACACAGCTGCAGCTCACCCTGCATGGAGACCTCCAGGCCAGTTGAATAATAAGGCTTTACATCTGAATAAAACACAGGCCCATGCCTCCTCATTCTTTCTCACAAGCTAGTCAGGGCTTCACAGACAAGGTCTGACCAGTAGAGTAGGGTGTGCCAGGTTGTGTTTGAAAAAAGTGGCTCAGGAACAGCCAAGCTCTGCATGGCAAGGATGCTGCAAGTGTGAAGTAGAAGTAGGAAAATGTGCCATAAAACAACATGCCTGTTATGGCACATAATATGCCCTGTATGCAACGAAAGACTTCAGGAGCTTCAAATGTGAACACCAATTTCAGCATAAATTGTTCTCACTAGGCTGGAAGTATGATGGGAGGAAAAAGTGTGCAGAGAGAAATGCTTATTTGTCCAGGGCCATAACCTCAGTGTCTGTAAACCCCATTAATAAAATAATGCAAGAAGCAGAAATAGAGTCATTTCTACAAATACTCCTTTAGTTTGTTTCACCACTGGTTTTCACAAGACATTCCTCTCAGACCTGTCCATTTTACTTTTTTAAAAGCAAAATATGCTCCTATCAATGAAGTCATGTGACAGGTCAACAGTTTCTTGAGAAAATAATTTGGATCTCTGAACATAATTTTTCCCATTGGCGCAACAATGATCCAATAATATATTATCCTACCAGAGCTGATACACAAAAATATGAAGGCAGTAGATTTTTTTCCTATGGCATTCAAAAAACCTGCAGGTAGGAGCGCTTCACAGAGAGCTTAGAGTGAACTTGGTATCTGAAACTGGGCAATGCTTTACTTACTTACTACAGATATACAATATAAATTCCCTCTGTGGGTTATTCCCTCTGTGTAATAACCATTCATCTAATCCTGCAGCAGTTTTTCACATTTGTTTCACATCCTCCCTTCTGAGTCATTTCTTACAACCCCGGAGAAAACTCGAAGCCTTAGTTGGCAAGTATCTGAAGCCTGTTCCCCTAGCCATGCCCTGATCATATCTATATTGTATATCTGAAGTGGTTTCAAAAGAGTTGTTTCAAACATTTTTTTTCATAGAAAGTGTTTCTCCTCTGCTTCGAGCTACCTACGAGACTGTACTAAAGCCTTCTCTAAATGCTAAGTACTTTTCTTGAGCATCACCATTCCCAAGGAGAGTCTTACACTTAGTGGTTATATTCACAGCAGATATATATGAAAACTTTGTAACTTGTCAAACATTTAATATAAAAACTTTCTGTAAGTTGCATTACACTGGTTTGTTGTAGGGGTTTTTCTGTTTGTTTGTTTCTTAGTTTCAATTTTGTATGTAAGCTGTGCACTGACTAATAGCTGTAAGGCTAGGCTGTCTTTGTGTTAGAGGTGATGATAAGTTACCTTTACACAGAAACTGAGCTACACCTTAGATGTTGTGTGAAAGAGGATCCCTGTACTGACAAATAATGATAGCAAGCAGTAGCAGAAGTTGGAGATATTTAATATGAGAAAGATTTCTGGCAAGTGAAACAGTTCTTTGATAACAGCAGGATGTTCAGCCTGAAGACATTTGTACTTCAGCAGCTACTTTGACATTTAGTATTCTTCCATTAAAAATCTGTTGTTTCATTTTAATTTGTTGTAGGAATTGTGAAGTCTTGGAGGATCTTTGCTGCCAAGATGAGCAGTTACCCAGAGGAAGTGATCAGGCTGCATAGCACAAGGGAAGAGGAAAGAGAGAGAGGACATTCTCTGAGGCTCAACAGCTTGAAGAGCCACCAATCCCACCTGCAGCTGAGAAGTTGGCAGTGTTCATCCCTAATATGAAGGTAAGTGCAACCTCTGGAGAGTGGAAGAGGTGGAAGCAAGTGGCTTACAGCACAACGGGGAAGGCTCTTTTCTCACCTAAAGGCTTGCAGCTTCACTATCCTCAAAGCTGAGTAGGAGCTTCATGCACCTTCAAGCGAATTATCTGGTCCACCTGACCCTAAAACATGCAATAGCACCATGAGGAAACAGTGATTCATTGCAGTGGGTGACTCCTTGCTGCAATAACTCCTTGCTTCACTGTTCAGGGTACAGAATAAACCACCTGTTGACCTGACATATCAATTGAAGAGATCTGCTGCCTGCTGGGTCCTCTGTCCAGGATAATGTGTAGGGACTGCAGAAGTTTCTCTGGCTCTCTGACTAATACCACTGCTCATCTTCCATGGAAAAGAAAATGATACTGCTAGACAAAACTTGATTCTTGGGCTCAGATGGTGTTCTCAGTCGTGCTGGTGAAAAGAGAAGAACCTGCATGTAGGTAACAGAAGACTAAGATGAGAGGCATCCCTGAGTCCTGAGGGAGTTGACTGATGTACTTGCAAAGCCACTCTCACATTTGGGTGATGTTTAATTTGGTGATATTTGAAAAGTGATGGCAATCATGTGAAGTCCCAGGTGACTGGAAAAAGAAAACATTGTACTCATCTTTTAAAAGAGTAGAGAGGAGGACCTTGGGAACTACCCATCTATCAGCCTTCCTTCCATGCCTGGGAAGATCATGGAACAGACCCTCCCAAAAGCTGTGCTAAGGCACACATAGGACAGGGAGGTGGTTCAGGAAAGCCAGCATTGCAGCACCAGGGGCAGGTCCTGTCAGACCAACCCAGTCACCTTCTGTGGTGGGGTGACTGCACGAGTGGACAGGGGAAGGGTGACAGGTATCATTTACCTGGACTTCTGGAAAGCCTTTGACACACAGGCCCCCACAACATCCTTCTCCCTTAAAATTGAGAGAGAGGGACTTCATGGGTGGACTGTTAGGTGGATAACAAAGTAGTGGGGTGGTAGCACCCAGAGGGGTGTGGGCAATGGCTCAGAGTCCTGATGGACAAGAGGGACAAGTGGTGTCCCTCAGGAATCCATACTGGGACCAGTGTTATTTAATATTTTCATTAATGATGTAGACAAAGGGATTGAGTGCACTGCCAGCAAATTTGCAGTTGACACCAAGCTGAGTGACATACTTAACACGCCTGAGGGATGGAATGCCATTCAGAGGTACCTGAACAAGCTCAGGAAGTGGATCCATGGGAATTTCATGATCCCCATGTGCAACTTGGGCAAACCCTGGTATCAGCAAAGGCTGGGAATGAACAGATCAGAGCCACCCTGCTGAGAAGGGCTTGGGGTGCTGGTGGCTGAGAGGCTGGACATGCCCCAGCCATGGGCACTGCCAGCCCAGAGAGCCACACGTGTCCTGGGCTGCATCCAGAGCAGGGTGGGCAGCAGGGCAGGGAGGGGATTCTGCCCCTCTGCTCTGCTCTGCTGAGACCCCACCTGCAGGGCTGCATCAGCTCTGGGCTCCCAGCACAGGAAAGATGTGAGTCCAGAGGAAAGGCATCCAGAATATTGGAGGTACCGGAGCACCTCTCCTATGAGGAAAGGCTGAGAGAACTGGATTTATTCAGCCTGGAGAATAGAAGACCCAGTTGCAGCCTTCCAGTACCTGAAGGGAGCCTACAAGAAACCTGGAGAGAGACTTTGTACAAGAGCATGTAGTGACAGGACAAGGCGGAATGGTTTCAAACTGAAAGAGAGTAGGTTTGGGATTAGATATCAGGAAATATTCTTTACTGTGAAGGTGGTGAGGCACTGGAACAGGTTGCCCAGAGAAGTTGTGGATGTCCTGGCAATGTCCAAGGCCAAACTGGATAGGGATCTGAGCAAGCTGATGAAGTGGAAGGTGTCCTTCCCCACAACAGGGAGTGTTGGAACTAGATGATCTTTAATGCCCCTTCCAACTCAAATCATTCTATGTTCTATGATTCTATGACACAGAAAACACTATGGTACAAAATGCCTTCTTTGCCTCAGTCTTTACTAGCAATTCCATCTTTCAGAAAACCCAGACACATGAAAAATGTGGAGAAAGGAAAATGCATAGGGAATTCTTCCATGGTGGAAAAGGATCAGGTCAGGGATCACTTAAGCGATCTGAACATACCAGAGTCTTGCTGGGATGCACACGAGTGTGAGAATTAACTCACCTTGTACCACTGTGAGGTAATTCTCAATAATCTTTAGTAGATGTTAATGAGACTGGAGAGTGTCTACCATGATAAAAAACTGATGTGGGTCCAGCCCAGAGAAGAGAACTCATCCATACCTACAAATACCCAAAGAGAGAGTGCAACAAAGAGAGCCATGCTCTCCTCAGTGGTGTTCAGTGACAGGAGCAGAGACAGAACGCAGGGCATAGTCTATGGGCTTAGACTGAAACACTGGAGGTACTTTCTAAGCAACAGGAAACCCTTTTTTCTGTGAGGATAACTGGGCGCTGGCGCAGGTTGCCCAGAGAGTTTGTTGAGTCTCCCCCACTGGACATCTGCAAAAGCCATTTGGACACAGTCGTGGGCAACCAGCTCCAAATGGCTCTGCTGCAGCAGGGGTTGGACCACAGGACCTCCAGAGGTGCCTTCCAAACTCTGTCATTCTGTGATTCTGTGTTTCATTTAGCCTATCATTTGTATATCTCACCAAAAAATGACATATAACTTCCAATTCTTTTTCAATTTAGGTCTTACATGGTGATAAATTGAATAATGCTCCTGCTGAAAATGCCTCTAAAGTGGTGAAATAACAGAGTAACCAGGATAAAGCATTTTAGCCAATTAAAGTGTTATATGAGAGAGCAGAATTAGGCAATTAATAATGTTTATCAGATGTTTTTGCCATTGCTTTCAATGCAATTTTAGATATGCATCTCTGAGACCTTACTTTGTTATTTATTCCTGCTATCAGACCTAGATCAGACTGTTCAATACATGGGTAGTTCAGACTTTTAGTATTCTACACACAAACTCTAAGACATTAGATCCCTGATTTTTCTAATTTTTTTTCTTGTGATCATGTAAAAGCTTTTGTGAAAATGTGTATTTTAGTCCTTCTGGTATTTCCAGAGCTGGGTGAGGCACTTGCTCATCATACTGTTTCTAGATATCGTAGTCCTCTTACTAGTAAGGCTGTAGAATTTCAGCCCTAGTTGCACCAGTGCTTTACTTAATGTTGTGATGCTACTTGTGCCAGTGCAAGCTACTGATTTCCACCAAAACTGATCACTTGAATTGGTTCTGCCGTGCGTGCTTGGACTGTGCCTTGGAAGGGGAATTTCCAGTGTCCTCTTCATCAAAGCTTCAGCACCTAACTGAAATCCAAGACTGCATTCATGCTGCAGGCATTATAGTTCATTGCTAAGTATAATGCATATGTGGGACTCCTACAAACCCTTCTCAAAACCACATTTTTTGCCCTTGTATTAAGCAATTCACAGGGCCAAATACCCTTGGCTAGAATTCATGGGAGCTGTACCTTTTCTGATTGTTTCCTTTCCTATGTCTGCCACATACCTCTCTTTAAACAAAACATACAAGGGTCAGGGAAAATTACAACATAAAAACCTCCACCATATTTTCTTCCAGGGCACGTAAAACTATCCATGTCACTAAGACCATGCAAGGCAGCCACAAAATAATTTCACTTGAGATGTGGCCTACTACTTGCCTTATAGTGATACTTTCTTTCTTCCTAGTGACCAGGATAAAGTATTTTGGGTTAAAAGGGCAGATAAAACTGTCAGATTTTTATAGGATTCATCAGTTGTTTTCTTTGTGCTGTACTAATACTGGCAATTCTTGTTTAATAGAGGATTTTCACTGTAGTTCTGGGAATGACAAAATATCCATGTAATTTTGTTGCTGTCTGAGCACACATGAGAGGGGAGGCTTAGGACTGTGACATTTGCAGTCCCCATTGTCTAGAGTTACATACACACTTCCCCATCTGTCCCATAACTTTATTAAAGAGCCCTTTTCAGCAAGAGTTTAGTCTTTTCCAGAAGGAATCATTAATTTTCTGGTACAGACTAATTGCGGTTATAACCGCTTTGATTTTATTTTCTCCTTTCTGTGGCTGGAGTGAGATTTCTTTTGACACTTAACTAGGCTAGTTTTATTTTATTAAAATCTAGTAGATGTAGTATCTCCTCACCATGAAGCCATATGCTGCATTTTTATCAATTGCAGGACTCCATCACTCAGCAGTAAGCAAATCTGCAGAGTAAGGATGATGAAAGCAACAGGTGCTATTTACCTTGACTAAAACTACCACAAGATGTCACCAGTGTTAAATATAGGAAAGTACAAAAATATTGCAGAGGCTTATTCAGGAAGTGTTTGAAAAGCTGGTTTACAAAATATACATGCTATAAAAATCACCACTGTTGTAAAATTTGTCCAGTTAAAGAAAAATTTTTTATAATACATACAAGTAACCAACTTTTTAGTTTGGTTTAAACAGTGATTTGGTTTGTGGTTGCTGCTTGCATCTAAAGCATTTTCTTTGGTTTGGTTTTAAACTTTTAGCACTTTTTAAAATATGGATTCAAAATTAAATATTGAAACACTGAGACAGATGTTCTCTGACTAACCAATATTTTTTCCTGAACATTGTGTGTTGTGTGCTTTTTCAGTGAATTAATTTCTTTAACACTGGCTATGTTCAAGATTCTAAGTTAGGAGGATTTGGAAAGTAATTTCATAGTTGGAAAGACTTTCTCTGTTCTTGTAGTTTTCTTCGGAGTGTTATGGTTTTTTGATTTGGGGTTTTTTAGATGATGTGTGCTATGTTTGGAGACACTGCTTGACATCTTGCATTTTAAATAGTTTGCATCAGCTTAATGCATTATCCCTCTAATCTGCCATTCTTTTATATCTACATTGTTTCAGTAAAAAGAAGACAACGTAATGAAGATGTAAACATGTGGTAACTCAAGATGTTAGGTCAAAACTGTACTAATTTGTTTCATCTACAGCGTTGTTAAAAAACATCATTGCTATTTCAGTGATGTCATTTTAGTCTCCCATGGAGACCGATATCTCCATTTATCATTGTTCGCATGCAAAAATAGGGAAAGTAGGGTAACTCGATCCCAGATAGATAAGAAACTGGATTCTGTCCAGAACACTGATTCATCAACTGATTTTAAGGGAGAGCATTCTTATTCTACCAGTATCTTCAAGTAGGCAAAACCAACAAAGTTGCCCAGGAATGGAAATATTGCTGTTCAACATCAACTCCAAACTCCTTTTCTTTCATTCTTTACCATAATCAGTCACATTTATCTCTATAAACCTTTTCAAACCCCTTCCTCCAAAGGGTTTTGATTCTTATTGTTCTTTTACAAAAGCATGTTAGAAAGCAACTTCTGATGGGGTTGTGAATTACTTTCCATGAAAACTGCTTCCAAAAGACACTTGAACACTGCAGCTCAAACACACCTTCAGTCACACACATTTCTGAAACCAAGAGAATGTCCTTGCCCTGCCAGCTGTGTGACATGATTTCAAAAGATTTTGTTATCATATGATTGTGATGATCCTGAAATGTAATCAAGATTAAGCCTTGATATATTTGCCCTAATTTTACAGCTATGTGAACTGGTGCCTTAGGATTTTAGCTTTTATATTTTTCATGTATTTGTAATCCTGCAATTCTTTAGTATATAACTCTGAATTCCATACACAGTGCTAGCTACGGGTTTCCCATTGTGGTCAGACAAAAAAATTCCTCTCTAAGCCTGTGAATCAAGGACTCCTCACCATCACAGGCCCTGAGAAATGTAAACAAAAGTGAGTTTGGGAGGAGGAGCCAACCTGGGGTAAATTGCATCAGAACCATTTAGAGAAGATGATCAAAGGCCAAAAGCCAGAGAAGCTTCACTTAAAGAGGAATAAGTAATGCAGTAGCTGAAAAAATTAGGAGCCTTCAGAATGAGAAATATTCATTGCTGCCTGAAGATCCCACAGCACATCACTGGCAAGAAAAAGCAATACAGATTGTGGATGTGTGGGATATGAGCTTCAGCAGGAGGGAGAAGCACTGGAGCTATGGGGTCTTTTCTGTCTCATACTTCTGGGGCTCAGGAGCTCACTACACACCCCAAAGCGGACACACTGTGGGTGCAGAGGAGGTTTGGGCACTTCTGCTCTCTTTCAACCTTATTTTCCTCATTTGCCTTTGAATTCAATAGTTAAGTGAATAGTAAGCTCAGGAATCTAATTTCTCATGATGAAGCTATTCCACAGGTCAGGGGAAAAGTTTGGTGGGCTACTGCCCCATGAGTGCAGTCCACTGTTGGCAAAAAATGGGACCACATGGGAGCAAGCATCATTTCCTATGTAAGCGTCTGTCAGAAATGCTTGGAAGAAAAGCATCTGCTCACTGGTCTGCCAGAGAAGAGCTGTAAGCTGATGACTCTGCATCCTCACAGAATAAAAGCATTTCCTCGGGTCTAGAGGGAACATTCTGTATTTCAATACATGAAAGAAGCATAAACAGGGAGGCAGGGACTGCCTAGTGGTACCTACTGTTTTTTGCAGCAGTACTAAAGGATATCTAACAGCGCTGATACCTCTGTTGCTGTGTCTCTTTCCTTTGTTTTGTGAAGAAAAAATGTGTGACAGAGGAAGAAGCAAGGTACCCACAGCTGTCCCAGCAATTGTTAAACCAGGAAACAGCCCCAGACACTGGGCTGCCTGAAGTCTGTTGCAGGCTTCAGAGACAAAATGGGAATAGTCATTACACCAGACCTATCATGAAGCACAAATGCAGTGAGTGAAAAGTACTTTTTGGGTGTGATATTTTTTGTTCCTTAACTCCTGACATCATGGCAGCACAAATATAAAGGCTTCTTCCTCTCTTCCTCTCCCAGTAATTTCCCAAGCTGGGAGAAATCAGGGGGTTTGAGTCTGGGTGACTTTAAAGTCACCTGCAGCAGTTCTCTCCATTTCACATCAACATCCAATTCTGCTTTAAAGATGTTCTCTATAATAAATACTTGAGACAGGGAGTACAAATTCTCTGACTCAGAGTACAGTTTCTTTCAAAGCTGCCTGTGTCCACAGTCCTTGAAAAAAGGCACAATGTTTCTTCAGCAGTCCCATGCTAAGTAAAGGAGTTAAGACAATTCTGTAATCACACTTCCTGTGAATGTCTGGCAACAGCATTCTAAAAAACCTGCTCATTTGCAGATGTGTCCCTGTCCCTGGCTAAACCAGATTCTACCACACCCAGGGACTTGCTGCGAACAGCATAGGTTCAGTCTAAAGTATTTCCTGTCTTTCCAAATAGATTTCTTAGCAATAAATAATGTGGAAAAAATGTGAAACAAAAGGGCCAATATCCCTTTTATACATTTACATTACAAACTTTGTTTCAGGTGCTGCTGTTGTGATCTACTTTCAGTGTGTGTCAAGTTTTTAAGTAGAGGAGAAACAGGAAGAGAGACATAGGATCAAAACCAAAAAAAAAGTGAACCAAACCCCCAACGAAGCAATGTGACTTTCCCTGTTCAGCAGCGCAGTACTGTGTACATCTGTCTGAGCAGAAGTGCAGGCTGGACTACACAGTCCCTTCTGGGAAAACGACCTGAGACCACTGGCCTGGTGGTCCAGTACCAAGACTGGATCAATCTTTTCATGTGCTCATTCTGGGTTGAGTGTACTAGCAAGTACTTTGAAAACACCTCATTTATCCCTGCAGCAAACATTTCTCAGTCAGTAACCAGTTTTTCATTATGAGGCTGTTTATAGTTTCCATCTTTACCTGTGTATTGTGGCAGTAAACTGTTGCACTATCTCAGAGACAATATCCAGTTAGCCACTCCAATTTACTATAAACCAGATACCTGTAGAGAGTTTAAAATGCTAATTCCTTTATGAAGATTGTTGTTCCCTTCTTTTTACTGTGTGCACTATGAAAGGCATTCGTGTTCATAAAGGTCACCATCAACTTCATTGCAGCGAGTAAGAAGGGTTGTGCAGCCTTCAAAGGAATCACAGCATGGGTTTGGTATGAGTTCTAGCTTTGCAGTTTTGTAACAAACTCTGGGATGGGATTAGGCAAGTGGCTTCACAGGACAAGATGGTAAGAGTGAGTATTAGACAAACTGGAGATAAATTCCACAGAGTCTGAATGTCCCCAAGCAATAGCAGTTTTATACCAAAGCTATTCCTCCTGCTTTTCATCAGCTGGGCAGGAAAGGCAGAGAAGTTTGCTGCTGGAAGACAATAAACTCCACAATGCAAGCAAACCAGAAACAGGCATTTCACACACCTGCTATTGTCCACAAGTGAATTCTCCAGGTCATATCTGACCTTTCATCTCACTACTTTGATTTCAGACATTACTACCCCTTCATATCAAATTGAATAAAGACTCTGTAAACGACCCTGAAGAAATGAAATACAGATAGTTTACTAATCTTTGAGGCTGTACACCACTAAGTGACAACCTTTATTATAATAATTTCAGAAAGCACATTTTTCTTATGTACATCAAGATTTTATGAAATTCTACATAAAGACCAGTTGTACAACAAAACTTATTTTAAAAAAACTGTCGAAACAAGAACTAGGTTTTTTTGTTTGGTTTTTTTTCTCCGCAGCCTTAAGGCACCGTTTTGTAATGGTGTGACACTACACATAGAGCTACAAAAAACAAAGTATGTCAGGTTATACAGTCAAGCCTTCAAAAACCAGGAAATAACTAAATTGAAGCTGGTGTATAAATAACTAAATTGGCAGCTGTTTCTGGAAAACAGTGATGCAAAGTTTGAGACCAGGTGCTTTCTTGATGCCAGGCTGCTTGAATGCAGCCTCCCACAGTGATGAGTAACTGCATTGAACTGAACAGACTCGTCACCCATTCTAAGTCCGTCCTATCGTACACCGCTCATATGCAGAATTAAATCTTAGTGATATTTTTAAAAAATACATGGGAAAATATGGCAGTACTATTATTGGATGGTTATATTTTGCAATTTGAAGTTGCAAATTTAATGCAATTTGCATAAATATTATGAATAAAAAGTTCTGGGCTACAAAAGACATTACTAAGGGTTTTGCTATTGCCCTACGTTTGAGCTAAGCAAAGAGAAAGAATTTGGTAAACTCTTATCTTCCAGACAGTTTTATACTACAATCAGTGATAAACATATCTTCAAAGATATTGACATGAATATTTCAAAGCAATGTTAGTGACACAGTGCAGTGTGTTGCTCTTCTGTTTTCTGTCTAAAGGCGGGTCCCACATGTCCTTTTGGAGTGACACGCAATACCAGTTCAGCAACACAATGCTATAATATAGAAATCACAACAGAACCCTCCATCAAAAGGAGGGTTGATGTAAATCTTGGGCAATCAGAAGTCAAAAAATACCCTGAACATAGTTATCTATATGTCCTGCTTCCCTTTGCTGTGGATGTCCAGACCAACAAAAAGCACCCCATCCACAGTGTAACTGAAGGCACAAAACTACCTAAGCTTTCTTCCCCTGACTGCAGCCTCCTTTCAAATCCCATGCACTCCTCCAAGAATGTGGGTGTGGGTGTGGGAGTGTCCCAGTGTGTCAAATATGTTGTATATCTTAGGGTGCACCAGGTACAATGATCCACAATGAGCCACTTCAACAAATAGGCAACCTTCAATATTTGCTGAGGGTTACCTTTTGACCTTTGTTGGAAATATTACCTTTATCTTATTTTTCCATTATAGATATTTGCATTTGTAGATATTCTGAGACTTGTCACTACAATGTAATAACAGTTACTCACTGTTTAAAATCATAGTATATACTATTGGCTTTGTGGCTCCCCATAAAGATAAATTTTCGTTTTAGCTGAACTTTGTGGACTATTAAATTCATATTTTCACACTGAACAGCCCATAAAACATCCTAGTGTTAAGAGGTTGCGAAGTCTCCAGATCTATGCATAGCTTTTGTTCAAAAGTTTGAAAGAATAATCAGCACCCCATGCTGTTTTCTGTTCCCACAACTGACGCTAATGCCTGGGAAAACCCTTCAGAGCTATTCAGCAATTATGTCTCCTCCCATTTTTGTATTTGGTTTGGAAACCAGTGCAGAAGAGGCAGATTAGCCAAAACTAACACTATTGCAAATATCAGCTTCATACAAACACTCTTCATCTGCAGCTAGGTCAAGACAATTGTAACATCATCTAATTTGCTCTTTGCACTTCCAGACTATAATAGAAGGCTAATTTCCAATGAATTGTGGCAGCAGAAGGTGTATACAAAATTGCAGGTTTTTTCCAAATAGCAGTACTGCTTGATTGTTGTCTGCTGCAGAAGAAACAAGGAAGAGCTAGGTAGGATTCCTCACATGCTTCTTGTCTACACAACTGGGAGAGGCAAATGCACGCAGACATTTCAGACCAGGTTCTTCACAAGTTTTTTTGCTGATATGGTTTTTAAAACTGAGTTTTTTCTCTCTACAGCCCCACTTCATTAGAGGTGATGGGCAAGAGGACGCTTTAGGTCTGTCTGCAGTGCTGTACAATTTTTCCGTATTGATTATGTAGTAAAATGGGTCCCCTTTTTGCTATCTAGATGTAGGGGAATGCTAAACACAGGGATGAGTTCTCTCTGCAATTCAGTTTTCCAACATGTTTCATCTGCATGTTTAGAAGAACAGACTTCTAGACTGAGAACATATCTCAAATGCTATAGACATGCTCAGAATCTGAGCATCTAGGCCGCTGAATACAGCAAATCTGCAAATTTATAAATGGCCCACACACTCCAGATGTGCAACTATACTGTCTGCTCTTTCTCTGTCTGCTGCATTTTGTTGAAAAATTGTCCTTGCCATATGAAGCTTTAAGAATTTGAAGGGCACTGTGCTATCAGACTGAGAAGTCTTAACTTCTGAAATTTCAAAATGTTTTTGAAATGAAGGACCAATAGGTCCTTCAGTGAAGATGATGCCATCTGTTTCCCAACACCTCTTCTTTGAGGAATTCGCCACCAAGACTATCAGATGTATATCAGCGGGATGTCCTAGTAGAGAAGAAGGGATGGATTAAACCACCACAGAAAGAATAATCAGCACCCGATGCTGTTTCCTGTTCTCAGAATTGAGAGTCATTCCCTTCAGATCCATTCAGATTTTTTCCAGACCTGTATTGTGAAATTCTTACTTGTAAAAAGACAGTAGTTTGGGAGCGCTGTTCTTTCCACAAAGGCACACATAACTTCCTCCACTCTTGGTGCAAATCAAACACCTAAGAGCCTGTTTGAATACAGGGCTGAGCATAAAATTATTTGACAGGTGATGTCAGTGCAAATTAGTTACTGTGACAGTAAGTCCCTATTAAGAAGCATAATTACTCTAGTCAGCAAAAACTGTTTTCAGTTAGTACACTAAATATTCAGAAAAATCTGATCCTTGTCTTTAAAATTGTGGTGTGTGACTCTTTTACATCTTAACACTGCTCTACTACAACTTGTCCTTTATGAAAAAGATACTAATTTGTTGTACACAGTCAATGTTTGCATGTTCTTAATAACCTGGCTTTAATTCACAGGATGTATGTAATCACTGTTAGATAAAAGAAAAAAAGTAATTCAAGTAACATTTAGTCTACTGATAACATCTGAAATCTAGTGCTTACTCAACTTACTGGATTCTAAATCTAGAGAATGGCTGGTAACTTGACTTTCATTACCTGGTATTACTTTCTTTTCTGTTGTATTCTCACTTATAGTATTCGTTTCACATAATTTGTTTAATTCCCATATACACTCTTATTACCTTTAATTATTACTAGATCACCCACTACCCTACAGACCATCACTTACTCAGTGCAAACTCTCACTTCATAGCAAACCATTCCTCTGCTGTCATTGCACTGTTATGTGGTCATCATCTCTCCAGTTCAGAAAAAAACTATTTTCCTCCCTTCTCTTCTCAATTCTTCCTCAAGAATTATACTCTGCACGTAAACTCCAATTATTCAATCTGTATTTTAAGAAACTCCCCACACAAACAGCTTTGCATGAAACTAGCAGTATTTTCTCCTGCCTCTCTGACCTGCATTTCATCCCTTTGCAGGAGGGAGTGGTGTAGCCATCTTCCTAAAATGGGACTTTGAAGGTAAGTGTCATGGACCAGCCTGCTGTGCCAAGTCTGCCTGCACAAACAGAACGAAAGACAAAAAGACTGGTTGTGGTCCTCAGCCATAGGTGAGAGCATGATATAATCTGCATTCAGAAAAATCCCACCAAAAGACTCACTCCCAAGATGTAGCTTAATTTCACAGCACAAATTCAGTCACCAATTTTGTTGTACTACTCTGTATCATTAGTAGCAAGTACTTTTTATCAGTCTTTTCTAGCAGTGGGAACTATATGAGCCAGTCATGGATGGTAGCATCCCCCCTGAGCAGCAGACAATACTTCCAGGACCATAGAGAGTAAACTTTTAGGGAAAAAGATGTATATAGGTGAGGGTGTTTGATTGACAACACTATTCAAAAAATCAGTGATATTCCTGCTCATAGACACACAACAGGAAAAATACTATCCATTAACTAATTAGAAAGAAAAATTTCTAAGTGACCTTACTTGCAAATGTATTTCTTTTCATGATGGCAATATAGTTTAGAAATATTGATGATTTAATCTTATTTAAGTAATAATAACATGAATTATCGTGAACGTTTTGTACACAAAAGAAAAATTTATAAGACAAAGTTGTTTTGCAAGGTAGGACAGAGTCAACATATGATGAAGCAAAACTCTGCTGACTATTACTTTTGCAAACTCCCTGAAGAACTCTATTTACTTCACTTCACTGGAAAAACTTTATAGATGTACATTCCTACAAGCATGTAGGGTTCTACATGTTTATACTGAAGAAAGGTTTCTGAATGTCTAAGTGATTTGAGTTGATAATTTCAACTATGGTTGAAAATAATGGTTAATTCATAAAAAAGAGAGAAAGCCACAAGGAGTGGCTGGGGTCACTTGTTCTGTTCAGTCTGGAGGAGACTGAGGGGAGACCTCATTGCAGTCCTCCCTTGTTAAGGGAAGAGGAGGGGCAGGCACTGATCTTTTCTCTGGGGTGACAGTGACAGGACCTGAGGGAATGGCCTGAAGTTGTGTCATGGGAGGTTTAGGTTGGATATCAGGAAAAGGTTCTTCACCCACAGGGTGGCTGGGCACTGGGACCAGGTCTCCAGGAAGTGCTCACAGCACCAAGCCTGGAAGTGTTCAAAAAGTTTGGCCAATGCCCTCACACACATGGTGTGATTCTTGGGATATCCTGTGCAGGGCCAGGAGTTGGACTCAAGGATTCTTGTGAATCTCTTCCAGCTCAGGACATTCTATGATTCTTTGGGGGGGAAAAAAACCCTCAAATTCAAGGAAAATGCTTCAAATACTTGGAGAAAAAATTTAGCCCAATTCTAGGATCACATTAATTACCCTCTCTAAAGGTAAACCACTAAGGTGATTCTGCATACCAAGGAGTCTCCTCTTTGTAGCAAAAATCAAAGAAAATAAGAGGATTCTATGAACACATTAAAACAAAAAATATCAATTATTTTAATAACTAATGAAATCTCTTTCTTGACTGTATGTGTCATACAGAATTTCCTCAGCAGGGTTTTTCTGTTTTTCTGTCTCATGTGACTTGCACAAATTTTGTATCTTGAGACTGTCTTTGCATGTAACTAAGGATTCCCAAGGTGCAAAAGTTATTCCAAGAAGAGAGGAAAGCAAACATACAAAGACATATGCAAACATATTCACAAACAAGAAGGCAGGATCAGATAAACCTCCTCCTTTATGAAACAGAGTAACCGAAAGTGTTCTTATGATAAACTCCCCAGAAGCTCTTTTAATTAAATTAAACCCATGAACTTTTATAGCCTGATTTGATCAAAAACTAGTACACTTGTCATCTGATAACTGTTTAGTAGCCTCCAGCCCCATTCCTAATGAATGGTGACCCATAATAGATATCATGTAAACAGTGATGTCACAGAAAACAGAAAACTAATGCTGTGAAAACTCAGTTCCCCTTTGCCCCAACATATCAGGCAGCACAAGATTGCTTATATTGGTTGATGTATGCTTTTTTATTGTAGGTGGAGGGCTTTGGTTTCCACATACATCTGCCTGGTATCTTTCACAAGAACTGATTCAGAATAAAAGAAAACTTGCATTCATTTTTGAGCAAATTAACTGCTCACCATCTAAATAGTATCTGATCAGAAGCAGATAGAAAGAATGAACAGCAATATATGAGGAGCAGAGGGAGAAAAGATGTTCCTACTTCCATGATTCCCCTCTTACATTCTTTGCATTAGCACTGCCTAGTATGCCAGAATAAAGCTTGGTCTTTGCACTACGCTGGTATTCACAGAAAGTCCCCATGACCACAAACATTGCATATCTATGCTTTTAAAATCGCACTTTAAAAAAATGAGCTCTGCTAGACAAAACATTACATTCTTATTTACATTGGCTTGACAATGGCAATGGAGAATGCGTGAGGAAAACTCTCTCCTTCCACCTGTATTCTCACATTGTTAT
The DNA here is from genome assembly GCF_027579445.1 of Ammospiza nelsoni. Taxonomy (NCBI): domain Eukaryota; kingdom Metazoa; phylum Chordata; class Aves; order Passeriformes; family Passerellidae; genus Ammospiza; species Ammospiza nelsoni. Next base: position 42,460,570 of record NC_080669.1, on the reverse strand, counting down.
CATCAACACCAGCAGATCACTGCTGGCACATGTGCAATTACTTGATTTATTGTCAAAGACTAACATATATCATAGCAAAACTCTCCTATTTTCAGGTTTTTCTACTGAGAAACAAGATTATTATCAAAATATATTTTTATGGATGAGAGCCGACCAACACCAAACCCAAAAAAGATGACAAGTTAAAGAAGGACAATTGAAACAAGAGACTGGAAGGTAATGCAACTGTATGCTTAAGTGCAGGAGAGAGCTCACAGCAATGGGAGGTAAATTCATTTCCATGATGCTTCTGGAACTGACAATAACTAGAGACAGGATACAAGCCTAACCTCTGCTTTGACCCAGAATGGTAGTATCTGATTTTTAACACAACCACCGACAGATGGATGTAGGCAAGGATTTATTTCTGCCAAGGAAGGAAACAGCACACAGCAAGACTAATCACTAAACTATGACCATGGAGCAGATCACTATGATGGCAAATTCAGAACAACAAGAAGGAAAACAACATCAACCCTAATGAATACAGATGGGTATTCCCACACCACCTAGGGACTGAGAATTTATTTTCCCACATATGTCATTCCTTACAAAATCTTGATGAGATGACAGCTGCTGAAATAGGGAAGAAACCAATGCATGCAAGTTTTTGTGCACGGTAAGAGATAAGAATAATCTGTACCTTTTGAGACAAAAGAGCCATCACAAATCAGTACATTGACCATTCAACAGGGAAATCTACCCATAGAGTAATTGTTACACATATTAGATAAGAATTCTTGACTCAGGGAAGTCAAAAGAAATTTTTCTACATGATGAAAATTTTCAGTGTTCTGGCATTTGAAGGCTGGAAGAAAAATGTTTATTTAATTTACTCATTCTCTATATTTAAAAAAATCAGAATCTTAGAAGCCCCGATTTTCAGCTACTTTCTTTTTTCAGAAAAAACAGTGATATAGGTCCTAGAATTACAAGTAATTTCTGTGTTCAGCTGAGAGTAGACAACTCTGAACCAGGCAGAGGTGTATAAAAATTTGGACAGAGACATGAGACACAAAGTTTTAGCAGAAAGCAGTAACTGCTGCTCCCATGCCTGTCAAAACAGATTATGGAGATTGGCATGCATCTGCTAAATCTCTCTCATGACAGATGACCTGTGTACACTAGGAGGTCCTCCCTTGGTTGAGTTCAAGATCAGAATGTGCATTGAAGGCAGAATAATTGGCCACAACAGATTTCTCTTTTGATGCTGTTATAACTTTAAATAAATGAATGGATAGCTACGGTGTTTGCATGTAATGGTGCACTTGGCATTACTGGAGATTTTTCACCAGCAGATTCGACAGACATGCCTATAGCAATGACAACCGTAACTAGAAAAGGGAAATGGATTAAATTTCTCAAAGTCTCTTCTATCCTTACTTTATCTTGTTCTGTGAACTTCTTGGAACTTCTTAACTCTGTGGTTGTTACACTGTAGTTGTATTTTTCATGCTCTACTGTTCTGAAAATAACAAATACCTTCTAATATTAACTTAATTAGACTAAATTGTTCCACAAATTTGTTTTCACCACACTGGAGTAAATTAAGACAATTCTAGGCTTTGAGAGTGCAGGGAATTTTGAATATGCCACATAAACAACTTGACCAACACGGTTTGCTACATCAGTATTTACTGTTATTCAGTGAGCATGAGCCATAGTATCTGGTTTCAGATGCATGCTCACAATCCTCAAGATAATTGGATTATAGCAAAGAGCAGAATTTGACTACAGGGAAGTATGTTTTTCAAATTTTACTGTGTTTCTCTATGCAATAAAAGGGATGATGCTGTAAAACAAACATTTATTCTGAACATTATAAAGTTCATCATAAATTAGATTTTGTCAAGAATTCAAATAAAAATTTGAAGTAGCTAGCTCTTTGCATAGTGAAATTATAATGATTTATAAATTAGTAACTTATGTTCTTTAGTAGATTTGTAGAGACATGTATTTGCAATCAGCCTTCATCCCAGGCACTTATGGTTCTTAAGGCTGTTTCCATAGATAGCGATATCTGCTTCCACGCTGTCAGGTTCTGTCCTGCAGGCTACACCTGCCACAGCCAGGGAGGCATTACTTCAGCCTGTGAACAGGCAGCAGACCAAGCTGCTCTGCATGAGACACAGGTCATCCAGAGATGCTCTTGGTACACACAAATGATGATAAGTGTCAGGACTCTAATATACATGGAAAAGCAAGGAATCAAAGTCGAGTGAAAACTAATCCTGAAAGCTACTGGATTGACTAAGCCACTCTAATAAAATTCTTTTCAGGTTACATGGCATAACTATAATTGACAATTTTGGAAGTACACTATTTACTACCATTTGAAGATACAGATAAACTAACTGAATCTGTAGAAACTGTGACTTTCCTTGTTAGTGATAAGTGCATAAATTCCTTTTATTATCCCACTTAAACACATAAGTAGCAATAAAAAAAGATTCTTTATCTTAGATCCACCCTTCCATATACTTTAAAACACAGTGGTCTTTCAATTGTCATTCCTTTGCCTTATTATATTCATCTCTGGATAAACTTGCTGTGTTACATCTTGTTTGTAAGGTATCCAATCCATTATACCAGCTGTTTAATGGCGTCCCATGAGAGGATTTGGATTCATGGATTTCTGTCTGCATCCTAGTTACGTTAAACACTGCTTACAAGTACAACATTTCTACCATAGCACAAGAATTCCTCACTAGATCACAACATTCAGAAGAAAAAAAAAAGAGGTTAATTGTAATTTACTCATAGTTAATTAAGAGTTTAAATATTTTGGTTACTTCAGTTGCATGTGCCCAGAAATATATTTATTGTTTTCTTCCGTTATCTTTCTTTTAAAATACCTCATTCTTTTGCTTCATGCAGTTACACTTTGCTGTCACTCTTCACTGAGTAAAAAATCATCTGGATGGCCAGGCCCAGAGAATGGTGGTGAATGAACTTAAATTCTGTTGATATCCAGTGGGATTCTCCAGGGCTTAGTACTGGGGCCAATTCTGTTTAATTTCTTTGTTGACAGCCTGGACAAGGAGATTGAGTGCTACCTCAGGCAATTTGCAGGCAAGTTGGGCCAGAGAGCTGACCTGCTGGAGGGCAGGAGGGCTCTTCAGAGGGATCTGGGCAGGCTGGAGCATGGGCCGAGCCCAGTGGTGTGAGGCTCAACAAGGCCCAGTGCTGGGCCCTGCCCTTGGGTCACAGCAACCCCAGGCAGTGCCACAGGCTGGGGCAGAGTGGCTGCAAAGCTGCCACAGGAAAAGGCCCTGGGGGTGCTGGTGACAGCAGCTGAGCGTGAGCCAGCAGTGCCCAGGTGGCCAAGAAGGCCAAAGGCAATCTGCCTTTTCTCCACAGCAGCTCTTTTCCTCCACAGCAAGCATTTCATATAGTCAGAAAATGACATATATTACAGTTCATTTATATTAAGAGGATGCATGAGGAAAACTCTCAAAAGCTTCTTTAGTGATTGCTCCTTTCTCTTTCCCATCATCTCCACCAAATAATGTAGTCCAGTCGCTAAAAAATCTGTCAGTGTTGTTCTGTTTTCTATGCCCAAGAGAAAACATAACACACTTTGTTTCAAGACAACTCTGGTAATGATAACCTACATTTCATTACACCTCTTTCACCCTTGTTTGGAGTGTTGTTGACTTCTCTAAGTAATGAATAGCAAGTTTTTGATTTTTTTTTCAAACAAATGAAACTGTTCAGTAAAAGTGTACTCAGGAGGTCATAATACCTTTTTTTCTTGTCTATTTACATCTCAAAAAAGTGACACGGTAATATAAAAGCATAGATGTGGAGTCTTTCCACAGAATCACAGAACCACCCAATGAACTAGGTTGGAAAAGACCTTTTGAGATCATCAAGTCTCACCTGTAAGGTAACACCTCCTCATCAACTAAACCATGGCACTGAGTGCCACATCCAGTCTTTATAGTTCTTATAGTCTTTTGACTAAACCATGAGAGGGAATTGGTGAGCAAGCTGAAAAAAAAACAACAATGAAGTCCTTTTCACTGCTTTTCTAAGGTTGTGCTTACTTATGCTGACTGCAAGAACATAAAATTTGCCTTTTTTTAGAAACATTACCTAGAATTCCATGGAAGTATGAAGCACAATAACTTCCCACCTGCTCACAACGTACACCTTACCCTATGCATATTGCTCATGGCCTCTGGGCACATCTTCAGTACCACCCTTCCCTCGCAGAGTTTCAAGGAAAAATTCAGGGCAGCATATGATAACATGCACTTACCTGAAAAATAGCCAGCTCAGATTGACCCTGATGTTTACTCACTATGTGGAGAAATGTGGGAAGAAAAATCTGAATGAACCAGAAGGTTTTTTTTTTTTCTTTTAGGTGTGCATTGTATATTTCTACAAAGAGATCTATTTCTGAAATCTGGGAACATTCCCATACATGAAAAATATGGAATATATACCCATGGTACATAGATTGTGTAATGAGTTCATTTGAAATACCTACAGATTACAGACAATAATGACTTCATAGTTAATGTCAGCCTGATTGCCAAGGTCTTGTAAAAGGTTGAAAGTTCATATATCTGACAAGAGTAAGAGGACTGACTTATTAGTCACAATATAATTTCCTCTCACTTGTCCATCTTTTTCAAGTCTGGAACACATACAAGTGACATCAGATCTTCTACCAAAATCAGATGCCATTTTCAAGTACTTGTAACTCAACCCACAGGTAATTCATGGTCAGATTCTCTCTCTTTCCAAAACAATGTGGATCAAAAATGGATAAAAAGGGGCAAGAAAGCACCATTCTGTGAAAATAAACTCCTCCATAATTAAATTTCTCTGTAATGTTCCTACCTTGCCAAATGCAAGATATCCAATATCACCTTAAATAAATGGCTATATGTTATAAGACATGGCTTATAATATAGATGAATATTCAAGATCTTTCTCATGTCTCCCTGAACAAAGAATTTTACACTGTGTCATTGATGGATTTTTAGACCTTTGAAAAGTGTCTTACTCAGGCACAAAAGGAGAGCAGAATAACAGTAATAGCACAGCATAATCCAGCTTGCTGAAGTCAGAGACTTCAAAGGTCCTTGACATAATTAAGAGTAGGACTACCTTGTCTCTAAAACATTTGGATGAAAATATCTCCTTTTAAAGATGAATGCTTCAGCAATTAATTCTTAGGACAGCATTAGTATTACAACTGCTTGTGTAAGCTCTGTTGCAATGCAGTGAGGTGAAACGAGTGCTCGATGACAAAAGGACACTTCCACTGGGTACAAAGAGAGAGTATGACAGACAAATACATCATGCTTAGCCTGCAGATCCAAGTTCACAAAGCAAAGCATGCTGGAAAACTACCCCACATGCAAATAAAAGCAACAAATGAAAGCAAAATGGATCGACATGGGTGGATGAAATGATGATCCTCACTGCTTTCAGAAATGGATCAAGACATAACTATCAGGCTAACATTTCCAAAGTTTGATGTGGAGCATCCATCTGATACTGAAGCTGAGTATTCAAAGTGCTGAAGATGAGAAAGTCAAAGGCAAACATAGCTTGACAAAAACCAAATCAATCTACTTACTGCTGAGAGCACGAAACCAAAGTAATTTTGAACTATTTCCAGTTGGGTGCCTATTTTCCAACTACTTACGATTCCAAGAAACTGAGTTGTTAGAGTCCCGTTCAGCAATAAGTCTGTTAAATGATATGGAGTAAGCAATAAGAAGTCACTTTATTTTAACATGACAGCTCCTAAAAAGGGATGATACAAATCTCATGCTTGCACAAAAACATTGAAATTATTTTACCAGCTATTGGAATATTTTTATTCAGCAAAATAGATTATACAAGCAAAGTGATTTTACGGAGATAGCAAGAAATAAATTAGCATAAAAAACCTAACTATTTAAGGACTATTTTTGCTGTTATTATAGTGATTTTTTTGTCCAGACTTAAATTTGAACAAAAAAAGTGGCCTGATGTACATATACATAATTATATTATATTAATTATATTAATTATATAGTATCATATTATTTTATATTTTGTAGAACTCAGGAAAACTTCAAACAACAGACTTTCAGCATCAAATCACAGCTAAAGTGACATACAATGGTAATTGGAAAAACTCTTCAAACTATGAATTGCAAACCACATTGCCAAAAAATGGCTTCCACGGGATAATTTACTTGTTGGTTTGGTTGTTTGTTTTTTTTTCAAACTGAGAAAAAAATATACAAAAAAAGAAAAATAAATGAAAACAAAATATAACAAAGAAGAAAAGTGTGACTGCTTACTCCCTTCAGTAAATGTTACTTAGAAAAAGTTATTGCAAACTGCCCAGTTAGGGTAATTTCACTATAGAGATGTTCAGAATTTAACTGATCCCTTCAGTTAAGCATATTTAGTCTCATCACTAGTAGTGTTTCCTAGGAAACACTGTTGGGCCTGGTCCTGTTTACTAACTTTATCAGTGATCTGGATGAGACGCTTGAGTCTACTATTAGCAAATTCATGGATGGCACCAATCTGGGTGGGAGTGCTGATCTGCTGGAGGGCAGGAAGGCTCTGCAGAGGGATCTGGACAGGCTGGAGCATGGGCCGAGCCCAGTGGTGTGAGGCTCAACAAGGCCCAGTGCTGGGCCCTGCCCTTGGGTCACAGCAACCCCAGGCAGTGCCACAGGCTGGGGCAGAGTGGCTGCAAAGCTGCCACAGGAAAAGGCCCTGGGGGTGCTGGTGACAGCAGCTGAGCGTGAGCCAGCAGTGCCCAGGTGGCCAAGAAGGCCAATGGCATCCTGGCCTGTGCCAGCAATGGTGTGGCCAGCAGGAGCAGGGCAGGGATTGACCCCCTGTACTTGGCACTGTGGGAGCCACACCTCAAATCTTGTGATCAGTTCTGGGCCCTTCAATTCTGGAAGGACATTGAAGTGGTGAAACAAGTCCATAGAAGGACAGCGAAATTGGTGAGGAGTCTGAAATGCTTGTGCTGTAAGGAGTGCCTGAGGGAATTGAGATCACTTAGCCTGGAGAGGAGGAGTATCAGGAGTCCTCTACAACTCCGTGAAAGGAGGTTGTACCCAGGTGGGAACGTTTTTTCCTAGGCAGCTATGAATATTAGAAGAGGACGTAGTCTTAAGCTTCTTGAAGGGACATTTAGGTTGGACATTAGGAGGCATTTCTTCACACGAAGGGTAATAGACATTGGAATGTGCTACCCAGGGACATGGAGGTTTCACTGTCCCTGGGGATGGTTAAGGAAAGAAAAGTGGCACTCAGTGACATGGTCTGGTTGACAAGGTAGTAATTAGTCATAGGCTAGACTGGATGATCTCAAATATTTTTTCTCAAATTAGCTGAATCTCTGATTCTGTATTTCTCAGCACATACACTCAGAAATCACATGTTCTGAGATTTTGTGCCTTGATCTGTCCATGTTGAATTCTTTGCTGTTTCCTGCAACTCATGAAGACATGTCATGACATTAGAGCTGAAAACTGAGTGACCAACACAACATTTTATTGGGCAAATATCTCCCTGTATGTATCTTCTTACCTTCCTGTAAAGGCAATGTAACAAGCTGGTAGAAAGGATTATCAGCCTCAAATTATCCACATACTCTCCCATCTCAAAGGAAGAATATTTTTGATTGTTATTTTCAACATATAGACTCTACCAAAAGATCCTTACATTATTCACTGGCTTGGGAGGGTGTCACAGTAAAGTTAACCACTGCTGACTTTTACATTCACAAAATTTGAGACTAGGAAAATCAGCACTGCAACAGACTCTTTCCCTGCTATTGTATTTTTGTTTTCAATGTAGAATGTACTTTCATTTTCAAAAAAGCATGTGGTCATAATCTGAAAGTAGCAAAATTTAAATGTAACCAGAATTTCTTTAGACTACAGATGACACAAATGGAATACCCCACAGACACATTAGATGAAAAGAAGTAACCTACTGTCAGCTGACACTGTGAAGATTATACAATATGATCTCTGTATTGTGACTCCTGCTTTGACAAAGAACATGTTTGAGTCCTTCCTACTGGTTGATTGCATGAGAACAACCATATTATTCTTTTTGTATGGTCTCCAGATAGAGTGATCCTGGGGTGCTAGACACATCTCTGGAAATTCTAAAGTGAACCTACAACTGAATCTACTAACTTGAAATACAATATTCTGCTGCATGTTTGACCCCAGTTCCTCTCTACTCCTTAGCAGGTGAAAAGAGGACATAAGCAAGGGGTTGAATGCACACACATGGACAGAATCTATCTGAATTTATGTACAGATTGCTTCTTGAGTACTTTCCGCTTCTGCCATAGAAAAGAGCTGTGTTCTGCAAGCTCCTGATATTGACCAGCAGTGTGGGGTCATTTCCATGAAATCCTTTTGCTAGCACAGCACAAAGTAACCTGCTCACTTGTTAAAATACTTTCATATTTCATCAGTCAAAAACCTTACCATGCAAATCTGCTGTACTGCAGTTAAGTCCTGATGCACAGGGGGACTTTATGTCCTTTTGGATGACAAAGAGTTTCCACAGCTATTTCTCAGGAGATTTTGTCTCTCCAAAGGCTATTTTCAGAAAGATTTGTTTGTTCTTACAGGACATTTCTATCAGAACTGTGAAGTTATGCTTAAACTGCCCTGCCGAAAGTTAATTATAAAACTTGCTAGAAGCATAGGTTGAAGTCCTGCTTACTGCTGGTGACCACACATTTCTGTCAGGCTGGAAAAGTCAGCTGCTTCAAGCCCAGCAGCATTTCCATGACAATATTGTGTCCAAAAAATTCATTTTAAAACCTAAAATTAAAAAAAATATTAAAAGGTGATTTCTTATGGTTTTAATTCTATTTCTTACTATAGAGTTTACTGATCGCCAGCTAAACAATTTCTAAGAAACAAAGCAAAGCCTCAAGTCTTCTCTTTTGGCTACTGCAATTAATTAACGAGAATTACCTCCTCTATTGCCCCCTTACCAGTAATAGTTACACCTCTGGTGATAAGTAAGAATCCTAAGGCCTAAGAACTCTGTCCTGGATACAGGGACAAGAGGATGGAGCTTTCAGTGCTGTGTATTCCACACCACCCACATCACTGCTGGAGGGGTGCGGCCTTGACAGGAAAACACTATGAGCAGAAACTGAAGTGGCACCATCTTTAGCCAGGGCACATGGAAGGGCATGTGCCAGAGCAGAGTCCAGACTGCACTGCTACTAGGCACCAGGATAGAGCTGGCACCATAGCTGTTGTAGCCATCAGAGCCAGCACTCCGGAGCTGCTGGCTGCCACTCTGCTGCTGCCACCACTGCTGCACCCACAGCCCTGCTGCTGCTGTGGTGGCAGAGAGCGAGAGAGAGCCTGCACCAGTACTGCTGCCACCACCAGAGCCAGCGTCTCTGCACCACAGAGCCTTATCTGGAAAAAGTAGTTTTCCAGATTTTGTTTTGTCCCTGTTTTTCATTGTTTCTGGACTGGGGAGGAGGAGGTTGAGCCACAGGAGCCGCCACCCTGGCATGCTGCCTCTGTTTTGCTGAGGGCCATGTGATGATGGTTCTATTTTGCCTGTGTTTAGACAGTGCACTGATTTGTGCCCAGGTGGACATTTGGTGAATACCCTTTTGTGGGCAAAACTCTCTCCTGTCGCTGCCTCTTGTACACTCTTTGTTACTAATATTGTTGTGATTATTTCAATAAGTTGTGGTTCCAGTTTACAATTTCTCCTAGTTTCCGCCATTATCAGAAGGGGCAGGGGGGAAAGGGGGCAGCTACAATGGGTTTAATTTTTCACCTGGGTTTAAAACCAGCACAAACTGAATCACTGAAAGGCATATATAGGACTAAATTAGTTAAAAGTTAGAAAAAATTACACTAAAAATGACAGTAAGTGTTTTGTCTCCTATGAACTACTATCAACAACAACCCTCACATGATATATTGAAATAATGACCATATTACTGTTCAAACTGCTTGCATAATTTGCACTAAAATATTGTCTCTTGTATACTAACAGCTGTGTGTGAGATTTACTTACCACACTGGATGAGCATTCACTTGGCTCCTCTTGTTCATTTTCCCTCCTTGTTCCTAGCAGGCTTTTTCTACAGTTAATGCACTGAGACAGATGCTTGGCTGTCTAAGGCTTTCCTACAACCATGAAAATTTGGCCTATGACTTCCCATGCAGTTTGAACCTAAGTTCAAAGGCCAAGCTTCAAGTCTCAAAATAAGATTGCCTCCAAATCATGGGCATTTTTATAATACCAGCTTTTTTCTTGCAGCTAAAATTTTGGCATACATTTCATTGCAGTTCAGGGAGGGCTGTAATTTGTCATCCAGCACTTCATCTATGTTTGTAGAGATATGGTAGCCCATGGTGTTCATCCTGTTTCTCCTGGGTTAATATACCCTTTGACAGCTTTCATTCCCCAGCTTTTGCAGAAATTCTCTCTCAGAAGAAATTTAAGACCATGGAGAAAGGATACACAAATAAAAGCTCCAAGGGTCAGGTGGATTTTGAGATAAACCTGATGAGGTACAGCTGCAGATCCTGAGGAAATTGGTGGAGGAAGTGGCTAAGTTATGTATCATATTCGAGAAGATGTGGCAATCCACTGATTGGTAAAGGAGAAATATAATCCCGATTTTTTAAAAGGGAAATAAGGTACACCCAGGGAACTATAGGCCTATCAGTCTCATCTCAGTGCCTGGCAAGGTCATGTAGCATATCTTTCTGGAATGAAGGTACAGGGAGGTGATTTGCAACAGCCAGCATGGCGTCACTAAGGGCAAATTTTGCCTAACAAGTTTGGAGGCCTTCTATGAAGGATTATAGTATTGGTGGATTATTAGAACTACCAATTTTGTGGACGGGACGTGCCTGAGTTTGTCTGGCCCCTGCAGCTGAACCAAAAGGTGACAGCTGTGGTGTTTTACCTCAGAGATTCTTTTGGCTAGCTGGATGTTGCAGCTGGGCACGTGGAGATAAGTTCAGGCATGCTGGGGCTCCGGTGGTGGCAAGATGGAGCTTCCTCTCATAGACGGTCCACTCCTCAGGTTTCCCTCTGACAGAGAAGCTTTAAGGCGGTAGTGAAGGAAAGGAGTCAGTTCTGATGGAGGGCTTTAATCCAGAGCTTTTATTCTGGCCCACAGGCCTCTGAATCCAGCAACTCCTCCAACAGAACTCCCGGACCACATGGTTGCTCGCTCTTTTACTCAGGGGAGGGGAGGAGGGAAGGGATAGGAAGCCCACCAACCAGGTACGGGAGAGGAGGTCTCAAGGGACAAAGGACACCTGGATGGCCCAATGCCCCCTGGGGGGTAGAGGGCATCTTTTGAATCTGCCCAATCACTTGACACCCTTCTGGAATTCCAGGATTGACAGAGAGTGCTTGGCAGGGGGCAGGGTGGGGAAAGGAGGGAGAAGAAACCCAAGGGTTTGGGGTAAAACCCTGAAATCATACTGTAACAGTGAATGAGGAAGGAACAACTGACATCATTTACCTGGACTTGTGCAAAGCATTTGACACTGTCACAAATGACATCCTTGTCTCTAAACTTGAGAGACACAAATTTCGTGGGTGGAACATTATGTGGATAAGGAATTGGCTGGGTGGTAGCCCTCACAGCTGTTGCTCCCAAAACAGCTTGATGTCCATGTGGAGACCAGTGATGAATGGTGCTCCTCAGGGGACCAGCGCTACATATAGTATCTGTGGCAGTGGCACGGACAGTGGAAGCACCCTCAGCAAGTTTGCTGATGACACCAGTCTGTGGGCAGCCAATGCACTGGAGGGCAGGGATGCTATCCAGAGGGACCTGGACAGGCTGGAGAGGTGAACCTGTGCCAGAAGGTGGGCCTCTGGAAGTTCAACAAGGCCAGATACAAGTTCCTACCTCTGTGCTGGGTCATCCCAAATACGGACACAGGCTGAGTAATGAATGGGTGGAGAGCTGCCCTGAGGACAAGGGGTGTTGCTTGACAAGAAGCTTGACATGACCTAGCAAAGTGAGCTTGCAGCCCAGAAAGCCAACCATGTCCTGGGCTGCAGCACACGAAGTGTGACAAGCAGGTTGAGGGAGATAATTCTGCCCTTTTATTCCACTCTTGTGATCCAGCCTATAGTACTGGATGCAGCTCTGGGGTCCCCACCACAACAAGGACATGAACATGTTGAAGTGAGTGGCCACAATGGTGACCAGAGGGCTGGAGCACCTCTTTTACGAAGACATGCTGAGACAGTTTGAGTTTTCCAGCCTGGAAAAAGCTCAAGGAAAAACTTCTAGCCACCTTACAGCATCTGCAAGGGATCTACAAAAAAGCCAGAGGACTTTTTACAAGGGCATGTGGTGAGAAGACAAGGGCAAATGGTTGCAGAGACTAGATTTAGAATCATAGAACAGTTTTACTTGGCAGGCAGCTTAAAGATCATCTCATTCCAATTCCCTTGCTGTGGACAGGGAAAACTTCCAGTGGACCAGGTCACTCAAAACTCCATCCAGACTGGACTTGAACACCTCAAGGGATGGAGCATTAACTGTTTCTCTAGATTACGTGTTCCACTGTCTTCCCACTCTCACAGTAAAAAGTCCTAATGTCAAATATAAACCTACTCTCTTGAGGTTTGAAGCCATTCACCTTGTCCTGTCACAACATGCTCTTGTAAAATGTCTGTCTCCATCTTTCTTGTAGGGTCTCTTCAAGTACTGGAAAGAAGGCAAGGTATCAGATAAAATGAGATTTTGAAATATTTTAAAAGATGAGTTCTTTCCTTGAACCATTTACAGTGCATTACCGTTGTATTTTTCCAAATTTTTTTTTTACATTCTTTTGAAGTAGAATCCTAGCTCACAATTAGATCTTTTTATTCTAACGTGTGCAGGCAACTAAAAAAGCTGAGGCTTAGACACAGACCATGCTAAAGCTCCAAATGCTGTGATGAAACTCCTCAGAGCAAATTGAGAATACAATGACTGTTTAGTTCTGCCTAGAAAAGATGCCAAGGGCACTGAGTATTTTCAAGCTCTTGAAATGTCCCAGAAGGTCAGATCGTATGCCTATAATTCATTTTTGAGTTGCATAGCCAATAATTCTAAATTCCTTTCTCAACTTTGCTCTTCAGATCTTTGGCTATCTCAGTTAACATATTACCTCAAACTTGCTGAACATTTTCTAAATTAGTGTTCACTCACTCATCCATTTCAATGTGCTACTAAGAGATTTGAGTTCCAAAATAATTTTGTCATTTGCTATCATCTTCTATCCAGAAAACGTTCTGCTTCATTACGTCTTCATTAAAATAAATCTCCAAAAGGAGTGTGGGTGAACAGTGTCCTTCAATTTCACTTATGTCGTTTGTGAAGACTGGTAAAAAGCAACTGCTTGCTAGAATCAATAATTTTATAATTACATGTATAGTACATAGTTATATGTACTAGTACGGCAACTTGTACCATATATCGCATAATGAGGCATCCTGCAGAGTTGCTGGAGCAGCAGTAGAATATTATCTTATAATTTTTGCTTTGTTCACCATCACCTTGTATTAATACATACGTAATTTGTGTAGTATGGAGGTTAAATGATGTTACTCCAATATGGCTGGAAAATATCACCATCTTCACTTGGGGAACAAATTATTATTATGCTAATAAAGTGATATTTGTTCAACATAGTTTTACCTCTTAATTTTTCAAGATTAAGAGACACGATTGCCACTACAGTAAAGATTCAGCCTTTTCATATGGGCCTAGAGATCAGATGCAGGTGCTGCTGTGAAGTAACTCTTCCTCTGAGGTGGAATTGCCTTGTACATATTACTGTGCCAAAGAACAATATATCCTGTGCAACACCCAATATCAAGTCACATCTGAAAACAATAATGCCTTATTCACAGCTCAAAAATCTTGGAAATATATATGAGGTCTAGTTCAAATTTCTTTTAGTCATTTGCCTTAAGCAGAGTTCATTTCTGAGTCAGCAGGTGAGAAGATATTACAAAAATCAGAAGTGAAAAGGTAAATCTCCACTCCAGATAGTAGATCTATTGTTCTACTCTACAAAGATTTACTGAATAATTTTGCCCATGAAGACATCATACTTCAAAACAAACTTCATCCCTGCCATGCTGATATTCTCTGACAAACATTTTTAAATGCTTTGCAGAAACTCAGATATTTTTACTCTTTGTGCAAATTTAATTAGTTTTTTTATTACTACCAGAGTTCCTTTGCACATGAGGCTAAAGAAGGGTGTTGTGAGAAATATGTGTGCTTCATACTTATCCTTGTTGTTCATACTTACCCATTTTGTGTAATTAGGAAGGAAAACTATTTGCAGTCATATTGGTCTAGATTTTTTCACAGACTCTTAAGTGGCTGAATCTTTAAGAAAAAGAAGAATAATTTTTAAAATCATTGCCACAGTATGCACCTGGATTTACACCACTGCTGGTTCATGATGACTTCACAGATATGCCATCACTCTTTCTAGGCAAATGAGAAATTTGTGACCTTGTAAAATGTGTCTGCCTGTAATGATTTTCAGAGCTTGGCTTTCCTTCAGCCTTCTGTTAATAGTACATAACTACTAGTTAAATCTCAATCTGTGAAACACATTTCATGCCACCTTCCCACTCTGCTTGCCCACTTTCTTACAACATAAAATGTCTGCAGCCAGGAGAACATATAAGCACAGTATGAAATATTTACACTACTGGAAACAAGAAAAAGTAATGACACTTTCTCACTGATAGAAATTCCTCCAAGTAAGATATGGACACAACATCTTCCAAACTTCATTAAAATAAGTGACAATATACGCAGTATTTTTACTGAGGCCAGGAACACAATTTACTAAAAAAACCAGAAGTGATCTAGAATGCAAAGTTCCACATCCATGGTTTTAAAAGCTTAACAGGTAAACCATTATCAAGGAATTCTAATACTTTTTCATCATTATTCGTTTATGTTTGTTTGACACAGATGAGTTTTGATACCAACTGTGAAAAATAGCTGATAAAAGAATATTTAGTTACCAAAAGTGGGTTTTGGTAGCAAAAAAATATATTCAATATTAGAGGGCTACAAGCTAGCAAACAAAAATCTCATCTGCAGCTGTTGTCTTCCTCCCAGTTGTGGTCCCATTGACTCCAACAACAATAAAAATCTCATTGATCGGGCATAGGATTTCATTTAATTAAGGAAAACAAAACAAAACCCCAACAACCACTGACACTCTCCCAAAGCAAGCAAACAAAAAATAAAGTCCAAACAACAAAAAAAAACCCCTCCCAATGTCCTCTCTTTGTTAATTTTAGCTCAAATCCAGACTTTTTTATCTACTGTTAAGCATAATTCAACAATTCTAAAAAATCTCAGTTGAAGAAAACATGAAGAATGACTAATTTGATAAGGTTTAGGGTATCTTTGGCAAGAGTAGAAAAACAAGTGCAAACAGAAGATAAAGCACCTACTGGTAATATTCTGGAAGTTCTATGTAGTTAGAGGGATCCCCCTATGCATTCAGGAACAGCTACTGAAATAGAAATATGTATGACTTTAAAATTATAAGAGAGGGTTGGATTAATTAAATATACCAATAAAGTTTCTGGTAGTTTAAAACTACACTGGATTAAACAGCAATTGTGAAAGAAAAGTCTACTGCTATTAGACCAGTATCATGGCACCAGATATAAAATCAGCCCTGTCAAGTAAAGCTCAGTGGAGGAATTTTTTTCCTATAATATATTTTTTTCTCATCACATACGCTATATTATACAGCATATATGGAAGTTAAACTTCAAGGTCAGATGTCAGGAGGCACGTCTTCCAGGCTATAAGGAAAAATTCTGCAATTTTAGGTGCTTGGTAACACTAAAGTATTTACAGACATAAGACACATAAGATCTTTGTGCATTTTGTTCCACATGCTTTGGCACTTCACTGAACTTAAAAATGCTATGATTTTTTTTGCATTATTTTCTCATTAAGACAAAGAGATATTAGAAGGAACTGATCAGTTTGTGTTTTCAAATTTTGTATATACTCATGGCTTTATGTTATTAAAAAACTATTGCAAAGTTCCTATCTTGTGCACTGGCCTTAAATTAAAAAAGCAAAATTAAATTAAACAAGCAAAATTAAATTTAAAAAGCATATTTTAAACCCTCAACTATTCTACCCATATTTTATGTAGATTATTTTTTGAAATATTTTAAAAATACTGTTGTTTATCAAAGCACTTTTTAAAAACACAATACTCAAAATTTCCTTAATTCCCTGTTGATGCAGTTTCCTTTGTATGCTCACCATAAACTAGAAGAAAAAGGCACTTCATTAGTTTTCTATGGAACAAATCAACTGTCACCAAAACTTATACGGTAAGCTAACCAATGCAGAAAAAGCTGAACATCTAAATAAGTAAAACTGAAGTGATTTTTTTTCCTTTCTTAATTAGAATCACTGAAGATCTTTTTTAAGATTTATGAAAGGGCAAACTTCCATTTGCTATACTCTGCTCTGCATTGTACTGTACTGTACATGCTCCAGTAGGACTGCTCTCCCAGCATCTCCCAGCACTGAAACATTCATATGCCTCAAAACTGAAAATATTCCTACGCTGGTCTTCAGTAATTCACTTAAAATGTAGTTAAGAGAGTTATACAGATTGGAAGTTATTGTTGAGACATGGCTGTGTAAGTATTAGTACACCATGTGGTAATAATTTATCAATAGAATGGTTATTTATGTATTTATGTACACTCCTAATTCTACAACAAAATAATCTGAATTATTTTAGCCTTCAGGAAAAAAAACCCAAACATGGTGAATGTATGTCATTGTTTCCCAGGACAGTGTTCACATTTTCAAGACTGATTCCTCTGTATGGTTCATTAACATTAAAAAAATTAAGCACAAAAATTAAATCATTTTTTCATGCATACAATCCTGACCATGATCTACTCTAACAACTTTGTAACAGTGATCAATATAGCTGCAGAATATATTCTTATCGTCTTTACAGGTAGAGTGTATCGACATTTTTTCACAAATGCATTCTATTCCTTTCATAATGATTCCATGATGTCTCAAAATCAGACAAAAATTTAAAAAAATGTTTTAAATAGAATATAGATTTATGTTTGTTCAGTAGTTGCACTCACTAGGTGTACAAGCAGGTAGTCTTGAAAAGTGGTGTGTCTTTTAGTCTTTTCATATAGATTAATTAGTTTTTAGAATAATTTCAACATTTCAAGAATGATCCATGGGCTTAGGCTACATTTCTTTTCCATTTTATTGGGATGCTTTTTTTTGTGATGTTGGGTTTTTTAATTTATAACTCCCTTTACAGAAACTGCTAGCTTGACTCTACATCCAGGATCAAAGCCAATGTCCATCATTCTATAATAGGAAAATTAAATTTAAAATGGCTTGCTCATCAGGATGTTGAAAACATCCCTATTTCATAGGCTTGATTTTTTACACCCTTTAATTTTCAATGGGTGTTGTGTTGTCAACTTTGTGGGTTTAGGTTTGGTTTTTTTGAGGTCAAGACTGTGGAATTACTTTTGATGAAATTAAAAAATAAAGACAATTATTAAGGAAAAAAAGACTAGAACTTTGGCATGCTTTTTTCCTTAAACATTTTTAGGGACAAAACACTAGCAGAAAATAATAGAACATTGTATTGTAACAAAAGTTATATGGGGTCTTCAATATTATTCAATATATATATTGTCTTGCTGTTGCAGAACACAAAAATAAGATCTATCTCTAGCCTTCACAAGTTGTAAAGCAAATTGTCTTATGTTTTTTCTAAGGTTGTGCAACTCCTTTAAGATATTTCAAGCTTCAGGAAGAAATATATCAGCCACAATCACATTGTTTTGTACCTGCAGAAGGGCATTTTTCTGTCCTTAGAATGCTGCAGATGTACCAAGAAGGTACTCCAAAATCCTTAATGTGAAAAAGGATACTTAATGTTTCAGTATTAAGAGAACTACAAAACCTTAATAGAGAAATAAGTAAATTATAACCTTATTTTAGCTAGTCTTCAGGAACTGAATTGGAATAATTTCCCATAGCTCACCAAAACAGCTCAAAAGAGAAGCAGAGTAAGTTGTAAGAAGGGCTATGTGAGAAGGTGAATAGAGAGAAAATTAAAGGAAGGCCTAAATTCTGAAGATGTCTTGCAAATCATTTTGTTCTTACTATCTAGAGAGGCATCAGTTCACCACCTCCTGGGGCAGATCAGACATTTGACTTACTGAAAGCAACATCTGAGACTCCAAGTATATAGGAGAGGAAATAATAGTTTTAAAAAATTATATCCTGTGGCAATGAGATCCAAAGGCAGAGCTCTTCTGCACGAGGTATGCCTGATCTTGCCCATCCTGAAACCCAGTGTGTCTTTTTCTTCAAGTATCTCTTTGGTGCCACTCATACTTTGTGATATTTCCATACCAAAGTCTAGGCACAGTTGTTTCTTATAATTTCTTTGCATTAATTATTTTTGTTTTGCTTTACTGTAGCTTGTAATGTGATAGTATGCCAGCCTTCCTTTTAAGAGGTCTGACACATTTTATGGCTTAATTAAACTAATATATTTACTTATCTGTTTCCTTTCCACCACTGGGCTACCACTTATTTTTTTAAATTAAATTGTCCTGATGACAGATGCAAACAAATTACTGCAGTTGCTCTACACATCTGAAAAATAAGGACAATTTTAGGTGTGTCTCTATGAATTTATGTATCTAGGTCCAGGTTTTAACACTTGAGATTGATGACAGCTCTTGCTTCTCATCCAGGTGGATTTCAGTCCTCTTACCTGATTTAACAAGGTACATGCCTGACTCTTTCTCCAGGCTGTCACACAGCACAGCTAGATTCATGTGAAGAAAGAATGAAGAGAGAGCAGAAGTGACAAGGTTTCAATTGCGGTTTTTGCTGATCTCCTTCAGGTCTTAGTTATCCAGGTGTTACAGACAGAAATAGGTAAACCTCAGTAGTGTATGGTTAGAAATCAATGATATCAAGTGCAATTAAACAAGATAAAATAAATTTTCATTCTGCTCTCTCCTTCATGTCATTCAGCAAGACAATGGCAGATTTTGGTTGGGGGCTGTTTGTTCTTTGCATTTACCATTGAGCTACGGGTTTGACAATCAAAATCGGCATCTTTATAGACATATTGAAAACCATACACCCACAGAGAACTGGGTCCAAATATTATATAAGCTTTAATCAGCCTTATGATGGGGAGGAAGAAGGAGACCATTGTGAGATGCACAAGAAATAAACGCTTCTTGGATATTTTAGTATGTAAGCCTAGCAGGGTCAAATCCCGGGGGGGAAATCCGACATTTGTGTACCTGCAGTCCCCAATTTTGTCAGCAGGAGCTGGGTGTGCTGGCCGGCAGGTGGGCCGGCCGAGCGAGGGGCGGGCGTGGGCCGGCCGAGCGAGGGGCGGGCGGGGGCCGGCCTCTCCGGTTGCCAGGTGAAGCGCGACGTCTCCGCCTCGCCGCGGTGAGCGCGCAGCCCCGCGGAGCGCACGCAGGCGGCTCGCTCGGTCCGGTCCGGTTCGGTTCGGTTCGGCTCGGCTCGGATCGGATCGGATCGGATCGGCTCCGCGCGACACGCACCGCACCAGCCCCGCCGATCCCCGCCATGGCGAAGGCGATAAAGAAGGGATTTCTCTGCCCGAGCTTCGTGAGGGAGAACTGGCTGCTGCTCAGCACGGTGGCCGCCGTGCTGACGGGTGAGCGCGGGGCAGACAGGGAGCGGGGCGACGCCGCCCCCCGCCCGGCCTTGCCAGCACGGTACGGCCTTACCGGGCCGTACGGTGGCGCGGCGCCCGACCGGAGACGACGCCGGGGCGAGGGGGGCTGCGCGGCCGCAGGGCAGGGCTGGGCAGCGCGGGGCCATGCTAGCGACCCACCCGAAAGGCAGGCGAGGGCGGCGGGCTGCTCTTCAACGGCTCCGCCGCGGCCGCGGGGAGCAGCCCCGCAGTGTGACGGTGCCGCGGCGGTCGGGCGGGAGCGGGGCTGGGCGCGGGGGGACGCGGCGTTGTCAGCCCCGGGCGGCCGGGTCGGCAGCGGGGGGCCCGGGGCCCTCCTGGCCGGGCCGGCTTCTGCGCGCGTCCCTCCGGCCCCTGTGGCAAAGGTCGGTGATCGGCGGGGCGAGACCGCCGTGCGGAGAAGCGCACGGGCGCCGGGGGCTGTGGGCCCTCCGTGCTGCGGATCCCCTCGGCGGGCTGTGCCCCGGGGGCCTCTGCAGCTCTGGGGGACGCGCCCCTGCCTACTGCTGGTCTGCAGGTGGCAGCCCCGCCGAGGGAAGCTGCTGTAGGGCCGGGGAGCGGTGGAGGTGGCTGCTTCTGGTGGCCCAAGCGAGCGGTGCAGCTGGAAGAGTTTGGCAATGCCGCCCATCTTTTGGAGAGGTTTTCGGGGTGGAAACGTCTGGCAGTGCCATCCGGCTTTCAGAGAGGTTTTCACGGCCATCATTGTAAAGATAACAGGATTTATCCCCTGTACGTCAGCCAGCTTCTGAAGGAAAAACGAGTTGAACGCCATCTTATTAAGGATAAGTGGGCAAAGAGGGCAAAGAAAATGCACTGTGTTACTTAGATGAAGAGATTTTTCCATAGGGCATCATTTTGGCCCTATTTATTTCATTTTCTCTTGGATATTATTTGGAAAGCCTTGTTCACTTTTTTTTATCCTGTAGAGAAGTGGTGCTATAAATATTTCCTTAGCTTGCTGTCTGGGTCTCTTTCAGATGACTTTTCTGCTAATTTGAATTTTGGCTCAACCATGCCTATTTTGGTGCAAATTTGTTCAGAAGAGAATTATTATTTTGGAATTCCTCCTAGTTATTTATAAGCTGTAATCAGAACTGTGCTTACATATATACATATATGTATGTAAGTGTATTTCCACAATGCACTCAGTATTTGAAAGATCCCTGGATTTTTCTGACCTTGTTCAAAAATATTTTTGTGAGTTTTGTATACCAAGTGTGCGAAGGGCCTTGCTTTGAAAATCTGACTGTACAACTGGAGGAGTGTGTTTATGTGTCTGTGTTTGCATGTGTACAATTGCTTTTTCACATAGTCTTGTCAGGTATTCTTCCAGGAGTTGGCGTACTTACTTTTGATTTACAGAAGTGGTTAAGAAATATTCCCCTCTTATTATCTTCGGTGTCTGTAGTTAGAATTGAAGATTGTGATGTGATTCTACAGCTGCAACATTCTGAAATTAAATTTCTCTGAGAGCCACAACTTACGGCAATGCAGGAGCTGTGGGGACAAGTGACCCCAATTCCCCTAATACCCAATAGGAATTCCCAGTAAGAGGACAGTCTCCCAGCACCTGCTGTGTCCTTCAACTTCTCTGCCTGCTGCACTGTAATTAACAGTCCATATCTCAGGGGAGCTCTATAATATTGTCAAAGAGAGTCTTCATCGTAATTCTGTGAGCCTTGGACCAAATTACCTTTTCAAGGAACTGTGTATCTGCAGCATTTCCTGTATTTCTCATAGGTGAAGTAAGGTACACGAGAAGAACAGTGAAACCCTTGTAAAGATGGAGTTAAATGATATATTATTGCTTTACTACAGCATGAGGAAAGTTTGTAGTATACCTAGAGTCCACAAACCCTTCATAATTAAATTTACATATTTATTCTTTTTTAATATACTCTGGGAAATTGGTCTGAGGTTTGTTAATCTAGTTAGTTTGGAAGAACAATTTAGCATTTATGAGCAGAAGAGTGGCACATCATTTTGAAATAAGAAAATAGGCATTTCAGAAGTGTATGGAAGTAATAAATGCATCAAGCTGTGAAAGTATGCTGTGAAAGCTGTCCAGCTGTCTTGCAAAGTACCTGACATTCCTGCACCATCGTATGGAATCGTGGTTTTTGCTCATGATCCTCAGAGCCATGTTCAGCATCCAATTGAAATATGCTTATCTTTTCTAGTACCCTTACTAAATTGAAAAGTTTTTCTGATTACTTGTGTGCAGCTCTGAAAAGAGACAGAAATGGAAACCCCTCAGAATTCTGAACACTGCTTCCTTCAAGAGTATTATTATCTTAAACATTCAACATTTTGCCTGTCCTTTCCCTTTTCAAATGTACCAGAATTTCTTTCATAGCAATTGTGTATGTGGAGGGTGTAATTTAAAATCTGTACACAAAATATCTGGAGTGTCATGTTTTTTGGGTAAAAACACCTGAATGACTATTCAAACAAAACAAAATTTGAGGCTCAAGTGGTTATTTTCCTTGCCTTAGAAGAGAGTCAGCTTTAGGCCACTAAGCTGATGTGAAGAGATGTGTAACCAGGAGAGCAGCAGCCTCACACAAATATCTGCAAAAGGAGGTGCAAAAAGGTGCAAAAATCTTGCATCTTGTTGTTCTATTGGCCTTACTGAGCCCAAAGCAACTGAGCTAAGAAAAGTCAATTTGCTTTGAGTGCTTCTGCAGCCCATTTTATAGAAAGTTAAATTGTTTCCACATTATACAATCAAGGCAAAATAAAGTGGAAATATCCCTGAAAATTACTCACCCTGAAACAGGTGTCCAAAGGGTAATTGCATATGGAGAGTTTAAGTCACACTTCACAGGTTTCTCATAGAGTATTTCTTATTTGTCATCACTTTGTCTCAAAAAGGTCACTGCTGCAACACAGACAAACCAGTCATGAAAGGGAAAGGCTGATTATGTGACAGTGTCTGGGAAAGATTATTCTGAGGGATTCAATTCACCTAAATTTGCAGATACTTTTTTTTTTAATTGCTGAATGGAGTGTCTGTCACTTCCTAAACATATTCAGAATTTAAGATACCTCTAAACCTGTCTGTGACTTGGGATTGGGCTTATTTCAACAGCACACTTGTGGGATACTGAAGTTGTTCAGGTATTTATGTGGAAATGTGAGAAATGCAGTATTGAGATTGATAAAGAAGGAGGAAGCTAATGGCACCGAAGACTGTGAATCTCAGGTGTCCTTTCTTCAGCCCTTTGTTCATCAGGGGTGTGCCAGTGCGGTCTCAGTGAGAGGCGGCGACAAACACTTTTGTGTTCTGCCATTACCTTCCTTCATCGTTGTCCTCTTCACGAATGTACACGGTCCTTAGGCTGTACGCCTCAGGCACCGCGAAAAAGGAGCCTTGGTGCCGGGCCGGGAGCCGGGTGGGGCGGGAGCTGTCCGAGGTGGCTCAGCGCAGCCGGCACCGGGCGGCCGGAGAACGCGCGAAAACGCGAGCTGCAGCCAGCGGCGATGCAAGGCAGGGGCGGAGTAAAAGAGAGGGCGGGGGTCAGGTATTGAGGCTGGAGCATGCCTAAACGACTGACTTTTCCACCTCTGAAGTGAATTTATTCAGTCTCTGCACGATCAAATGCTTTGCTTGTGCAGTTCCATTGTTGAAGGATTTGGGCTGGCATCAGCCTGCCTTTGAGAGTGAGATTTAAACAGGCATAGTTCCTGTTGTAACACCAGCATTGCGGAAACTTTGAGTGTTGTGACTAAAATGATTTTCCAGAATTTGGTAAGTGCACTAGCCATTGAATCTTCTAGTTTGTATTTTATGATACCCCCTGGCAGTTTATATGCCTTTATTCTCTATAATGTTAATGGAAGTTATTATATAATAATATTAAGTAGTAATATCTCACTTTAAGAATATTTCTTTGTTTCTAGACAAATCGGGTCCATTCATACCTGCTAAATGAAGGGCTGTGCTCCCTCTGTAATCAGACTTGACACGGGGACTTGACAGCTGGTTTTAATAGCAGTAGTTCTGCATTACTGGAAGCCCACCAGTGCACTCATACAAGAATGAATGTCTCATAGGGTGAAGACAACAACAGAACAATTAGTAACCTATCACTCTGTTGATGGCCTTTCCCTATGTAGAAGGCCGCCTGAATCCAGGGAGCTCACAATATTCCTGAGGTTTTTTTGCAGATGTTGACTGCAGCCTCTAAACCCCAAAAACATATTAACTCTCTGTCAGTAAGTTGCTTCTGTCTCCAGCAAATGCAATTTAAATAGCAAAATCCTAGTCTTGATATGAAGTAAAGTTTCACCATTTTCCCTCTCTCCCTCCTTGCACCATATCAAAAATGGCCTCTTGGGTTAGTTTAGGCTGTCTTCAGTACCATTTCTTGCTTGCACAATATAGTGGTAAGGTTCCAAACAATGAAGTAGATTTATAGTCTCTTGAAATATGCTAGCAAAACCAGCAAGAAAGAAGTTCTTGGGGAATAAGGAGAATATAAAAAAACAAAAGAATTATTGCTTTGTTTCTGACAAATATAGATGTAAGCCAAACATTCAATTTCTTTCTTGAATTCTAAAGCACAGCATTTTATTAATTTGGAATTTATAAAATATGAAAACCAGATATCTTGAATCAACTATGGTAGCATGGAAATTTAAATGAAAACTGTTTTCTTCTTGCTGTGCCTCAGAACAGCAAAGATGATACTTGTGACTTTCTGTGCCGCT
The DNA here is from genome assembly GCF_027579445.1 of Ammospiza nelsoni. NCBI lineage: Eukaryota > Metazoa > Chordata > Aves > Passeriformes > Passerellidae > Ammospiza > Ammospiza nelsoni. The sequence goes on along the minus strand of NC_080669.1, from coordinate 42,435,998 downwards.
CTAGACAGTGATGATTCTTGTATCTGTGTTTCTCTGTAACACTTACCAACAGTTTGATATAGGATGGGATCTCTTCAGAAATGTATGAAACACAGCAATTCTGAGAAAATGTCTGAATTTAATTTTAACAATGGAAAGTAAAATGTGTAGTGACAAATAATTTCATCTGACAGTTTAACATGCCACTGAGGATCAGAAATTCTCTAAATCAGGAAGTCAGACAATGGAAGAAATCAAAGGTAATTGAAGTTAAGCATGATGCCTCTTTTGAACTGTTTTGAAGCGAAGAAAACCCATCTTTTATTTCTTCTTCTGGCATGTAAATTTTCCAATTTTATTGTTTGTTTTAACCCAGTCTCTGGGTTTCACTTTATGTGAGTAAAGTGAAACTATCACTAGAGCTGAATTTTAAAATCTTTGGAAAGGGTGAGCTTAATGTCAATTTACACTCTGAAAAGTCCCCAAACTACCAAAGTCTACTGGTATTATTTTTACATTTGAAGCAAGAACCCCAATATTAGTATCAGCAAAATATTTTTCTGTATCCAATTTCCCAATATTATTTAAGGGAAGATGTAATTGCAAAAATTACAATGTAATTGCAAGAATTTCTTTTCTTTTATATTTACATTTTAGAAACAAAGCATAAAGACACTTAATCTTATATACCCCATTAAAAAAAATAATGTTCAGGTTGAGACTACTTGCAAACAACAGTTGCACTGTTCGGAAATCTTTTTTTTTTTTTCCTATAAATGCCCCATAGGATTTGTGCAAAGCATTTGTGCTTATAGTCCCACAACATTGTCTTGTCCAGTGAGAACACATGTGTATCACATCTGAAGATCAGAGCTCTATTGGAGTTAGCGTTTCAAATTTCGTGGTCCTTTCATGATTTTGGAATGGTGAACAACCTGGCCTTGCTTACTCTGAGCTATTTTTTTGGGTCATGTATCTGATTTCTCAAGGCTTTGAAGTCTTCATTAGTTTCAGAATAACAATGTTACTGCATTTTGCTATCTGTCTATCTTTAGTGTCCACTAAATTGCCTTTCCATCTGCTTATCTCTATCACAATCATTCCACTGCTCTTCCAGCAAGGGGAGAGCTAGAACAGAATGTCCTGTTTACTGTCCTTTTCTCTCATGAATGAAGTAATAACAAGGTTTAGAATCTGGCAGATATTTCCAGTTACTGGCCTTTCACCTTTTTTATACCGCTTCCAACCATTTAGTTTCTTGTGTGTTTTAGGGGTCTTAAGTAAAGATGCATTTCTCCTGATGTGCTCTACTGAGCTAATACCTCTTGGGCTATCAATGTACAAAGGTGCTCATGCAGCTTTGGGATAGCAAGCCAAACATTGTGGAAAGAGAACAGAAAATCAGTGGGGTTTTACAAGGAAGGAGGAGAAATTATTGGTGTTTTGTGTGTGGCATTGTAATGGTGCCCATGGTACTGTAGTGTGTCAGGCCATATAAGCAAAACATCGGATGCTACAACTGAGAGACATGAATTTCTGAAACGATTGAGAAAAGGGGTCTAAACAAAAACACTGCTTTATAAATTGTAGTGCGTTTGGAGACATTGTGGAAGCACTAAGACCTATACATGTCTGGATGACTGCATAATTAAAGAAGGCTCACACATCATAGATGGATGAGATGAAGGAGAAGGGTAATGGTTTTAGAAGTGATATATGAAAGGGGTCATGAGGAAGGTCTGCAAAAGAAGAAAGACCAGTTACTGTTGTCAGGTTATCTTTTAATTTTACTGTAAAGCACAGGAATAGAGAGATAGAAGGATACCCTCTGGGTTATCATATCTAGCCTCTGCTGCTTTGGGTTGCACCATTGTAGATAAAATTCTGTTAAATGCCATGCTCCATCTTAACGTTATATAGGCCATTTGATGCTGTACATCCTCCTAGGAAGCTGTATTCGTCAATCTGATGGTTGAAAGCCTTACGACTTCCACTGTAAATGTACTGTTTCACTATTTATGCATCCAATAATTAAAATATTACTCCATCACTAGTATTCAACCATTTTCTATATTGCTACCTCACTCATCCATGGTGGACAAAATAAGCTCCTTCATCTCCCCTCAAAAGGTAGGCTCTTCATTTTAATTACCCTATAGTCCTCCTTCATGTGTGTTTGACACTGATTTTGCTTTTCCTGAAACCTTAATGAGTTTCACACAGTATTTCCCAACAGAACAGGTGCTTTCACCAGGACACATCCAAATCCATGAAGAAATGTAGGTTGCATAGCTGTTGGGACAGAATTGTCATTTTCCCCAGATTGTTTGTTTATGACATGACCTTGCTTATAAAATAAATAAGTTTGTTATGTTAAGGTTGTAAGCACACTACTTCATAAATATAATAAATTAACAAGTTTTTGAAACTATGAAAGAAAAAAATCTTATCTCTGGTATGACAGTTTATTTTTTAGTGGTAGATTCTTTTACTAGAGTTCTAGCTAGATGAAGCACAGTTGAAAGGTTTTTTTCTTCATTCACCTGTATATTGTTTTCTTGGCTTTCTCTGAAGGAAGTTTCATCTGCACATGGAAAATATTTGGAAAGTATGTGCAGGTGGAATTCATCTACACTGTTTGGATAAAGGAGAGGAAACCCAGAGTCCAGTAGGAGACATTGTTAAATAATCAAGCTGGTTAGCCAGCTTGTTTATGTTTGCATGTTTGGAGGGAGTACTGGTTCAGATTCAGCAGAACTGTGGTCACACAGTCACAGGAAAATAGCCACTATTTCCCTTTTCCTGGATGAGTGAGCTAACTGCTCTTGGTTTGACGAAGGAGGAGGTGTGCCTTGTGCAGGGCTGCCTAGCAGAGGGGCTGCTCTGTGTTAGTGGTGACTGCTACAGGCTGCCATATGTTATCAGCCCTGTTCCAGGCTCCTGCAGCACAGAAGGTGGCAGGAGTTATGTGGGTTTGCTGTTTGCAGTGGCCTTCAAACCTACTGTGAGTAAAGGGAGTACACCTACACTGGAGCAGCTGATTTTTACCCCTCTGGCCAGCATTCCACCTTGCCTTCATTCCTGAAGGTCCATCACAGGGAGTCACTGTCTTCCTGAAGTTTTCTCACACTGCAGTCAGATGACAATGTGCTACTTGTGTGAAGGAGTTTACAACCACTGCACCCTCAACAGGATAATCTGAGAGCATCAGGGGGTCTCACCATGGCAGAGGACAAGCATTCTCTTATACATTGCTACTAAATATTCTTCAGTAAATCAAGAGCTGATATGGAAACTCTCTTCTGGAAGATTTCTGAGAGAACTTTTCTTCACATGTCTTTGTAAGCAAGCTGGTAGTCTGGCTAACACAAGCAACCATAGAGTTAAGATTAGTTACCATGTAATTATACCCCTTATACCTTAGTGGTTGCCTGCAGTTTTTCCAAGAATCATCTTTTTTCAATCCACATCAGTATGTTTATTGGAAGATAGAGTGTAAAACAGTAAAATGTGTAACATTAGAAAGTAGTAAAAACAATGCAAAAGAGCTGAAGTAATATGTTTATAAGCCTTTGTAATATATTCTTCCACACTCTCTCTTTTAGTGTTCTGTAGTTGGCACTATATTTCTTTGCACTAAGAGACAGCCAGTGATAAGAGAAACTCTATGGAGAGAGCAGACAAAATTGTTTTATAAAATATTACTAAAGGACTGAGAATGTACCACACTGCAAAACTCCTTCCTGCCTGTGCTGCAGTTTGACATGTTTATATTGAATATTTTGTATTGTGTTTGAAATCAAGTCAGTGAACTTTGTTTGCTAGCCTTTTCAGTTCCATGAACCATCTGCTGTGAGGTTAATCCAGTTAAGACTCACCAAAATTATAGAAGTAATTGTTTTAGTCTGTCACATCTGTGCAGCATATAATGTGAAATTATGAAGAGCCTAATCACTTAGTTAATAGCACAATAGATATTGATACAATTCAATTAAATATTACCAGGTTTGAACAATGTGACTTTTTTTTTCTTCTTTCAGTGCTGTGTCAAAGCAAAATTCCTGTAATTTCCACACTGTCTAACAGCATCAGCAGGATCACTAACTGCTTCAGTGAGAAGGAGTTTCCATATTATGAAATTTTAAGAAAACAGGAAAAATAAATACCACAGCTTTTTTTTCAGAGCAATACATGTGCTACAGAACAGATAATTTTACAAAACAGATTATTAGTTTTACAAAAATACATGCTGGATTCCTTTTCTCATTGCCTTTATGGTTCATTCCTAAGGATCATTCGCATAATAAAGTCAGTGGGAGGTGAAGGTGATATGTTGTTTCTTCAGTGTCATGCACACTGATGGAGAACTCCCTGTCAATAGAAACTGTGCATCCCAAACCAGTGTTCTCATCCATGAATGCAAATAACATGAGGGAGTCCCACCTGTTGGATAAATTTTTTTTTTCTGTTTCACATTCTCTTTCAGTGAGAAACAGAAGCAAGCATGTCTATATGTGGACTTAGGTTATCTGTTTCAAAATTGTGAGTTGTTCTACCTGTGAAGGTAAAGAAAGTAAAGGGGCATGCTATCTTACCATATTCTTATCAGGGATGTAATCAGGTTTTGAAGAGCAACTAACCCACAATAGTAATGATGTAAAGCAAATAAGTACTGTAATGTCATACTGCATATCCTGAACAGATTCAGATACTCAGGGTTTCTGAGTTTTGAAATTCAAAATCTGTATTTTGTTGACCTCACACAAAAGGGTTCAGGGTTTAGCTATGACTTCCTGAAAAATTGTAAATGGTCTCCATGTTGGGTTGCTTGGGAGCTTCTGAATGGCCAGCATATTTTTACAAGTTTACAATAGCCGTCGGACAATCTATGACACACCCCATGTGTGCTAGTATAACTGAACATGGAGATTATGCCAATGTTTTGAACAGAATGTGTGTAGGTTTTTTACTCATTTCTAAATCTGTGTCATGAACTTCAGCAAGGTACTTGAAGAAAAATGTAGTAGCCTTATAATCGTTCCCATACAAAGAATTTACTTTTTCCTTAGATAAAATTTCAGAAAGAATAGCAATATGCAAAGAAACACTCCAGATGAAGATCAGATTGCAATAAATTACTGTTCACCACATACCCAGATGTCACAGAAATTGTTTTGCAGATAGACAGAAACCTCAACATAATGGTCTCCCAAGCCCATTTTACCTAATTTCAGTGGTGGACTCACTGACCATAAATACACAGGCAAGACTGGTTCTTCCACCTCTCTACACACAGCCATCATCTCCTAGGTCCTGTAAAGCCTCAGGCTTGGCAGATGTAATGGATCTAGTGCTATGTACAGTGGAGCCAGTTGCAGGTGCTAGGTAACCCCTTGCAGCACTTTCTGCTGCCCTTTTTCTGGGTGGCACAATGAAAAATGGCTCATCCTATAGAGGGGAAACATGCATTCCCTCTGGCTTTTTAAGCTGGGACTCCCTGAAAGTTGGGTGCCAGTGGGTTTCACTTGGTGTGCTTATATTCAGTGATTTTCTTCTGCTCTGTTTTTCTTGTTCTTCTCATCTTCACCCCTCACTTACTTCGTCTGTATTTGCACATTTTCTTTGAAGGATTTTCTGTCTGTTACCAAGCTTATAAAAAGCCTTGTGTGTTACCTAGGAGAACAGTAGCAAAGAGTTAAAACATGTGAGAATTGTCCTGTGGCCTTCATTGTGCTTGCAAACTCAGGGACCTGACTGCACCTTTAGTTTGCTGTCTTGGTGGCTGCTGGGAGAGGAAATGTAGACCCCATGCTATACAGCATGTGCTCTACTATTCTCAGTTACAAGGATATGTTTTCCTTAAAAATTTAAATTAAAGGTATGAGATTGTACCATTTATTCCACCATCATTCTTCACATCTGCCAAAGACTGCAGAAATCTGGAGCTTAAGCAGAATGTGTCATTGAGCTGCAAGTAAAGGATTGCTCTTGTGGTAAAAATCATAACCTAACTTAGCCATGTGGACAAGAAGGAAAAGCAAAAAGAAGAGATGGAAAAGAAATACAACCAGTTTATCGCGGATGAGAAGAAAGGTGGAGTAGTTGAAACTCCTCCAGGAAAGATGAAGAGAGCAAGTAGGAAAAATAACATTTTGCTCTTCAAAAAGTACAAGCAAATTATTCCATAAATTAAAGAATAATAAAAAAATAAAATTAAAATAATAATAAAAATTAAAAATAAGAAGGAAGGAATCCTAATATATAGAAGCAGCTTTGAAGACTTTATTTTAAGGTTGTTAAAAGTAATTGTTGATTTTAATTTCAGAAATAAGGGAGTTATCAGGAGCATTCATCTAGAGAAATTGAGATTTTTATAACACATTGTCTCTGCTTTGGGCTGCTATAATCAATGTGATGTTAAAATCAGTGGTTACCATGAGAAATGTGTTTATGCAACGACACTTCTTTTTGTGTGTTGCAATTCCCAGAAGAAATTTCCAAGTTAAACTTGGTTATTAAGAAGAGGATCAAAAAGTTCTACATATGTCCATTTCCTGTACAACAGCAAGTTTATTCTGCTGAATTTCTAATCTTCTCTTGTTACTGTTACAAAATAAAATTTCTTATATTCCCATGATATATTCAAGCAGCATATGCTAGATGCTAACTGCAGTTAAAAAGTAGCTGCATTTTACTGTAGTTTGGTATACTACACGAGTTAATATGGATATAAGGGCGCTGCTGGGTAAAGGAATTGCATGAATAAGGAATTGAGAGCAATAATGTAATTTCAAGAGGTTGTTGAAACTCTGTTCTCAGCTATTGCCATTAGATAAATAATATCCTCAACAAAAAAATCAAACAGAACAGGTACAAGTGTATAGATGGAACATCTTAAGGAAACCCTGCTATAATTTTGAGAGCATGTGGGAAGTTTTTGTAGTGAAATCTGAAGAAGTGGAAAATAGACCCCTCAAGAATTAAACCAAGGGTGAATCTTTCAACCTGCAAGCAATCCTGCTGAATATACAATTATCAGAATTCCATCTGGTCAAATATGGCAGTCATATAGAATGAAAGGCAGATGGTTAGAGCACATCCTAGCCGTACCTGCTGAAAGTAAAGTGGCATTACACAAGTTGCCATAAACATGCAGTTCAGTCTTGCTGCAATTTAAGCAAATGTCTACTCTAAGTTACATGCATTGTCTGAAGACATGGAAATTACCTGTATGGTTAGATTCAGCTATTTACTCTGGTGCCTTCAGGATCAAAGCCTTAGCAACTAACTTCAACTCATGTAACCATTTTACAAATGGAATTTTATCTTGCTTGGGCTTATCTAAAAGTGCAGAGTAAATATTTTCAACTCATCTAATTCAGTACCTAGATGAGAAGTAGATATCATTGTGTCTTATCATTCTTTAATCAAGGTTATTTGCATAATATTGCGAATATCTTCAAGGCTATTAAGATTCAAGATTGCTCCAAGGAATTCAAGCTGTCTGTATTCACTGGCAGAGATTACACCTTGATCAGAAATCTTAATAGTTGACTAGAGCAGCTCATTTTCTTGGAAGGTTATCTGGTTAATTTTCCATCTCTATTAACAGGAAAGACTTGGTTTTTAATCTGTTTTAATTTTCATTTACCTTGATTTTGATGATGGAGAATTCTGACTTGTTCCTTCATTGGATCCAGTTAGAAACTGGATCTCTTGATCTCTTTTCATTCAGGACTGAAGCATTACCAAGCTTCTATGTGAAACAACAGTTCTAGTGCTTTTTAGACTAGAAAAAACATTTTACACATATCCTGTAACAGTCATTTTAATTTGAAAATCATGTTGGAATGGAAAATAAAGCTATTGCCTGTCAAACTGAGGAATTTTGTCTTTTGATTCATAATTTTTTTTCTTTTGGTAGAAGTCTTATCTGTGATTTATCTCAGAAGTGGGAACTATCTGATAATTCATATAATCCAAAGACAAGAGGATGTATAAAGGTTCCTTGTGCCATGGCTCAATCACTGATTGAATTTATAATCTGGTATTTTTAGGCTGGTTGTGTTGTGAAATGAGTGTGAAATGAGCAGAGTGTATTTTTGTTGTTCTGTTTCCTGGAAGTTATTAAATTAATTTAGTGATTACAGTCACACTCTTTCCTAATTATGTAGAGCAGCAATTACTGAGTGTGTTGCTGCTGGGTAGGCTTATTTTCACCAAAAGAAATCATCTGAAGTATTTATGTCACCATCTCTCTTTAGTGTTTGGTAGTGTTTATATAGTCTATTGATTTTTTAAATGCCAGTTATGAGTCTTCTAGAACTGGTGAAGGTGGGTAAAAAGTCAGAACTGGACTGGACTGATAATCAGACCACCTAATCAGATTTTTCTGAAGACATACCTAAAGACATCCTGCTTCAGAATTATGTGTTATTACTTTGCTTATTAGAAAAGGAAATAAATGATTTTACCTGATTTAGAAGTTGTACCAGAGTTGTGAAAATATGTTTATTTTCTCTTTTTATTCTGATATTTTTTCTCCTTGTCTCACATGTTTCTATTATAAACTACATCGAATTTGTGTAACATTTTTATGTCCCTTTTAGGTATTGGGATTGGCGTGCTGGTACGGGAATATGGCAATCTGTCTAAGTTGGATAAGGTCTACTTTGCGTTTCCTGGGGAATTGCTGATGAGAATGCTCAAACTCATCATTCTGCCATTAATCATATCAAGTATGATCGCAGGTATGACTGAAAATGTACTGTTGGCTTGTGGGACTATCATTGTGGGTTAGCTTTTTTCTAAAGGGTATAACCCCTAAAAACAACTTGATGGAACTCTATACTGAGAAAGAGAGATTTCATACCTTTAGGTTAAATTATTTCTTTATATAATGAGAATGAGAAAAGATTTAGAAAGATTAGCACTATTATGTATAACATTATATAGAGCTGTGAGCTAATAACTTTGCAAATCTATAGATTCTTGTATCTTTCTCTCCCTATTTTCAGAAGTGGGTTAAGCACATTGCAAGCCCAAAGCTGCAACTACATATTCTGAGGTAGAGTTAACTGTTATAAGCAGTCTCATGATGCCATTTCAAAAGCAAGAGAGAGCTGATTTCATTGCCTTCTGTCACAAAGAGGACATTCATGACCTATACTTCCTTGGTCTCAGCTAACTTCCCTGAGGTACCTTGCATGAAGTCTAGCATTCACTGAGCCCTTCTGCGAGTCCACTTGTACTTCCCCAAAACTGAAAACTCCTTTGAACCAAGCAGGTGCTTGGGAGACTGTGTGGCCAGGAAAGGAAGAGAGAAGCAAAGCTTCCATCTTCTGGGAAAAGCAAGCAAGCTGTTGGCTGGAACCCTGCCCTAAGTGCTAGAATTTGCTAGCACTTCACCCACAGAGAAAACTTTGGAAAGATTTGGTGGAGAAAGCCCAAAGCAAGGAGACAGAACTGAATGTCAAATAGCCTTTCCGTAGAAATAACTTTTTTCAAAAAAGGGAAAGCCAAGTAAACTTCTCTTTATTCTGTAAGTCTTTACTGAGGGTGCAAGGATTGTGACTCTTTTCTTTTAGCTTCTTGCAGTGACACATTGGTCCCTTGTCATCTCCACAAAACTTCTATTTTGACAACATATTCATGTCTAGATATTCATATCTGTAATGTAGGGTGAGATGAACCCAGTGTTAGAATTGAAATGGAGAATGTCAAGAGCTGCAAGATCCAGAATGGAAAGCTGCCAAAGGCAGAGTGAGAAATGATGTCACAAAATAGTCAAGGGTTATGTCCAAAGGAATGAAAGGAGGATAAGCAATTGTTAGTGTGTAAAGGTGAGGAGAACCTTAGTCTGTGTCAGGCTATCCAGGAAAATGAATATCCAGGATATTTATTGTGTTTAAATGTAACTGCCAAGATAAAATTAAGACATTTCTTTTTTTGAACAAGGTTTTATTTGTGAGTGAAGTTGGGCTCATGTCTTCAGAAATAAATTGGATCATTAGGATAATCATGAAATTATTTTTTAAATCTATCTGTCCAGCACTTAGAGGGGAAACAAGAATCATCCTGTTAAAAAATATTGTGCTCACTTAATGTATAATGTTCCAGTATGAGTAAACTGCCCTTGTAACTACTAACATAATCTTGGATTTTACAGATTGCAGATTACAGTCAAATACAAAAATGACTGTATAATTGGAATTGCCAAGGTCAGAATCACAGCATCTCATGGTGAGAACGAGATGCTCTGATTCTGACCTTGGCATATCCAATTTCCTTGGCAAGTAAGGTCATATTTTTCTACACTTCTGTATTAGAATTTTAGGCAAGGGAAAGGAAGCAAGATAGGTAAAAACAGAAGCTACTTCGATAGACTATATAGGCCTTTGCAAATGAACCACAAATGTCGGTGCATGATGCTATTTACCCATATCCATCCTCAGGATGTTAATGAGATATTGCCTCTTTTAAAATAGGTATGTTAACCTTTCAAGCATCAGAAATGCACATTTGAATTGAACAAGTAAACCTGTGAATGGTTATGAAGCATACTAGTCATTTTTCTTCTTTTACACAGAGTCATAGAGAGTGATTGAGGTTGGAAGGGATCTCTTGAAACTATCTAATCCAGTGCCCATGCAGGATGTCATGGTGATACTGGCTAAACACCAGATAGCCACAAAAGTCATTCACTCGCCTTCTTCTATTGTAGTTGGGCAGAGGAGAGGGGAAAAAAATTAACAAAGGGCTTGTGAGTTGAGATAAGAACTGGGAGAAAAATACTCTAAGGGCAAACCAGGTTCAAATTTGAAGGTATAAGATAAATTTATTATTAATAGTGTCAGAGGAGGATAAGGAAAAGTAAAATAAACCTTTAAAACACCTTTTCCCCTGCCAGCCCCTCCCTCCTTCCCACTGACAGTGGAGGAAGACAGGGTGTGGAGGATCTGGTCAGTTCATCACCTGAGATTTTCTGTTCACTCAGGAAGAGGAATCTTTTCTCTGCCTTGGCCATGGGGTCCTTCCCACGGGCAAAGAGTCTTCCCAAAACTGCTGTGGCGTGGGTCACACATCCACAGGCTGCAGCCTCTAAGGACAGGCTGTTCTGGTTTGGAAGCAAGGGCCCTCTCTATCTCTGGGAGCAGGAGCCCTCCCTCTCTATTTGGTTCTCCCATGGATCCCAGCATCCACCCACTCTAGCGTGAGCACTTTTTCCATGGGCTGCGAGTGGATCTCTGCAGCCTCATGGACTTCATGCATTACAGGGGGACAGTTTGCTTCACCACAGTCCTCATCTTGCATCTGACACTTGGAGCACCTCCTTCCCCTCAAGGCATCACTGACCTTGATGCCACCATGTTGTTTTCTCTCACATTTCCTCATTTCCTCCTCTTCTCTGACTAGAAGAAAAACTGCTCCCTGTAGGTACCATTGTCAACAAGTTCTACCAATTCTGAGATTCCTGCAGGATCCCACAGTGCCGAGAGGTTCCACGTTGGGGAGTCACTCGTTGTGTTTCTGCTGCTGGCCAGGTGACCCTCCTGCCATGGCACAGGCAGTGATGGATGCCGTGGCCCTGGCACCATTTAACATCTCCCTTCATGTGGGGTCTGGGAAGGAAAGGCCACCACCACCTCTGCCCTTCTGCCCACGGCGTGGCTGCCTAGGGGCGGCCAGGCAGGCAAGGCCCGCCGTAGGCCGCGTCGAGATGGCGGCAGCTACGGCTCGTTGCCACCACTGGAAAAAACTGCACATGCTGTTTGGCTTTTCTTCTTAAATATGTCATCACAGAGGTGTTGCCAACTTCTCTAATTGTCCCAGCAGCATGTCCATCTTCAGGGCCATCAGACACTGCATCTGTCAGGCATGGTGGAAGCTTCCAGCAGCTTCTCACAGAAGCCACTTCTGTGGCTGTCTGCTGTTACCTAATAATCCAGGCTCTGTCAAATCAACACACAGGGTCAGCTAAAGCAGTGTCTTCATGTTCAGATTAAATCTCATGGGTTTTAAAATTTTTTACTATTGTGTCATGTCTTGTTTCTGGGCACTACTGCTAAGAGCCTGGCTCTGTACTCATTCCCACACATCAGCAATTTATACACATGACTAAGGTCACTCTGAGCATTCTCCTCTCCAGACTGAACAGTCCCTGCTCTCTCAGCTGTCTTCATGTGAGAGATGCTCCAAAACGCTCATCATTGTTATGGCCCTTTGCTAGACTAAGTCCAGTAAGTCCATCCCTTTCTTCTACTGGGGAACCCAGAACTAGATCCAGTACTCCAGGTGTGGCCTCACAGATGTGTTTAGAGAGATCACCTCCCCCCACATTGACAGTGTTTGTCACAGTGTTTCCCAGGAGTCTGTTGGCCAGCTTTATTGTGAGATCTTACTGTCTCATGGTTAGCTTATTGTCTGCCAGGACTCCCACATCCTTCTCTGCAGAGCTGTTCCAGCCAGTCAGCCGTCAGCATGCACTGGTTCCCTGCAATATTCCTGCCCAGATGTAGGGCTCTGCATTTTTTCTTGTTGAACTCCACAAGATTTCCCTCAGACAAATTCACCAGCCCATGCAGGTACCTCTGAGTGACCATATAACTAGCTCATACATCAGCCACTGCTCCCAGTTTTGTCTTGGTAATTCATGCACAAAGCTGTTACCTGTAACCAAAATCTAGTATTTTGACATGACATAAATTTACAAAGGCATCAAAACTTCCTAGACGCCTTTGGACTCAGCATCACAGTCTAGTTAGAGTTATGTACCAAATGAGCCATTGTAATTGTCTCTGCTGCACACACTTCACCTTCTGTAAAGGCACAATAACATGACAATGTTTTTTCTCTCGTGGTGAGCTAATTGCATCCCCTTAACTTGTAAACTAAAAAGACATTCATTCTGGGCCAGCTGAAGTGTTGTTACTACTTTAACTGCAGCAGCTTTGAATATATTACGGCCCCAAGTGCCACTGAGGGTGTGAACACATACACAGGTCCAACAGCTGTGATCATCAGATACAGGCCCTATAGGCATTTGCATAATACATGCATTCCAACAAGGTGGACATCCTCAGAACACATCTGGTCCCACCAAAGACCACCAGCCATCATGCAGATTGTGGTGCTTTCCTTGCATATCCTACATTTAATCAAGAATGATGAGGTTTCTTTGGAGGAAAATGCTTTTGGGTCTCATTCTAGGAAAGGCAACGCCAAATGCAGAAATACGTGGCCTTGCCACTAACAGTAAGGCAAACTGTCTTGTTTACAGTCATAGCTAAAGACAAATCCTGGATCTTCCATAAATTTTTCATTCCCCTCTTTGTTTGCTTCTTTACAGTAATTTTTGAAAGTGTGAATTTTGCTTTTGATCTGAAAATGCAAAATTTCAAAGACATGTGGTCTAACTTGACTTTAGTAGTAAGGTTTTTGACACTCTCACATAACATCCCCACAGATCAACTGAAAAAAATACAGGTTAAAGAATTCCACAGTGAGGCAAATTGAAACCTGTCTGAATGGGCAGACCGAGAAGGTTGCACAAGTCTGGTTGGAGACAAGTCAGTAGTGATGTACCCCAGGATTCAATACTGGGGCCAGTCCTGGTTAACATTTTATCAATGACTGATGATGGAGCTAAGTGCTTCTTCAGCAAGTTCACAAGTTTGTTCAGTGGGCAGAAGAGAAGGTGATAGAGAGACCTTACTCCAGCTTTCCAACACTTGATGTAGTCTACAAGAGAGCTGGAAGGGGTCTTTTTACATGGGCATCTAGTGCTGAGACAAGGGTCAATGGCTTTAAACTGGAAACAAGTAGGTTTAGATTAAATAGTGAAAAGAAATTCTTTGCTCTGAGGTTTGTGTGGCACTTTTCAGGAGCAGGTTAACCCATGGAAATTGTGTTTGCCTCACCCCAGAATTGTCCAAAGTCATGTTGGATGGAGCTCTCAGCAACCTGTCTAGTGAAAGGTGTCCCTGCCCTTGGCAGCTGTGTTGGAACTAGAGGATCTTTAAGCTCCCTTCCAACCCAAACCATTCTGTGATTCTATGATGCAAAATATATCACCAAGACATTTTTGAAAATGCAGTCTGTGGTTTTCTTTTTTAGGATTATAATGTAATTAAATAATTAAAAAGGTAATGTCACATCCTGAAAAGAATCAGGTTATGCTTTAGAGATGGGGAGCTGTGGACAAATGCATGTCCCATGACCAGATCCCAATCCATTTGTGCATAATGATGTAAATCAAGCCACAGCAAAGAGAGTGGAAGTTGGAATCACTCCTTGAGATTTCACGATTTTCTGCAAAATTTGAAGTATTAATAATTTTAATTTGTTGGAATAAATTCCATCTTAGTAAAAAAAAACCCTCACTGATTTCCTCAGTTAAATTAGGAACGTGCTTCTTCCTTCTCCTTGGAGCTTTAATTAGAGCAGAAAAACCCTTACCTCTATTTTGAGATTCAAAAGGTAAAATTCTCCCCCTGAAGAGAAGGAGACTTTGTAAAATGTGGTTTTCATTCATAAACTCAGCTCCTTTGAGCGTTAGAGATGAAAAGCATTGTTTACGTACTTATTTAGCGTACAAGTTGCAATTTGTGGAATTTTTGCACTAACCTGCCTAGAAGCATAACTGTAGCCTAGTAGAAAACTGGCATAAGCATTAAGCATGTATTTGTTCTGAAAATCTTGGTTAGTAGAACCTTGCTTTGGGTGTGGAATAGTCTGAGTAGTATTCCAGCTCAGAGCGAAATTTTAATTTTTCTCTTCTTCTCATAATAATTTTAATGGGTTCTCTACTCTCACCGAAAAGTCTACCCCTGATAATTTGGTTCAATATATAGAGCTCTACCCGTGAGATTTCTATGCTTCAAATTAGTTAATAGCATACTACTGCATCATTCTTGTCAAGAAATTATTTGTATTTTCTGTCTTCTGCTGTAGTGACATGGGAAAATTGAAAATGAAAATCAAAAGCCTAGAGTGTTATTCAAGATCATTGCTATGATGTCAGAACTACAGCTGTACTGAGTGTAATGCTCCACACCCCAAATCCACTCTTTTTGAAGTAATTCTCTAAAAGAATAAATATTAGACAAATACAAAAATATGTTATTTTTAGGTATCCTGTAGGGAGAAAGAATTGAGAGAAATCTCTTGTGTGCTTCATTGGAGTTTTGACACTTCAATGTAATCATTTTGGGAGTACTTATGACATATAAAGTATCTTTGAAAGTCTTAGAAATTCACAACTCTAATTTCATTCTGAGAACAAAAATTCCCTGGAGTTGTGCAGTGTATTTCATTAAGGGTGCATACTGAACAGATCAGTCCTCTTTAATCACTTTAGCTTTCTTTTTCATGAAGTGAGATTCACACAGTATGCAACAGCAGGAAATGTTTGTAAATCTGTTTTCTATCAGGATGCCAGTAGAACTTAGGTTGGAGACAACTGTCAAGTTTCCTGAAGAGTTGTTCTCTTCTACTTGGGTTACAAGCTGAGGAAACTTACATGCCTAGTCTGAAGTTTTATCAGTCCACATAAAGTGTCTGGCCTTACTTCCTGCACCTAAGTTCTGGGTTAGTAGCTAGTGTCAGGAGATCTGGATCTTAACGCAACATCCCCAGACATCCAGATACTATGAGAATACCATGGGTCTGCTTCCCATCTCTTTTCAGTTGGTGCTTCTCAGATGGGGTTATATCATGCTGCCTGCCACACTGATTTTCAAACTGCAAGCCATGGGTCTTGATGTGGAGATCTTTCTTCAGGGCTAGAATATATTCTGTCAAAAAAATTCACATCACATATGTGATAAATGACCTTTTTTTGGATGATGTTTCCAGACTTACCCATAAATACCAGAAATTTTAGCTTTGTATTAAAAGATGTGGCACATAGCAGAGCAGGTCCATGTCTCAGATCTCAAAATTAATGACATGATTTTATCAGCTGTTCAACATCTGTTTCAAGTTCTGCAATAATCTGTGCCTCATTTCTTATATTTCCTCCCTGACAAAATATTAATAAAGCTTTTTCTTATGTTTCTAACCTCCCCTGCACTTTTAGCCTTCACAGACAACTTCAAAGAGACTAGAACAGATGCATGAGAGTTTCCTGCATTGTGAATTTCTGCAGGCTCGGCTATGGGTAACACCAAAATTTCCTAAAGCCATTGATGAGGCATTTGCAGGTACACATGGCATACTTCAGGACCAGTGGGAAAAAAGACAGTCTCAATTACCTCTCTCAGGGCAGCTGTAAGTGAGCTATAAATACAATGTCTGCTGAGCTGTGGGTCTGGCAAAACTATAAAGTTTCCATCGCTGTAGAAATAAACTCTTGCTTTACTCCAGGGCCTGCTTTCACTCCAGGTCCACTGCAGTCTGAAGCATCATGCCAGTTCCATTTGTCCCTATACTAAATATACACTTTTACTTGCACTTGCTACTTATGGTACAAAGGCAATGATTTCACCACAAATCTGTCTCAGCAGTTTCTATTTCTACAATTCCAAGAAGCACAGCTATTGGGAGATGCTCTATTACTTACATCCTTAGGCATCCTTAACAGGCCCTGTGCATCACCAGCAGAGTCCTTGGGAAATTACTGGGCTAGCTTAACATACTCAGGGACTGTCTTCTGAAGTACCTGCATGTTCTTTGTATGCTTTGCTGTTTCTTAAGCCAAAAGAGCTTCCAAGAAAATCAGATCTATTGTATAGTGTTAGTAAATTAGTTAACTGGGCTCAGACAGGAGACTCACCTCTTCCCTCTGTATCATTAATTGTGTGAAGGTCAGAAAACATTACAGTACTGTTAATGAGTTCTGCCTTCAGCTGTATTGAGGGATGTTGGAAGCTCTGTCCCTGCTGTCCATGTGCAATCATTGAAGCAGGCAGGATGGCAGAGTCATGAGTTATTAATGGACAAGACTTTGTGCCCCTCTTCTTCAGATTACTTCTGTCATAGTCATCTACTCCTTTCCCATCAATATCAGTTGACCTTATACAACTAAGACAGCCCCTACATTATTTGAAGTTTTAAATTAAGGTAATAAAACTTTGAAGTGCACTTCTGGTTCATGGAGCACAGTTACCACCAGCTCTCAAGGGCAAACATCTCCAACAGAACAGCCATTTTGTGGTACCAGCTGTCACTGCCTCCTGGCGTAGCCATATCACTGTGGGCACTGCTGGTGGTACCACTGTGGTTGAGTCTAAAGTCAGTTGGTGTCTTCTGTGGTTCTCTTGTGGAGCTCAGGACATATAAAACTGTTCAGGACATATACAACTAGATACGCAGGACATATACAACTAGATAAACCAGATTTCATTCATCTTTTTCACTCCATTTCCCTATGAGCAGATATCACAATCGATTAAAAATGCAGTGTCATGTTAAAGGGCTTTTTTAATAGCTTGGAAGTTAAACCTTGTCCACCTACACATTTTGCCATCAGTAATTTTGAGGGAATTCAAGTACTTTCAATACTACAGTTTTCTGTATACACTCCATACATGTATCACCAGCAACAGTTCAGGGCTATATTTCTGCTGCATCCTTGAACTGAATCTGATTTCTGTAATGAATCTTGTTAGTCTGTCCACCTGTCTATCTTGGCAGATAGATGTGTCATCTTCCTTCCTTTCAAGTTCTTCTTATATTCCAACTGAGGAACATCATCTCTCCTGAAAAGTCATTAACTTCAGATTATATAACCTCTAAGAGCTTTCTAGAGAAAAAACTAAAATGTTCCTAGAAGTGATGAATAGAAGGCAGTACTAATACCCTCTTTCTCTGCATGTCTCCAATAAGCTCTGTAGGGAAAGATACAATGATTGTGCCAGCTGCCAAGAACACAGCACAACAGTCCCTCAGCAAACTGATATCCAGGGTCAGAAATTCCCTCTGTTTTATAATCGCTTTAACCCTTTCATTGCTATGAACTGTTCATCTCCCATTCCACCCTATCTAGCATTTAGAAAGGTTCATTACAATTACTTTTTCAACCTCATCCTAAATGAACCAAGACATCTCTCAGTATTTGGGCTCTTACAACTATTGTTATATTCCACATTTTAGTCTCTTTGTTGGGGTTTTTTTTCAAATAATATTTTTTCAATGCCTCTCCAAAGTTAAGAGACCAATATTTGACATGTTAATCCAAGTCTCATTAGATCATGTAATTAGAAATTGAGAATTTTCTGACTTGAATTTTTGGTTATATTTAAATAGCAAGAACAATTGCTTAGGCATTACCTGCATGCATCTATCTCTCTTTCCCACTCTCTCCCTAACACTGTGCCCCTGTCATGTGCTAGTTTTTCTCATTTCATTTGTAAGACATTCTTTTGTTGCACTGACACAACTTACTAGTGGGATAACAATCACTTGTTCTAAAGAAAAGCAATAATAAAATTTCTATCAAGTCGATTGAAAAGGTAATTGCTACAAGCTGCCATAGAAATCCTTTTCCTTTACAGTAAGTAACAATGACATTTGAATAGAAAGGATAACTGCTGTTACAGAAGAATTGACAGAATAGGAATGGAAGACTTCTAGTAAAAACACTAAAGACAGTAGATCATGTAAAATCTCATTTGAGAGACTGCAAATCACTGTGTGTTTGGGGTTTCCGTTTGCCATAGCTTTTTCATTACCTGATCTTCTCAGCCAACATCTGACTTGGACCTGTCCTCCTAATGAGACACAGCTAAAGAGGTCATTCAGTTAGCTGGGGAAAGACTAGTTGCAAAAGATCTTTCCAAGCCCCATGACACAGTAAACATGAGGAAAAAATAAAATTATGAGGTGCATATCAAGTGAAAGATATTTGAGAATGATCTAGTGGCAATAGCAACCTGAGTCCTTTGTCTCAGATGAGCAGTGGACAGTACATTGTGCTGTCTGAAGTCCTGTGTGTGGGTGGTATTTCAGTAGACAGTTGTGAATGACTTACTCGGTCCCGGTCGTCTTGTTCAAACACACGTAACATGGTATTACATTTCCCAGAGAATTCCACAGAGCATCAGGGAAAAAAAGAAAATATTCACCATTCAGCTTTTGGAAGAAGCAACAGAAATTGCTGTTAAACTAGTCTGGAAACTGAAATTTCAGGGAGAATATGAAGAAAATGACATTTCAGGAGATTATTGACAGTCAGAGCAAACTTGACAGTCAGGGCTTAACTACAACATCATGCAAATAAAAGGGCAAAATGGGACAGAAAGGACTCAGAATCTGGAATGGGAAGAGGGGAAAATCATAGATGACTCAAAAATGTCTTCAGTAAAGCATAGGCTCTGAATTCACAACTGTGATTCCCTCACTGCACTTATTTTCCAAATTGTAAGCAGAAGGATTTTCCCTTCAAAAAGTGAGCATAGACCAAGGACAAAAGGAAATATTGGGCCAAGAACATAAGGACAGAGGACAACTGGCTTTGGAAGCTTGCTATACACTGCTTGTGCAAGCGATAATCTTGCTCAACACTGGAGCTAGAATTTGGTGTTCACTCCTCAGATAAAAAGCATGTTGGTCTTCTGAAGTAAAGGCCAAATACTGTTTTAGCATTGGTAGTGTTTCCCATTGCAAGTAGAAGATGGCAACTAATTCAGAACTTTCACTTGCATCTAAGAAAGATTGTTTTTATGGCCTGACCACTAGCCTTGTGATGACCAGTGAATTAAATGAGATCTCTCAGAAGAGAGTGTCAGCACTCTTTTGGGTTTTTCTACTCAGTGCTTTTAAAGAATAAATATTACCTTTTTGCAACAACACATAACATAGTTCATCCCAGCAATAAAGTAACATTACTTCTTTTATATAAGACATTGTGATCCCCTTAGAAGGACTGCCTATTGAAATTCTCTGTATGCATTTTAAGAGTTGCCTATGGTTTTCTGGTTTTTTATGTCTTATGCAACATTCTGTAAAAACTTTTTGCTTCCCTGGATGCTCACCATCATTTAATTTAATGTAATTTAATTTAATTACGTATAGTTTATTTACATATAATTTTTATGATGTAGTGACTGCATATTGCAGCCAGAAAAGCCAAAATGGACATGAAGAAATATAGTGTGAACACCTGGAAGAAGTTGAGAATAATTTTGTGATTTATCTAGTGACTTCAGAAGTTCTTCAATTAGTCAGTAAGGCTGCTAGCAGTTTGGAGCAGTTTCAGAACTGTGTTTTGCCTTTGAATCAGCATTGTGGTCATAGCTGAGAAGGTCTAAAAGGCATAGAGCTCTATTCTTCAGGAACTTTTTTTGTTAAATTTTTTTACAATTGGGGATTAGATAGGGAATTAGATATCAGAACCCTTAGAGAATTGGTGTGCAGTTGATATGCACCATACTTGAGTTGATTTTCATCGGAATTGAATTAGCTTCTAAAACTAATAGAGAAATATACCATGTGTCTGTCAGTAGTTTGAACTTGGAAGGACCTTGAGCCAGACTCTTCCTTCAGGCCCTGGGTCACTTAAGGAGAACAACTGTCAGTGCTAGAAGTTGGCTAAGTGACATTGAGAGAACTCACATCTTGATCCTCAAGTGTGGCTGTGCTGCAAAAGGAGTTAAACAGCCTAGCTTTTATGCATTATACATAATGATCAATGTGTTGTGCAGATAAAGTGATGATCCTGTCACCTTCCACTGATCTGTGGAAGTTTGAGAACAGCTAAGTACTGCAAGAGATGGACTTGATGATGGCACTGAAATTTGTAGAGCAGGAATAAAAAATGCCAGGAGGTCTACGTATGATTATTTCTGTTGAACAGAGTCAACCACTGCACCAAATTTATGATTAAAGCTCTCATGATGTACTGAAAAAAAGCACCTGGAAGCGTAAATCTGTGTGTATAGTTGCATGAATTCCAATCTGTAGAATGGTATGAGAAATTCTAAGGATGTAGGTTTTATCCCGTAGGGAATTATGAAGATGATATCTAGCAAGTCAGAAGACCCCTGTGATTGTTTCCAGTACTTCACAGAACTCGTTTTACTCCCAGATCTCGCAGGACCGAGCAGTGGTCTCACAAGAGCATAGTGAACAACTCTGGAATTACAGTGCTGTGCCTCAAAGCAAAGCCATTTGCCCATTTGTATATAGGCATTTTACAGGCCTCTAAAGTGAACATATTTTATGTTCATTGGCTACTCCTAAAAAATTCTGGAGCACCATGTTTCATATTTAAACTTATTTTTGTTTAAATGAGACTATTCCCTTAGATAGCTTTATCCAGTAGTATTTCAGGGAAGTAGTCTTAAACATGTACCATTTTTAAAAATTCCTGCACTGCAGCGTTTCACTTTAGGAGGGTTTTGAGGTCCTTATACAAGAAAGAGTAGAAGGGAGAGACTTCATTTCACTGATTTTTTGGGTTGTATTCTTTTGCAAGTGTATGTCATACAAAATAGAGAAAACTGGGCAAAAAAAGAGAAGAGTGCTAAGAGCTTCAAGCTGGAGACTGAAACATAGAAAATGTGGGAGGTGAATTGCAGACTAGACAATTGATTCTAAAATTTTTCTTCAGTAAATAAAACTTAACTCTGTTCTGCTAAAATCATATGGGCAGAGAGGTAGATAGATTAACAGATTTTAACATCAGTTAGTGTCTTTGGTGATGATCTCACTCTTAAGCCTTTTTGTATCACAGCCACAGAATTGCATTTTGTGCTTCAGTGGCTACAGCTGAATTAGGAAATATCTTATAGGAAAATTTAGGGGACTAATCAGAAATAACTGCAGTTTTGAAATGCCATGGGACAGAGGAGAATCTATCATGCCTGTTCAAACTCTATACAGTAAATTATATTACCAGTTTATCTGTTCAAACATGTTTAAATTTGGGGATAGATTGAGGGAAGAAAGAACAAATACATGAGCTGTAAACGTTTAGTTGTAATCCAAAGTAGATAACCAAACCTAATTACACTGCTTTTGTGATCTAATTTTGAATGACACTGCAGACTTTCCTATTGAAGCAGCATGTGTGCCATCTTAGTTTGAGTAATTAGTGTTCTTCTGAACTGAAATTGGTGTTGTGTAGTAGTTTAATACTACTAGCTTTGTAGTTAGCAGTGTTTTAGTGCTTTCTTCAATACATCTTCTATTAACTCTTTCAGTTCCAAAGAAACCGAAAGACATGATGAAACTAAAGCCATGATGTAACTACAAAGAGAATCTTAATTTCAGTTTTCTTGAGAAAAAGGCTAGTGGCTATCAATTATGTTGTCAATTGCTCAGTCATGACAGTAGGACATATCTGGATAGAAGTCCATTATTATATATCATATTTTCTTATGTGTAACAAGCTAACATGAAAAAAAAGGAGCTTAGTAGTATACATTACCCAGTGTAAACCTGTGTCTGTGGCACTTGTATTGAATGCTATTTCAGTCTCTAAATGGAAACATCATTCTGAATGCATGTTTCAGAGTACAGCAGCTTTCAAAAAATGCAAATCCCACACCTATCATCCCCAGACCATTGTTGTACTTATTCAGCCACGTCTGTCAATAATTTGTGTGGTTTTATGGTTACCAGCAAAGCAGCATCAACATGACAATGGAAGGACAGGCTGGATCCTAGCATAGCTTGCTCACTAACAGGATCATTACTCAGTTTAAAAAGGCAGGGGCAAAGTTTACCCTTTATTATACCTCTATAACTCTACTGAGCATAACAGTTTGCGAAGGGATTTCATTTGGAGCCAGAAGAATTCCTGTCACAGGAATCTCCTTTCATATTTACTGTAGGATCTTTATAACTGACTACTCCAGGGAAATAACCTTGCATGATTATTAGGCTCTTAACTAAGTCAACAGGACTGTCAGAGAAAGAAAAAAAAAAAGGAAGGCGTAAGTTTTAGAATAAAATTCCATTATTTCCAAGGTTTTTTTAACTTTTCATTAAAAGATACAGAATAGTGGCAATACCCGCTTGCTCTCTTTTAAAAAAAGTATGTGAATTCTTCCAAGTTAATTTATCAGGTGCAGAAGTTTCAACATTGAACAGCCTTTGAAAATAAGTTTGTCCACAGAAAGCATTATTTGTTATTATTGGTGTGAATTGACACAATCAGGTAACCAAGGGAACCGCCAAGTGACAGCTGAAACACAAAGAGTAGATTTATTTCATTACCTCACCAACAATGCCAGTTGGCCGAGGCACATGGAGACAGAGCTCCCTTAGGCTAGGCTCATCCTAGTGGCCAGGGTGGGGGAATTGCTTGCAGCCTGCCTCCTGCATCTCTGTGAGAGTGCGTTATCTCTCCACAGGAATTCCACTTCTCAAAAGAGGCGCAGGCTGAACAACACTAGGCATAATAAATGCAGTTTTCCCACGCTGACATTTTTAGCATTCCCAGCTGCAAGGTCATATAGGTCTAAACTATTCCCTCCTGCTCCCCAAATTTTCCAGTTCTAACTATTTCCTTCCAAAACTATCCATTCTGAGGATATGGTCATGCTGCCATGACTTCCACAGCTGAGCCCACCCCAATGGAAAAGTCCTCCTTTCTACCTTTTTCCCCCCAGTTCCCAAGGTGAGAAATGGAAATCAAGGCTTAGCTTCTGTGTTTATTCTGCTATTTGTGCCTCAAACAATATCCTTACTGCTGACAGTTTCGTGTAATAGCTGTGGCATTGTTCTTCTCTGCATTAATCTGTATTCCTTTGCCATATGAATAGTTCATTGATTGTCTTTATTTGCTTTACAAGTGAGAGAATCTTTGAACTATGATTTCTGTATATATGTGTAGTTCTTCTGTACTCAATCTTATGGTACACTATGCCATGGAAGACCCCAAGATAATCAGATTATGAAATAAAATAACCTTCATTCTTCCCTCTGAGTATTGTTTGCATTTTGAATCACAATTAACAGAACGAGTAAGACATTATATGAGTACTCTAAGCACAAGTTGTCAGTGCTGTTAGTATAACTTCTGAATGAGACATCAACACATGGTTAAACTGTGCTTGCTAAGATCCTTTTTGAGCTCAAAGATCAATAAGTTACATGTAAGTCAGATCTCTTGATTTTTCTTCCTTCACTTTTGAAACTATTTTTCCCTACAAAATCACACTTCTCTGAGGCTAAATATCCTCCTCATGGTTTACCTTTTGTATGAAAAGGAATCCAGCCAGTCTTTGATAAACTGACTCAATAAACATACAAGTATTAATGGATCACAAAGGTATAATAAAGAGATAGCAGTGATTTATTAACTAACGTTGTTATAAAGAGACAAGTTTTGGAGTCAAAATGCTCACTTTGCCCTGGTTACTGATTTTACACATACAAGTTTTATAAATCTTTTAAACAACTAATAAATACTTCACAAGAAGTTTCATCTAGTATTGTTGCCAGGAGCTAAGTTGACCTGAGTGTAATACCTGTTTCAGCACTTTCCCTACTTTCATTAGTAAATCTGCCATCAGTTCTTGACAATGACATATACAGGTGGAGAAGTGTGGACCACCCAAACTTCAGAAAAAGCTTTAGTCAAAAATTTAAAAACAGTAAACCTGGTAATGAAGACAAACTGACCAGAAATGATCCTTACTTGTCTGATAAGTCTTTGAGCCACCTGGGGTAACAGGCCTGAGCAACTCTCTTCACATGGCTTTTAGCTTTAAAGCCAAAATGTTACAGATCTGGAAAAAGTGAAGCTATGAGTTAACAGAATAAGGAAATAAATTGTGACATGTTCTTATAAACCAAAGAAATCTAATTAATCACAAACATCAGGGAATCAAGAAAGCTCAGTTGTCTTTGTTCTAGAAAAAAGGTGGAGGGGGAAAGGGAAAACAGATTTTTGAAAAGAAGCAGAAGCAAATATGTTGGTCAGCTACAGATATTTTTCAGAAGTGCAAATGTCAATTAAGTATTTAGAAACATCTTGAATAAGGAAAGATTTTCTGCAAACAAGTAAGAGACAATAATTACTTCTCTCTACAAAAATGACAACATTCTTGTAAGACTGGTTTTTATTGTTTTGTTTCTGTGGCTGTTTTTTTCAGGTGTTGCTGCTTTGGATTCCAACATTTCTGGGAAGATTGGTTTGCGAGCAGTTGTATATTATTTGTGCACAACAGTCATTGCGGTAATATTAGGTACTCTGTGATTCTGTAACTTTTAAATCATCAGCACTGCCTAATTACAAATGTACTGCACTGTGACATTACTAATTTCTCAAGACAGGATGTGGAGATAAGATGGGGAATCAAACCAGACAACCTGACATTACCTGTAGTCAGATACAGAGAGGAACTGTCCTGCTGTCCATGGTTGGGCTGTGTTCATATCCAGTGTGAGGCCACAGGCAATTTCACCATATTTTTCAGCTCAGGGAGGATTAGGAGCTGTCTGCTGAGATAAAAAATGACCAACACTAAGAAAGCTGAATCAATGTCAAAGACCAACCTTAAATACAAAGTGAATTTCCTCAATTGCAAAACTGATAGCCTGTTCCTGATTCTCGTATTGAAAAATATGTAGTGTGTCACACCTGAAAGAATGACAGAAATTACTGGTTCCTTTGTCATCTTGTTTCTTTCCTTAAAAGTTTTTTTCCCCCTCTGTGACTGCCAGGCTCCAATCCTAGATCTCCAAAATTCTCATCTCCTGTTACAGGAAGTTCCTGACAAGCAACATTGACATGTTTTGTATTTGCTTAAAGAAACATCGTCAGCCTGCCTTCTTAAAAAATAAACAATACAAACCAATCTATCTCATATGTCATGGTAATTTCTGTAAATACATAAGGAATATTATATAAAGACTAATATTAGTATATATCTAACTTTGAAATTGTTCCAACTTTGGGTGAGGTGTTAAACCAGACAATCTCCCGAGGTCCTTGCTATTCTAAGTTGTTCCATGGCATTATGACATTACTTGTTTCATAATGCAGAGCTACGCAAATACAATAATGCTTTCATTCATTAGAAAGACTTGTTCCTGCCTGGTTGAAGGGTCATCCAAACAGCTCTTTCTCCCTTCTTTCTCCTTTCACTGAAATTTAGTAGTTTCATTTTCTTTGGCTTTCTCTGGACTTGTATAAGGGGAAAAAAAAGAGAAAAAATATTTTGAGAATTTGGAGAATAACAATAGTAAAAATTCTTAAAATGGAGCCACTAAAGTAAATGAAAAATTTGTCATTGATTTCAGTATTTACAAGGTCAAATCTAGTATTTCTTAATCTACTTTTTAAAAATTTCTTTCTTTTTCTGAAGCCTTCTCTTACATAACTGTATTGCTACCCAACTTTAATGAAACACCCTGTGACTCTGGGGTGCACACTTGTATTCATATCTGAAAGCTAGTAACAAGAAGAGCTACATAAAGGACAAGGGAAATAGCAATTAAATATATTCACTCTGCAAAAGTTGCAGCACACTCATCTGAAGGCAGCTGAAGTAATGTACCCTCTTGGTGAGCAATAGTGATGTAGTACAATACATACAAAAACAAAGCTAAAGTGATGAAGTCTAGGGGCAAACCTGCAAGTAGCTCCTCTACAAGGGGAACCCACACATTTAAGGACACCACCTGCAGACTTTTCTGCACATACTAGCAGAAGCACCCAGGGAAAGTGTTTGTTGAGTTGAGTTCACAAAGAGTTTGGATACACAGGATATACTGAGGAAGAATGCACCAATGCTTCTGCTTGCACGGTGAGCTCTGCTTCTCCTTCTGCAGGGATTATCCTTGTTGTGACCATTAGACCTGGAGTGACTCAAAAAGCAAGTGAGATTGACAGAATGGGCAGTACCCCAGAAGTCAATACTGTTGATGCCTTGCTGGATCTGATCAGGTGAGATTTTAATTTTTAGTTTCCATATCCCCTTTGCAGAAGTTCAAACAAACACAAATAAAGTTGTGATATGTAATACAATAAAATGCTCTCTGATACTGTTTGGATGAATTAGGGTAGTATTTCAACAAATTAGACATTTTAAAATTTACTCAAAGCAGTTTGTTTAAAAGAAATTCTCCTTATAGTATAGACTTCAATTAATAAACCAGTGATGGAAAATCCATCCTTCACAGAAACTGACATGCAAGATTTATCTATTATGAGGAAAAGATCCATAAAGGATTGGTGGATTACTGGTGGATTACTGATTGGCAGCTTCTGTGTCATCCAGCATAGACAACCAGCTGAAATTGCAGAGCTGTGGTTCCCCTCCGCAAGGCAGCATGCAGAGTAACAGATGCAGTATGCCAAGATTTCCAGGGGCTCCACAGTCAAGAAGTTTGCTGCATCACCAGTATCTAAGGCAACCGTATAATGTGTCTTTCCCCATTAGCATCATGGACAATGACAAATATTTTAAAGTGGTTAGAAGAAGGAAACCCCTAGAAAGTCTGCAGAAGACAGGTCCAGGTTTTCAGAGCTACTGTGTATAAAGGATTTGAAGAAAAATAACATCAATAAAGGCTGCATTTCCAATAGAGGCTAGAGGCTAGGTGGTACCTTCAAAAATATTTCTATTTTTTTCTTCTGCTATATTTAGCCTCTATTCTGGGTCACTATTCCTGCCCACCATTTTGTCTTTGTAGAATTTTTACATAACCTGTCATGTAAGAATCAACTGCCACATATCTGGTAGTTTGGGGGTTTGCTATAGATTATAGCTCAACTTCTTGCAAAGAAGTTGAAGACTGTAAATTAGCAGTTAAAAGATCTGAAATTCACTTTTAAAGGAATTAGAATTGCCAATATATTTATATTCAAAAATATGGATAAAAATAATAGATTTAGGATTCAACACAAGACAGTCTTGTAAAGTTGAAGGAAAAACCCACACTTGCACAAACTGATTTTGCTTTTGAATAGATTTTGCTTTTAAAACTTGAAGACCAAAGGCAGAAGTTTGTGAAAGGTCTTTAGGGGAGTTTTTAAAACTTCTGCTTCAGTATATCAATGTATTATATGTATCAAATGCATTTTCTGCACTGGATTGGATATTTACCAAATACCTAATTAATGCTTTCTTTTTGCAACTGCTTGAATCTGAAATTGGCATTTGGAGTCACACATTGCACTAAATCTCCTAATTTTTCAGTATTTGAAAATTGTCCTTGACACCAAAGTAATACAGGAGAATTTACCATTAACCAAGATTAATTTCTGAATCCAAAACTACAAAAGAGCATACCAAATATCTTATTCTTACAGCACAGCCTTTGTAAGAAGTTTTTTATTTTTCTTTTCTGCCTATATTTGACATAACCTATAAAGATGGTGTGTCCTATATTTCTTACAGAAGTCAAGGAGATAATGTAGGAGGGATAAAATACACTGGGTTTAGTATCTTACCAACAGAAATGCCAAATACTGAAAAATAAGCCCAAAAGTTCAGCAAGTGCTAGCAGGAAAACAGTCATTGAGACTCTTAAACCCTTAATTTCTTTGGAAAAAAAATCTATCTATCTATCTATCTATCTATCTATCTATCTATCTGTCTCTGGTGATGCTAAATGTACTTCTTTCTGCTAAAAGAAACAAAACATGATCTTGTTTTTAAGCATCAAATTTTATCATTTTGTTTATAGCAAACAACTTTTCCTTAGTATGCTGTCATATTGAAATGCTTCTATGCTTTTTAACAGGAATATGTTCCCAGAGAACCTTGTTCAGGCCTGTTTCCAACAGGTAAGTTTGCACATTCCTCTTTATTTCTGTAGTTTTCACTGTTAACCACAAATTATTTTCATATGTCACAAAAAAGTTGTCAGGCAAGACTTATTTCTGAGAAGTCCAGGAATATCTTCATCTCCTATAAAAAGGTGGGGGTTTAAGGCATCTTGGTTCCATTTCCATTATGATAAACACTCTGCTATCAGCTATTAAGTCCCAAAAAGGCACTGTTTAAGAGCTGGATGCAGAAACCAAGAAGCATGTAAGACAAGATGTTTCCTTTTGGGACAACAAGAGTTAGAAAAACCATCTTAAGAGGATTAGTTGCCTTGTTCTTAAGATCCCTCTGTGTCTGATAAAGTCTGTGTAAGTTTGCCCTCACCCTGAAGCGTCTCACATCTAATATCAACTCCCAGACCAAATCCTTTGAAGGAAAAGGATGATAACTAGTAGTCTATTTGAGACATCTTTCAGGAAAAGGGAGTGTTGCAAGATGAAAGAGGAAATTTCTGTCTGTATATTAGACTTATCAGCTAACCTTCCCCAGAAATTTATATAAGAAATTTATACGCTCTGTGCACAACTCACTTTATAAAACTTCTCCATGTAGTTTTCGTCATCATTACTGGCCACCCCACACTAAGGGGACAGGCAGGCTCTTTTAGGAATCCTTGACAGAATGCTGGTGGCATTAAACTGTAGTTACTATTAAAGTCTTGTTTTCTTAAGGGATTATGATTAGTGTAGCACAGAACTTACAATCAGAATATCACAGGATTTCTGTGAGCAGAATCAGTGTAGAACAGTTTTATAGTAGCACAATTTAACTTGTTTTCTAATCACCTGGAGCCACCGCATATTTGCTCAAATCTTAATACTTAATTTGCTGTATCAATATAACAGCCATAATCTAGGTTTGAAAAACATATGAAAGAATGCAGGTTGGTCACTCAGTCCTCAGAGGAAGCAGACAGTGACAGAGGCATCCCTGACCACCCAGTCTCACTGTCCTGCAGCAGTTTTGGTCCAAGTTACTCACTAGGACTTACACCTGCTTGGTTTTATGGACAGTGTACCTGATACTGTTACATTTGCCTGTTCGGTGACTGCATCATCAACATTGCTCATCTGGCTGGGTGCCTGGAACTTTAAGACAAATAAGGAGAGGGGTAGTCAGCCTAGTGCCAGGAATCTGGAGGCTAGTAGGGAGTGGAAGAGTAAGTCTGTTCGGTTTGTCTGCTTGGTGCACAGGACCTTGAAGACCTGGCAATGAGGGGTAAAGGAAATGTGTAACCCATTTGACCACTAAGAATGTCTGTTTGCCTAGCATAGTGGCATTAGTTATGCTGACCACACCGCCAGGGGCCTCTCCTGGCATGGCTGTCAGCAATTCTCTCCAGGCTGTTTGTTCCAGCAAAAAATTCTTGCCATTGTCAGGAGCTCTAGCTCATGCCCCACAAGACTGCAGCACATCCATGGGGTATCCAAGATCCTGGGGAGCAGCATTCATAGGATATTATTTGTGAACCTCTTGTTTGATCTATAGCTTCTGAGGAACAGAGCCCTGATGGCTCACATGAATTGGGAAATAAAGTCTTTGTCTATGTTTGCTACCTTCAGCTTCAGTTGGTTAATTTTTCTCATATTTTTACTGAGCATTTGTCTATTCTTCAGTTTTCTCATTTTCCTAAGTAAGTTCTTCTGGATTTTTTTCTTTAAAAACTTTTCCAGTATAAAACTAAACGTGAAAAAGTTAAAACTACAACTGCTGTGGATAAAAAGAGCTCCCTATTTCGAGAGGAACCCACTACAATGGCTACAACAGCAAAGGCTTCAGAGGTACGATCTTTTATCCTTTCATTCCTTCATAATATATGAAGTAAGAAGAAAGAACATAGACTAAATTTTGTTTATTTCATGTGGTTAGTGATGAAGAAATGATTGGAAATAGCACATAGATGGATTTTAGCAAGAGCACAGAAGTTAATTAGTAAATGCCTAGAGGTCCTTCCAGTAGGATTAAGAACATCTCAGGATCCCATGGGTAATGGACCAGTCCAAAGAAAACAGATGAAGATTGATTACTTTTATCTGCTTATGGTTTGTAAATTTTCTGAGAAATTTAACACTCACTGCGGAAAGACTAGATGTACATCACCTTGAGATATTTGAGTAACAATAACTGTAATTATAAGCACTAAAAAAAAAATTAGTTGAAAATAATAATAAATATTTTTAATGGAAAACAAAACAATATAAAGCATTTGTTAATTAATAGTTTTTACTCTGAAAAAGAATGTACAAAAAAAAAAAGTGAAGAGATTTAAGAAGCCTTTCATTAGAAGTGTAGAAAGCTTTTGGGTGTTAATGGTGTATAAAGTCTAGACTTACTCTGGAGGAGAGGGAGAAAGGAATTCAATAGAATGTGAATGCAGAACTATAAACAATACCAAATCAATATACATTTTATTACACTTCTTCCAAATTTCATCTCAAAGTAATAATAGCATGGGAAGATAGGCTATATGAAGAGACATTAATTAAATCCTGAACCAGAATGTAGTGAAGAATTGCACCCTTTTGTTGATATGTTCAGGCTGCACAGAAGAATTTATGAATACCTCTTTAGTAGTATTTTTATGTAATGTGCACACAATTCTCCTATAAATTATGCAATTACACTGATGTCCCAGTTGTTAGGCAGTGGTGAATTTATCTTAGATCCAGACACAAACCCTTGAGTTGCTCAGAAACTAACACAAGAATTCTACATCTGTGTTTTGCTTTCCAGTGGGGAGTAAATCTTGAGTGTAGAGGAGTAGATCTTGAAAGCATGACTCTGGATACTTAGACCTTGCCATACTCATGTCAGAAGTCTATAGAAAGGACAAAACAAATTAAGGGGTGCTTTACTCCCTGCTGAGGTTTGGTCAGATCCATACACGGCTTTAAAATACACAAGTTCAGTGTAGTGTATTCCTGAACTTGCGCACTTGGCTATTTCAGAAAGCCAGTAGAGTGGCTGGGAAAGAGCTTCATGTCTTTCAAAAAAATCTAAATGTGTTTTTGTTTTAGAACTCTTTAAAGTAAATTCACTATTTTCAGATAGTATTTTTTTCTCTTGATTCCAATTTATAGAACAAAACCCAAGAATATAAAATTGTGGGGATGTATTCCAGCGGCATCAATGTGCTGGGGTTGATTGTCTTTTGCCTTGTTTTTGGAGTGGTTATTGGGAAAATGGGAGAGAAAGGACAAGTGCTGATGGATTTCTTCAATGCGCTGAACGAAGCTACAATGAGAATAGTTCAGATAATTATGTGGTAAGTTCAAGGATATACTAGCATTTTCCAATAACTTCTTTAAATGGAGTTTGTCACTGAAGAGGTAAGAGCAGACTCAACCTCATGTCTGCTTTTGCATAGTGCTTTACAGAAAGCAGCTTTCAAAGAAAGATTGGTAAAAATTTTTCTTTCTACAGAATTTGATCCTTTTGAGGGAACTGGAAACAGGGCTTCTTAATATATACTGAAGGAGCAGTCCTCTTTGTTCCCAAGAAACTTGAGTTTTTTAGACATTCTTGCTAGATGTTTACAGAAAACTAGTGCACTAGTCATTTGAGGCCTCTTTTGAGGATAAGCGCTACCATTCATATGCCTTTCTGAGTCTTGAACATTATTCTCTGAAAGACATTGTGTTCACAGGATGTCTGTATTGAATCTAACTTCCTTTAGAAATCTGAATTAATATGCAAGCCACAGCACAGAGAAAAATTCAAAATGGTAGGCAAAATACAACTTAGTATCATTTACCTCCTTCTAATAGGTTTTGAGACAGCATTCTCATAATGTTCTCAAACAAGAAAAACAAATTTAATATATAGAAACTTGTGTGATAGTGTTTGGTTGGACTTCACAGCTATTAATAGAATTTTGTATGTGCAAATCACAATTACAGGATCAGGACTATAAATACACACAACTCCTTCCAGAGTTTGATCCTACATGCGGAATGCCTTGTGCCACTTATTACAATACTCTGCTCATGTGCACATTTCATACCAGTACCATGTCAGATCTGACTCTTCCATGGGTTTTTCTTACATCCCAGCATACTGAGATGTATGTAAAACAGCAAACCTGTCGAGGGTTTGCACAATTCTTGCTTCCTTAAAGAAAGGTAAATTAATTTCTGCAACTAGTCCTATGCTAAGCAGCTAGTTTAGTCCCAGGCTAAGTTAAAGCCCTGTGAGACAGGTTGCCTCACTCTGCAGAAAATTACCAACAATGAGACTCCAGACTTAGCACATGCCATACAGGTATTTACTTATAAATTGATTATCCATTTTCTTGCACGTGCCAGAAGCTGTGGCTACAGACTCCCTGAGTTTCTACAGATATGGGAGCTGTTGTTTGAAACAAGACAGAGTTTTCTGCTGAAAGTATGAGGAATTAGTACTGTTTTCATCAAGTTCAGTGCTTAGAGGAACTAGGTATACCTGCTTTTTACAGGTGTAAGATACAATTTTGTTTATGAGATAGCACACATACATTCTATAATAACTTGTCTCTGTGACAGCCTGCTCTCTGGAACCAAAATAAAAATATGCAGTGGAGCTGGTGCTAACATAATTCCTGATATTTCCCTTGAATTTTCTATAGGCAATACCCTATACAGCTGTTCAGATCCATGAGGCATGGCCTCGTGCAGGTTTATTCTGTGACACAGGTGACACAGATATAACCCCCAGTGCTGCTGTGCAGCTCCTGTAACTACAGGAGACCTTTCCCATCTGTGTGTGATTGCAGACTAGACAGACACTGGTCTCAACCCTGCAAACTTCCACCCCCAGGGAGCTTGTGGTTGTACACAAACATTTGCTGTAACAGGCTATATGCCCATACCCCTTCCTGACTTCTGTGTATTCTGTGACACCAAGTTATACAATACTAGCTAGACTATGTGTAGAGTCACATTTACTTTTATTTTCCAGGTTTTTTTCATCACCTCTGTTGTAGCCTTGCTGCAAATGAATTAAGTCCAATGTATAACATAATTTAAAAAAAAAAATCTGTTGTTGTGAAATAGGATATCAAAACATATTTTTTATCTGTTTAAAAAAATTACTCTGGGAGAGAAGTTATTTCATGGTGAGCATACAGTATTTCTGAGAATGCATTTTTGATAGCTTTATTTTTCCTTTCTAGGTATATGCCAATTGGTATCGTGTTTTTAATTGCTGGGAAGATAATAGCAGTTGAGGACTGGGAAATCTTTCGTAAATTGGGTCTTTATATGGCTACAGTAATAATTGGGTATGTAATTTCTTAAATATGTATGCAGTTTTGGAGCTCAGTTGACTACCACTCCATTATCCACCACATCCAATCTTCTAGGTCAGAGACAAAAATTCTCATCAGTGAAAATTATGTGAGGATATGTGAGGATGGTTTGAATGCACATTTTGCTGGATGCATGTTCTGTTTTAAAAAGTCGCTGCCTTGCCTTCTAAAAAAAACCTAAAACCCAAAAGTAAATTCCTTTATTGTATTCACTGTTTCATCTTCACAGCTTGTGCTGAAGAAAATATTGTTGTATTAAAGCTGAGGTTATGAATTATTTCTTATTGGGGCTTGCCAGCCTATCGAACTTATACAAATGCGTGGATTATGTTGCGAACCTCTATGGAACTTTTTGGGAATTTTTGGGCCCAAGGTGTTGCAGCACAGACCAAACTCCCTGCTAAATACAGATGCATAGTAAGAGCAGTGCACAATAAAGGATGCTAAAGAGACTGATCCCTTCCCTCCGCAGTACTGAGCAGACAGCTGACATCAAGAGAAGCCCTGGGGATTGCAGTTTGCTAATTCCTCCTCCAAGGTTAGAGTAGATGGTGAGGCTGCAAAAAGAGAAGTTGTAATCTGAATAACATAGCCAAGCATCAGAACTTTTTTTCTATTCTTTTTTTTTAGCAGTTGTCTATGTAGAACGGTCTGGGTGCAGGAGGTCACACCTGCACAATGTGGAGCCTTTCAGCAGTGGAATTTTAGAATAACTTAACTGCTCCAATGATAGGTTATAATACCAGGTTATTATCTATCTCTGAAAACTATCCTACAAAGGACTCTTTTGTCAGATAAATGTGCTTAAATTTCTGTTTCCAATTCAGTGAAGCATAGCCTTCTAGGCAGTCTTGGTCCATTACTTTAGCATCCACTCCTATAATTCCTTCAGTATACCAAGGATTTATATATGTTTTGTCTAGAGACTCAGTCCAAAATTGTTCGAGAGTTTCTTTCCCCACACGTTATGCATTTGCATGCTATTCTTCAAATGTCTTTCACACACTTTCTGACAGCCAAAGAGAATGGTAATATATTAGTCTTAAATGCAAACTACTTTATAAATAGTCAAGAAGGATCTCTGGGGTTTTTGCATTAATCTGTGCTAGATAAGCATATTTATTTTAAGGTTGTTGTTTTGTTTTATTCATAAGCCAGTATGTTTGGACTAGCTGTTTGAAAATCAGAGATAAAATTTATTTCTAAATAAGAATTACTGTTCCAGAAATAGCACTGATTCATTACTTCTTCAAAATGTTACAGAGATGAGTACAAGTTATTTTCATCTAATGCATTATACAGTTTTTGTGAGTATTTCTTTGCACTTGGAAAATAGGTCAGATTTTTAAAGGTTTCAAAAGCTGATATTTACCAAGAGATGGTAAATCAAGACTCTAATATTTTCTATAGAAATTATAAATGACACCCCAACCACAAGGTAGATAGAAATCATTGACAGAATGACAGTGTATTACTTCTGCTGGTTTTCTATGTCATTAACTCCAGTTAATTCAGAGAAGGAATATGTTGAATGGATTACTACTGCCCCTTTTGACTTCAGTTTTACATCAGATAGTAAGTTTTAGTTTTAGATGTGATAGCAAGTTTTATGACTATTTACCTATCGATTACTGGTTATAGGTTACGATTTTACTGTGACAAGGCAAGTCTTCCTTAAGGTGTGTGTGAAGGCACAGTGCCTTCTCCAAAGCACTTTTATTGCAAAGTAACCTGCCACTGCATAGCCTCCTGTTTAGCTGGTAATCATTTGTTTGACAGGCACAACAATTTAAAGTAGATCCCCAGGTGCCATCAAAAACATTAGTGAGCACTAATTTGCATCCTTGGAGAGAAAAATTCTCTGTTCCTCCAAACATGACCATGTTCCCTGATGGGTGCTCTGGTAGAAGACCTCTGCAGCATTTCTGCCTCCTGCAGAGCAGCCTTCCATGAGTGCTGCTCAAGGCGTTGTTTTGCCTATTCTCTGCAAAACTGACCATCAGGGAGAGCATGTAATAATCAGATCACAAGAGCAGATATGAACACATACACACAAAGCTATAGGCTACAAGGAAAGGGGGCTTGTTCTACATTTTTCAGCCTGAAAGAATACCTCTTATTCTTACCTCTCAGGAAAAAGGAGAAATGTTGCTCTATTACAGCGGCCTGAGTGGGTCGCTGCTGGTGAGAGAGAGACGGTGAATCTTGTATCTTGATCAGAAGGCTGAATTTATTAATATATGATATAATACATTATAATTATACTAAAAAGAATATAGAGAGAGGTTTGCAGAGCTGCTAGCTAAGCTAAGAATAGATAGAAAAGAATCCACAACAAAGTTGTGTCCAGGGACTCAGTCCCCTGGCTTGCACTGATGATTGGCCCTTAATTATAAACATAGAAAATGAGCCAATCAAGGTGAATCCTATTGCATTCCACAGCAGCTGATAATAATTGTTTACCTTCTCTTCGGGGGCCTCTGGCTCCCGAAGAGACAGAAATATGAAAGAAAAGGATTTCTGTGGAGAAATGTCTGTGACATTGCTCTTTGTTTGGGTCTCTTAAAAACTGCAGTTCCCACCATCAGTTTGGTTTTCATTCTTATGTATTTGACCCTGTCTGCAGTGTATTCTGTTCACTGGTGTCTTCTGTAACTGCTTTTCATCCTCTCTTTAAGCTTGAACCTGAAAATAACAGGTTATCTTAAATGTTTCTTGTATTCCTTTTAAAGATATTTGTCCTATCCTCTGCTTTCTTTCCTTTAACCTCCCTAACCAGCTCACCTTCTTCCTAGCTTAATTATTCATGATCTTTCATAGCCTCAGCCCTACCAGGACTCATCCACCATTGTCTGCAGCTCATCTCAGTCTCTCTGTCTCGTTCAGGCCACCATGAGAGAACAGACTTCCCCCAGTGTCTTTGGTGCAATTTGCCACTAAGTATCTCAAGTCTCTCATGATTGATGGTTACAGAGTCAGGATGAGGACATATTAGAAGTTACAGCAGAGGAAAGTCAAAGTGGAGACATAATTTAAGTGCCAGAGGGAACTCAAGCTGAAGGGGGTCGGGGGGGGGGGGGGGGGGGGGGGGGGGGGGGAAGGAAAAAAAAAAGAAAAAAAGAAAGGAAAAGAAAAAAGCTGCGGCAATTCCTTGTCTCTCCTTGCCTGTGCCTTTTTCTCTTCCTAATGCAGCAAGGAAGCTACATCCCTGTAAGAGATATTCCTACATGGAATGGAATGGTAGCTTGGGATTCTGAGGGACATGACTCTTCCTAACTTAAAAATGAATGCTATTAGAATTTCTGTTTTCAATTGCTGATTATGATTTTGGTATAAAAATTCTGCTGCTTTCTGATAATTGCATCTTATGAACAAAAATAAATATTACTTAAAATTTGTTTCAGGAAAACCAGTAGTAGCAAAGCAGATAAACAAAAATATTTTGAATAATGTCATGTTCATGCTACTACTAAAAAGATGCAAATCTAAATTTTTCAAATAACTAAGTCAGTATGCTTTTAGACTTAGACATACTCGAAATGCTTACTCTCATTAACATTTTGTTAAGACAGCAAATGGCACCCATCCCACTTTATTTTTTTCCTATATTCACTTTGTTCTCAGGCATGTCACAAACCTAGCAATTTATACAATAATGCCTTGTGTTGGTGCATGTATAATTTGCTAGATTTCTTTCTAGAGTTATTTATAAAATTTTATCAAGACATGTTGCATGTTATTATTTACATTCCACTAAATATATCATATGATTCTACAATTCTGTGATATGTTCCCATACAGAATGAAAACTTCAATGCCTGTTCCTTTTAAAAAGATAATTTTTCAAGGAAACATATATGTAGGTTTTGTGGATGATTTTTCATGCCATTGTGGATTTCTGTACTGTGACTACTGGTCTCTTAATTGTCTGGTTTTGGCAGAACAAATGGTACCATTATTTATTGCTATCTTTATCAACTGCTCTGAAACCATAAAGCATTATTACAACGCAGGAATGTGCACAGGAACATTTGGTAAGAACAGAGTAAATATTCCAAGGTCATAGGTGACAGCAGTTTTTGGGTTTATGTTTCCAGGCTATGTGATAATTTCTTTTCATGAAAAGCGAATGTGCTATAATTGCAGCCTTTGAACACAGGGAGTATTCACAGACTCTTCAAATACATATCATTTCAAACGCACTTACAGCAGTCAGTTTACCTTTTATCTTAATGTCCACAAGCTCTGCATTCCTGTGCATTCAGGATTACTGCACAGTGTTCAAAATCAATGCATAGGCTGAAGGATGATTTCATCCCTGAGACCTATACAAATGCCCAGGCAAATACATCTGAGCTGCTAAAGTCAAGAGAGTGAGTTGATCTTCTATGAGTCAACCCACCTAATTTTAAAAATTAATACTTTCAAAACATAGTATTTCAGCATCTTACAACATTAAAAATGCTTAGACTATATACACCTCATTTAAACAGTCTCAAATACCTCACCACATTTTAATTGTAGACCTGAGCTTAGCCAGTTTTGCCCACAGCAGATGTTGATTTTTCTAAAGGTCCATATTTGAAGATTCTGCAGAAAATGTGCATTTCAGCTGACCCTGACTGGAAAGCATATTTACCTTTATTTCTAAAACATGTTCTGTAATAAGGGCAGACAAACTGAGAATAATAATTTGACTTGGCTTTCTGACTCTGGTTTGCATTGTAAGGATTTGGGAGAAAAGAGAAATGTTTAAGTGTTATTTCAAATCACCCTCTGCACATCACTTTAAATATTACGTATTAGTTTAGTCTTCTAATTTTTATCAGTTTAAAAATTTTTCAAGTCAATTCTTGCTCAGCTTAGGAGAGACAATTCATATATGGTGTCTCCTTTCCAAAAGGAAGTGTAGAACAGCATTAGTCTGCTTTTTATTACATTCTCTCTAAATTTTTCACCTAGGTGAAACACCTTTAGTGTTTCATTATTATATTTGAGGACAGAGCTGGGTACCTATTATCAACATCTTAGTAAAGAAAGACAATGAGATGGATCTATTTGTTTAACTAGTTGATTTTATTTTGCAGACTTGCAATCCATGCCGGTATAGTTCTGCCGCTTATCTACTTTATAATAGTAAGGAAAAATCCTTTTTGGTTTGCCATGGGGATGGCTCAGGCACTTCTTACAGCCCTTATGACCTCTTCCAGGTAAACAAAAACAGTATCTTTTCTGTAGTGTTCCTAACAGTATTGCATGGTCTGTGCTCTGCTTTTATTGCTCCTTTTTTAAAAGCCCTGGTATCAGCTGGACAGTTCTCAGTCCCTCCGCTGGAGGCTGAAATACTGTTTTCAATGTTATTTCTGTCATAACCAAAGGACACTACAGAGTGTGTTAGCCTTACACCAAATGAGAGTCTGCCTTTCCCTGGAGGAGGCAGTTCTTTGCCATTCAGTTCATTAGCCGCAGACTTGACAGCATTTAAGTGGTTGAACATTTTTTGTGACTACATATACCATGGCAATTTACCATGTAATTTTGAGAACTAACACTTAGCTATTTCTTCCAATATTTAGAAGGTATAAGAGAAGTTGCTTTGCTTTTTCATGGTGCAGCCTCCCTTCCTGCCTTAGATCTCCTTTTGAGTCATAGAGCAGATCATGCTCTGAGCAAAAGGAAACATAATAGAAATGGTGTGTTGTTGCTTTCACTAATTTTATGTGTTTCATTATGTGCCAGTTCAGCAACTTTGCCTGTCACCTTCCGCTGTGCAGAAGAAAAAAACTTGATTGACAAAAGAATCACAAGGTTCGTTCTTCCGGTTGGAGCTACCATCAACATGGATGGCACTGCTCTTTATGAAGCAGTAGCAGCCATATTTATTGCACAGCTGAATGACTTAAAGCTGGATATTGGCCAAGTAGTTACCATTAGGTAAGACTAAAGCCATCACATACATTTTGTGGGAAGTGAGTTTTTTTGTGAATGGTACATTCGGATACCCCATGGGAAAGTTTAACCTATCATTCACAGCATAAGAAATAACAAATATTCTCATTTCTTGATCCAAGGAGTAGCCAGTGCAACCTGATGGGGAGGTAGGATGGATCAGGATATACAACACTGTTATGAAAATTGCTATTATTCTTTCCTGCAAACCTAACTCAGCCTCTACCTTTGATCCATCCAGTTTGCTTGCTAGACATGTGTTGCCTGTTATTCTGTAGTGTAACCATAAGAGTACATCAGAACATAGCTTGTCCTATAAACTTGATACCAGACTTTGAGTAAATACTATTCAGGATGAAATCTGAAACATTTAGGCTTCTTTCTTGCAGTGAAATTAAACTATTTGTGTCAGAAAACAGAGTAACATGTCTTCTGAATGCCTTTTCTGGGTTTTATTTGGGATTTAGCGTCACAGCTACAGCAGCCAGCATCGGGGCTGCAGGCGTGCCCCAAGCCGGACTTGTTACCATGGTGATTGTGCTGAGTGCCATTGGCCTGCCTGCCGAGGATGTTACTCTGATCATTGCAGTTGACTGGCTTCTGTAAGTTTAAGGCACCTCATATTTAATCTTTTTTTCTTTTTCCCTATCTTTTTTTTTTTAATGTTTGCATAAGTTGCCTAGAAATGTGTGAGTCTGAGAAAGAAAGCAATAACATCATTTAGTTGCAGAAAATGGACAGAGATTATTCTTATGGCCAGGCTTGTTCAGAGTTAAATGCAGTAATGGCTTTGATTGTGAGATAAGTCCTGCATGGGATGGCAGTGAATAACCTCCCATTCAGAGATGCTGTCTGCCTTAAAGTAGTGGTCACATCACTAATAAATCATGAGCATCATCCTCAAGATAGGCAAATTTGATAGTACCAAGAAATGTCTCTAGAGTGTCAGAGACGCCACCACATTATGCTAAACACATACATCATTCATAAAACTGAAATGTAGCCACAAGCTGCAAAGCACATGATATCGATAAACTGGCAGTGGAGCACAACATGAACAAAGCAAAACTGACCCTGGATTCCCTGTGCACACATATAGCAGGGTGTACACAGATCTGTGCTGCCAGCACTACTTTGCTAGGACTGTTCTTCACTGACAGCACTCAGGGCCCAGCCCTCAATCAACAAGCACACATCTAAATTTGGAAAGTGATTCTTATGCCTAATCTAAACCATATCAGAACACTTCAAAACCTCTCAGTCACATTCATCTGCTCTTTCTGGAGAGAAGCCTTTGCATCAGAAATCTTTTCTGTTCAAGTTACACCAGTGTGTATCTCTGCCAATTTTGCAAAGGCCCAAAGAATCACAGAGTATTCTGGAGGTCAGAAGGCTATCAATACTCTGTTTTGTTCCATGATATAGAGGATTCAGAAGTTAACAAGTATAACTTCAGGTTTTTTGCCTCCTAAACTGTGTGAGCTTTGGTGATCAGGCCAAGGTCTTTTTCACCTGCAGTTTGCATGAATGACATTTCACTGATATCAATCCAGTGATCTTAATAATTTCATAGTATTTGCATGTCTTCTTCAGGTTTATTTACATTCAAGATAAATGCCTTGCTGTTCCTCCTCTGGCCTTTCCAGTCATTTTATTGAAGGATTTCTGGTGGCAACCTATGTATTTCACAGATATATTTAATTTATTTACTATATAACTCAATTTTGCAAATAGAGAGAAATGCCAGTCTCCAGAAAATCAGGGCTATTGTATGGATCCAAGAATCAATTCCATTTATGTATAAGCATAATTTCTCCAAAGGAACCAGTTCTGTCCACAAGTAATTTTCCCAGTCAGCTGTCTGCAACAGGGTCTAATAGTTTTGTTTGCTGTGCTCCACAGTAATTTTGTTTTCTTTAGCTCTCTTCTATTCCTAGTGGGCATTTAATGTTTTTAAGGATAGTGCAGATCAGTACAAACCGCTGGCTCAGAGCAGGTATCTGAAGAGTCTAAGACCACCCAAATGTATAATGGTTCCTTTATCCAAAGTATTTGTCCAGCCTCCTGCAAATTGCAGAACAGAGAGCTCCTGAGTTAGAAGTGATTTTTGTCTTCTTCTACGAATGCCTCATTGCTTTGGGACCCATGTTTCCACAAGTCCTTGGGAGATGAATTCCACATTCTAATGATGCAGAGATATAATTGAATTTTGTTTGTTTTCATCTACACCCTAATAATTTCATTTGATGCCCTTTACTTACCTTATGGGAGTGAGAGAGAAAGAGAATACCCTATTTCTCAGAGCAATCATGACTTTATGGATCTGATTTTTACTCCACTTTAGAAGTCTGTAGCTTTTGTGGGTTTTAGACACAGTATTAGTACATGGAAGGTTCTTGTTCCACCATGAAACATACAAATAATTCAAGATGTTTCTGGTTCTAATTAAGGCAGTTTTCAGACTAGGATATGTTTTGCTGTGTAAATTAAATCAAATAGAATAGTGCTATTATAACCGATGAGTTTCCAGTGGTGTTGATTTCCTCACTTGTCACACTGATTCTACTAGAATCTTTACAGCTCTCTCTTCCTTTCCCTACCATATATTTTTGTTGCACATAGAAAACTTTTTTAGCACTAGAATTCAGCAGTTTTGTAGAAGTATTGGGAAATATTGTAAATATATCCACCTCAAGGTCTCTGCACAGAAAGAGAAACTTGTTCTGCCACAGAACCTTTGTAGTGCTCTGTAGCTGAAAAGAAAAACAGGGAAGCATGGCCTTCCATGCTCCATACCATACTTCCACATCGATTTTCAAATTTTGTTATGTTGCAAGGGTTTGTTGTTCCTCTGCCAAGTAGCAGCAGGTTTTTAAGGCCTGCATGTCACATTTCTGTCTGGAGAAAAATCAATAGTGCAGGAGTATCATATTCCTTTAAGTGAATTTTTTAGTATAGGTTTGTCCTTCAGCCCTTAAATAAGGAGAAGCCAGCAGAGGACAGGCCTTTCCCTTTGTCAGCTTTTGGGCCAGAATACTGGACATACTGGGCTAGGTGCTCTTCTGGCTGAGGACATGACTGTTAGAATGACAAAAGGCACAATGCAGACTCTGCTGCTGCACCCCACAATCTATCATTACAAGAGGGAACCAGCTTTGTAGCATACTTCAAGGGCCTGAGAGGTGATCCTTCCAACATTTTGTAAGGCTATACCACACCACTTGGCTCTAACAGACAAGTGACATGACTTGCGGTTTTGCATGTCCTGTACAAAATAATTTCTCATGAAAATTACCCCAGGCTTCTTCAAATACCTGTGGGTAAAATTCTGATTCTTGTTTTAAAAGACTGTTTTCTTTTAATTGAATAATTACCCAAATCTGCACTGGGAAGAAAACAGTGTTGCATGAGCTAGAGTACCTTACTTTTACTAAAAGGATTTTCTTAACAACTGGATGGTGTGTCTGACAACTTTTTTGTTCCGTAGGGATCGATTCAGAACAACGGTGAATGTCTTGGGAGATGCCTTTGGTACAGGAGTAGTGGAGAAGCTCTCAAAAAAGGAGCTGGAGCAGATGGATGTCACCTCTGAAGTCAACATAGTCAATCCTTTTGCCTTGGAAACAGAAATACTTGATAATGATGAAACACAGGCCAAGGAATCTTACATCAATGGAGGCTTTGCTGTAGATAAATCTGATACCATATCCTTTACACAGACATCCCAGTTCTAAAGCCAATAGCTTTCAGATAAAACAGGAGCACTAAGCATGGCCATATGCAATATCTCAAAAAGCTAAAAGGAAATTGAGAATTAATTACATCTCACATCTGATTTACCACACAGACCCTGATTCTCCTTACTGCTTCTTCCCCTGCTCATCATCTCCCTCAACAGTTTGAACTCATCATTTTTAGTCCTTACTGATAGGCTGAAGAAAAAGACAGTTGTAAAATACTTTTTTTTTTTTAAGAATATATACTATTCCTGAAGCTGTGAAATGCCTCTCTGGAATCAGCATGCTCATAAATGGGTCATTAGCTGGGACAGCCAAATGTGTTTTACTCAGGAGTAGCACAGCATTTTACACATTACCACATCACAAAGTACCTGTATGAAATCCCTTTTTACATCCTTGCCTTCTAAACAGGTTGCACTGTAACTTGATCATTTGCCAAAATGCTAATTTCTGCAGCTGAGGGGATACTACTTGCATGATTCAGGAAAAAAACAGACCAGAAGGGCCTTGAAATAAGTACATTTTACTGTGAATAGGGTTTAGTTTTTATTCAATTGTGAAATAATTAGTCAGTGAAAGAGGTCCAGTATTTATGTAGCTAAGTTTCCTCATACCTTTCATGTGAATGCCAGATGTGAAATAAGTTGCTCTGAGCTTGCTCTTCTGGCACTTGAAGAGCTTTTGTAAAGTTATACTTTACCTATTTAGGTCAACTTTGATGGCTTCCTCATACATTTCCATCAGAAACAGAATCTCATTTTCTATTGTCCATTTATGATTTTAACATAAATAAAATATTAGTCAGCCCAAAAGTAAGAAGAGATCATGAGAACAAAAGTGCAGAGTGCAAATTCTAAATGTTTCTTCCTTGCAATAAAAGCAGATAGATAGATATATATACATATATCAAGAACATAGGAATGAGACTTTTCTCATAGAAAGAAGCCACTTTCACTAAACTCTTTACACAGACTGGTTGGGGTTTTTTGGCTCTTTGGTTTAGTTTGTCAGTTGAACATGCAAGTTTATAGCTGCAACACCACTATAGTGCCAACCTGTCAGCTA
Source organism: Ammospiza nelsoni (assembly GCF_027579445.1). Classification (NCBI taxonomy): domain Eukaryota; kingdom Metazoa; phylum Chordata; class Aves; order Passeriformes; family Passerellidae; genus Ammospiza; species Ammospiza nelsoni. The sequence continues at coordinate 42,391,254 of NC_080669.1, read as the reverse complement.
AACTGTATCTTATGAACCATTTCTGGACCTAGAAAATCATCTCCTCAGGTGGCTTGCTGTAAGATAAGAAGCACCGAGAACTTCCTCATTAAAAATCTCCATTTTCTATAACATTTACACAAGATTTCCATGGTGCAAAAATCACTCTCTCTTGGGAGGAGTTGATGTAACAATTTTTTTTCTGCCTTGCACATTGAAGAAGTTTAGCCATTTTATATATAACTTAAACTGAAATTCATATATAGTTATTTCTTTGTGAATAAGCTTGTGGTAAGCATAAATAAGCATTTATTTGCTAACAAAAAACCCTTCAAATACCTGCAGTGTTATATACTCGATTCAATCCTACACTTTTGTATTTAGACAGACCAGAAGTGTGCCAAAGAGAACTGATTAAGAAGAAAACATTTACTGTAGATTTTGATAAATTGCACCTTAAATTAATGAGACATAATACTGCATTTAAATTTAACATCAAAAACTATATGAAAATGTTAATATAAGTATTGGTAAATTTATACAATAAAAAGAAAATGTACAGATTAAGCAAATCAATCTTTTACGTTTGCAGAAATAGTATGAGACAGTCTTTATCTGTGTAGCTTTGCTTATGGGAGGAAAAAGCCTACCAGTTTCCATGACGAGCCTATAATCTCTGCCTTGTCTTTAACCAGCTTTTTAAGTCACCCTTTTATGATCACTTTATTATTTAGTCACCCTGTTAATGATGTACTGTTAAAAGTGTTCCTAATGTGTTATAAATAAATAATTTCTCTCATTACTCTTGTTTTAGCCTACTATCTTCTCCTTAAGAGTTCCTTTAGCTATGACAAGAAAACCAAACCCCATCAAATTCAGGGTTTATGTTATTGTCTCTAGTGATTTAGCTGTAATTTTGGCAAGAATTGCTCTCTTCCTCCAATAAAATAGCAGCTTAAGAGCAGAGTGCTGAGATTGCAAGAAACCCCTCTAACTACAGATGACCTGGATTCGATGCTATTATTAAACACAGGCTAAGCAGGTGTTTGTTTACCTATAATTTACTCATCTGGATCAGATTCAACTGAGCAGGTGTTGATGGTATTGTTTTGCCATCTACTCATCTATTACATCTCTAACCAAGAGACCAAAGCATATGCTGAAGATCCTCTTAAGTCCAAGGATGCTTTTCTTGACACAGTATTGCAAGTGTGTACCTTCTATATATGTGGAAACACCCTGCTTGAGCAACGTCTCCTCTTTTCCACAGTCTCCTGGTCTGGAAGATTTGAAGAGTGGTGAAGAATCACTGTTAGAAAGGCATCTGCAGATTTTGGCCCTTTACACCATGTTGTTATGTTCTTGTAGGGGTTTTGGGGCTGCAGAAGCTTAGCACAAGATTGGACTCTGCATTTTGAATAGTGTTTGTGACTTTAATTTGACCTGGAGGACCAGGTTACCCACACACCATCCCTGCCAAAATACTCAGGGACTTATAGTTGACTCAACTCTGAACGAGGAAAGCACTTGCACATAAACATACACACGCAGGTGAGCTATATCAGATCCACAAGATCTAAAATTGCATAAAAACCACTGTGACATATGCAATTCACTTGTTCTTTAATATTCTCTGATATGACCAGAAACTGACCAGTGTTGCATGCGCAGGCAGGAGGCAGCCAGTGGACCCCCATGCTGGGACACCACAGGATCTGTGGCCTCATCCTGCCATCACCACACAAACACCTTCTGCATCACTTGCCCCTCCTCACAGGGTCAAGGTCTTTAAGGTGCCTGGTGACCCATGAGAACCCATAGCCTGGTGACCTGCCCCAGACCCATGGGGACCCTTAGCCCCATCTCAGGGTACTGCTCCTAGCTGCAGACCTCCAGTGGAGATGGGGACTTCCTGGGGACAAGGACCTCTGGGCACTGGTATAGGAGGGTTCCTGTGAGGTCAGGGACCTTCAGACTCTCAGGGAACATGCCATTTGAGGGTCATGGGCAGGTGACATTCCCACACTGAAGTGGCCCTGTTCCCAGCTCCATGGCCCTCTACTCCCCCCAAAGGAACCTGCTGTAACAGGGTCAGGGCCAGGGTGTTAGAATCACTCACAAGTTTCTCACCAGAGGAGCTGGAGGACTTACTTGAAATTTGAAATCCTGGTGTCAAAGCAGATCTTAGGCACAGCTGCATTCCCACTGCATGTCACAAGTGGCACAGGGACTAGTGGGAGCTCTGGGACTGAGCATACTGGAGGCACAAAGATGGGCTGGCCGTGCTAGGTAGGACATGCTTGCTGGCAGCCTGGGAGGGCATTCTCATTGTGTGTTCTCAGTGGGCGCTGGTAGCACAGAGATGGGCTGTTCTGGGAGTCCTAGTGTAGCAGTACTGGCAGCACTGGGCTGAGGGTACTGGGACATTGGGCCACACTGAGATGAGAGGCACTGGGGGCAATACAAGCAGTAAGTTTTGGGGTGTGGTTTAGAGGCTGGATGTGCTAGGCCAGGCATTTTGGGGGAGTATTTGTGGTCCATTGTGGATATTTGTGGGCCACGGACTGGTTTTGAGGGCTATTTGGGGTGCCTAAGGGTCATGGAGCAAAGGCTGTCCCACAGAGTAGCTGTCCCCCTCCATGTCTGAGCCCTGGAGGTGAAGGAGGTTTTGGAGTTCAATGTGATGCTGGAGTGGGAGTCCCCTCAGGATAACAGCAACTCCAAGGGCAACCACTACACTGTGCAGAAGGTGATGGGGAAACCCCTACCCACTGCCCCCCAACTGCCTTCCCTTAGAATCCCCAAATGATGCCTGGGTCCTCTTCTGGTTGTGAGGGGACAGCCTGGATGCCAGTGTTCCACTTCTGGCCTCGTGGGGGGAACCCTAGACACATAGATCTCCTCCTGGCTGTAGGGAGTCGCCCAGACACCATCCTGTCCTTGTCCTGAGGGGCCATCTGGGCATCTGGGTCCTATCCGGAGACCATGTCAAGGAGGGCACACCAAAATCTGGATCTCTTTGGGGAGCTGCCCAGTTACATGTCTCCTCCTGCTTGTGGTGGACACCCCAAATACCTGGGAGTTTTGTGTTTTGGGGTGCCACCTGTCCTCTGTCCCTGAGAGCCCAAAGAGGGAGCAGGTGTGGACAAAACCACCTCTCTTTGCTGCCCCCACATCCAGCTGCCTGGGTCTTTCCGGGATTTTGAGACTGAGCAGGGGGTCCCTAACTCAGGCCATGTCTCCATGTGTGTGTCCAGGACTTACACTGAAGCACTCGAGTTCCAGCATGACCCGTGCTCGGGCCCATGGCTCGAGGCACCGCGGCAGCTGAATCACTGCTCTCAACTGCGCTGTACCGGGCAGCCCAAGGGGGGGCGACACCTGAGGGGACGGGGGTCGGGGGGGTCGGGGCACCCCCACTGCTGTCCCTCCCAGCCCAAGGTGGAATGTAGATAGACATCAAGGAGAGCAAGGCAATTTTGGGGCTCCTAACCACATGTTCCCCCAATCCAAGGTGGGGTGACTGAAGAACAAGGGGCCATCAGGGAGGACCCCTTCAGCCAAGAGTCCCTGGGCCACCACAGCTGCAAACATGGGAGTCGATGATCTGTAAGAAGTCCCTTCCGATCCGGAAGGGATCCTCCATGGCTCCGCGACAGCCGGCTGACAGGGCCAGGCGTTACCTGGCAACAAGCGACACCACAAACACAGGGACCCGCGATCGGGCCTCTGGAAGGCAGAAGAAGAGGAGGAAGGAGGGTGCTGGCTGCCCTCATTCCTAACTGCAGCTTCCTTCGTAGCACGGAGAAAGGACAGGCGCTGTGTTTTCGGGCAAGGCAGCAGCCATGGCGTCAGGCAGCCTGTTTCAGCTGCTGGATGAAGCCATCGGGACGCCCGAAGTCAATGTTAACTTGGAGGCGCTCCGCAGACTGCTGAGGGTCATATTGGAACACCTGAGCCTGCTGGGTCTGCAGGACGTGATCCCCCAGGAGGGGGCCCAGGAAGCCGCGCCCGCCCCGGGGCAGAGCCCTGCCGCCGAGGCATGGGACACAGGGCAGCCTCCCCAGCCGCCGGGGGAGGACGAGCTGCAGGGCACCAGGAGCGGCTCTCCTGTCACCTCGGGGGCTGCCGACATGGTACAGATGGAGAAGACTGATGCCAAAGAGAGTGGCATCTCCAAGGTAGAGGCTTTGCCCACCCCCCTGGGTGCTCCGCCCAAGACTCCCACTCCCGTGGGGTCTGTGCCCTTATTTGAGGGTTTGGTGAAGCCCAAGCTCTGAGCAGCATGTTGACTCTCATTGTGGGAAAGGGAGGGAGATTTGGAGAGAAAATCTGGGGCTGAAACACTGCTCTGGGTGCCTTGGGCCTTCCCATGTTGGGTCTTTTCCTGCTGAGCCAGGATGTGCCATGGGCTCCCCAGGGCAGGAGTTGGAGTCTCTGGGGTGCTGCTTGCCTGGGGCTCACCCCCAGCACGTGTCTCTCCTAAGCCACTGCTCTCCCCCAGGAGTCCTACAAGGAGATGGCTGGGATTAAGGCCATGCAGTTCAACATGGGAAAGGAAATCCAGAGGATCAAGGAGGCGCTTGGCCAGGTGAGCTGCCACCATCAGCATGCTGCAGGTGGGAGACAGCAGCCAGTGACCTCTCTGTGCACTGGAGGTTCAGCTGCATCCGGCCATGCCAGACGAATGGAGGGTGCAACCCACAGTGCCCAGCTATCTGGCTGTGCCCCCAGGTGCAGGCAAAGGTCCTGCAGGTCCCCAGGGACCCTGCCATGAGGTTCATCCCCCTTACACCCCTCTCCTAGACCACGGATCTCTGCAAGGATCTCTGTAAGGAGATCAATGAGATGAAGGCCACACAGTCCCACATGGGAGAAGACATCCGGATGATCCAGGAAGCACTTCGCCAGGTGAGCTGCTGCCTTTGGGAGGGAATTGGGCCCTCTCTGCCTCCCTGCCTCCTCTGCCCTGTATCCGTGGGTGTCACCCACTGTGAAGGTCACTGGGAGGGAAGAGTGGGAAGGGTGTCCTGTGAGGGAAGCATGGAAACTCAGCCTTGCTCACTAGGAGGCCCCCACCTCTGCCTGCAGATCAACCTGGCAGTAGAGGTCACTGCTGGCCTCAGCCAAAGGGTTGCTGAGGCATTTTGAACTAAACAGTCCTGAAAAAAGGGAAAATGTGGAAAGAAAGAAGGTAAAGGTCTACCAGTACTTGGCAGCCACAGCCCACCCAGGGTCTCTCTGGCTTAGGCACAAGCTGAGTTGTGGATGTTTTGGGGTCCTGATTGCAGTCCCTCTTCTCACTCCACTCCAGGGGAACCTCCAGGATGCTGCTGGCCAGCCACTGGTCCTCCACAGCCAGCCTGCCCCTGCCAAGCCCTACACTTCAGACATGGACAAGCTGGGGCAGAGCCCTGCTATGCAGAGCACCACCCCTGGGGTGCAGACAGGGACCTCCAGTGTCCAGAGTGGCACCACTGTGACACAGCCTGGTTTCCAAGCAGGCCTTCCAACTATGGAGAGCATCCTCAGAGACCTATCTGAGCTCCAAGGCCAGATGTCCTCCCTGCAGAACCTGGCCAGAGACCTGCAGGGTGAGAAGGAGAAGGTAAGCCCATATCAGTCCCTAAGGGGGCAGCAAGAATGCCAGGGGGAGTTGGCAGAGAGGAGGCAGGCAAAGGAGACCATGGGGTCCATGCTCTGACTCTGCCACTACCACCCTTCCCAGATCAGACAGCTGCAGGATGCCCTTGGAAAGCTGGGTGTGACTGTAGCCGAGCGCGAGCACGACGTGGGTGGCACCAAGGAGAGCCTCCTACAGCTGGAGTAAGAGGATGGGGAGAGGATTTTGTATCCTATGGGGCTGCAGGGGAGCCAGGAGGAATGGAGGGTGGCAATCCAGGAGCATCAGATTTGGGGAGCAAATTTTGTGGAGGTTCAGCCTGCCTTGTGCCCTCATCTTGTTGGCTAGGCCTGCACTGCAGGAGATTAAGCAGGAGCAGAAGGAGCTGAGACAGGAGCAGAATATTACCAAGGCCATACTGCAGCAGGTGGTGACAGATGACCAGCTTCAGGATCAGGTGAGGTTAGGAGGCAGCACTCCAACTGTTGTCTTGAATGGCAGGCTGCTCCTTGTGGGGTTCCTGGCCACATTCCCTGCCTGGTCAGGGCCATCTGGGCACCAGGTTCTGCTGGCTGCATCCATTCTATCTCAAAATCTATTCATTCTCCCCTTTTTGCAGCTGAATGAGTTGAGAGCAATGATGGGGACTGGGAGGCAGCAGCAGGGAGAGACACACACAGACAACAAGCTTGTGAGGAAGCTCCTACACCGCTGTGAAAGGCTCCAGCAGCAGTTGGACTCACTGGTGCCACAGCTGGTGCAGAAGTCACTGCCAGACAAGACCCAGGTGGGCAGCTGGCAACATGGAGGACTGCATCAGGACCCTCTGTCTGTGCTCACTGTAATGTAGAGCAGCCCCTTGCTACCCCCCAGCTTGGTTTGGACAGGTCAGCAGTATGGCAGGAAATTAAAGCCTTGATACAAATGTCCAGCTGGCACTGAGTGCTCATAGCCAAGTAACCCATATCTGTCCTTGAGGGCAGCCAGATACCTCTTGCATGACACTATCTTGTCATCTTTCTCCCTGGAGCAGGAGGAGGAGCTGCTAAAGAGCATCCAGGCCACTGTTGTGCGGGTGGAAGGGGACTGCGAGCAGCTCGGCTACCTCACGGGGAGCCTCCGGGATGACCATCGCCAGCATCAGAGAGATATCGAGGTTGGTGGCTGGACCCCCAGAGGCTCAAAGTATCGCCCAGGCACACCAAGGCTGGTCTGATCACACAGAGGTCTGATCCCCTGCCCACCTGCTCGCAAGCCCTTTGTTGGTTCAAATGGCCTTTCCCAAAGAGCAGGGAGCCCTGGCTGGCCAGAACACAGCTCTGACCCTGCTGTGGTGTCATGAGATGCTTTTTGCATTGGAAGGCTCTGTTCCGGTCCCTGGAGGGTCTTGAGAAGAAAGCAGACAAGGAGGACCTGCTGCTGCTGGTATGGTCTTGAGAGGTCCATCTTCAGCCCAGGGGATCTTGGGCAGGGTGACAAATGCACTTTGCTCTTTGGGCACGCAATGGCAAACTGGCTGGATGGGGAAGGGGGAGGGTGTGAGTACTTCTAGACTGGCTGCAGATCCCTTGCCAGGTCCCTCTGTCCATCTCTTTAAATCCCTTTGACCCCATGGGGGTGATGGCATAAGCAGGCCACACAGGAATGTTTCTGCCTCTATCCCCAACACACAGAGGCTGGCCCTGCCTCTTGTACCTCTGCCCCGTCCCACCTCTCTCCTGCCTTTCCTCCCTGCTAGAAAGTGGACAAAGCTGCCCTGGGCAGCAAAGTCAATTGCGCCCATTTTGATGAAACCATGGAGCATCTGGAGGAGAGGATGCGGGAGTTGCTGAGACGTGTGCAAGGTCAGGAGCAGCGCTGGCAGGAGGCCCAGCAGCAGTTCAGTGATGCCCTGGACTCCAAGGTGAGGGGTACCTTATTCTCATGGTACAAAACTGGCTCCTTGGGGGCTTTGCAGCCTGAGGCAGCCTCCCTGTGAGGTTTCCCCCTCTGCTGGCTTTTCCCATGTTCCATCCTGGAGGAGCTGGTTAACGGTATGCATCTGTCCACAGCTGGATCGCCTGGAGCTTGGGCCTTTCCAGAAGCAGCTAGAGGATAACTGGGCAAAGATCATTAAGGATCTCAAGGATGAGTTGACAGTAGAGATTGGCGATGCAGCTGGAATTAAGAAGTGAGTGCAGTGGAATGGTACTGGCTTTGGTAGCAGCACTGGCCTCATTCCTTCCTGTATGGTACCCTGGCATCAGAACAATGTAGCCAACAAACCGCAGGGATGCTGACAAAGCAGCTGCACCTTCTTCACCGATCAGTATCAGGTTCCCCACATCAAAGGAGGCACAAGAATGGGCATCTGCAAAACGAAGCTGTGCAAACCAGAACTGGGGTGTGGGTGCAAAGGTTCAAGGATGGAGAACAGAGGGTTGTTTGCCTGGGCAAGGGTGCAACTCATGGTGCCACAGGCCTCAGTCATGACCTGCCCACCTTGGCAAGATGGAGGGGAGTTGTGAGTACTGACAAGGCGATGACACCAGGGGAAGAGCTGGTTTGGATGGCAGTGTGGGTGCCTGCCCCCTTCCCATCATGTCCCTGCCTGCTCTGGGCAGCTATGGGCCACAGACACAGTTCAGCAGTTCCAGAGCTTATCTCCTTGTTCCCTTGGATGGGAAGAAAACCAGGCTCAACATGCCACAGCTCCCTGTGCAAACACTGAGGCTCCCTGCAGCAATGTGCCTGGCACCTGTTGCTGCCTGTGAGCTGCTGGCTGTGTGCACTGCAGCCCTGTCAGGAGCTCACCCAGCCCTTTCTCCCTTAGGCAGCTGCTGGTCCCTTTCAAGTGCCTGTCCTGCGACCGGCAGCTCAACGTGCAGGTGCCTGGCCCGTGAGTAGCACCCGGCACTGGTATACTGGGGGGCTGCGTGGGTGGGACAGGGATGGGTGTGCTTGTCCCCAGCTGTCTCAGGCACAGGGGTTAGACTCTGCTGAGGGGTCTGGGGGGCTTGACTCTGCTGAGCCCCCTCTGAAGCCATGTTTTTCAGATGTGGAGTGTTCCCTCCAGGAACACTTCTCTGAGGGCAGCAAGCAGAGTGGTGCTGGGGGGTACAAGTCTATGGGTTTTGGTACTCTGCCCCAAGCTGGGGTGCCTTATTTGTCCCCTGTCACCCACCCATGGCTCCTGCCCTCCCCAGGCACATTGACACACTGCCACTGATTCCATCGCTGCCCAGCAGCCATGCTCCACACCCCTCTACCAGCGGCACAGAGGAGCAAGCACAACAGAACAGTCACAGGTAGGGGACATAAGGACCCATCACTGGCCTCTGGTATGCTGGGTAGTCCTGCCTTGGCAAGGGAGATCTCGACCCTGAATGGGAGGCACAGGGCGCCAGGGGGCCTGGGCAGGGTAGGGTAGGGGAGCAGAGGGTCAGCTGTACTTGCCCCAGGTGTCTGGGTTTTTAAAGCCTATACTGCATTGCTCAAGCCCTGGTCTCAGTGGCACTGAAGCCAGGTATTATCAGTTGTATCTGGTCTCAGCCTGACCTCAGGCTTGGTGGGGACTCAGCACAGTGGGACAGGCATGAATTTCCTGCAGCAGTTGTTGGGGAGTCAGCAGGGACACCTGTCAGTAGGGAGCACCCTCTGCCCACCTCTCTGGCACAATGGGATGAAGCTCAGTGATGGACAATGAGCACATCTCCATGCTCCATCCCTCAGGAAGCTGGTCAGTAGCAAGTTCCTCAAGTCGCAGAGCTGCAAGGGTCAGGACACATCCAGTGCACCGCTCAGGCATGTCCTACAGCTCTCCAAAAAGGTAGGGATGGTGAAGGGAAGAACATCAGGGAGGAACAAGGCTGGGAGAGAGATGCTGAGCATCTGAAAGCCACCCTACCTCAGTTTCCTCAAGGAGAGATCGGTTGGGAATGTTGCTTGGGGATGCTGAATTGAGCCCCACATTGCAGCCAGCCATTCTCTCCTTCCCAGCCTAGCATGATTGAGCTGCTGAGCAGAGATGATGGCAGCGTGGACCAGGTGGAAAAGAGGGCACAGGATGAGCTGGGTATGGCCTGTCAGGTTACCGGTGCTGGGGGGAGAGAGCACCAGCTGTTTGCTGGTGATGGGTGGGCAGGGCTCTGTCTGCACACCTGGGCAGGTGCCGGGAGGGTCTGGGGTCTGGGCAGGCTGACAGGGGGTGGAAGCAGGATGGAGGGGGGTGACTGGTGGATGGGACAACTAGTCCTTGGGTGTGTTCAAGACGGAGCGCAGTGTGGAGATGGCCCTGGCCAGTGTGGGAAAACAGCCCATATTTTGGAGGGCAGGGGCCAGTACCCTGTCCCTGAGGGTCTCCGGCCATGCAGATGACCCTGGGCTTCAAGGCACTTACCTCTGTCCTTCATCCCCAGGCCCCACCACCTTAGAAGAGGACCAGCCAGCTTCAGATGTCAAAAACTGATCCCAAGCACTGCAAATCCAGTTCCCCTGGATGGAACTAGTAGCCAGGCAGCTAGATGTGACTGGATGCTTGGAGCCCTGCATGAAATAAAGGACCAGGACAGCTGCCCAAAGGGATTTCTTTTTCAAGTTAATAAAAATATTTTAACCTGCTGTGTTTGAGATATTCTAAGCAAGACTGATTTCAAAACTAACCTCTCACTTCAGAGCTGCTACCCTAAAGCTGGACAGGTGCCACAGGGAAGGGCAAAGTTTTGGTGGGGACAGGAGCAATACAATTTGGGGTGAGGCCCCAGACTGGGTCATTTGGGTATGTGGGGGGTGTCTCTGAGCCTCGTGGAGGGGCTGGAGGTGCCTCAACCCACGGGCTGTCGAGGTGCAAAAGGTGTAGCTCCTCCACCTATGCTGCTGGTGCCCCTGAACTGAGCTTTGGCAAGGCTGCTGCAGCGCCACACATCTTGGGGGAACTTGAGATGAGCCCAAGAAGCACTGCTCCCTCTCCCACATCAGGCTCAGGGCAGGATTTAATATCATCATCATCATCCATGATTTACACTCTGAGTGAGGAGTGAGCTGAAGCACCTCCTCGTGGCCTGAAAACTAGAGTGCACCTTCCTGACTCCTCCCAGGACACTGGATTCACAGCATTAATCTGGTCTTTACAGTGAGCTTGGACCTGCTTTGAACTATCAGTGTCCTTCTGCTTCTTGGCATCATTATTTTATATCACATTAGCAGTGACATTAATTACTGCTGGTCAAACAAAAGTGCCAGTATAAGAAGTTCATTCTTCCTCTGGGCGGGCTGTAGAGGACAGACATGAACGGCGAACTCTGGCCCTGACCCAGCAAAAGCATGCAGGGGGAGCAGAGGGTCATGGAGCTGGGTACGGGCCCACCTCATCGTGGGTACGTCACCCACCCCTGACCTGCAACGCTGCATGTCATCTGCGTGCCTCAGAGCTCCCTGACCCGCTGGGTCCCCAGCCAGTCACAGAGGTCCCTTTCCCCCCAAGATCCTCAACCCCCCAGCCTAGATGTCTTTGTTCTCACAGGTCAATTTCTCCCTAAATATCCTCACCTCTGGCTGTCTCCATTCCCGGGAGGGTCCCACCTGGGGCAACACTGCAGTGTGGCTCAAAACCACCTCATTTAAAACACCAGTTCCGGGTTATGCGTGACACAATAAATCACTAAGCTCAGCCAGCTTATTTAAACATAAAGTTCAGTTCATACTTTTTTTTTGGAGTTTGGTGAGTTTTTGTGCGGAGGATTTGGGTGGGCAGCAAAGCACAGCTGGCTCACCATAGCTCCAGGGGGAAGTTCCTCTATGTGGGAAATTCAGGTCTAAAGCATGGGCCCATACAGAGTGACAATTTTACAGAATAGAAGGCAAAACCTAAAAATTACCCAATCTTCAGTTCTTTTTTGCTCATCCCAGCTATCAGCTCTATTAATGCTGCTGATGCCCTATAATGCACTACAGTGTTTCATCCTATGGGCCTTTAAAAAGGCCCCTTTTAGCTTAAATAAACCCTCAGATGTGGCTTTTTGAAGGGGATTTTGAGCAATGAAGGGACTTGGAGGGAGAAACATCCTGCTTTGCTTCATTCTGGGGAGAAAAAGCCTCTTCCCAGAGCAGGAGAAATTATACATAAAATGGAAAAAAATAAATGAAATTATGAAATTTTATCCCAACAAACTGGATAGGAAAAGGGGAAAGGCCCCTGGAGGGGGCAATTGGGCAAACTGGCAAACCGGTGACACATGAAAAATTTAAACCTCCACTCCCCCCCAGGCAGCATATAGGTTAATTCTGGAAGGGTTTAGGGATACTTCTGGAGCTGTTTCTTCCCCATGTCCACTGCTAGTGCTGATAAAAACAAGTATTATTTTCACTTAAAAGGGGACAGTCTCAAAAACAAAGGCGTTGGGTGTTTATCAACCCCCAACAAAAACAAAGGGGTTGGGGAGCACTTTCTCCTCAAGGCAGCAGTGCAGAGGCCACCATTTCTTTAACACGTTCCTCTCTAATTTGGAGATTTCTTCCCTGTGGGCATTGTTTCGAGGTGGAAAATCCCCATCTCCGGCGGTGCTAGCTGCTCCCTTGGGGAGAAGGCCCAAAATAGAGCAAACATACCCAAAACCAGATGATTAAAAACACAGACCCCTCCCCCGGTTGCACTAGAGCTGTATTTTCTGCCTTCTGGATGCAACAAGCTGCTGATTTTTAAAATTGCCTTTTGATTTCCATTTTTATAAGCACCCATCGGCACCAACAAATTATTAACAGTTGATAAAAAGTTGAACAGTTGTAAACCCACCCCCAAAATGCATCTCTTTTCACTTACAATGGACCTCAGTGAGGAGCAGGAGAAGATTAACACCCTCACCATCGTGGAGGGCCTGAAGTTCTCACTCAGGTTTGCCCCTCCATGCCTGCTGCACCTCCCTTGGATGCACAGTTCCCACTCAGTGTGATCCTGAGGTGTTAGTGGAAGAGGAGCAGCATGAGGAGAAACAGGAGGCAATGGCTAAAACTCCCCCCAGGAATGTTCACCTTCAAGCCCCAAATTCCTGCAAAATGCACCCTTGGCTCCAGCTTTGTGGAAAAAACTTTCCTGTGGGGGAAAAAAGAAACCTTCAAGTACTCCCCTCTTTCATGGGCTGGTATGAGGTGTGCCTGTCACTCAGGAGGGCTTTGGGGTCCAAGGGTCCATGTGGCAGGGCTGCAAGGTGCATCTGCTGGTTCTGCTCAAGGAGTGGGGGCTGTGCACCCTCCACACCCAACCATCTGCCCTCCCATCTGCTGACAGGATGCTGTTGAGCTGCCCTGGAGCAAAAAGAGGCTGATTTCCTTGCCACCACAATGCCAGAGAGCCAGCTGTGGGGCTACTGAATTACACAAAAAGGAAGGAGGTTTGGGGGTTTTTTGTATGGACTTTCAAGTTAAATATCAAAAAAACTTTTCAGACAAAAAGTGGATGGAGTGTTGCAAGCTCATCTGTTGAAGCAGGATGCTGCAAAGAAGTGTTTTGCTTTACACATCACTGGACCTTGTCTTTCAAGGAAAGACAACTTCACCATGAGCCAAAGAGGGAAAAAACTAATTATAAAACTGAGCAGGGCTGTAATGTGTGTTTAGCTGTGACCTGTGTTTTGTCAGGACCCTTGTCTAAAATTCAGGTCCCAAAGGTAAAAGTTTCTGCCTTTCCTGATAGTTTCTCCTCTTCCTCAAACTAAGCTGAAGACTGCATGTGGATGGGGACGCAATTCTGGCAGCAAAGGAGAGACTGGGACTGCAAGAGGCAGAGACCTGCCCAGTCCTGTCTGGGCTTGCTGATAACAGCACTTTATTCCATGGTTGAACCCTAACAACAACCTTCTGCTGCTTCAAGATACTGGTTCATTTAGTTTTGTTCCCCTTCTATTCACTTGCAGGCAGTGAAATGGGGGATGAAATTCTGTCTGTGGCCTCTCTTCCTGCTTACATCCTGGCAGTGAATACAAAGCCCTGAAAAGGCCCAATCCTGAGTGATCCTCAGAGACATAAAACATGGTTTTAACCCACTTCCTCTAAATTCTCTGCAAATCCTAAGCAGAAAAGTTTCCACTTGCAAAACCTTATTATGAGACATCTAGCAGCACGAGCAAAGCCCATTTTCTTCCTCAAGATGAGTTTTGGAAAGCTTTTAGGGACATTCTCCCTGTTTCTCTGGTCCATGCTTCCACTGACAAACAGCTGAGGAACTGGAAATACCTCTGTTCTCCCACTGAGAAGCAAAAGAGAGAAATATGATTGTTAAATTAGATGTTATAAGGAAAATGAAATGGGTCTGGGGGAAGAGTGGGGCTGTTTGTTGTTGAGTGGAGTGTTTGCTGGGGTGGTGGAAGTGTTTGCACTTGCAAGGTTCAGAGTGGATTTTTGGGGAAATCAGGAACAGAGTGTGAGCAAAGCTGGCCCCTTGCCCAGCCAGAGCAGTGGCCAGAGTCATTCACCTGTGAAAGTGGGCGGGGGAAAGGCAAAGACTTCAGTCTGACTATCAGCATCACAGAAAGCCACCCGCCCGCCAGCATAATCCAAATCCACCTCCATGTGTCGGACAGTGTGGCTGTGGGGCAGAAACATGGGCTGGGCCAGGTGAGAGCCTGCAGCTGCCCCAGCACTGCCCCACGGCCCAAACCCCACATTTGGGGCTGAGACCAAAGCAGCCCTTATGGGACACGAATTCCCAAGCCAATCTCCAGTGCCCCGTCAGGAGCAGGACAAACCTCCATGGCCCAGCAGTGACAGCCCCCCACAAAGTCCTGCTGACCCAAAACACAGCAGAGGAACTCAAAACTCTCCATTCCTGAGGGCAGAGGAGCTGGGGGTGATTCCTGGCAGCCTGCAGTCCAGCCATCCAATGACACCAGGATTTGGGGTGAGCTGTGGCTGGATCTAGGGTCATGGTTGCTGACAGGGAGAGGGATGTTCATGAGCCTATATGCATTGGAATATCACCTCCAAAAATTGCACCAGAGCATCAGCTCCAGGTACTGAACCCAAATGGGAGTTCAGTAAGTCCCTGAAGCCAGACTCACCTCTCCATATCCCTCTGAGTCTTCCTCCAGAGAGCACTCCAAGATGTTTGGAAAAAGAAGACGACCCCAAAGATTTTTACCTCTGGATGTCACCCTGGGCCTTCTCCATATCCACCCTGTTGCACAGAGAAGGCAAGACCACCTGAGGTGGGAGACACAATGCCCTTCATCAGGCATCACCCAATTTAGTGTCCTAATTTGGGTGCTAATTAAGCATCAACAGCATTCTGCACCTCCCACCTTCAGTCTTCCATCCCTTAAGGCTAATCAGGAATAAATTCCTGATTTTCTTTTAAATAAATGAGCATCTGTGATGCTTTCACTTTCCAGCCAAATCTGCCTTCCCATTTTTGCTTAATTAATTCCCTTTTTCCCAGTTTTTACACTCCGAGCACCTTTAAATTGCCACCACCTCTACCAGCATGTTGGTTTTTCAAGTAAAATCCTCAAGCTATTTCCAGCTCTGACATCAACAGTCATGGCTGTACCTTCCTCTCTGTGCACCTCGAGAGGAGTAAATTGGGGTGTTTAATGCCAAATTTCCTTTCCCCATTGCTAGAAAATCACTGGGACATCTTTACTCACGTGGGCAAGGCTCCCACGCCTGCAAGATATGATGGAAGATTCCCCCATCACCACCAAGTTTTGGATTAACTATCAACCCCCTCCAGCTCCAAAGCAAAAATCCCAGAGGAAAAGAACGCAGGGAGAGAAGATAATCCGAAAAATGGAGGGCTTGGGGCCAAAACTGGTGATATTTTTGGCTCCAATATCAGTTCAAGATGGTTCAGACATCCTGGAGAGGAAGGGAGAAAGACGCTTAGGGCTGCTTTCCTGTAAATAAAAGCAAAAAGCGGGGGAACAGATTCTGGGGCTAAGTTTCATCTCACTCATAGCAGGTCACCATCTGGTTGCTGGCACTTGGCCTGAAGCTCTGCGTGGCATTGCTGGATCCATGACATCTCGGCAGCTTCACCATGTTGCTGTTCCTCCAGCCTCCAGCACAGGCAATGGAACCAGGAAAGAAACTGTGATTCCTGGTCACTCAGCACCCAACAGAGCCCCTTCAGCATGGCCTGCAGCTTCTGCTTGTCAGCCCTGCCTCGAGTCTGGGGGATGAAGGAGAAGGACTAGGATGCTGGAGGGGGTATGAAGCAGTGTGGCCCCCATGGTGCACCCAGATGGCAGCACCACCCACCAGCATCTCCTGTCTTGTCTCCTCTGCTGCCTCAGTCAGACCAGCATGTCACTTGTCCTCCTCTTGCAGGGTTTTTTGGGAAGCTTCAAACTGCTTCTGCAGGGAAAAGAGGTTTATACTCCTGGAGAAGGGATGAAAAGAAGGAGAAAGGACTGGAACCCCTAAAGTACCATATCCATGTGCAGATGGCCCCATCCTCACCCTCCTCTGCAGCTGCACTGAAGCAGATATGTACATTCATACCCATGTTATAACAAATTTCATAGTTATGCTGCACGCACACCCTCACCTTATCCATACAGTGATACCTGAGCAATACAGGTCTCCCAGACAGGCTGGGATAGCCCACCTCTCCAAAGTCTCCTGTAAAAAAGTTGCCACCACTCCTTAAAAAGTTCACTGACCACCCTTCAGTTTCCATCCCCTTCCCCCACTCCTTGCACCCACAGCAAGGTCAAAACCCTCTTTGGGGACCTCCATTTCCCCTCTGCGCCCAGAAGTGGAATAGGAGCCCTCCACAGCACAGGTGCCAGGTGAGAGCAGGAGTTTGGAATCTCCAATATTTAGGTTTGGTCACAAAACTACCAGCCACTATAAGGTTTCATACTTAGCCCTCACTAAATTGCAGCATTTCAGTTCGGTTTTGGCTTCTAGATGCTTGCATTGCTTTTTTCCTCTAGAAAGACAGCTTGCCTCTGCTCAAAATACATATTCTGGGGGCTGAGTTTTAAGGGAAATTAGAGTCGTTCAGGCAGGGGGGGAGTGTCTAAGAT
Source organism: Ammospiza nelsoni (assembly GCF_027579445.1). Lineage (NCBI taxonomy): Eukaryota > Metazoa > Chordata > Aves > Passeriformes > Passerellidae > Ammospiza > Ammospiza nelsoni. The sequence continues at coordinate 42,374,652 of NC_080669.1, read as the reverse complement.
GGGGATACACTCACCCTGTAGCAGCGAGCAGCCTCCTCGAGCAGCACAGTGGGGTGGGCACGATGCACATGCAGGCAGTGCAGACGAGGACTCCATCACAGTGACAGAAGACAGTGAGGTGCCTGTGGCACAGATCCTGCGCCGGCAGTGGGGCCAGCTCCTGCACGCCTGCCACCACATTGGCCAGCTGCTGGCTGGGGCAGAAGCCACTGATGCCTTGTGAAGGCTGACCTAGAACAGAGGCTAGATGGAGTTAAAGAATAAAGTAGGTATTTATTAAAAGGCCTCAATGGATACACCTTGGGCAGCACAAGAGCCCAGCCAGAGCTACACCCAAGATCAACCCTAAATAGTCACAAAATGGATGACCGATCACGAGACCTCTCACTTTTTAAAGTTCTAGTCCATTAGCATATTTGAGTTAATTGTCCAATTATAGCTCTAGGTTTGGAAGCCACATCCTTCTTGTTTTCCTCTCTTCGGTCCACTGTTGTTTATGCTTTTGGGTCTGAGATTTGGATCAGTTTTCCTTGGCCCCCAGCTATTGTTTTGTCTACCTATTCTGTGACGACAGCTAACTATCCTTTACTGTGAAGTTCAGAACTACACACTAAAGCAGTACAGAACCCGGAAAATATAAAAGCTAAAACCTGAGGCATCACCACCGTGCGGGAATGGCACCCGGCAGTGCAGGCACGCAGCGCCGCCCGCCGCGCACCGCGACAGGCAGCGCCGGCAGAAATTGTGGCCGCAGCTCAGGATCGTGACAGGATCCCGGAAGAAATCCAAGCAGACAGCACAGGTGGTTTCCTCCTGGAGGAAACCTGAAATCTGACGGCCTTTCCCGCGGCCATGGCTGTTTGCAGGACGCGCTCGGGGAGGCGCGCACGGAAAGAGGCCTGGCCCGGTGCTCCTGAGGCGGCGGCGGGCCGGGACGCTGGGGCCGGCGTCCGGACCCTCCCGAGCAAAGGCAATCCCGGGCGGGTCCGACATTCCCACCGCCTTGGAACAGCCCCTCGGGCTAGCGCCAGCCATGGTTACGGACAGAAGGGAAGGCAGGCAGCGGCAGCTGGGGCCCAGGAGGGACGAGTTAGTGACGAGGCGAACTCTCACCCCTCCGGCTGCGCCGGGGGAAGCAGAGTGGGGCCAGAAGGGGGCTCCAGGAGACAAGGATTAAAGCAGGCGAATGAGCAGAGTTCCCTGGAGCTCATGTGGATACCAGCTTGCAGCGGGAGGGTTAAAGTGAAATAAAACCCCACCGCTGTGTGTATTTTAACTATAATAACGTTAACGGAGTTTCAATAGACTATATCTCATTTTAATATAAGACATATATATGTTTAAAAATAATTGCAATTTTTATTATAGAGCTATAAAATAATAAGAAACACATAATATTTAAAATACTAATCAGGAATTGTAGCTACGAATAAGGTAGATAAAACATTAAAAGCAGTCTGATGTTCCCAAACAGTTGTAAAATCCGCTCTGCCCCAAAACTGCTCAGCTTTGGCTTTTTCACGGGGAAAAATAATTAGGGAGAAATTATGAGGAAAAAAACCGCACCGGACATTCGTAAATCGCAAAAAACCGCCGTTTATAGCCTCAGATTTGCCTCTGCCGGGGGCGTGGGGTAGCATGGAAAACTCCTTGTCATTGTTTGATCTCGGCCAGCGGCGCTGTGCGGTCCCGCCACTGCCTCCTCCGGGTGTGGAGCGCGACAGGGCGGGACTGCGAAACCGAGCCCAAACAAACCCGAAGATGGCTGTCTCGGGGCAAAAAAAAAAAAAAAAAAAAAAAAAAAAAAAAAAAAAAAAAAATTATTTTTTTAATTATACTTCTAAGAAACACCCGGAAGATTACTTTGGTTATCAGCAGACCAACCTAATGCTTAGTCAATTCTTAATTGTTTCAGGCACTTACTGTTCTTTTCAAAGGAGGATCTCAGCCTACATAAGGATTCTGCAGCAGCAAGAAAAGTCAGGAATATGCTAGGTATAAATATTTTCCCAGGAGTTTTCTCCTCGGGGTGAGGTGGCGGTGAAGGGGCTACACGCGGGCGAGGCGAGGCAAAGAAAAAAGCTGCCCCTCGGAGTGGCCGCTGCCTTAGGTAGCGGTGGCAATGCGGTGTGAGCTGCCCCTCGGGGTGGCCGCTGCCCGCGTCCCAAAGAGCTGCGCCGCGGGACGGGCAAGGCGGCGGTACCGGGGCCGAACCGAGCCGTGCCGGTGCCACCAGAAGAGCTGCCCCGAGGGCGAGACGGCGCTACGAGAGGCGCACCGCGCGGGTGGTGCGCTGCGAGCTGCGAGCCGCGCTGGTCGCTGCCCAGACCCCGGGAGCTGCACCACGGTACGGGCGGGGCGGCGGCAGAGGGGCCGCACCGAGGCGGGGGTGGGGGGCGAGATGTGAATGGAACGTACAGAGCAGAATAAAATAAATAGAATTAAAGAGCCGCAGCGGGGGATGGCCGCTGAGAGCTGCACGGCGGGACGGGACAGGCGCGGTCCCGTGGGGAGCGGCCGCTTATCGTGTGAGGGCAGGCGACAGCCAGAGCCGCGGCAGCCGCTTCCAGCGGCGGGGAAGAGCGGGACGTGCTGTTCTCAGTCAAGGCTGTATAGCTTAGGACCCGGGACAGGCCCGCCACCCTGCACCCGAGAACCGGGACCGGTGTATGCCCCTTACTCGCCTGCTCCCTTCTTCCTGGCCGAGCGGAACCAAGAAATACCTTAAAATCTAGCCTATGCATACACACACACACACACACACACACACGAACAGGCGCTTGCACAAAAGAAAAATTGAGGGTGGCTTTTTTGTTTGTTGGGGGTTTTTTCGCCTTTAATTCATGACCTACATGATGAGCAGCAACAGAAGATTGGTCAATAATTATAGCAGCTGGGAGGGGAATTTTCATAAAACCATTTGTCTCCCTAGGAGTATGGGCAGCACCTAGAATGAGGATGCACAGGTGGCATCTTGCAGAGTCCATCTACTGTGTCCACGTTCTGCATCTCCTGGCAATGACCCCTACTAGCTACTAGCCAGCTCCTGACCCCAGCAGAGGGCTCTCTGGCCTCATCCTGCTCCTCCTTCTCATCCCACTACACCCTTTTTCTCTCGGCCAAAAGCTGTAGGAGAGGAGTCGTGCCAGTCTCCAGCATCATCTTTGCTGTGGGGAGACCCATGGGGGAATCCGTGTCTGGGAGGAGGGAAGAAGGTGGGGAGTGAGGAGGTGAAGAGCCTGCTGTTGCTCTTCCCTTGGACAAGATCCTCTTCCTCCTGAAATGCCTCTGACTTCTCCCCAGATAACTAAATGATCCCAAAATGCAACTGAATTCCTCCCAAAAGAACTCTGAATTCCTCCCCCCAATATAGATGAATATCTGAATTATCTGAATATATCTGAATATCTGAATTATCCCAAATACCTCTGCATTCCTCCCCAAAGCCTCCGAGTTCTCCTAAAATATTTGATTTCTACCCAAATACCTCTGAACTTCTCTAGGGTCTCCCACAGAGCATCGCTTTGGTGGCAGCAGGAGCTCAGGCTCTTCTCCAGCTGCTTGGGGAGCCCCGAGGGGAGGTGGAGCCTCATTTCACTCAAGCTGGGAAAAGAAATTAGAGGGACAGGTGTTATGTGATGGATGTAGCAGCCAAGCACCTCTCCACAGCTGGAGCGATAAGGATGTGAAGCAACCAGTTGCCACATACCTGCTTAGGATCCTCCCAACATCCTAAAAGGAAAAAGGGAGTTCAAGACCCCATAGGCAGCACTTTGGGACAGCTTTTGGGTAAGAAAGGCACTCATCTGGAGCAAGCATTTGGCCTCCAGCTGCCCGATGAGTCTATGGAGCTGTGCAATTCCCTCAGCCACCCGCAATGATTTTTCGGCGTGGGTAGCTGTGGAGGTGCCGTCCAGCTCAGCCAGCCGCCGCAGCACGGGGCGCCCCCGCTCCGCCAGCAGCGGCGCAGCCGCTCAAACTCAGCCTCGATGCAGCGCCGCTCAGCTTCACTTATCTCCTGGAGGAGACAAGAAATCCGCATGCAACCCTCAGACCTGAATTTTCCCCTTTTGAGTTAAAGGACAAAGTGCTTCTGCTGTAGCCAGGGGGGGCTGTAACACTGGGGCAGGGCTGGGGATGCAGCTAATTAGCGACTGATTACGTACTTCACCCTGATATGGTTTGGCACTGGCACAATGCCAGTGCCCTTATGAGAATACCCTCTCCCTGGTGTCTGCTGTGAGATGTGACCAGGAATAAGCAAAGCAGGCTCCTACTTAGAAATAAAGAAAATTTTATTAGCTAAACTACAAGAAAATAACTAAACTACAAGGACAGAAAAAAAAAAAAAAAAAAAACACAAGGAAAATGAAAACCTTACAAAAGCATTTTCCTCCTCCCCCCACCAAATTTCCCAGTACAATACATCTCCCAAATCACCAACTCTCAGTCCAGCACCACCCTTTAGAATACCCAATCTTCAGTTTATCAAGAGTAAGGAGTCCTTCTTGTGCCATAGGATTCCCCCAGAAACACCATTGAGACCTTTTGTGTTTCCTGTCACAGGTGACACCGCTCGGAAAAGCCTTTGTCGTGGTGACATCTTCCTTTCATGCTCAGTGCTCTCACCACTGCACATGGACCAGAGCTGCTTCTAGGGTTCCCCTTTAAGGATGCTTTGCCCAGTTCTAACAAAGAGCTTAGTCTCTCACTTTTGGGACACCTGTCCCCCCCAAATTTCACCCCCTGGGGCTGAGGGGTCTCAAAAACAGAGATCTTCTCTTCCACTGAAGTGAGAGAACCAACCACGCTCCTCACCTGTTGTCTCTGTTCGTTCACTCTTACACATAACATCACTGCACTCCCTTGGCTCTGAGCCATCGCCTCCCCCTAAATGCAGTCTCTGTGTCACAGGGAAAAAAAAATGGTTCAGTCTATGGCCACACAAGAAAAGTCCATCCAAAAGGCCACTCTGTCATCTCTTCCCCCACTCAAAAGTCTTCTCCACTTCCCTAGTGGCCCATCCCCTCTTATCTCATCTCTTATCTCTCTTCTCATTCAGCTCCAGGAGGATCAGCATTTGCAAGATTTCTATCATGCAAGAAAAGGGTTAAATATTTCAGTCTCTGCCTGTCCCAGAGCTTTGGAACTACCACGATGCCCTGCCGGGCACCTTCTCGCTGCACTCCGCCTTCTCCTGCTCGCCGGCTGATATCAAATTCAGACGCCGGCTCTCCCTCTCTCTCCCATGGGGTGAGGGGTGGGCGGAATGGCTGCCCGATGCCTCCTGGGGCTCCTCCACCCTTCCATCCTCAAGGGCCTCCTCACCCCCCATCTCTGTCCAGCCCCAGGCCTACCACATGGCTGCCCCTCACCCGCCCAGCAGCAGCAGCTGAACAAGGCAGGGAGATCCGACCTCTTTGCCTCTGGAGCCTCTCGGAGCAGCAGCTCTGCTTTTTAACCCCTGTGTTCTCAGAGGCATGTCCAAATGTCCCAATGGCCACACCAGGTGCCAATATTAAAATCTGAGCACCCATTGGTTTGACTACAGCATTCTAGAATTCCCATTTTTCAGTCAAACCACCACAACCCCATGATTCTCCTTTTGCCTCCCTTTTTGCCATTCCTCTCTATATTCTGTCCAAAACCAATCCAGGTCCTGAGAAGCAGGGGGGAGTGTTAATTCCATGTTAACACATGTCCCTTTGTGACTCAGTCTGGGATGACAATGAGCAGCACCATTACATTGATTTAAAGTGTGGATAATAAGCAGCTGCACATGGAGGTGGTGTTTGCCAAACCTGCCCAGGATCTGCGCCAACCACTCCAACTGGATGTAGGGCTTTACAGGGTGCCAGGATGCCTCTTGGATATGATCCCACCCGTTTCTTCAAGAGGGGCTTGGGGAAAAATAAATACCCAAAGGCTCATTCAGACTGCCGTAGAACCTGTATCAGGTAGTCCTGGTGTCTCTTCACTCTCTCTCCGGTCCAGAAATTCTGCCAACACCTTCCTTAAGGATTGCACATGAGACTGCATTTTCTCCTGAATACACACACACACACACACACACACACACAAAAACCAAACCAAACCAAACCAAAACAAAAAAAAACCAAACCAAAACCAACCAAAAAACCCAAAAACAACAAAAACAACAAAACAACTTACAAGTGAAACAATCAGCTTGTTTCTATAATCCTAACTTCAAAATCTTACATTATTCAGGGGAGGAAAGCAAATAATCCCCCTAAAAAAGCCCCCTCATTGCCTTCCCTGGAAAGCAGGGATCAACTCATTTTGTGTTTCTTCCACAGCTAGGAGCAGGCACTAGAGCTTTGCTTTCCCAAGAAGAAATTAAAATATTTTCACTTTGCCCCTTTTTTCCACGGGGAGAGAGAGGGGGAAGGACTGATGGGTCACAGGAAGGTGATCTCACCTCAGAGATCTCATCTAGTTCTCCAAAAGTCTTCATGACTACAGCCTGTGGTGTCTCACTCATTGCCTCCTGAGGGGTTTTTGTCTCTTCAGCACCAAGAGATGAAGTTCTGGCCAGTGTCAGCACAGGGATTTTGTGTGGCTGCTGTGGCCATGCTGCCCTCCTGGCGAGGAGAAAGGAGTGCTGGGGGTTGGCCATGGCACGGGGTGAAGCTGCCTGCCCTTGAACCGCCCCTGATTGTTCCTGTGCTCAGTTCACAAGCTGCCCCAGCTGGAAAAGCAAACGTCATCACCCACAAGTAGTCTTTAAACAAATTTTAAACAAGTTTGTCTTATTTCCAGGCATTGCTGTCACATTCCTCACCTCAAAGCTACTCCAAACTTTGCCTTGTTCACCTCCATCATGTGTAAGGGGCCAGAGTCAGGTTTGGGGAACTAGGGAGGCAAAATTTAACCGATTTTTCCTTTGTGGTGCCATGCAATAATGGGGTTTTTTGCAGTGCTTTAATTTTCCTCCCTTTCCTCCCCAGTGCCTGTGTTGAGAAAATAAATGGCCCTGATATGGGGGAAAAAGGGGCAATCAGATGGTGCAGGTGTCCAAACACGTCATGGCCCCATCTGCAGGCACGAGATTGGAGGGCTCCTCCCTTCTTGGCTGATAAAAGCTGGCAGAGGCTGAGACAGGACTGAGCTTTGGCTGAGCCTGTGCCAGAGAGAGGAAGAAAAAAATCCCAAGAAAAACGCAGTGGAGAAGCAGCCAGTAGAAGAAAACCATCTGGAGGAACGCACATACAGCACCAGGACAGCAAGGAAAATACCAAGAAGGTTTGAGTAAGAGGGAAAATCCCAGTGCGGATAGGGGGGTTACATCACCCTGATGTCTGGGGAGGGGGGAGAAAGGGGATTTTGAGCCCCCTCCCCATCCCATGAACTCAAGAAGGGAAGGGATTTACCCTTGCTTTTGTCTCAAGATCTTTGTTTTGGATTTAAAGGTATTTTGCAATGGAGGGTCATGATGATTATTTACTTCTCTTCTACCTGTAGCAATCCAGCCAGGGAATTTGGGTGAGAAACAGCATGGCTCCTGATTTTATCTCCATTTGGGTGATTTTCTCACCTTTTTCTCACTTTTACTCATTACCCTGCTGCTTTAATCCCCTTATCTGCAGATTTGCAGATGAAAACACAGGGAAAAGAAGCAACCTGTTTGTTTTCAACTCTCACAGCATGGTTTATTCAATCATTTTGGGGCTTTATTACTCATGCCAGGGCCCTTTAGCATGGGCAATCCCTTGTTTGCGTGCAAAATCCCACACTGACTTCCAGAGGAAGAATTTGAAGCCATTTGGTGCCAGCTCTTATCTCCCCCATACACATTTTCTCCAAGATCAATAACAAACTTCCCCTCTCACAAGATTTCTCTGGATATGAGAGATGAATGTGGCTTATCTCAATTTTAGGGACTTTCCTCACTCAAATAACTTTGTCAGATTTGACTGGTGAATGGTGGAGGCAGAAACAGATTTAAGATGGACAGATTCAGCCTTCAGCCAGCTCAAGGATTTGGGGGTATAATAATATCTACAATGGAGATGGGTTCATTCTAATGTGCTACTCTTGTTCCTTTCATAGTCATTAGGGAATGAATTGATTTAACCCATCTCCAAGGGTCTTCCCATAAATGAACCAAGCTATGTTGCAACTGTTGAAGAAAAATAATGCTATTTTCTTGAAGTAGTTTGATTAAATGTAGTGGTTAAACACATTTTTTTACATAGAAAGGGGCAGAAGCTGAGATAGCAATGAAGGATGATAATTGGATTTTATCCTTTCTTTCCTTGTTCTGTGCCTCCAGTCAGGAAGAGAGGACTCTGAGGGTGCAATGGCTTTCTTCCTCAAACCACGGCCACGCACATGGGACCTTGCCCTGGACTACCATACCGCCAAACAGTTTGAAGGTAATCAGAGGCAGCTCAAAAGGAGCAAAGTACCTATTCCTTGTGTTTTCTGGGCTGAGATGTTCAATGGGGTTGGAGATTCTCCAGCTCCACCTTCTGTCTCCCTAGGGCCTCTGTCTCGAACCTCCATCTCTTTGTTCTTCCATCTCCAGCCTCAACTGGATATATATCCTCCATCTCCTACTTCCACCTCTTCACACTTATATCTGCAGCCTCACCTTTCCTCTCCCTTTCTCTTTGAAAAGTCACCAGTGAAGGCATTTTGGGGGTGCATTTTCTCTGGGCTTAAATTTGGCTTCTGATCCATTCTCTGTTTTGCTTTTCAGTGGACGTAACCCTGGATCCAGCCACAGTGGGCCCAGAGGTGATCCTCTCTGAGGACCTCAAGGAAGCCACCTGGGGCAGACCTCGATGCCAGAGGCCTGAGGGTCCAGGCCGGTTCGACACAGACCCGTGCATGCTGGGCAGCAAGGGCTTCACCTCGGGCCGCCACTACTGGGAGGTGGAGGCCAATGGGCGCTTCTGGGCCGTGGGGGTGGCCCGTGAGTCAGTTCAGAGGAAAGGCCGGGTCCTCTTCAAGCCCAACACTGAAATTTGGGGCTTGCAGAAGTATGATGAGCTCTGTGTTGCCCTCACAGCTCCCTCCCACACCTCTGTTCCACTCTTCAATGGGGAGATTGGGGTCTACCTGGATTATGAGGTGGGACAGGTCTCTTTCTACGCTGTCAGCAGCCGCCAACGCATCTTCACTTTTCCTGCCTCCTTCAGTGGGGAGAGGGTCTTCCCCTACTTTTGTGTGCTCCTCTCAACCATTAAACTGTCCCCCAAGGGCTGATGCCCTGAAAGGATCCTCCCAAAAGCTGGTTGCATCACAGTGGTTGGAAATGCTGGTTGATGCTCCTCAACTCTAATTTTCCAAGTCTTGAAGTAATTTCTAACTCAGTTCATGGTCATTCCTTCATCTTAGATGTCTCTGTTTTGGGTTGTGCCATGGAGATATTGGGTCTGACCTCAGTACGGCTCATCTCAAGTTGCTAAATTCATGCAAAGCTTGTTAAAAGGAGCTGGACTTCCCTGAGCTTGTTTTGAGCTAAAATCTTCATTTTTTTTCTCCCAAATACAGCTTCCTCTGGAAGGTTCCTTTTGCTGACCTCAGTGCCTATGATTGGCTGGGCTTCCAGCACAAATTAAAAATCTTGATTTTTGCAGACTTTGTATTAATACCAGCAGCTATTCCTCATATTAAAACTTATAATTTAATATTGTTTTATATCATTTAAATCCCCTTGTTATCACAAGGATGTGCTCACATCCACTGCCCCCACTCTTTTCCTCTGCTGTTCCCTATGCTTGAGACTTATTTCCAAGTACTTAGCATGTAAATATGCTCCAGATAGAATAAATTTCTTTTTCTCTAAGAAATCTGTATTCAGGCCATCACCAAGTTGCCCCAAACCCAAAAAGAGCCCCCAGAGCTGCCCTGCCACCCCACCCCACTCCCTCAGAACTATTTCATGTGGATCCCCAAAGTCTGCCTTGTCCCAGAAACACTTTGTTGGCCTCTGGAAACATCAATAACCCCTTGCCCAGGGATTCCAAAGTCTTCTTGAGATTTTCTTTCATGTCCCTATGGTGCACCAGATATCTGGGAGTGAGAAGGCCTCCCTGCAGCACCCAAGGAGCTGACACAGAGGTTTGGAGGCCGTCTCATCCTGTTGCCCTTGCCTGAGCTCTGCAGCTCATGTTTATTACAAATCCAGCTCCTCTCAGTGCTGCAGTGGGAGGAGCTGAGCCCATTGTCATCCAGGTAAGCACAGAGCCCACTACCATGGATCCGAAACCTGGAAGTACAGAGGACATAACCCATTTCAGATGGAGCAGCAGGAAAAAGGAGAAAAGTAACATATAGGCTTCCCTTCAGTTCTCAGGCATCCTCATGGGCACCAGCATGCCAAAATACTCACACTGATCTATTTCTAATATGAAACCCAAAGCTTTGCAAGAGAGAAACAAACTTAAAATAAAAAATCCAAACTTAGGATTTTCTCACCAAATGCATCACTCCCATCTTTTAGGTCAAAGGGGAAAACAAAGACCAGTTCCAGATGCAATGTTGCCCTTCCCAAATATTGTCCCATTGCTACCTCAAGTACATGAAGAAATGCACATTTTGTGGCAGAGGAAACACCAACCAACACCTTAATAATGAAAAACATGGACTCACAGGTGAGATAGAGGTGAGCGATTCACCCACATCCATGGCTGCTCCTCATCCTCCCGCAAAAGGCCAATCCAATGCTCTGAGATGCCTTTGTACCTCATCACAAAGCTCTGAAAGAGAGGGAAAGATTTTTACCTTCTTCCAACCAAAGCCCTCCATTTTACCAGTTGCCTATGCTGCTTTAGGGCTTCTTTGGGGCTTGAACATTTCAATCTGCTACCAGAAAATGTCATCTAGAAACAGGAGTTTATCCCTACAGTCCTTGCAGCAGTTGGCTTTGGTGAGGAATTTGAAGAGACCCATGATGACATATTCTCAAATTTTCCCCAAATTCTCACCCCAGATCTTCAAAAAAGACCCTGGAAGAGCAGTCACAGAAACCAAAAGGTTTCAAATACAGTGCTTTTGGTTTTTCCCCCCCATGCCAAGCAAGTTCTCATGTCTCCTTACCAAGTCCTCCGTGCTGTCCAGCATAGCCAAGGAAGCACCAAGTGCTGAGCAGTTGTCCTGGCTGTATGTCCAGTTCCCTTCAACCTCAGAAAAATAGTAGCATTTTCCTCGGTACCTGATCCAGTCAAAGGGGCACTGAAAGCAGGGCTGGGCATGAGGCTGAAAAGCTTGCACTGTCATTAAGAATAGAACAACGTTAACGAGCAGCATCTTCCCCTTGTCTCTCTGGGGTGGAGAGATCATCCTCCACCCCTTGGCTTCCAAAAGTCTTCACCTGTCTCAACTGTAGAAGAGAAAAATTAAGATACCAGGAGAGATCCTGTGAGAAAATAAGCTCATCATGGCCCAGCTTGTGATGTTGGATAAGAAATACAGGTGCTGCACGTTCAGAGAAGGAAATAGGGTGGTAGACTTCAAAAAAACACATTTTAAAGAGGAGTTTCAGAGTAGTTCTATCGCTAAACATGCCCTTGGGTGTTGCTCTCTGTCATTAATGCAAAAGTAGTGAAAAAGACAGGGCAAATGTCCTCTTATTCCTGCACACTTCTTGACTTGGTGGGACTCATGCCAACATCTCCAGGCCCCTTCTTCTCTGAAAAGAATACTTCTGTGTGACTGTACTCCTGAAATGGCTCTTCCTGTTGATTTTCTAAGGGTTTCTTGATGACATCAGTTCCCACACCATGGGGATGGGTTTGTTCTTCTGTAGAAAGACTGCTCTGAAATGTCCTTCTCTCTCTCAGAGACTACAGCAGCTTGGGTGGGCTTTGTCTTCCGCAGGAACATGGAAATAAATCTGTCACAAATTCAACAAGCCAAAATATCTCAGAGACATTACCTGTGAGACTAAAACTTCGACATTCACCTGCAAAAGCGATGGCTGTGATGAGCAGAGCTGTGAAAAGCACTGCCAGCATCACCTGGCAGGCGACACGTGCCTCTGGCTTCATCTCCATGCTGTGACCTGCAGGAGAACAGACCTTCAGTGCCTCTGCAGGGGCTCCCAGGGCAGCAGCACGCCACAGGCCATGCCAGGAGTGTCAAGGGTTGGTCTTGTGCCAATGGCACCGGACTTGGGGTCATTTTGTGTGAGAAACACCAAATATTCTTCTTCATGTGGAACAAAAGTAGCTATTTTTTTATTTATGGGAGCTCTTTGGGGAACAGTTTCCTCCCCAGCTCCAGATGCAAACTCATGAAATGTACCACAATTAAAAATCTGATTTAATTTCTGGGATTTACCTCATTATTAAAATTCAGTGGTGTTTTTTTTCTCCACCTAAACTAACACACTTTGGGTCATGGTGCCTCCATTTCCGTGTCTTGTGATCAAGAATATGCACTTTCCCTTCACCATGAGCAAAGAAAATTCTCTTTTCTAGAGGTTTTATACAAAAATCTTAGTGTTTTCATCTAGTACAACTTCCCCATTTTTTGTTTAAGATTTTCCCTTTTTGTTTCCATCATATGAACCAAATGTTATGGGAAAAACCCTCCTCTCACCTCTTCTTCCTGGAAAAAATATTAGAAAGTAAGTCAGAAGCCAAATATTTAAAAAAAAAAAAGTTATATTAAAAAATTTAAAATCAACAAATGAAAAATCAACCAAAAAATGGAATATTTGTGGGTAAAAAAATATGCCTAAAGAATCAGTTACTCAAGAGCCTCAGGAAAGTTTAATGCTAAATCTGAATAACCCATCGTGTCTGAAATTGGTCTGTTTAGAGCAAAAATTCTTTCTGCTGAGTGCAAAAATTTTCCCTCAAGGGAAGTGCCAGAAAAAGATTTTCCCCCCTACAACCTTACTTCAGCTGGGTTTGATCCTCAAATTACAGAAGTATCAAAATAAAACCCAAACCCAATGATTCTACAGTTCACTGCCCTACAGTTACCTGCCCGCTTGTTCCTTTCCATGCCCAAAAATCCGGAATAAACTCTTATTTCCTCCATTTTTGGGGTTCCACCTCTACAGGTGCTCTTGCCTCACCTGCCAAGCAAAGTTTCATCTATCAGAGGTGTCACAAAGGCTCTCCATGCTCAATTCAAATTTTCTCACAATTTAAAATTTTATCCCTGTTCCATATTTAAACTTTTCTCCCCCCCTGAAGTTTTCCTGCACATTTAAAATTTTGTCCCTGCAATTAAAATTTCCTCTCCCCCCCAGTTAGTTTTATCTGGTTAATTATACTTTTCTTCCCTCAGTTAAAATTTTCTCCCTCTATGTCAAGTTTTCTCCCTGCAATTACACTTTCATCCCAAATTAGTTTTCCCCACCTATTAAAATCTTAAAAATTAAAATTAAAGTTTCCTCAGGTAACATTTTCTCCCTGCAGTTAAAATTTTCTGCTGTAATTAAATTTTCCTCCCTGTAAACTTTTCTCCCCATTTAAGGTTTTCCCCCAATTAATGCCTTCTCCCCTCAATTAATATCTTCTTTTCAGTTAATATTTTCTCTCCAAAATTAAGGTTTTCTCTACTAAATTAAAGTTTTCTCCCCCCATTTAAAATAATCTTCCCTTATTTAATATCCCCTCATTTAAATTTTCTCCTGCAATTAAAAACTTCTCCCTGCAATTGAAATTCTCTCTTCCAGTCAAAATTTAAGACCACCTCCCCTCAGCCCCCAAGCCATCCCAAACCCTGTTACCTGTGTCTGCTCTGTGGGAACAAGCCCAGTGCTGAGGCACAACCTGCTCCTGTGAAGAGAAACTCAGTATTTTAAAAAGAATGTTGTTTGGGGTTATTTTATTGTACTCTTAGGGATTTTCCTGTGCCTCCTCGAGGGCAACGAAGAAGGGGCCACCTGCCCACCCACGGAACCAGGGGTTCCCCTCCAGCTCCACCCAGCAACACTTCACCCTCTTTCCCAGCATTTCCGGAATTTACTCTCAGCTAGGGAGATGGACAGTCCAAAAATGCTTTCTTTAGTGTGCAGTTGGAGGAAACACTGCTGGAGATCACTCTGTTCCAGGATGTCAGGGCACCCCAGAACAGCGTTCAGGGATTCTACAAGGGAGAAGTACAGTTCCCTTCAGCACATTTTATAAGGTTTTTTACTGTAAAATTATAAAAAAATAAGTGTTTTTGCAATTAAGCTACCCAGCTGCAGGTTTTACCCTAAAACCTAATTTATTTTGTATTTTTAGGGGATTTTTGTAATCGCTGGTCACACACCACTGGAGCAGCTGCCTTTGCAGAGGGCAGGAAGGCTGGCTGATAGCAGCTCACCACAAAAACTTTCTGTGACAAAGAAAAGGCTGAGGGGGGAAAAGAAACTAAAAATAATCATGAGACAATAAAAAAATAAAAAATAAAAAGTACATAAACACAAATTTAAAATTAAACTATTTATTTTACTTTAACTAAAAATTCTAAAATTATTTCAAAATAAAATAACACAGTGCTTTTCTTACTGAGGCCTTTGGGTTTATCTTCTTATTTACCCTATTTCTGTGTGCTGGTAGCTACTCATGGAAAATTTCTGCATTTTGCTTGCTTTTTTTGGGGGGGGGTGTTTGAGGAAAAAAACATAATTTTTGCCTCTGTAAAAAGGTGTTGCTTTGGGATACTGTGGCACTGACTAAAACCTGGGCTTAACACCAAAAAACCCTAAGAAAAGGGAGGGGGAAAGGTTACTGTAGGCTGGAAATTGTTGGTGGTTCCATGCAGTAGTCAAAGAATCCCAAACCTGGAGGAAACATAGGTCTAGATGGTGTAAAAGGACACATCAGGAGTGGGAAGATGGGCTTGCAGGTGAAAAAGTCAAAATAAAATAAAGTAACAAAATAAAATTCATTAGCAGCAGGCAGCCAGATGGAAATCCAAATTCTTACCTCATCCTGGGCAGGAGCTGGGCAACCCTTGACCACATTGGATCTCTTTGCCCCAGGATAAAACAGAGACCAAATATTATGTCAAAACCAGCAGAATAAGTCACATGGAGCAAAAGGCATTTCAAGTCACTCCCAGCCCACATTCTGAGGAAGAAACACCAAATGTCACCTGTCTCTTCCCCACCTGCCTGTGGTCACACTGATCTACCTCCTCACAGTCAAAAACCTTATTTAAAGGCTTTTTGAAATGATTATTTATTAATTCTGCTTTTATAGATGTTTAACACAGCCACCAAACCCACAGATGTTTCTACACCTCCAGGTGTGCCGCCTCTTCCTGGCTGCAGGACACCCATTCTCTCTTCACCAAGTTCCATTTACAAGGGAAGGGTGTAGAATACACACACACACACACACACACACATATATATATGTTCATATATACAAACTGAAAAGCAGATAAAAGCCCCGGCCAATACCATTTCCTGGAGCAGATGCAGCTGTGAGGGCGTAGTTCACAAGGCAAGGGGTTGTCCAAGGACAGTGTCACTTTTGGGCTGCTTCTGGGACCTTCTGCGCAACCATGGCTGGGGAAATTGTTTATGCTGATTTAAGGCATCCTGGGGACAGTTCTTCTGCTGAGAAGCATCATGGTAAGTGCTATTTTGGGGAGAAAGTGCTTGTTTCAAATTTTGGGAAGTTTTTTGGATTTGTTTACTTTTAGGTTTGCTTGCTTGCTTCATCTCCATGTTAAGGTTTCCAAGATCATGGAGAACATTGTTGTGGGTGAAATGTCTTCTAAGGTAGCATCCTGGCTTGAAAAGAGGAGAATAAGAGAAAGGAAGGGATGGGAGAGCGTGACAGATATCTGGAAGCCATTTTGCTTCTGAGACTCTTCACCTGGTGGGCAAAATGCATGCCAAGAAACCTAACATGAGCCAACACACCTGGATGGGAAGGAAAGCTGCTGAGATCCTGTCTGGAATCCTGGTGGAAATGAGAGCTGGAGTGACGTTTGTCTCACCAACTCCCAGCTCTAGCAGGAGCTTTAAATTAAGCCAATTTCAGAATGGTTTCCCATCCCCCAAGATCCATCATTGGGTGCCCAAGGATGCTCCTGAGGCTCCTGCAGACCCTCCTCCACCTGAGAAGCCACCCTCACCCTAGACCACATCAGTGGTGATTTACTTCTTTGGAGGAAGCAAAGAAGCTGTAAACTTCTGCTCAAGCTCACCAGCTTGAGAGAGGGGCTTTCTTTTTCCTCTAAACCCCCAGTATTTTCATCTTTCATTTTTTAAAGCAAATGTGGCCTCTTTCAGCACCTGCCTTCTGTCCATGGTGGCACAGGCTCCTTCTCATAGCTGGGGGGCTGGGGCAACTCATCCTGCTGGTCCTGGTGGTGGTGCTGAGTGTATGGGGTGAGTAACCAGCTCTTATCTACATCTCACACTCCAGTGAGCAGCCAGGGAGGGGAAATTGGGGTTTATTTCAACATTTAAGTCTTTGGAGGGGACAAGGTTGTCCTGTAGAGATGCGACATCAAGAATAAGCCCATTCTGAGTAAACCTGGATTATACCCATAGCTATCAAAGAAGAGTGAAGAATACAAGCCATGTTTTTCAGGCTGGCTTAAGCAACTGTATAAGAAAATGAAACCCAGTTTTGTGGGGTTTGTGGTTTTTATCCTCAAATGGCTGCAGCTTCTCACCCCGGATTACTGCTCCAAGTTTTTCAGGGGTCCCCACAGCCAGTGGTGAGAAGCGCTCCACAGCTAGGCAGTGGGATCCAGGGAAGGAACCAAGTGGAGCAGTGCATGTTTTCACCCCTGGTGCGGTATTTCTGCAAGCCCCAAGGGGACAACCCCACAGGTAATCCCCCTGTCAATCTGACTCTTCTGGGAGATGTTCAGGTGAGACCTTTGTGGGGATCTTCTACTGCAAGAAGAGAGACCCTTGGGGTTGTGAGACCACAAGAGTTATTTGGCAAAGAGGAGTCTTGCAAGGAAGAATCCTCTTTTCCATGCAATTTGTGCTGATCCCTCCTCCATGGAGGAGCAGCATCAGCCCTAGGGAGGAGGTTCCTTGCCACTCTTCCTCCACCTCCACTGGCCAATAATGTCCTTGTGGTCACCCAGCCTCAGTAACCTTCCTTCTCTCCAGTGGCTGGTAAAACCACATCGATGTGAAAAACCCAGCAATGGGGAAAGAGCTGGGGTGTGGGATGGGGTACCTTCAGTACCTTCAGCTGGTGGCTGGGGAAGAACCTGAAAGCCTTTCAGAGTGTCTCATGGCTTTTTCTCCCCTTCAGCTTATGCTGGCTGCAAGCTGTGTCCCCAGGACTGGCAGCTTCACGGGGAAAGATGCTACTGGCTTTCTGAGGAACTGGGAAACTGGACTCAAGGCATGAAAAGCTGTGAGAACCAGGACTCCCAGTTGGTGGTGCTCCAGGACAAGAAAGAAAAGGTAAATAGGGAGAAGAAGGCTTAAAAAGGACACAAAAGTCCTGATTTTTAGGTGGGCAGGGAAGAAAAAAGTGCCTATCAACAGGAGGGTTTGGAGAAGCATTCAAAGTATAGGGGAAATTCATGTCTCATGAATTTGAGAGTCAGATTTACTCTGTGAATTTGATTGCCATGAAACCCTCCAGAGGGAGATTTTGGGAGCAACTGGTCACTTCTATTTTCCAGGAGCACATCAAGACTGTTACAGGCAAGAGCCCACCACCAGTGTGGATTGGATTAAGGTCACATCAGAAGGTGTGGAGATGGGTAGACAACACAACTTTCAACCACAAAATGTGAGTATATCCACAGTCTGCTGGTGTAAACAGCAGCTTTGCTCCATTCCAGACCCAATTCATGCTCTGACCCATCTCTCCAAGATGTTGGAGTTTCTGCAAGAGTCTCATATTCCCCCCAGCAAAGTTCTGTAGAACAAAGGTTGGGGAACTGTACCGGAGCACAGTAACCCCACAGCTCCCACCAAACCCATGCAAAAATGTGTGGAGCTTTTCATGCTCCACACGTGGTCCTCATAGATCTTACTGCAGGTACAGCAACTCTCCTCAAATCTGGTCATCCTCCAGCAAGAAATTATGCATGCACAGTGAGACAGTGCAGGAAAAGGGCAGAACAACCCCACCCCACATCTCCTTTTCTGCAAGATTTGGAGAGTTTCCTCCTCTTCAGCAACACAATTTTTGTTTTACAGGCTTGGCACCTCTATGCTCGAGATGGATGAAGGGTGTGGGACACTGAGAGCCAAGGACTTTGAGGTTAAAAGATGTGATGCTAAACACAAGTGGGTTTGCAAAAAAAAGCCTTTCCTTCTCTGCTCTGTGACAGCAGAAGATGGAGAGAAAAGCGATGCCTCCATCTGACAAACATGCACCCCAAAATGCCCACCCCACAGGACACTTGCTGCCAATATTTGGGGTGAAATAGCCCCATCCTCACATTACAGCTTTGCAGCAGATTTCAGGGTTTGCAAATCCTCTTACCATGAGGATCAAGACCAGTTTTGGGGGCACAGATGAACCCCTGAGCTGGAGGATCAGAAAGGCCTGTGCTTTGGGCACAGTGTTGATAGGGCTGTGGCATCAATAAAAGCTTATCAAACTGGTTTGCTTCAATTTATTGAAATAACACAGGCAAGAGCACGAGTGGCACATCATGCAAAGTTCATATATAAACATTGCAAATTTCAACTCAAAAGAGCTTTTATGAGTGACAGATATTGCCTGTATGCATCTCTCCAAGCACAGCTGAGAGTGTCAGCACATTGATGCAAGTAACTGGGTAGATGCAGGCAGCTGGGTTTTGCTCAAGTTTTGAGGATCTGGAGGGGTTTGTTTTTCTTCTGAGTTGTTTTGTTGTTGTTGTTGTTGTTGTTGTTTTTGTCATTGTTTTAGGGTTATTTGTTGCTGTTGTTTTGGAAAGGTTTTCTGTTTTGTTTTTGTTTATTTGTTTGTTTTTTAGGTTATTTTGATTGTGGACTGGGGTTTTATTTGGTTGGTTTTGTTGTTTTTACCAAATTCCCTCCCTTTTTTGGATCTCCTTCAAATGGTAGAGAAGCGTGCAAGATGCAGGGAAACTTCTTCAGCTCTGGATTTGGAGGGAAGGGAAGGGAAGGGAAGGGAAGGGAAGGGAAGGGAAGGGAAGGGAAGGGAAGGGAAGGGAAGGGAAGGGAAGGGAAGGGAAGGGAAGGGAAGGGAAGGGAAGGGAAGGGAAGGGAAGGGAAGGGAAGGGAAGGGAAGGGAAGGGAAGGGAAGGGAAGGGAAGGGAAGGGAAGGGAAGGGAAGGGAAGGGAAGGGAAGGGAAGGGAAGGGAAGGGAAGGGAAGGGAAGGGAAGGGAAGGGAAGGGAAAGGAAGGGAAGGGAAGATTTGGTTGATATTCAAGAATCACCTCCTACAAGATCAACAAGCGCCATCACAACAAGTAGAAGAAGAAAGGCGGCTGGAGACTGGAATGACTATGTTGTTCCTAACTGAACTCAAAAGGAAACACACACCGCAGTGAAAGCTGGGACAGATTGTGCAGGAGGGATACAGAGCTGTAGTGATAGCACCAGGAAAGCCAGGGCCAGCCTGGAGATGAATCTAGCAACATTTCTGCACATGAAGGGTAACAAAAGAGAGTTCTATGTGTAGTTGTAGCAAATAGCAAAAGGAATAAAAGGACAGCCAGGGAAAATGTGAACTCTTCCTGGATGGGGTAGAGGTGCTGATAAAAAAGAACATGGAAAAGTCTGGGATATTCAATACTTCTTTGCCTCCATGTTTTCTAGTAAAACTGTCCTTGAGGAATCCCAAGCGCTAGAAGACAGAGGAAAGTTTGGAACATGCCTGGCCCTCCACAAAAGGAAAAATAGATTAAAGAGAGCTTAAACAAACAGTACATATATAAGTTCCTAAAGCATAAGAAGTTGGACCCACAAGTGCTGGGGAAGCTGCATGATGCCACTGCAAGTTCACTCTTTATTACCTCAAAATGCCATGGCAACTGGGAAAGATTCCTGAAGAGTGGAGGAAAGAAAATGTTACCTCTATTTTCAAGAGTGGCAACATGAAACATCAAGGGTACTACAGGCAGAGCAGCTTCAACACAATCTCTGGGCAGATAAAGGAACAACTAATCCTAGAAGCCATTTTTCCAAACAGGTGAAGCACAACATGGTAGTCAACATGGATTTATGAAGAGGAGGCCATGCTTGACTAACCAGATAACTTTCCACAATGTGGATGATGTAACTGTTTTGGTGGATGATGGGAGAACAGTGGAAGTTGTTTACATCAATTTCAGTAAGACTTGTGACACTGGCTCTCCTAACAGACTCAGAACAGCTGGCAAAATACAGGTTAAAGAAGCATACAAAGAGGTGCATTAAAACAGCTTACCTGCCATGCCCAGACTGCTGTGATCCCTGGTTTAGAGACAAGACATTAGTGGCGTATCCAAGTTTTGGGACCAGCACTGTTAAACATCTTCACCAATAACCATGAGTACATCTTTCAGCAAGTACACAGTACACAACTAGAAGGACTAGCTGATCTATAAGGTGATTGTAGATCAGAGATAAGGTATGATTCAGAGGCTCTTGGTCCAACAGAAAAAGGATGTCAGAGAGAAATCTCTTAAAGAGCAACAAGGATGAATGCAGATGTCTGTGTCTGGGGACGAAAAACACAGCATACATGCTGTGGCCTGGCTGACTGAAGAACAGCCCTGCAGAAAAGGATTTGAGGACTTTGGTGAACAAGCTGACTATGATATAGTGATGCAAGCTGATGGCAAAGGCAGCCAACAGCCTCCCAGGCCACATTAGGAAGGGAACTAAAAGCAATGTGAAGGGAGGTGGTCTTTTGTCTCTACTCATCTCTAAAGCCACACATAGAGCACTGTGTCCAGCTGTGAGCTCCCCAGTACAAAAATAAGACAGTGAAGCACTACAAAGATGACTAGGAGACTGGAACATCTTCCAAATGAGGAAAGCCTGAGAGAGCTGAGACTGCTCAGCCTGGAGAAGAGAGGCTTGGGGGTGCCTTACCCACATGTACACATACCTGAGGGGTTGGAATGAAGAGGGCAATGCCAGGCACTTTTCAGTGCTGCTCAGAGACAAGAGGCAATGTGCACAAATTGAAAACCATGGAATTCCATCTGAATACAAGAAAACACTGTTCTACTGTGAGGCTGGTCAAACACATTGCCCAGAAAGGTTAAGACATTCAATGAGCAACTGGGCATGATTTTGAGTAACAAGTTCTAGCTGTGAGCAAGAGAGTTGGTCTCATGAAATGTTTTCCAATAGAAACAATTCTGTTATTCTGAGATTGTGCAGTTGTCTATGACTATCTAATGCGAGGATATAGGGAAGATTAAGCCAGGCTTTTTTTCAGGCAAGAATAAATGGTGTAACTTTTAATTAGATGGAGGGAAAACTCTTTTTTTACCATGGTGGTGGTCAGCCCAGAGTAGCTACGAATCCTCTGTCCTTGGAAATATTCAAAACTCAACCACACACGGCCTCAAGCAGTTTACTCTAACCACACCTGCTTTAAGGGGAATTTGGACTAAGTGGCCTCCAGAGGTCCATCTCAAGCTGAAGCATTTCATGATTCTCCATGGCTGGATTTAAAAATGTAACTCATAACAGCTCAACATATTTGTGGTAGCACTTAAAATACACATGACTCTTAAATATAGGGTTGGTAAAACATGCATACTGAGGAATACAAGACCAGGACCTAGGCAAAGGCAAGTTACTCTAGCTAGCTATCATTTTAGATTGGAAATGCTGATCACCTGAGATATGTTCCCCTATATATATAAATAATCAGAAGAGCACTGTCCTAGTAATTTTTAGTGCTTTGAAACATTCAGATGGAACACCCCACTGACTAAACTCAAAGGCTTACAGATGAAACCCCAGAAACCTTTTCCATTAACTTGAATGACTAAAAAAAGAATTTGATGGATCTAAGGGGGACAGACAAACATTGCCATATCACCAGGTGCCTCAGCCTACTTGGCCCGTCAGTAAGTGCAAACAGGCCCAGAGATTTCAGAAGGAAACAGGAGGCCTAGCTCAAAAATATGAAAAAAACCTGCTCATTAAATCCTTACCAAATATTGAAATGTACAGATTGGTTTATGTCCAAAATAAAAGGAGAAGGTTAAAAAGAAAAAATATTTTAATGTGTCTTTTGAATTTGAAATTCAGGAATATCTTTTCCTTTCCTAAATATTCCTAACTCATTAACCTGATTTTCACCAGAAATTTGTCTATGATATCTAGATACAAATGCAATAGTAAAAGTAGACTCAAACAGACTCAGTAATAGGTTGTAAAAATTGGAACCAGACCTTCATCCTTAGCATAAATGCTTACCTAATTTTTCCTTCTGTACTGAAGTGGAAGCTCTCCAATAGTTGTCTTCATGCAGAACTCTATTTTTTGGTGCTATTCCCTTGATAATAACTGTTAATCACTGCATATGCATCACTCTTATAATCAGAACACTTCAAAACCTCCATTGAAACTGCATAATCAGAAATTACTAAAGGAGGCATTTTAGCTAAAGAAGCCTTACAGCAAATTCACCAGCAAATAACAGTGGCAGTTTTCCTGTGAAAAGCAGCACTTTGATTTTAGTCTGCTCTTTTAATTGGTATAAACTGTACCAGAAGGGGAACACGATGCACAAGGCCAGCATGTTCCAAACACACACTTGAGGCACTGACCCAGGCACTTGGTAGTGACTTTGACACTTCCTCATAAAGCCAGTATTGTGAAGAAAGGGGAGGAGAAACCCTTGATCTACAAAAAACACATACAGTTTTTAATTGTAAGTAGCAGCTCCTTTTGTACCATGGTGGAGGTGGACTAGCTTAACCCAAAAGACACTTTCTAAAGTGATGTGAAAAAGAAATTCAGATTTGCTTTTCAAGGCAGGTAATGCCATGAAAAATACTGTAAAGACACTAATGAACAACAGCCATTCACTTACCTTAGACTTTGAATTGTGCATTTCTAGAAGCTAGTCTCTTTCTTCCACAAGAATGACAGAGAAATCATGGTACGGTACCTTCAAACTTCATTTGCCCCTACCCTTATGCAAAGAGGATAATATATAAGCAGTAGTGATAAAGAAGGAAAGACGTAAGGTACACTTGGAAGGAAATATGATGACATATTAGTAATTTGAATGCAGAATCTGGCTGGCCCAGACCTAGCCAGAGAAATGAGGTGATGCTGCCATTTCTCCTTCTGGATCTAAGCTAGTTTGAGGGTACCCTCAAATCACCTGTTCTTTTAAAACATGTCACCACCTTCTTTGTCTTCATCAGGTTCTTAAGGACCAAGTTAAAAAATTGTACAATGTAATGTTTAGTTAACCTGAGCATATATTTCTAAATTTCTATTCCAAATGTATGGAAAGTATTCCTGTATTAGGCAGAACTTTGTAACAGTTAGATTTTTTTTTAAGTCCAGTATTTCTATACTTGCAATTTATATATAATACCTGATTTTGTGATGTGAAATAATGCCATTACTAGTTTGTAGAGTAAGCATGAGAACCTTCTGAATGAATCAGTGCAAAAGTGAGTTCACAGGAAAGATGACCCTCCCTGTTCAAAGCTATTGTATGCTGAAATACACTCATATTAATAAAACTGAAGTCAGTTTCATTGCTTCTTTTGCATAATCTAATCCATAATGTAGTGAGAAGTATGAAAAAATAATTATTCTAGGCTGCTGTTTCTCCTTCTGGAAACAATGAACCCTAGAAAAAATAGGCAGTGGGAGGCCTTACAAAAATAAAATACCCCCAAGAGAAGAGTGAGAACAGGCAAAGTGAAAAAAACAAGGCATGTACATGAGATAAAGAAAATGGACAGCAATCTGGCATCCCCAAGGGCCACTGGCACAAAGAATCTTGAAAATCTTTTAAGTGACTGGACCTTTCACACTATCTGTGGAGGAAGGCATATAGCTCAACATAATGTTTTGTTATTAGATCTTCTACCAGCCTACAGGGTGTGACTAACAAATTTAATTGTTAGGATGGCCTGTACTTGGAACATTCTCTCAGCACTTCTATATTCAAAAGCGCACAGGAGCACTCCCCTCTGCTCAAGAAAATTAAAAAGAGAGTCAAACTCCATTCCACACAAAATTGCCACTGCCACTCCAGTCCCTTCTTCAGACACGTATGATAAGCACTAGTTTCAGGCAACTTACCGGAAAATAAGGAGAAACTGTCATCGCTAATTCTCTATCCATATCACAACAGGCAGGAGTCAGCTTGCATTCTGGGAACAGAAAGTCTCCTGTACTCCCTTCAAAAAATGCGCAGTCATCCTCTACTAAAAGAAGAAAGAGACACCTATCAAAAATAGCTGTCAGGGTTGTTATATAGAATTGCCATTGCTGTGCAATGAAAACTTCATACATTTATAAATGTGAATGAATGAGTGAATGCTTTTGACAGAATGCTGCTCGTCTCGCGCACAGTGATGCTTTCAGAAGCAGGTGGTGGTTGGAACATTAGTGGGCCTAGGAAGCGTGGTACAAGAATGGCACATATTTACAGGATTAAGAATCCTGCAGATGTTGGAAATCAGCATACTGTCCTTCTCTGTTGTCAGGGAACATTTCAGTTTGCATTCCTGAACACAGCAAACAAAACCAGAGAAATACAGCAAGCCCAAACCATTTGGTCCTGTATTTGTATATAGGAAAGAACACAACAACATCAGGGGTTTTCTGCCTGCTTGACTAAAAGATAACTACTTCTCCAGAAAATGGCTTATTCAATATATCCCCAGAACTCTTACTTTGCTGCAGCTGATTACTTTGTTTTCTGAACAGGAAATTAAGAGGGTAAGAGGTTGGGAAACCATTTATGTTTGCACTGGTTTTGAAAGATTTGGTTTAGCAGAGCAGTCCTGAAGTTTGATGCTGTCATTAACTTTCAAAGCATTAAAGAAAAGTACATTGGGGATGGACACAACTACAAGACTTGAAGGCACACTACTTATTTAGGTTGTAGAGAATGTCCACAGCTGTGATAGAGGATGTTGTGCTAGTGCATATTTTATAAAATATGTATAAGGCATATGTTTATACACAGATTACTAAATCTTGATCTTGATTTTTCAGTGTTTTCAGTACAATTAGAAACTGTCTCACACAGGGAAAAGAATTAAATATTCTAATCCACCTACTGCAGGAATAAAATAAAAACTTTTGATATGAAATTACAACACTTCAATGTTTGTTCAGCAGATGTGTCATCATAAAGTAGTGTTGAAAGATAATCACCATAATTTTCAAAATGTATTTCCTCCAGAGAGCCAGCATGTAGTAAATGAACATTGTGTAATTTGGCCAACGAGCCATACAGCATGCAAGCAGTGTCCTACAAACTGAGGGTGTAAGTATCCATGCATTACAAGCAAAAAGGTGATGCCAGTCTCTCAAGGACAAGGCACAACAGTCAACAACTTTGGCTTTGCTGAAAGTATGGCATTATCAGTACACAAATCCTAATCAAATGGGGGACCAGTGGAACTGCATGGGAGTACAGCTCAAAAGATAGCAGTGCAGGGACAGATAATAAAAGTTGCACTGATTAACTGGCTTGACTTACATATATGCGCAAAGTTCTGTTTTGTTCCCCAGGGATCTCACTGCTTTTGTCTGAATTCCAAGACTGGGAACTGGTCATCACACTGGTACCTGTGCAAAGTTGAGTGCAGATGATGAAGGAAGCAAGCTATCCTGATTACTTTCACAAGATAAAACATGCTTTATGTTTTATAACATAAAGCATATGAGGGACTCTGCATATGTGGATGGGGAGAAGTAAGGTACCCCAGATTACCATGACCAGATATGATGTACCTGGGATTGTACATACTTGGATGAGGGAGCTGAATCATCCTGGGTTACCATGGCAAAGTCTTGTCAAGCCCTACAACACACTTGTCTTTAGCTCTTTTTTCCCTTCAGAAGCCTATTAACTGTGTTCTGAGTAAAGGAGGTCAGTGCTGCGCCATACAGGTGGCACAGACAGAGAAAGAAAATACTTTCATAAGCTCCCAGCACAGGAGAAAAGCTATATGGCACACTGTCAAGCATCTGGTTTATAAACTATAGCAGAAACTAGAGCCTTCCTGAGGTGTGACACTAAGATGGCCACAATGTATATTCTGCTAAAAAAGCTGCTGCCTTCACTTGGACAGGTTCTGTGTCTTTACAGAAGCGGGGACATGTTCACTTCTAATCAGAGGAAAAGCAAACCCTGCAAACCATGCTACAAGGCTGACAATTTTCAGTAGAAGTTAATAGTGAGTTTACCACATTTGATTGTATTCAAAGTTTCATCTTTTTTAGTTGCACCGCTTTTCTGCCTTTCTAATGGATCCCAGCTTTACAACAACCAAGAAAAACTTTTGTGAGCTTTTGACACTCTGAAAAGAAGGCAATACTAAGTTTTGCCATATGAGATCTGACTTCTGCCGTACCAAGGACATAGGCAGGCACTGGTTCCTCTTGTGAGGAATAGACTTTGCGTTTGTCAATATCTTTTAAATTTAAAAAGTTGAAAGAAGATAGTATACCCCACAGTACAATAAGTAAGCCAAATCTCAAAGCTGCATAATTTTGTAGAGCCAAACAACAACAAGAATTAAAAGAGATGGCATTTGATGGATGAAGGACATGTCAGTACTATGCAGAATAAAGAACAGATATTCTAAAGGGCCAGAATATGGTGATGATATTGTTAAATCCTTTGGCATTACGTAAAAGAGTCTC
The DNA here is from genome assembly GCF_027579445.1 of Ammospiza nelsoni. Classification (NCBI taxonomy): domain Eukaryota; kingdom Metazoa; phylum Chordata; class Aves; order Passeriformes; family Passerellidae; genus Ammospiza; species Ammospiza nelsoni. The sequence goes on along the minus strand of NC_080669.1, from coordinate 42,347,929 downwards.
ATCCCTTTTAGAGGTATCAGTCTTTTCCGTCCTGACACACAGAAAAAGTATGCTATGCCCAGGGGACAAACAACCTTTATACACTACACCTACTCATCTGACAGCATGATACCCACAAAGCTTGCATGAAAGTAATCATACAAGAAAATGAGCACTCTCTGTACTAAGCTAGATCACTCTCTTTTTTTTCCCTTGTTTAGGCTTTTATGTAGAGATAATAATAATAGATTATCTCAATTTAGTTTTTGCATCCTTCTCCAGTATCGCTGAGATTTTTGAACCAGGAATAATATCACAAATTACCCTTTAATATATCAGCAACTCTTCAAAGCATAAAGCAAAAAGGAAAGGGAAAGATTACTATCTCAAGCAAAATATCTTGGAAACAAATACCAAATGTACAGGAAATATTTGTTACATGGGGAACATAAAGCATTTTTTTTTATTTGATGTAACAGAATAATAACCAATTTTAGCAAATAGCCTGCAGTTTTAGAACATACATGAATGCTCCATAATCCATGACCTCAACAGTAGCACTCACCTGCCAACCGATGTCCATTTGCCTTTTTTCCATCTTACAAGAACACACTATATGAAGCCTGAAGATGACTATCTAACAAGATGAACTTTACATTTTTGTGTTCTGGTTGAATGTAACCAGAAAACTAGACTGCTATCAGAAATAAGAAGATCAGGATGAAGAAAATAAATATCATGACTGATCCTAACAAATCATTCAAACTATTCAAATCAGAAAAGAATTTTTTTTCTACTCAAGTGTGTATCCACAATATACAAGAAATTATGGAGTAGAAAGAAATACCAGTGGAGGAGGTCCTTAAAATTATAAGGGAGAGAAAGCTAGGGGGCATGACATAAAACTAACACAGTTTCCTTAGTATCCTGATACTAATATCCTTTACAGTAACAAATCAATTAGTATATGGAAAAATATTTACTTGCCTATTACCTGAAGACACAAGATGAGTTAATTCAAATTTTATTACATTAAGTGAGAGATGAAAAATAAAATATAGCAGGGTGTCTGAATGATAGAATAGATGTACTGTTTACACCTGGGACTGTAATCAAAAGCTACCCATACAGAAAGGAATGGAGGAAGAACAGCAAAGGAATGAGAAGAGTGGATAAATGATAGATGAGAAAGGAGATAGATGCAGAGCTACTTTCTACTTTGGTTCCTTAAGTGTTTGTTCTAATATTATTTTCATTATTACTAGAATAGATACACACATAAAAGTAATATCAGGACAGTCGATCTCTGTGATTGACACCTGATGGATTGTAAATCCATCAGGACAATGGGACAGTCAGTGGCTTCTGCTTGAGCTTCTGTTGATTTTAACAGGAATGGCTTGCTCCAGAAAGACAAAAACCTGAAACCCTTTTAAGACAAAGGAATTCCAAGTGAATTAAAGCTAAGGGATGAAAATATTTTAACTAAACATGTGCTTCTGTAGGTATGACTGACTGTTGAAAGTTTACTAGCAATGGCAAGACAGAATGTAGACAGGCCATTGTTATAAATATTTCTTTTCTCTCCTACATCCCCCTACAAGCAATAGATTTTGGCTTTTAAAAGACTGCCTAACCATTAAATGTGACATGACTTGTCAGACTTCAAAATGCAAAACTGCTGATAGAAAAATCAAAAGCACAGTGTCAGGTCAGCCTAGTGTATCACACTAGGTGTCAGGACACAGCCTGTCCTAAGAATGGAAAAATCATGTAATTTATTTGAGGGCAGCTTGCTTATAAAGGCTGACATTCAAGTGGCTCAAATAAGTGCAACATAAAGGGGGACCAACATGTACCAGGTCATGTACTCTAGAAAGACAGTCATACTCATTATGTGAATACATGGATCTACTTTTTCAATTTTAATTATCACCTATTCAAATATCATACTTTCTGTATTTTCCTTTCCGCAGCAGGATCTAAAGCACCTTCAAATATCTATGGAAAAACAGTAAGAAGCAAATAAATTAATTATAACACTCATTAAACAAACCAGCATTCACAGGAACACTTTAATATCTATTAAAAATAATTCTCATATTTTTGCCAAGCTGCCACTGAGCAAAACATTTAGCTAATATTATAAGTTACTGAGTATTTTAGGATGTGATTTACATTTTTTAAGATATGCAATGTTTTGGAAAAAACAAAGCTGAAATTTTATATTCATTCATATAGGCATCAACTTCAGAACAGCCTGTAATTTGTAGGGAAAAAATATCAGGTTTACAGTACCCTGAGTAAAATTCTTTGAACTGTAAACCAGAAGAACCACAAGTACAATTGGGAAATATATGTTTGAAAAACACTTGAATTCTTGGCCAATCCTATAGGACACATCTCAAATTAAAATATTAAAAGCTGTAACTGTAAACACCTTAAAGGACAGTAATTTTCCACAGAAGTTATGGGGAAATTAGAAAATGTAAGGAAGTTTTCCTTTATGTTTCTCTGTATTATGTAAAGTATGTTTGAATGTCATATAAAAACAAAATCAGTTAAGATATCACCTGTGAAATACCTTTTAAGAAACAAATTCAAATTTGTCTGCCTTTAGCTCTTGTCTATTTTGCTACAATGAATTATGTCTTATTCAAATGCTCTTTGCACACCCTGGAGTGAAGTTCTGACCCCTTTGAAGTAAATTGGAATTTTACCACTGATTTTACTTGGGCATAAATGTCAGACATTCTACCTATTTAGAGAAGATGCATTCAACTGCATTCTTCTTGTTTTATTAATATTTGTTACTCTTTTTTTTTTAAGGCATCAACGTCCTTCTTTGAATGACAGGAGTGTTTTCAGACAATATTTTAGCAATAGTCTTTTTTAAAGAGGGTTGACCTAAGCAACGTTTTCTCTAAGAAAATGTGCTACTTCACTGTTTGTCAACACCTACTGATGAAGGTGACAGGCACAAAAAACCCTAATGTGTGGTAAGAAAAAAGATGAACTTATCTAACAAGACGTACTTCATGTGAATTACTTGGTTTAGTAAACGTGTAAGAAACTACTCTTTGGAAGTGGTTATATTTCCCACTTCTGGTCATAACATGGCTGTGGGGTTTCATTGCATAGACATCGAAGAGTCATGTGCTCAGAGCTGCATCTGCCTTGAGACTGGGAAAAGGCATTAATGAGAATAATAGTTCCATGTGTAGTTTTCCACTTGTGTCAAGGACAACCAGAGGGGAAAGGAAAAGCAATCATGCTACTCAAAGAAAAGCGTCTTGAGAGCCAGATGTAAACAATTTTAGAGAAACACACAGGTAGTAAGAGTAATTTGGAAAACCATCAAGAAGACTTTGGATCAAATAGATAAGAAATATACTGTTCCTCTAAACTTGTTGCATACCTGTTTTGCAGATGGCTTCAGCATGGGCTTGCTTGTCAGTAGCCACAGTAGCCTACACCATTTCTTAAAAAACAATCTTCAAACACAACATACATTAACATATAGTAAGGTACAGGAAAAACACTGAGACTCCTCTTATGATCAGTTCCAGGTATGTAAAGGGGCACTAAAACCACTAGTCCATCATTAATTTAGATCTTCATTTACATCATGTGTCTTCTATACAGACAGAAATCTCAACAGACAATAGCCATATTATTATTAGGGCATCATATTGATCCCAGATCAATCATATCTGAATCAAAATAACTTCAATTATCCTCATATAGACTATTGCTGTTACTAATATTAGGTAAGAACTGTCCATGTGGGCGGTGACCTCTCATTACCACTTATGTCAACATTCCAGATCATAAAATCTTAAAGAAATGTAAAGTTCCATTTGAGGAATGGGCCTAATAATGCATCTTATTATGCTGAGATACATGTGAAAGAACAATAACTTATCACTTGTAAAGATAAATAAGATTACACCTGAATTACATCTCATACAAGACTTGAGACATCCACTTCTATCCCAAAACATACAACAAACCAAAGACACCTTTTCAAAGCACACTTTATGAGACAAGAGAGGAGTAACAGGGGGAAGGTATTCATTCTTTTTGTGTTCGTCCAAGATGCACAAACTGAGAAATATCTTGGTTTCTCAGCCAGAAACACACCAGAAAATGTAATCTTATGAAAGAAAATAATACTTTCACATGAAACTCCTTGGTCTAGTCTTAGGCATGTGCACCAGTCCAGGTCTGCAGGACCCTATCTCAGAATGGACTCAGTGGCCCCTGGTGTTATTACTGATAACTTCAAAATGCTATCATTGGGAGTTCTTTCATTTTGTATTTTTGGCTTTTATCGTCCCCTGTAACAGGGACTAAATTTCATAGGCCTTAGCATTACACAGAAACATTTGATTACAAGAAAATGATTGAATGAAAACCATTATTTTCTTTTTCTTCTATCTGATGAGGACTTTTGTGAGCAACATACTAGTATTATCCCTTTGGCCACAGCAGTAATCCTTTTGTTATATAAACAACACACAGCAACAGGTCCCCTACCTTCCCATTTAATGTAAAGTTATCCTGGCGTATTTTTCTTGCAGACTCCACACCTACAACCCCCAAAGAATCAGTCAGCACCTCGTGTTTGGGAGAAGAGCTAAACAGCCAATCCATGGGTAAAAAAGTTGGGCTACAACGAGGGCACATTTTAATCTCTGCAGGGGCGCTATCACAAAGGTATGGCCTCATTATATCCTAACTTCCATTCCCAGATGAGAGCCAAGCTATTACAACACCCTAGACAGCACCCCAGGAGCTCTTAGGACTGAAGGATCGTATATATATGTACACACATACACACACGTGGTTGTTTGCCAGCGCCGTACAGCAGCCTGCAGAGAGGTGAGCGGCCTTTCAGCGGCACGGAAAAGGCAGGATTAGGGAAAGGCACAGGGACAGCCGACGGCACAGGACCGGGCCAGCAGCAGAGACAGCGATGAAGCAGGGAGAAAGGCGGACGCACGGACAGGGGCGCCCGCCAAAGCAAGGGCCGGAGCCGGGGCCGGGGCCGGGGCGGAGCCGGGGCCGGGGCGGGGCCGGGGCCGGGGCGGAGCCGGGGCCGAGGCGGACCCGCGGCAGGGCCCGCCCCGCCCGCCGCGCTGCCTCTAGTGCCGCCCCTGAGGCGCGCCCGCCACTCGCTCCTCCCGACGCGCCGAGGGCGGGCGCTCCCAGCCGCGCTGCCATCGGCGGAAGTGTCGCTACCCCAGTTCCGGCGAACGGGTCGCGCCGCCGGGACGGCACCGGGCATGGCGCTGTGGCTGCCGCGCTCCCGGGACAGCGGCGCCCTGGAGGAGGAGGACGAGGAGCGGACACAGGCTGCCGCCTTCCGCCAGCGCTTGCCGGAGGTGCAGGTACGCCCGTGCCCCGCAGACCCGGCCCCCCGCCCCGCGTCTGGCGCCCGGGAGCGCGGTGTGGGTCGGTGCCGGGCGGCGCGGCCCGCGGAGGGGCGGCGGCGGGAGCGGGGTCGCCGTGTCGGGACGGGGCCGTGCCGGAGCGCCCGCCGGGGCTCCGAGGGCCGGTGGGGACAGGTGGGGTCTGGCGGGCCGCCCTGGTAACAGCTCCACCGCGGGCAGGCGATGCGGAAGGAGCTGGGATGGAGTTATCCCGGCGTCCCCGTGCTCAGGGAGCAGATAGGGAGGCGGTATGTGTCTCTGTTGGCCGGGGCGAGGCGGCGATTTGTAAACGCGTTGTGAGGAATTCTGTGTGGTCTCGCAAGCAGCTGCCATTACGTTACCCTTCCAACGGTGGAATTTTCTTCTTGTTACTGCAGAAATAAAAATGCTGTAATTCTCAAACAAAGTTGGGACAATAAGTTTGATTTACTTGCGTTAAAGTTTCCTTCAGATAGTCTTTCACAAATTGTCCTTCGTATGCCCCTGCCAGAGGCTATCAGCACTGAAGATTTCATAACGTGGCAGTGGAAGGCTGAGGAACTAATGCATATGGATGCATTTTTCTTCACTCTTGGTGGGAAAGGCTTGGCATATTAGTGAGTGTGAATTCTGAGCACACACCTGGAAATAATATAAATAGGGTTGCTTAAGGTGTCCCTTTTCTCTCCCAGCTATGAGTGGTGACATCCTCAACAGATTTGACCTGAAGGAGCACGTGTTTGTGCTGGGCCTTGGCTGCTTTATAACTTAAATACCACTTCTTGTGCCAGTTCAAGAGAAGATGTTGGCCATTTGTTTGGGTACTAATACTGAAATGCAGGCAGCAGTTACTTTACTGTTGTGATCTGACATCGTAAGCCCAATCCTTTCTTATCAGAAGTTTATATTCAGAGTATTCTCACACTTGGCTGCTGCTAATGTTCCAGTCCTAAGACAGCCAGAGGGATTTCAGCTGTGTCAAAAGTATTTTTGCAGTCTGGAGACTATTGCTGATAGCAGCATATGATCCATGATTTTGCAAATAAACTTAGGGTGACTCAAATTGGAAATCTCTTTCTGGAAGACATAGCTGTACATTGCCATGCTTCATCACTTCTGCTGTTATAATGCTGCATATCTAAGGTGCCTTCCAGGTGCATTTTTATTAGCTTTGGGATTTAGGCCAGTCTGCTTCTATAGAAACTGTAAATCAACATTTTTCTCTCCATAAATAGCATGTCTGATTTTCCTCACAGACATACAGCCAAGGGATTGAATTAGCCTGCCAAAAAGAAAGAGAATTTGTGAAGCACTCTGTAGAATGCACATGGAACCTAGCAGAAGCCCAGCAAAAATTTGGTAGTTTAGCACTGCATAATTCAGAATCCTGTGATCAGGAATCTGCTCAAGCAAGGACTGAAGCTGCCGAGTTGAGATGGAGAGAGGAAGAGTGGAGAAGAAAAGAAGAAGCGCTAAACCAGAGAGAACGACAGAATCTATGGAACACAGATCCTGTTAGTAAAGAAGTTTTTAATAAGGTATGACCTACATCATTGTGCATGGAAGCAAGTACTAACCTGTTTTGTTCATTCCAGTTGTTACTTGTCTCTGAGTGTCTTCTGTGTCATGTACAGCACAAAAACACAATATGTCACTCGCCTCTGTGCCTGGGAGGGTCATGGAATATACCATGGAATAGACCTTTCTAGGAGCTGTGCTCAGGCACCTGTAGGACAGGGAGGTGGTTCGGGACATTCAGCACAGCTGCACCAAGGGCAGGTCCTGCCAGACCAATTCTTCAGTGGCCTTATCAGTGTCCTGTGACGAGGCGGTGGCATCAGTGGATAGGTGAAGGGTTACAGATGTCATTTATCTGGACTTCTGCAAAGCCTTGGATGTGTTCTCATACAGCATCCTTCTCTTGATGAGTGGACTGTTAGGTGGATAAGGAAGTAGTTGGTTGGTGGCATGCAAAGGGTCAATGGCTCAGAGTCCAATGGCACAAGGATGGTGTCCGTCAGGGGTCTGTGCGGGGACCAGTGTTATGTCTTCATTAAAATTAAACCGACGGATTGGGTGCACTTTCAGGAAGTTTGCAGATATCAAACTGAGTGGTGCAGTTATCAGACATGAAGGAAACCTTCCAGAGGACCTGAACAAGATGCAGAAGTGGGTCCATGGGGATCTCATGTGTTTTAACAAGGCCATGTGCAAGGTGCTGAACCTGGGTCAGGGCAACCCCCAGTGTCAGCACAGGCTGGGGATGAGCAGATCCCAGCAGCCCTGCCCAGAAGGAATTGGGGGTGCTGGTGGCTGAGAGGCTGGACATGCCCCAGCCATGGGCACTGCCAGCCCAGAGAGCCACACGTGTCCTGGGCTGCATCCAGAGCAGGGTGGGCAGGGAGGGGATTCTGCCCCTCTGCTCTGCTCTGCTGAAACCCACCCCAAAGTAATGCACCCAGTTCTGGGGTCCCCAATACAAGAAGGACTCCTGTTGGAGCAGCTGCAGAGAAGCACTACAGAGCTAATCAGAGGGCTGGAGCACCTTTGCTATGAGGAAAGGCTTGGAGAGCTGGAGTTGTTCACTTGAAGAAAAGAAGGCTCCAGGTAGCCCTAATTTACTTTCATGTGACCTTTCAGTACTTAAAGCGCCTTATAAGAAAGAGGGAGAACATTTTTTATCACAGCCTGAGCTGAAGGACAAGAGGAAATGGCTTTAAACTCAAAGATGGTAGGTTTAGATTGGATGTAAGCAAGATTCTTTTTTATTATTAGGATATTAGGACGCTGGAACCAGTTGCCCAGGGAAGCTGTAGATACCCAATCCCTAGAAGCAAGAGATTGGACTGGTTTTGGAGCAACCTAATCCAGTGGAAGATGTTCTTGCCTGGGCAGGGATGGTTAAAACTCTTTGGTCTTTAAATGTCCTATCTGACCCAGAGTATGAAACTGTTAGTTTGCCTCTAATACTGTCTACTGTAATACAAATTGTTTAGCATGACCTTTTTTTAATAGGAGGATCTTATCTTTGATTTCACAATTTAATTTCAACAGCTATCATTGCCTTTTCCTGAGCCCTAAAGTCACAAGCAAGACACAGTCGGGTGATAAATTTGGTTAACGTTTTGTGAAGGGTCCCTTCACATGCGCTACACACCGAAATACACACTGAAAAATGCACTGAAGGTGCACATGTGACATAAACTACAGTTTTATGAGTGTAGCAAATTAGCATAATTGAGAAGAATGTCCAATTAAAAACACAGATTTTGAGATAATTCCCCCTCTTTGTTCAACTCTCTTCTGAAGCCCCCATTCCTGTCTAGTGCTTTATGGTGGAGTGTTGTCCTTGGTTTCAGAAGAAACTAGATGAGGATTGAGCTTTTAGGAATGTATTTTGTCTTTCTTGCTAACTGAGTAGGTAAAATTGTAGTTATGAATCTATATAGTTATACAATAATAGGCTGCAGAGCTACAAATGGACATGAAGAACATAAAAAAGCAAAAATGAGTTTCTCATCACTATCACATCTCCTAATTTCTCCTGATCCAGACTGCAATGTACATGATTCTCATTACTAATAAATCAGTAAGTTCCTATATGAAAACAGAAGTTTTTCAGAGATTTTAAGGAAACTTTGAAATTCTGTTACTAGGTAAGACACTTTCTGAAAAAAATCTTCCTCAAATATGATACAACTCTAAAATTAGAACATAGACATTTAAATAGTAACATATTAAAGTATAATAACTCCTTTATGTCACTAAACAGTATGTGTGGATTTTATGTGATAGTACAATCTTTCTCTTTCTCTTCCTCAGAGTTTTATTAATCAAAAAAGAAAAGAAATTGAAGATGAGGCTGTGTCTGAACCACTTATGCAAAAACATGAACAAAAGATTAGACACTTCGGTGAGTGTGTTTTTCCAACATCTTGTGGCTCCTACAGAATTTGTTGATTTGCTCCTTCTTGTACAGAATGAATGCTAATAAATGAAAGACCTAAATGACAGACTGTTCAGTTTTATTTTATCAGGACTCCAGGGATATCCCACACCAGTGGGAAAAGGCAGGGACATTCCTAGACATATAAGTCATGTATATAAAAGTGCATGGGTAATCCATGGCTCTTTCCTTTTTTGAAGGAGATTAAGTTAAATGTTTTATTAAATTATTTTCTGTTACTTGTTAATTTATAAGGGTAATGGCTGATTAAATGGACATATTTGTTAACACCTGCACTGAGAGTATGTATGCTCAGAATTGTGTGTTTAAAACTGTACTTAGTTATCCGCTAGGTGTCACTTTAGCTCTGTTGTAATTTTTAAATCCGACTGAGCACAAAGCTGATCTTGTAATGTAATGTAAAATTTCTATGGTTCTCTGAAGTGCTTGCCATTCGGACTGGTTTCATGCTATAGTATTGTACAGCCATATTTGGAATTCTGGAACAATCAAGAATAAGACTGTATTGGCAGAATTCAGTTGTTCTTACAAAGTTGTTTTTACTTTTTTTTTGGCTTCTGGGTGACTTAAAGCTGTTTTAAAGAAAGGGCTTTAAAAAGAAAAGGGCTTTTAAAGAAAGGGCTGTTAACCTTAGCAAGCCTTTCAAGTATCAAGTAAAGGCAAAACACTGTCAAGAGTATGCAAATAGTAGTAAATTGGCACAGGTTCTTTTAAGTACCTTAACTGTTCAGTGTAATGATATTGGAATTAGAAAACATCTCTCCTGCTGTTCATTTCAGCAGGTAAAAAAAGAGGATATTATCTTGTAGGCTTCCTAGCTGAGAGTTGGGCAAAATTACTCTTTGTCTAAATTCAAATTAGACTGTTAAAGAAGCAGTCTTATTACAGAAGGTAATTTTTTTTTATACTTCCTGTGTTCAAAGCCATGTTATTATTTTAATTTGTGATACACAAGTCCATTGTAGAAAGCCACAGTACATTAATGCTTTCTGAAGTCACTTGTTGCATGCTAGCTGCTGCCGAGCGGCAGTGTGGACTTCGTTATTGCATGAGTCCTGCTTCTGGATCCTCTTCTGGCTTCAAAACAATGAAGAACTTACACAGAGTAACTTGAAAACAGTCAAAAGAAATACAACCTGTTGCTTTCTCTTTCAGCATTTGTTTGCTAGAACTAAGATTAGCTCAGGTCATTACCATTGAATTATCTTCAGCCCTGTTGTAATTATGTGCTGATGGACAGGTGAAGCTGTACATCCAGTACCTGTTGCCAATAATGACTGTCAGAGATAGGACAACTTGAAGAAGCGCTATGAGTATTGAGTTCTGATTTTTACATTTGGCTTGTTACTTGAAGTTAGTGCCATGATACTGCCATTCAAAGTTCTAATTAACTTTCCAATACTGGTGGGGGTTTGTTTTTTGAGATCAAACTGTTTGTATAATTAATTTGAATTCTCTAAAAGTCTAGCAAACTGTATCTTAGAAGCACTTTAATTTTTGACAGGTTACAGGTTCTGTTCTTTTATTTGCAAACATTTAGAGGAATTGTGTTTGTTAGAATCACTTAATGTAAATATCTGTCCATAAAATTTTTAAGCTATTTGGTGTTGTAACTAGTAGATATCTGCACCATTTTGTTAGCTTGTGAAAACTGATTAAAAATAAATTATCAGCATTACTAGAAGTGCATGACTGTTATAATCTACTTTTAGTATCTTCAAAGACTAATTATGCTTTCTAGTAGTGCTCTTTCAGCATTGGTTAGATGTATAAATAAAACCCCCAAATTTAGCTGCATGCTATTATTCTGAGTTTAGTAAATTGCCAAGTTGTTATGTATCCTTGGTATCAATACAGGTAACTTCCTTGCTGCATTAAATAATTTATCTTTTTAGAATATCTTAACTGTGTTTCTCTTATTAGGCATGCTGAGCAGATGGGATGATAGTCAAAGGTTTTTGTCTGATCACCCATACCTTGTATGTGAAGAAACATCTAGGTATCTCATGTTGTGGTGTTTTCATCTAGAAGCTGAACAGGTATGAAGATGTTTAAATCTTAGAAGCGCACATTTTCTTATTTGCATAGTAGAAATGTGACCAATTTCATTAGCTGTTTAACTGTTCTTCCAGCCCCCTCTACTTTATTGATAGTGCATTGTCACATTTATGTCTAGTTATAGCTAACTATGAGTCCTCTTGTTTCTGTAAGCATCAGTTCACATCTGCTTAGGAACTGGAACAAAAGGAAATTCTGCTGAATTTTAGAAATATATCTTTAAATCATAACTTTAACTTTTTTTCTTTTTTTTTCAGAAAAGAGCTCTGATGGAGCAAGTAGCACACCAAGCAGTTGTAATGCAGTTTATTATAGAAATTGCCAGAAGCTGCAATGTGGATCCAAGAGGATGTTTTCGTCTCTTTTTCCAAAAAGCCAAAGTAAGTCAACTTGGGTAATAATGTGAGAAACTCTTGATACAGTACAAGTGTTTTAGAAGGGATTTCTTCCAACCATGTGAGGCTAAATAATTTTTTGACTGATTTAGGCTTATGGGAAAGAGTTTTGATAGCAATTATTTTCTAGATAGAACATTTCGTTATAATTCTGGTTCTGCTTAAATGAAAGCTTAGTGAATTTTGCTTGTTGTAGGTGGAAAGCAAAATGCAGGTGTGTCGCAGACAAGTAATAACTAAGTAACAGCAGCAAACACCAACTGATCTTAAACTGGTCTGACTATTGTAACTAATTACAAACGTTTTCAAAGTCTCCCCTTACTGTGAGGCAGCTACATAAAGTGTCCCTTTCTCATGACTGAAATAGGACAATCCAGAGCTTTGTAGGAAAAAGGTGGGAAAACTGAAACTGTGATTTGTTATAGACTGTGTTTAGTTGTTCAAGACTCTAATGGATGTTAATATTACCTAAACTAGTATAGTTAAAATGTGGGTTAGTTTGTGCTTTACTTTTGATCAAAGGGCTTCAACAAGCACCTGTTGTAAGGATACCTTCTGAGTTGGAATAAATTACAGGCTAAAATTAGGTTTGGTTTTACATGTTCTCTGACAAATCAGCTACTTTACTTATGCATATAAATGCTACAGATTGTCTTAAAAAGAAATCTACACGAAACATAACTTTAAATTGACTAACTTTATCCCTGAGTTGTTCACAGTTGTTATTCCCCAAAAGGTATAACATGTCATTACTGCCTGGATTTTTTTTTTCAGCACTGTGTAAGCTTACAATTCAAAAGAACAAATTGCTAAAGAACGAATACTTCATTTTTTTCTTTGCAGACAGGAGAAGGCTACTTTGAGGCCTTTAAAAGTGAACTTGAGGCATTCAAGGCGAGAGTGAGAATCTGGTCACAATCACATGGCTTTCAGACCATGTTACTCCATGATCTCAATGTCAGTCCTGGCTGTGTGGGAGAATGGACATCTTTTTTACAGGTAGGTTTATTATTTCCAAAATTCAATTGAACTAAGGCAAGATTAGGTCCTGCCTAGAGAAGCTGTACCTTTCTGAGATATAAAGAGGATTATTTCTTGAATTGCTAGTGCTTAGGATATATAATGCAGTGTTATTAATACACAAGGCGTTTATGGCCTTTCTTTTTACTTGCTGGAATTCACAGCATCAGCAAAAGTTCAAAAGTATATGTTTGTTCATTGCCTTTACATTTTCCTTCCTAAAATAAACACTGCATGATAAATCTGATCAGATCTTAGAACTGTATTCCCAGTCATCACCAGAAGCAGTGTAGAATCATGGGATCAGTCAAGTAAGTTATAGAGTCATAGAATGGTTTGAGTTGGAGCAGACCCTAAATATCATCTGTTTCCAAACTCCCTGCCACGGCAGGGACACCTTTCATAGGCCGGACAGCCCCATCCAGCCAGGCCTTCAACGCTGCCAGGGACCTCACAACTTCTTTGGGCAAGAAGAGTCAAGTTTAAGGAAAGTCTTCCTGTAAAAGGGTATACTTAGGTGTTTTTTGCAGTTGCAGTTAGGGCCACGTTCTGTAATGAAGAAACAACTTAAAAGATTGTCACAAATTATGTATTAGGAAAGGAGTCACAATTGAAAGTACATGTTTGAAATAATTTGATTAAAGTACCTCTCAGAGGTAGATCAAACAGCTGAATTTTATATAAATGTGCAGTTAGGTGCTAGAAGTATTAAGACCAAATACAAGCTATGCTAGCAAATTAAAAAAATTCTTGACACAGTGACAAAATACTGGTGGAGGATGTTTTCAGATCTTACTTCCTTTCTATTGAAAATTTGTCTCATTATAACATGGACAATGGAAACAGTCTCTGTTTCTCTCTCTCTGTTTCTCCCTCCATCTATGTAATTATGAAGCATTAAGCTGTCAGTTTTTCATCTGTTGCAGAACACAGGAGATCTACAAGGTTCCATAAACAGAGATGTCTGCAGTTTCAATTCTGTGATACAAAGAGATGAAGAAGAATCCAAAATGATGGACACATTATAGTACTTTTAAGACTGAGGCCAAGTACTCCTTTATTTCCCTTTTTTTTTTTTCCCCAAAGAAACAAACATGGCTATTTTCTTGACACTTATTTTTCTGGGTACTGCACTTTATTTTTGGTGTCAGATTTTTGTTGTTTTGATTTGGTTTGGGGGAGGGATTTTGAAGGGTGAGTAATTAAGAAAAAACTTGTAATATTGTTTGAAATGTGCTGCTAGGTTTTTAGTTGTCCTTGAAGAGCAGGGTTCTTATATTGCCGAATGTGAAACTGGATGTGTTTTCTGCTACTAACCTTGCCTTTCATGACTTTAGAAATTAAACATCTGCACAAGTACAATGTTTACAAGAAGCAGCAGATTCTTGGTAGAATCTGCTATTGTCTTACTACAGATATGGATATGTTTTACTCTGAATATTGGAGATTGCAACTGTATTCATGCTACCTTGCTGACAGTATAAGCTCTCAAATTTGGTTATCACTAATAGCAATAAATCAGTATCTGGTATCAGTATTTCTGATCTGAATGGATTAGATTAAAACACTGGCTTTCTACCTCTACTAAGGGGATATAAATGTTATATTGTACTTTCATTAAACATAACTTGGTTTAATCCTAAAACATAACATCACTTGTCTACAAATGAATGCTGAGTTGTATGATTTCTGGGAGTCTGATTCTTTTCTTGTTCATCAGGCTAACTTCAGATTATTTTTTAATACCCAAGTCTTGTTATGGTTGAAGTCATTGATGAAGGGAACTTGTACAAGGTTTAGGCTAAGACCTCAGTTTAAACAAAAAGCTTTGTTACAAGTCACATAGGGTGAAGTGTCATGCACTGTTTGAAAGTTACTTCATATGTTATTCCACCAAAGTGGGTTTCTGACATTGTCAACTCAAACATTAAGTGGAAAAGCATTAAAAGCTTCTTGTTTAAGAAGCTGGAAATCCAAATACATTTTATAGACAACAGAATCTTGCACTCCAGAACTCTGCTGTGCTTTTCTAACGTGCTGCTATTACAGCAAGTTAGTCATGTATACTTTAATTGTAAAAGTAGCAAAGACAGCTTATGCCTCCCATACATATTCTTCATGCATTACTGAATTGTCCTGATTTTATGTAGGTTTGGAAGACATATTGATTTCAAAAGTTCAGTGGTCATAGCCTACCTTGTTTTTAGTTCATGCAGAACAACCCCACAAGTGCCACAAGCTGATACAGAGTGGCTGGAAAGCTGCCCACAGGAAAAAGACCTGGGGGTGCCATCGACTGAATGTGAGCCCAGGTGGCCAAGAAGGCCAATGGCATCCTGGCCTGTGCCAGCAATGGTATGGCCAGCAGGAGCAGGGCAGGGATTGACCCCCTGTACTCTGCACTGGTGAGGCCACACCTCAAATCTTGTGCTCAGTTTTGGGCCCTTTACTCCAGGAAGGACATGGAGCTGCTGGAGCATGTCTGGAGAGGGGCAGTGGAGCTGGTGTGGCTGTGGAGCACAAGTCCTGTGAGGAGCAGCTCATTGAGCTGGGGTTGTTCAGGATGGTGAAAAGGAGGCTCCAGGGGCACATTATCACTCTCTACAACTGCCTGAAAGGAGGGTATAGCTGGGTGGGGTTTGCCCTCTTCTCTCAGGTAAGAAGTAACAGGACAAGAGGAAATGGCCTCCAGCTGTGCCCAGGGCAGTTCAGGTTGGACATCAGGAGGACTTCCTTCACTGAAAGGTTTGCCAAGCATTAAAATGGAAGTGTTGAAGTCACCATCCCTGGGAGTCTTTGAGAAATGATTGGACATGGCACCTAGTGCTGTGAGTTATTTGGCAGGGTGGTGATGGTTAGAGGTTGAACTCAATGATTTAGGAATTTTTTTCCAACTTTAATTATTATGTGATTTGAGAAATAGATTCCAGTAATTTTCAGTTTTACCTACAGCCAAGTCTGCAGAATATACCAGAGTGTTAGTACCAATGCAATAGCAAATACACTCATAGAAGTAGCTTTCCATATGACTTCTGTTCTCTAGCCTTCTTTTGCAAACAGACTATAGAGCAAGGAGCAGTTCTGTCCCACATGCAAATTTGAGACAAAAAATACAAATTTCTACTGCATCTGGTTAAACTTGGCAAATCCTCCAGGAAAGGGTAAGCAAATACTGCCTCCTCCTTAATAATTAGTTAAATATTAAAGGAAACTTAAAGGAAAACAAGTAACTTCAGGTTGTTTTTTAACTGAATGTTATACGCAAGGGTAGTAAGGGCAATATAGCACAGTGACTTGCTACCCTTAGCAGTGGATCTAACAACCTGTTACACAGTAGAAGTTATTTCTTAAGTTTCCAAGGGGGTAAAACTGGATGCTGCAGAAATACATGTCAAATAATGAGATTTCCTTCCCCTCCTCCTTCTGGTTCACTGAAATTTATGTATGCTGATGAAAAAAATTTGACTTTTTAATTGAAATCAAAATGTAAGAATACCAGCAGCAGGTATTTCCTCAAGAGGACAGTACAAGTGGTCAATCTTCTTGGCAAGCTTTCTTTAAATGAAAGGAAAACTGATTGTACTGGTAGCTGCTGTTTATGTTGTTAATTTATAGTCGGGGGAAAACTTCACAAATTCTACAATGGCTATCTCTTTTTAGACTGAAATATGTCTGAATATTTTTAATGCTAAAACTCGATGTGCAGATGCAGTCCAAGGTATGTCAGCACCCCAGCTCTGTAGCTGTTTACAGTCACTGCTAAAGGAGATTGGAATCTGCATTATTAGGACACAGCTACTTCAGACATTACCTAGACCATTTGTTCCTCAGATTTTGCTGACTCCTGAAACTTCCACTCTGATGAGCATTAAAAAAGGGCTGGGAGGAGTCACTGAAAAATAGCAGTGTCTGCAGTCCCTGGACTGTTAAGAACTGTGGACTGTGGAAGTTTGTATTTCCAGTTATGTAGTGAATTAACACAAGAGCTGGTCAGAGACAAGAACCACATGAAAACCAGTCCAGTTGCTACAATAAAAATTGCTACAATAATGTGCCAAAGTTAGTATTTTGACCACTGGAAATCATGTCACTGGCATCAGTGAGCACTTGTTTCCAAAGATAGTACAAAAGGCATTCAGTGGTCAACATCATATAGCTAGCTAGTTACAGGTTTACCAGATTACACAATCTGTTCAGTATCTTTTTACTGATGAAGTCTTGCCGGGTCACACAAAATCAGAGGCTTTACCAAATGTGTTACACATCATTGAAACTCCCATTTTCTGCAAAATAGTTGCTCTGAGGGCAAAAATAGAAACATAATACTTGCTTAGATAATTTGCCCTGGTACAAGTGTAATTTATGGTGAGCAAAATCAAGTCACATCTGTGTAAGCAAACACGAAGCTAATCTTTCCATAAGATCAGTTTCCATACACAGGAGCTCTGGTCTGAAATGACTCTTTGTAGACCAGTCATTGTTCTTCACAGCTTCTGGCTAGCTCCAGCTAGGCACATGTTCAAGGAATGTGCTTGCATGTTCTTGTCATTGCTTTATTTACTGATTGAGTAAATCAGTCAATGTGCTTTCTAATTAAGATGTATTCTGAAATGTGTTTCCTTCATCAATCAATATTGCAAATGTGTTTGCCAAATTAGAGACACAAGAGTACTGGCTTTTGTTAAGGACAGTTACTGTATTTTTGAAATTAGGTATATTTAATATAAAAAAATACAGCATTGAAGTGGTAACCACAGGCAACAAAATTCAGTGTAAGTTAAGGACAGCATTGGACTTAAATTATTGATGAGTCTGGTAGACTACTTGGACAAATCCTTGATTGCAGAATGTCATATAATTGGGAGTGAGCTATGACAGATAAGCAGAAGTTTGACCCATTTTCACCTGGGGTTGGTAGCATCTTTCTGGCTCACATCTGGCAACTTGGTTTGAAGGAAAGCATAGATATGTGGCCAGATCTTATTGGTTTCTGTTCCAGAAAATGATTTCAATAACCCTTTTTTCCTAAGGAAGAAAAAGAAGAAAGCATTACAGATGTCAAATTGATTAATTGTTCCAAAATCTCCACCTCACTTGAAGATTACCCTGGCGGGAGTGTGAAAATACGCATGTGATGTAACACCAAGAAAGCTGTAGCATTGGAAATGCAGGCTGGACATTGATTTCTGCTCAACAGTCCTGGAAGAATACAATGAAGGGTGGTGAATATGGAAATACAAGAAGGACAACCATTGATGTTGTCAGAGTCTGATTTCTTTGTCTAGGCAAGGTAAGACTAGAGCTCTACATGGTGACCTGCTACGAATCTATATATCAGCAGTATGATGCTTGCAGCTTTACGTTAGGAAAGTGTGTATAATTTTGATTCTTAAAAGAACTAGTAATTTATTTCCACTCCACAATGCAAATAATTCTGAATTAGCTACTTATTCCTAAAGAGTCTTGTTAGCTGTGTCTAGTCACAGTCATGTTCTTAGAACAGCCACATTTAAATCCTCACTAACAGTTTCTCTATTTGACCCCTTGCACTTATTAGCAGTGTTCTACTTATACGTCCAGAAAACAAAATATTGTAAATTCTTGCAAAAGTAGGAACTGTCTGTTACTTCACCCACCAGAGCTGTTGTTGCTCATAGCAGTACTATGGAGGTATTGAGTAATGCATAGCGTTCTTTATGAAGCTAAATGTGGCTGGCTGCAGTGACAGGTTATTTTACCACACAGGTTCCAGGAGGTCTCATGCAGCCCTGGAAAATCATACTCATTCTGCTGGGTTGATTTCTGACTGAGTTCATGAAAGCTACACAGCTACTCACATCACACTCACTGTTGTGGTATAATATATTCTGTAGCAGAGAGATCTGCTCATCACTATGCTGATGCACAGTAATATTTTGGAGTGTGGAAGAACAGATTTTACTACTCACCGATAATATTCTAGGACAGGTTTTGTTTGTGCATCGTAAGCCTGGAGCCTCTTGCTGACAGTCTCTGGCTTGTCATCATCACGCTGAACAAGGGGCTCGCCAGTAATGTCATCAATGCCCTAATCATGGTTAAAAGCAAATACCAGAGTATACTTTTTACTTCTCTTTAAGCATGCTTTATGTAATTTTCTATTGAAATAATGATCAATTTCCACTTAATCAGGATGTAGATTTCTGCTTATAAAGAGAGGGTGCTGCATGTGTTCTTGTCTGGAATGTTAAGTTGTTGACTTTCCAGTAAAACAGTCTGTCAGTTAAAAATGTTTTTTCAGTATTGCCAATGAATATTAGATCATAGTAACTTGACTAATTTGTCCTCTGGAACATTCACAGAACGTGAGGAATATGAAGACAAAACCTTCACGTACAAGAGAAAACAATACTGTTGGTAATACATTCCTGTATAACAAGAAATAAGAGACCAATTGGACCTTCATTTGACAATACTAAAATGGGCAAAGAGTTAATGGCCCTGTGATTTTAAGTTGCAAGATGGAAGAGTTATTATTTAACAGCAGCTCTACAAAAAATTGGCATGAGAGTCAGTTGAAGCTTTCCCTACAGAGGTAGGGACCTAATGTGTAAATGTTCCTACTAAGTAAGCAAGCATTTTGCAGGTTTATTAAGATAATAGAGACAACTGCATTTCACCCGTTTAGCTCTATTCCATGTTTTCAATTTAAGTATTGCAGTCCACTGTGTCGTGGTAAGTCTGCTAATTAGTGAAAGGGAAGACAGATCCTAAACAGCAAAGCTCTGGCAGCTGAAGCCTACTCTGGTAAGCCTGAGAATTCTCTGTTCCATCTTGCCTGTGCTTTTCTGCAATTGAAAATAACCATGACTTTAAGCACCTTGTTTTAAACAAAACAAAGGCAATATTTTCAGTTGCTCACTTCCAGTGCTTACCTGGTATTTCAAGCTGGCCTCTTTTCCTGCAACACTGAAATTCGAAAGCTCCAGGGCCTGCTGTATATCTGATGTAAATTAATAGAGCTTCCAAGTGAAATGTGATGCCACAACAGCTAAGTTATTTAGAGTTAAGGATAAAATACAGTTTTAGCTGAGTTGCACTAAAGCAAATTGTTCTTGAAAAAATTTAAGGTAACAATGTACAGTCTTTATCTTCAATCTTCTCTTTAGGATATCTCAATCATAAAAATCTGTTAAAAATTAATCTGTTGAAAAGCTTCCCTGACTTGAAAGTTTCTAGATCCAGTTTTGCAATACTGCAGCTCTTCCCTTGAAAATACCCATCTTGGTTAAATATAAACACAGGGAAAGCATTAAGTGGATTCCTCTGACTGGTTTCCTATATATAAAGCATTACTCCTCTGGAGGAAGGAAAAGAAATCTACATTTTGGACTGTACAGGCTGCAAACAGGCTAAGACCATGCCCAGATCCTGTGCCAGTGCACAAGGCAGACAGTATTCCAGATCAGTGAACAGCTCTAACAAGTACTTACAAAACATCATGGTGTTCTGCTCTGCAGGGGACAAAAAACATTGTCCAACACCTTGAGGTTCTGCCAGGTCACTAACATACCCTCAATACCAGCAGGGTGTTAACAGAAAGATTCTGCACTCCCAAGACATGAGCCTTTTTGTTCTGAGCTGCTGTGTTTTGAAACACATTATGCAAACAATATTTTACTGCAGCTAGCAAACACAATGCAGTACTTATTTAGTGCCATCAGCAATGCATATTGCTTACCTGCACTTTGGGCGGACTGAATTCAAGATTGTAAACTCTGCCACTGGCAGGGTGGATCCAGCGTGCTGTAAGCCGACACTTTATGGTCTCAAATGGCACGTCTAGGTCAATCACAGTGTCTATGTGACATTCTTTATCGAGCGCTTCTGCCTGAGCAACTGTTCTGGGGAAACCTTTTTAAAGGAAACAACTTCATAAAATTCTGAAAGCAGAGTTATAGCAAAAATTACCTGGATTGAGTCATTAAAGAAAATAATTGTTACACGGCAAAAAAAACCAAAAAGCATTGTCATGTTCTATAAAGATGGAAGAGACATTAGATTTTCCAATATCTTTCAGTGTGTCATGGCATTTTAACTTTTTAAATGCCTCCAAGCTTTTATTTCTTCATTTCAGCTAATAATCTTCCCAAGAGTGCAAAAAATAAGTGCAAAAAGACCCTGTATTTATATATACACCATATACCACTACACTGAATAAAAGCACTATATACACATTTGGAATAATAAAACATTCAGTGAAGAGTTTCCCTCAGAACCACCTAGAAACATTTGTGATATATCTTACTTTCAGAGCTGTGTAAGTCTGGCTTAAGGTAGTGGCCATTACAAACCTGTTTTACTCAGTTGCAGTAAGCCAAATATATTTACCAGAGGCAGTACAGGATTTAGAAGGTTTGTGAAAGTTTTAGTATATCAATCTGCCCTCAGATATGATAACTGTGAGAACACTCAGGCTGATCAGGAATCTGTCTCTTCACTTCAAAGGTGCTGCATTTTCCCCCATGAACTCTGTGGCTCCTTATTCTATGCCTTAAACTATTAGATAATCTAGTGGAACTTAAGAGGGGTGCAGTGGGAACAAAGAACAAGACAGGCAACATCTCCACAAAGAATTTGAAATTAAGTATTGAGCAAAGACCTTCAGTGGTCAAAGCTACTGCAGAACATGCTATTGTGTCCTATACTCACTGGAACAGTTCCTCTCCTCAAAAAGCTCTAGAATAGTCTCATTTTCTTCAGTAGCTTCTAATTTGCATCATACTGTACAAGTAAACTTCTTCATAAAGGCAAGCACCGATAGACACAAACTTAAGAAACTCTTGCATAGTGTTGATCTGTCCATTGCATGAGTAAGGAAAAACATTACAAAAAGACAGAGTTTATTAACTCAGACCAAGTCCTTGCTTGTGTATTAAGTCTTTTGCACTTGGCTTGCATCACAGTCATGAGCTGCCCTCATTCTATTTCTCACACATTCACATTATTGCATGAAAGTGCTTCTAAATGGTAAGAGCCAGGTCTTCAACACTGATGTTGAACACTGTTCAAGAACTGCTGTTCTTTCTTGCTATTAGCAGCCACCATGTTTCTAAGTATTGCAGCTGGAAATTTTATTTTGCTCTGGACTGAGTAATGAGAAAATTCCTCAACAAATTGAAGTGCTTTTAGGAAAGTATTTCATTGAAATTGAACTGATATTTTCTACATAGTATTCTCTCTCTACAGAAAAAGATCTGCAAGAGGTGAGGAATTATGAAGATTCCAGGAACACAGAGAAAAGTGCTCTAGATTATACAGCATGTAAATCTAAATGGATTATACCCACAGACACATATGACTCAGACTGCTACATCTGCTATGACTCCAGAAGCCACCAACCTGTTGTAAGGCAGTAAATGGGTGTTTGGCTAAGTGAACATGCAAGCGGTTCAGCAGCTCTAGTTTGAGATAACTGACCCCATCTGTTTGTTCTGCATTGCAGTTACCAAATTTAAGATTATGGGTTAACATTTCAAGAGAACAGTGTTGTTCTTGTGAAGCCCATTATGCCAGAGCTATCCCTAGAGTAATTTACTGGGTCTCATTACAAATGCTGATGCAGACAAACTTTCTGCTGCATAAGTTTAAAGGCAGGAGCACATTAACATGCAGTAGAAATTGATTTATTCTCTTATGGTCTTGACACAATCCTCCTGCTGAGAGCTGCCAGCGGGCACAGCTACTACTACTATACTGCTACACATCCAGATCCACAAGACTGGAACTGTGTGTACATGGGACCTGAAACTAAAGGAAAAAACCCAATATCTGCCATTCTCTGCTTTATGGTGTAGGTTTCATTGTACTGTTCACTGTGGGAATAAAGGCTTTCTCTCAGGAAGGAGCCCAGCTGTGACTAAAGCCATGAGAACATATCACTGTATGTAGGAGCAACTATATAAATATAACTATAATAAAGCACTCAGGGACAGAGGCCACTGTGGATTTTTCACTCCCTCTAAATAGAAAGCCACACCAATAACTTTTTTATCTACTGAGGCAGGTTGTGACGAGAGTTTGAAAAAACACGTATCCAGCCCAGACACTATTTATGTGCTGGGCATCCAAATGTATTCCCAGGGGCTGGAATAACAAGAGCCATCCAGCTCATGAGACAACAGCAAATGCATTTTCTCTAGCAAGAGTGCTGAAGCAATGAGCTTACACTGCAGAACTGCAAAACAGTTCATTCTGGAGAACAGAACCAAACAGCAAATGAAGGAGACCTCTTAGGGCAATTGAGCAATAGTTTTAATTACACTCCACACTGCTGCAGTACTTTTCCATACTTACCTTGTTACTGCATCACATTCCTGCCTTGCTGTTTAGATAATTCCAAGGCCTCATCCTTCAAAAGTTTTCCATTCCCCAAGGACTTTAATAAGAAAATACTTTAAAAAAGAAACTTCTCAATGCCTATTTTAATGGGGAAATACCATATGAATTATCATAAAAAATACCAGAATTGCCAGTTTTGAAATTTTTCTGTAGTGTTGAACTACCTTTTTTAACATGAGTTAAATATCCCTGTAATGTTCTGAGGGCAGAGTACATCCAAAGCATTTGTCAGCCAAAGAAACTGGGGCAGACTATCTGCTGAAAGTTTCACAACAAGCTGGCTAGCAGCCACCAAAGCAGTCCCAAGTTTTCCAGAGCAGATTTTCTCTCCATATACAGTGATATCCAACATGATAACTTACCATCCAATAGCCAGTTGTACTGGTCTAAACCTTTGATCTCACTCAGCATTAGTTGTGTCATGATGTGATCTGGAATAAGCTGCCCTTGGTCAATGTAGGACTTGGCAAGGATTCCCACTTCTGCAAAAGTAAAAGTTGGATTACACTATCTCTGACCTCCAGCAAGTGAGAAAAAGCTACAAGCCTGCAAAAACATTGTTTTGATCGGGTGACAGAGAAAAGTTGTAAACAAGATAGACAGCATGCTTACCAAAATTAAAAAATATCAAGATGATCAACTAGGATCTGACCATACAAATACATATCAGATTAATTAGATCCACCTGTAGGGCAAAACACACACCCTCTGAGTAAATTTACTAGTATGTATTCGAAATATGAAGTTCTAAAAACTAAAGTGAGGAGAGACCGTTAACCAAGAGTCTTCAAAATAAAAAATAGAAAGGAAACAAGTTTATTAAGATATGAGCCCTCAGACTTCCTGAAAAAAAGTTTATTTTCTTAGCTTAGTGGCCAGTTATTAACTTACACTTAGGCTTCATTACAAACATAAATGCCTTTGACAGTATGCAGTGGGACATGCTTGCCAGATATGTATTTTTATGATTACTAGAGTGGCAAGAGCGTGTTTATAGATAGTATACACTATTTATGGGAGTATACAGACACTAGTATTTTCCCATGGAACTGACTAACATTTAGTACCAGTCATTTATCCCACTGGCTCACTAAAATCCCATCCACGCATTGTCGTTCCAGCTATCACACTATGCTCCTACATGGCAGGCAGTAGCATGCTGTAGTTCACCCAAATCATGCATATAGCCAGGAAGAAATTCAGTTGCCTGGGTTGTGTCCTAGGCACAAAGTTGCCATATCTTTCATTTATAAAGCAATTACCCAATTCTGTTACATAACCCAGAATTGCAGCTAGACTGGTTTTATTGTGGGTCTGCAGAAGCCTTTACTTGCAACCAGTTAAGGTCTAGTTACAGAAAACTAAAGAGAGAATGAGATGGATGGAGATACCCAGGCAGATATGACCACTTTCAGCAGAAGGCCAGACCCATCACTCAGTGGATGAAATGTACAACAGGACAGAGGCCCTTCTTCAGGTGAGGCAACTGAAAAGCAGTACATACCCCAAATAATGCAAATAGGATTTGCATTTGGTGATGAGAAAAAACAAAACAAAACAAAACAATTTTCCCTTCCTGGCTGTTCATATCTGTAGTCAGGCTTTGAAAAGTACAAAGACCATTTAGAAACAGGCACTGTGCACCTTGTCCAGACTTCAAAACGTGCTCACTATATGGAAAAGAGTCAGACTGTGGTGCCTGAGTCCTCCAGCACATCACAAACTGGAAAGAAGATGACTGTCTGTCTGTGTACAAAGTGTCTCTTCCCTACCTCCCTTCTTCATATCTTTTTTTATTATTCTGGTGTGCTTTGAACCATGTACCCTGGGGTTGAGAAAAAAAAAAAAAAGTGGGTTGAGAGAAGGAATAAATCATGTCTAGATAGTTTAATGTGTACTTGATGCTTGGCTCTGCTACTGATTTATGTTGCAGCATTGCTCTAGCCACAAGAGCCTAAAAATATTTACAAGACAAGGTTCACAGGGAGCAATTCTAACTTACTTTAGAAAGATTCATGAGTTTTTGGGCCCAGAAATGTTTAGAATATGGCAAGCCATTATTAGACCAACAGAGCTTGAAAAACACTGCCTTTTGCCTCCCTTTACAGAACTCAGATAATTTAGAAAGTCGCTATTACAGAGGGGAAAAAATAGGCAGAACCATACCCAAATAGTCATCTATATGCACTAGCTCCCCGGGGAACAGAGCAGGTTCCCCGTCCCCACTCCTGCTATTGGGAGTGGGATTTCATGGGGTTTTGTAGGTTTTATTTGGTTTAGGGTTTTTTACAGGTTGGATCTGAAACCATAAAGGCATGGCAATCTTCAGAATTACAGGTAACACAGGTTTCTTTTCTTTATAGGTGATGACAGGTATCCATGTTCCATGGCTTTACAAAGGATCAGCAGGTTCTAACCACATTACAGCAGTCAAGCTCTAGCCATAACCAGACAATAATTACCTTAGCATTAGAGAAGTGGTCACAGACTCTCCACTGTCCAAAAGAACATGATAATAACTGCAGAATGATAAGAACACTCATCTTCAACAGGACTTTTCAACAATGTCCATTTTCACAAGACAGCAAATAGAAAATTTGCACCATAAAACTACTATTAGCTATATCTAATTTTCCAAGGGCTTTAACTGCCCATCTTAGTGTAACTCCTTTCCCAAAGAACTGGAAATTGCAGGACTCTTCTGTTGTCAAAACTCATGGATCTTTGCCTTGACTGTCTAGGCTGTCTCAGTTGCCTCTCAGTTGATCTCCTATTTTCAGTGTACTACCTAGTCCTCCTACCTCATACTTCATGTCAACCCTCTGGGAACCATTTCTGAAACTAGTGACTGACTTTCAATGAAATTGCAATAGAGTTTCATCTAGGTTTACTAGTGAATGAGAAACTCTGTAGCAGATTCTGCTTAATTCTGCTGTAGCTTATTTAGAGCAAACTTCACCTCTTAAGCTGTCCGCTGACTTCTTTCCTTATATTCTGGTTTTTAATGTCTCTGCTAAACTTCCATTTCACATGTTTGCTCTCCTTCCTCTGTCCAACCCACCTAGAATTCTTTGCATAATCACTTCTCTGCATCACTTCAGGCTCTCAGCTCAATTCAAGCAATATGATATTTCCACTTGGAATTTCCTCTTCTCGCACAACCTTTATCATGATTCTGGTGCTCTGTGGTCTTGCACAAAACCAAAAGTATTTAGTAAATATTTTAAACCTCAAAACACTTGGTAAAATAACATTTCCTTTGTTTTCTTGGAATGGCTACCCACCACATCTTCCACTGAAAGTTCATAACAGAACAGTTTTGTGACCCTCTGTAAATAAAAACATATGATAGAAACCAAATAGAAATAGCATGAATATAATCGGGTCTGTCTACACAGGTGTACTCCTCACAAATTCTTAACTTACAGTATCTACAATATCAACTACAGTAAAGTCAGTCATTGTACTGAAGTCATTATCCTTACTGAGTAAATAAAGTTTGTGTGAAGACATGGGAATCACATCACAGCTGCTTCGCCTCCAAACATGCTTATGAGTATTCCAAAACTGAGACTGCCAGTTACCTTGGCATAATACTACAGTGATACTTACACAAGTGAATGGAATATTCTACAGCTTGAAGTTGTACAGCCTGAGATGGTTCTTACAAGGCTTTTCACCCCACCATATAGAAAAGCAGATGTGGAAGTCAGGAGGGAACCTTCCATACTGCAAAAATCCACCAGAGAGAAGGACTGTGGTATCTCAGCTGAGGCCAGAGGCCAAGCTAGACCTATTCAGCAAGAGTAATTAGTTTATTTATCTAGTATAAGCATCACTGTATGTAAACACAGACCTTGCTGAAACCTAATCATGATATGAACTCATAAGACAATAATAATTTTAAAAGCTATGCAGTTTGAAAATTTTGCACATTGTTTTTGTTTTGGTTTTTTTTTTTGAAAGCGTCACTATGTTATGCCTGCCAGATCAGGACTAGGCGTAATTTTGGAGTAGGTGTTAACAATTCCAGGTACCCCTACTTCCCCCTCCTCTGGACCTGCCTGTTAAAAGATGTGAATATTTTTCTCTTTTAAGATGCTTCCAGCTGGAGAAACCATGAGAAGCTATCAGAACTATTAGAAACATGTACAAAAACCACTGAGTGCTTACTAAAAGCACCCAAGACAAGGAAGGAATGAGGTGAAACAAAACAACGAAAACAGGACAACCCCGTCCACTTTCATGAAGAGGCTGGCAAGTGTCAGCGTGTGGAGGACCCAGGGCTACCGATATGAGGCCCACTTCGGTGGCCTCTGGCCTCCAGAAGTGCTGTGTGAAGTCACCCCACCTCCGCCTGCGCGGCGGGCACACGGAGGTGGGGAGCAGCAAACCCCATTAGGGAAGCGCCCTCCCTTCTCGGAGGGGAAGGGCAGGAATGCGTGGTGGGAGCGTGTGTCCCTTCCCGGAGCGGAGCTGTGTCACGCCGAGCTCCCGCGGCGCTGCGAGGGGACGGTTCCGGCGGGACGGGGACAGGAGGAGGGGTCGTCGCGCCGCGCACACATCCCCACCCGCGTCCCCGCGCCCACCTGTCTTCTTCTGCATGTTGTCCCTCAGCAGGTCGCCGCTGGAGAGGTGCTTCACGCCGAAGTGCTTGATAATCCGAGCGGAGATGGTGCCTTTCCCGGAGCCCGGCGGCCCCATGATGACGGCGCGCAGCAGTGGCCGCACCACCATGCTGTCCCGCTGTCCCGCTGTCCCCGCTGCTCCGGCCGCGGGCGCGCAGGGGCGCGGCAGGATCGCGGCAGGATCGCGGCGGGAGCGCCGCCTTCCCGAGGAGAGCCGCCTCGCCCCGCCGGCCGGCCCAGCCCGGTCCTCCCTGGGAACGGCGGCGGCAGCTTCTCCGGCTGTCAATCAGGAGCAGGAAGGAAAGATCCTTTACGTAAGTGCACGGGGGGAGGGAGGGATAAATTCATAACGATAATAAAAAGATAAATGAAGAAAATTGAATCTTAGAGCGTCGCATCAGGCCGCATTTATGCATCACTGTTCAACCGGCCATGACCAGCTTCCCCGCACCCCTCAGCCCAGCAGGCCCATTTTGGCTGCTCCCTAAGCCGTCAGCTCCTGCCCTCCCTCAGATACAGAGAATCAAAGAGTCGTTTGGTTTGGAAAAGACCTTAAGGGTCACCGAGCCCAACAAGTAATCCAGCTTTGCTGGTCCATCCCTAAACCATGCCCCAAATTGACACAAGCCCACCTTTTAAGTATCCCCAGAAATGGTGACTCCACCACTTCCCAAACTGAACTAGGACGTGGCTCCTTACCTGGCCGTCACCTAATGACTGCTTGGCTGCTGGCATTGTCACTGCACTGCCCAGGTGCCCTGAGGCTGTGGTTGACTTTGCTGTGCTCCCTCACCCCCATGCAGCAGCCCTGCCCTTGCTGATCTCTCACAAATAAGCTCCCACTGTCTAGCAGCAGGCAGCTGTGTTTTAATGAGCTGGGCCTGAGTTTTGTTTGTGACACT
Organism: Ammospiza nelsoni; assembly: GCF_027579445.1. Lineage (NCBI taxonomy): Eukaryota > Metazoa > Chordata > Aves > Passeriformes > Passerellidae > Ammospiza > Ammospiza nelsoni. The sequence continues at coordinate 42,319,186 of NC_080669.1, read as the reverse complement.
TGAATGTGAACAGCTGCAGGTTGTCCTTGTTTTGAGTAGTGTTCTTCCAAACACCAAGATGTCCTTTCCCACAGAAATTATTTGATGATCCCCAGCTACATCAGAACACAATATTTTGGCCAAAACATTAGATTGTCCCATTTCCTGAGTATTCACAGTCATGTCCACAGCAGAAGTGGGTCTTTCTGCTACAGGTTCTGGAGATGCTGATGGATCTCAATCACAGTCCCAGAAAGGTCACCATGGAAAAGTGAGCAAAAAGCAGAGCTAGGGTCAAAATATCAATTAAATTCAACTTCCTGGTTTAAAACATTGTTTCATTTCAATAGTTTTACACTGAATCAACTAAAGCCATAAGAAAATATTCAAATGACTGTTTGGTATTTTGAAACAGTAAAGAGATAAGAATATAGCCCCCAAACTCCCCAGCCAATAAAATTAATTGCCTTAACAATTAAGTAGGAAGGCAATGGCTTAGCTCATAGAGCTTACTCTGAGCACAAGTCTCATTACCCTGAGAAATGAGAACCTTCAAAAATGAACATGATAGTATCTCTATTCCAGATTGTACTAGGACACCAAGAGTTAAACGTTTGGGGCTTTAGCAGTGTTCCCAGGGCAACATATCAGTCTGCCAAAGCACCACAGCCTTAAACAAAATTTGGCAGCAAAGGCCCATTAAATGTTAGAGGCCAAACAGTACATTTTAAGCTCCACACTTCAGAGACTTCTGAATGGCAGAAGTCCACAAAATGTGTTGCTAAATCTTCCTAAAGCAAATATATGGGAAAATGGAAGGTATTGTATGAAATATATATCCAGCAAATAACTAGACTTGTCAGAGAGATCATTAAATCTAATCTCCAATGCCACCATGCATAAAAAGCAGCAACAATTTATCTGCCTGATAAAAAGGAAGCCTGAGGTTCTGCCTCTGTACAGGCCTATTGAGCAGCTCAGAAATCCAGACAGGAATGCTAAGACAATCACTTTGTTAAAGACTATTTAGAACCTTTCTGAACTTCATAACAGATTCATGAGGAAGGGGTGGTAAAGAATAGAAAGGCACTTCTCCCACACACACAGGTTCTTACTAACCTATGGCCTTTACAGAACTGAAGTGGGTACTTAGATTACAGAAAATAGGTAGTAAAAGAAATTATTGTTCCCATTTCCTTAGCTATCTTTCCTGAAGTCCAAACCTCATTCTAGTAGTTTTGTGAGTAGTTGTGACATACTGAGAAGTGGAAAAGGAAATAATGGAAGAAATGGGGTCAATGGTTCACTAATTTGTATAGAAGTCTTTATACAGCTATTCTGTATTTACAGACATGCAAGTGGTTTTTTGGCAGCCTCATTATGATGTTCGGAAAATGACATTTCATCATCTACATTCAGAGTTAATTATTCACATCTTAACAGAGTAGTCAATGTTTATGTAACACAACTTGCACTATATTCTGATTTATTTTTTTCACACATTTAATGTACTGGTATAAATTAAAAACTTAACTCTTGCTTAGTGAGTATAGAAGTAACCCTCATGGTGACTAGTAATCAAAATCTTGTTTCAAACAAATCCAAATGTTCTTACTAATAAATAATCTTTCATATTACTCAGCATTTTTTCAAACATAAGAGATGCTTTGAAGAGGCTTTTTAGGCCTTAAACCATCAGGAGAGTTTCTGTCAGGTATGCTCCTTGGAGATCTGAGTCCTTTCTTCTGAGTTTGATACAGAATTCTTTTAGTACTGTTGGGTAACTACTTCCCAAGTGTACTTTGTATCAAAATAAAGTGGTTACTTCCATGAGGAAGGAGTCATAGTACCCTAGCTGTCCGGACACGGTACTACAACATGGTCTCCCACATAATTTCTGTGCCTCATTTGGTGGAGGGGTGGAAAATTTGATGGGCATAAGTCCAGCTGGAATAGAAGTGTAGTGCTTAGTGTTTTGTACCCTACCAAAAGTTGTTAATGATCATGTTTTTCCAGGGCCTGTCCTGGCGCCTTGTTTTGTCTAGTGTCTGTGAATAACTCTGGAAGAAGAGAGAGAGCGCGCCCTCATTAGTTTCGTGAGTAACACCAAACCATGGCCTGAGCACATGGGCTTAGGGGCAGGAGGTGAAGCTCAGCAACAACAGATGGGGAAAGGGGCCAAGCAGGACACTGACAAAATTCAGCAGGAGCAGGTACAGAGTCCTGCATCCAGGACACTGCTTCCAACAGTGCAGGCTGGGGACTGACCAGCAAGGAAGAAACTCTGCTGGAGAAGACTGGGGAGAACTGGCCTACAGCCAGCTAAGCACCATCCAGCATGTGGACACTAACATCCTGAGCCATATTAACAGGAGGGTAGCCACTACATCAGGGAAAACGCTTATCCCTTTGTATTAGGCACTTCCTGGCCCACATCTGTGTGCTGTGGCCAGTACTGAGCCCTCCAGCACACACCAGGCATTGATCAGCTGGGGCAGGTTTAGCAGAGAGTGACCAAGATGATCAGGGGATAGAGAAGAGACACTGCCCCAGACAGATGGAACCATGTTTGTTCAAACTGGAGACAAGGAAGGTTCAGGAGTACCTACAGCAGCCTTCTAGCACCCATGAGAATGTTACTGAGAAGGCAGAGCCAGGCTGCTTACTAAGATGAGTGGCAGGACTCAGTAAGTCAGGCAGTGGAATTTAAGTAGTCTCAGTTCCCTGATGTTTTTAAGACACAACTGGATAAAGCCCTGAGCAACCCAGTCTGACGTTGCTTTGGTCCCAGATTGGGCTACCTGGATAAGGCTGTGATGCTGTATTTGTAAACAAGATACCCCATTAATAATGTTTTTTAAAATAATGCATTAAATACTTATCCAGTGAAGGCTAACATATATACACAACACAGCTGAAATTTCTCCCTCAATAAATACATACCATCAAGAACACTTGAGGAGCAGATTTTTTTAAATTAGATATAAGCTGAAATACAGAGAATGAAATGCTGCTCTTGAACTGTCCTCTAAAGTAGCAAAGACATAACTCTTTACAAACCCAAAATGTAGAGCTGTGATTCTTTATTTGGATTTAAATAGTGTTTTATTGCAAAGAGGGATAAAACACTATCATTTTTCTGGTGTCACTTCTACCTTTAGTAAAAAGCCCAATGAATTATTCTTCCCAGATGGCTGAGTATAGCAAATTGACATTTATACATAGCATGGGTTGTTCCAAAACTAAGTTTCTTAGGAAATGTATATTCTTCAGACAGAAATTCATTGCCTGTGCAATGAACACAATGTACACAAGCTTGTGTACACTCAAAACCTTATTTATGACAAAGGTAAAACACACATTATTTATAAAGTGAAAAATCTATTAATATATTTGAAACTTTAGCAGTGTCATTCAAGAATTATTAGTTATTACAGAAAGTTTATGCTAACTTACCATTACTTAGTTTTATTCTTTATTATAGGAATAATTAATTGCTCCATACACACATTAGTTTTTCCCATTCTCCTGGTGTTGTGTTTACCTCTCTCCCCTTTTTGCCTGGGCCCCAAGGTCATGGTCTCACTCAGGTGAGGGTGGTGGGGTTATGGTGAGTCATCAGCATCTGGACTCCCTCACCAGGAAGAATGCCAGGCTTCTGTTGACAGTTCCTTCTTCATCCCTGTAGGGTTCACTTGGAATTGTTTTTTTGCTTGCTAACACAATTTTGCACCTTGCTTTTTCTTCCCTAGTCTGTAGCTCTACATTACATCTGAATTTTTATATAGTAACTTCCACTTATGTTATATAGTTTCTTTGTCTTTTTTGCTAAACCAAATGTGTCCAGGTCCAGACCTGCATCCAAGAAAAGAAAAAATAAATACAAGAAAAATAAATTACCCATTGAAAATCTGTCAAAACTGCTCTCACAATTAAAAGAAGCAGCCAAAGCTGAAAGCAGATCAAAGAACATTCAGACAGTGCAAATCTGACTAGCTTCTGTTCTGATGCCTTGGAAACTCAGTACAAGGCTTATGTCCGGTTACGAGCAATGACAATATTTTGTTGAAGTCGCAAGTTGATAATAATCAAATACAGACTTTTATTATTTGGAAAACATTTCTGTTGTCTCAGTGGTTCTTTTGAGCTGTATTTGGAGTTTGTAATAAGTGCTATAAAAAGCACTTATCACAGATTGTTTAGAAATCCCTCAAAATAAACATAAATAGGAAAAGAAATTAAGTTCAAGTAAAAGAGAAGTTACATAGCTGTATTTCTGAGACTGTGTGTCTCAGAAAGTCTTGGGAGGTACATAAACTAACAGAAATTCAGAAAAAAGTGTTATCTTTTTGCATTCTTGGAGCCCCCATACATTAGCAGAAGGCAGATCTCTTTTGAAAGTTTCTGTAATGACCTTTTCTGTATTATTTATCTCAACTGATTAAACTATCGGGGGACTGTCATGTTCTCCACTGAGTAAATGAAAACTAACATTTCCCTGAGTACTAAGGTAAGCCAGTAATAGCTTTATATTTTGAGGTTAAATTGTAACAGCTGTCCAGATCATGACATGTATATATCTCTGAGGTCCCACTCAGTATCTCTGTGCCACCTCTAGGCAGTTGATAAAAATTATTTTACTGACTCCAGAAATCCTTGAACTTCTAGCACAGCAAGCCACTAGCATTCCCAGGGAAACAAAACCCCTCCTTTATGTCAATGGGTATTTTTATGACAGATAGAGCTTTCATTACAAGGATACTTAGATTTTACCAGCAGAATATATAGGCCAGTGATTTTTTACAGAAGTATCTTATCTCAGTTACATGAGAAAATTCTGACTGCCAATGGAATAATTTTTTGGGAAGACTGTTTTCTGTTTTGTTCTCCCAATTTTGTTTTCCCATGGAAAACAGCAGCCTTGACATAAAGCAGATACTTGCAAATTGTTAACAGATGATAGCAAGTAATTGGAAGTAATTATGGTGGGCTGGAATAATTTCTTCCTGAGGAAAGGCTGAAAGAGCTGAGATTGATCAGCCAAGAAGAAAGAGCCTTGGTGAGTGCTCACTGCTGTCTTTCAGTATTTAGGGGAGCTTATCAGAGAGACAGAGAGAATTTTTACCAAGAAATAGTGACAGTTTTTAACAGTTTTTAAACTGAAAGAGGGTAGATTTACTCTGGTCATAAGGAAAAATTTTTCTACAGTGAAGGTGGTGAGCCACTGGCACAAGTTGCTGACAGAAGTTGTGGATGCCCAGTGGGGACCCGTAAGTGTTGAAAGCAAGGTTGTGTGGAGCTTTTAGCAACTTGGTCCCTGCCCATAGCATGAGGTTGACTAGATGATCTTTAAAGATCCCTTCCAAATGAAATCATTCTGCTTTTCTGTGATACAAATCTTGCAGGCCAGTGTATCAACACAACAAAAATCCTCATGCATGTTGATCACAAAAGTCAGCAAGCAGGTAATAATAGATGGCTTAGTTCCTTCAGTTTCTGTAAAGTGTGCATATCATGGGTTTCGAAAAGAACTTTTAGTCTCTGGAAAACAATTTAGTAAAATAAAAAGTACTATCATTTGTAAGGAAAATGTCTGACTTTTGCTGTACAAGTGTGAAAGGTGCTGTTGACTCTCCTGAGGGACAAGAGGACTTACAGAGAGAGGGATCTGGATAGCACTGGGCAATCACCGGTGACATGAAAATGACAAGTCAAAATGCCAGATTCTGCACCTGGGATAAAGAAATGCCAGACACAAGTCTAAACTGGGAGAGGGGCGGCTCTGGGGTTGCAGAGAGGGTTCTGGGGGTGCTGCTTGGCAGCAGGCTTTGTGGCAGCCAGCAGTGTGCCCTGGCAGCCAGGAGGGCAGCAAACCCCCTCTGGGTGCAGCAAACCCCATCTGGGTGCAGCAAACTCCATCTGGGTGCAGCAAACCCCATCTGGGTGCAGCAAACCCCATCTGGGTGCAGCAAACCCCATCCTGAGTGCAGCAAACCCCATCTGGGTGCAGCAAACCCCAGCCTGAGCACAGCAAACCCCATCTGGGCGCAGCAAACCCCATCTGGGTACAGCAAACCCCATCCTGAGTGCAGCAAACCCCATCTGGGTGTAGCAAACCCCATCTGGGTGTAGCAAACCCCAGCCTGAGTGAGTCCAGCAAACCCCATCTGGGTGCAGCAAACCCCATCTGGGTGCAGCAAACCCCATCCTGAGTGCAGCAAACCCCATCTGGGTGCAGCAAACCCCAGCCTGAGTGCAGCAACCTTGGCACTCTAAAGGGTGACTGTCTCTCTGTGTCCAGCATTAGGGCAGGGCCTCCTGTCCAGAGCTGGGTGCAGCTCTGGGCTCCACCATTTCAGAACCATGGGAAGGTCTGCGAAGGCATCTGGAGAAGGGCAAGAAGGCGTCTGGTGGAAGAACTGGACACCGTGGCCTGTGAGGAGCTGCTAAGGGCTGAGGGCTTGTCTAGTCTGGAGAAAAGCAGCTGAGGGGCAACCTCCTTGCTCTCCACAGCTTCCTGAGGAGGGGAAGTGGAGAGGGAGGTGCTGATCTCTTCTCCCTGGGACCCAGTGACAGGATGTGGGGGAATGGCTCAAAGCTGCACCAGGAGAGGTTCAGACTCGCCATTAGGAAGCATTTCTTTACAGAGAGGGTGGTCAAGCTTGATAATGCCCTGAGCCTATCAATGTGTAAGGGCCATTTGGACAGAGCCCTTAAGAGCCTGCTTTACCATTGAGTCGGCCCTGAAGTGAAGCAGGTGGGCTAAATGATTTTTGTACATCCCTTACAACTACAGTATTCCATTCCAATAAACTTCATGTGCACATAAGTGTAGCCTAACAATTAACATTGTCACACCTCCACTGTAATCGATGTTTCTCTTAAAGTAAGAGACTGAAAGCTTTAGTCAGTCTCCTCCTTCAGGACAGCAGGACTCTGTCAGTATAATTAAGCAAACAGGCTGTCCCAAGGACCGCGAGCAGGACTCATTCCTCCGCCGTTTTCCTTAAGGTAGGAAATAAATTACTGAAAAGTACTGCCTAAGGAACATGTTCCCAGAAACCGACTCATTTGGATGTGAGGGCAGTACCCGTGTGCGGGCACCACGTTCCTCTCCGGACTGTCCTTACCCGCCCGCCGAAGGAGAGCCCACCTCACCCGGAGGAGCAGCGGGCCGGGCTCCGGTCAGACACATCTCCCGACACTTCCACACTCCTTAAGTTTCAACTGAAAACATGCCGGCTGGGAGAGCAGAGGAAAGGGCAGAGGCTGCCACCCGTGCCGCGACAAGCTCAGCCCGGCCCTCCCCCCCACAGCCCCGCCGCCGAGCGCGGCCGCCAAGCGCGGGGGGCGGCGCGAGCCCTGCCCGCCCCCTGCCCTTTGCCCCCGCCGCTGTCCCAGCGCTTCCTGTTCCCAACCACGTGGGCAGCGGGATGGCGGGCGGCGCGGCGGGCGAGGCGCAGTGCCTCAGCTACACGGGATGCAACTTCCTGCGGCAGCGCCTGGTGCTGGCCACGCTCAGCGGCCGCCCGCTGAAGATCCGCAAGATCCGTGCCAAGGAGGAGGATCCCGGCCTCCGCGGTGAGCGGCGGCACCGGCGGCCGTGGGACAGGAGGTCGGGGGGCGGCGGAGCTCCGGCTGTGCCCGGGACCTGCTGCCGGGCAGGGGCAGGCCCCCACTGCGAGCTGGGACAGCCCGGGCTTCATCTGGGCGGGCCCCACCGAGGAGTGGGGACCCCGCTGCGTCCCGGTGTCTTCCCGGGGATGCGCTCTCCCCTGAGCGCCCGCGCACCGTCTCGGGTGTAGCTGTCACACGTGGGTCGCGGGGCTTAGGGGGAAGAGGAGGAGGAGAAGGCGCGGGAGCGGCAGGGGCGGTGAAGGAGGCCGGAGCAGGGGGGCTGTCACGCACCCGCCGGCTCCTGCCGTCAGCCTCCCTCGGTGCCCGGCGGGCGGGGAGAGGGGAACGGGTCAGTACCATGCCCGTCCCGCCGGCTCGGCTCGGCTTAGCTTGGCAGCCCTGCCTTCCGCGCGTCACGCCTTTTCTTCAGAGCGGGCCGTCAAGGGACGAGGCTGGCGTTGCTCTGCCGGGCCGCCCCGATGGGACGGGGCTGGCGGGGCTCTGACCGGCTCGCTGCGTGTGCGGGAGCCTCTCCACAGCCCCGGAGCTGGTTCTCGTTCCCGTGGCAGAGCCTTGGCAGTCGGGATGGCAGAATTAATTAATTCCTTGTCTCTCGTGCCCAAGCGTCGTGTGCTCCCTGTGCTGGTGGGAGCTCGCATTCATGCACTTTGAATAGGTCACGTTTTATACTTTGATTTTTGTCAGGGTTTGCCGAAACAGGAAAGGTGAAAGAGGTGAAATAATTTACTGTCATTTCTGCATTTCTGCAGATTTGTTTAAGGGAAATCTTTCTTACAGAGTACCATCGTCCTTCTCGTACAAAACCTTTGGCATCCCTTGATGAATTCCATCATAACTAAGTAATAAAACAATAGGACAGAGTTTGAGGAAGAAACATTATTGCAGTGTTCAGTTATTTTTTGGGCAAGGACCCCCTGTTATAAAGTTCAGAACAGGGGTAGATAGTTCTCTGTCTCCTGAGGAGCCTTGGGTGTGTAGCTAAAAATTCTACTCAAAAACTGCCAAAGCATTCTTGTGTGCTTGACTTAACATTTACCACGATCCAAAGTATTTGTTTTCACTGTGGAGCGTTTGGTGGTGATGAAGTTTGTTGCTATTGCCATGTTTTTTTAAGAGTATTTGAATTTACTTTTTTAAGTATGGGTTCAAGCATAAACTATGAATGTAACAGGAAAATAATAACAATAAATCCTGATTTGTGTTGATAATTCAGCATGCAGCTCTTTTTGCTTTTCATGACTAGAGCTTTTGTAAACTCTGCAACTGGTGTTCTCCAAGAGTGAAATGTGTGCTCACATGCACTCTTGCACTGGAAGATGCCCCAGTACTTATAAAGTGATAAAAACTTTGTAAGCATATAAGCTGTCATAGTTTAGAAAGAGAGCAGAACCAGTACTGTGTTCAATACTGACATAAATCATATTATGCAAATATTGACAAACTGTAAATTCTGCAGGTGGCTTTGTGGTTTAAATATCTATTACATCCTAGAATCACATGTAGAAAGAAAAACCTGATTACTGTGTAAGAAGTAACACAGGATTATTGCTAAGCAAGTTCTGCAGCCTACAAACAATTATGCAGATGTTGTGGGCTCTTAAAACTAACTGGGTTTTGAATTCTGCATATATTCACCTATCTTCCTTAATACTGAGCCTGTACTGTATTGGGATACTAACATTAGAATGCTAACATATTCTTCCTGGGATGTTTTTTTTCAGGTATTTCTGTTTTGGTTTTGTTTTGTTTTTTGGGGGGTTTTATTTGTTTGTTTATTTTGGTGTGTGTTATTTCCTTTTTGGTTATGGTTGATTGGTACTTTTGGGTTTAGTTTGGGTTAAATCTGCTTGTCCTTTTCATTGTCTCTGGATGAGAGTCCACACAATTGAGGGAAACTGAGGAATCATTTCCACACAAACTGCTATAGTATAGTGAGCACAGTAAGCAAGAAAAGAGGCAGTGGGATGACTTTTGGTTCTCTACCCTAAGTATGTGCATAACTGTTTTGGAAATGGAAAATTTTAGAGTCCACAAACAACTAATTCTGTTTATGGAACAGATATGCAGCAACAGCACTTCACATCTAAGTGTCCCCTTCTTTTAAGCTAATACTTTTACAGAGAATAATATGAAGCTGTTATTAGCTTGTCAAGCTTCGGTATATGGGGTCCTGTTTGCTATGATTTGTCTGTTTTGCTTTGTACTGACTAAAATGTAAATTGTCAAAGGTTTTGTCCTGGACAAGAGCAATCCCTCAAGCCACTGTGGTCAGAAATGTCCACTTTTATTATGTTCTGTGTGCCGGGGAGAGGAGTGTGACTAGTCTAGCTGCTGCATCTGAAGGCATCTCAACTGATTTGAGATGCCTATGAGGCTCACGTTAACATCTCTGGTTTTACATAGAATTGCCTTTTCACAAGTGGTGGCATTATAGCACAACTTGAAGAGCGTTCTTACTCTTGTGAAAGGCAGGAAAAGGTAAAAGAACAAGTAAAGTGTTGAACTTCTAAGAAACTTTACAATTCTGTCTGTGCTCTACTCCTTAGATTTTGAAGCAAGTTTTATTCGCCTGATTGACAAAGTGACCAATGGCTCACGGATTGAAATAAACCAAACAGGTGAGATCTGGTTTTTTTTCTGCTTGGTCTCCAGGATTTATCAGTTTCTGCAGTAGAATGGAAGTCTTGTCTTGATAGAGGTAGGTCTTCAGGTAAGATTGACTGAGAAGATCAGAAATAACAAAGTTGACAAGTTTTGTAATACTTGATCACATGCAAGAAGGTCAGTGCTCTACCATAACTCAGGGAGCTAAGGAAGCTCTATTGCCCAAGAAATTTAGTAAAATTAGTATTTTGTTAGGTATGCAGGATTTCACAGTAGGCAAACATTCCTCTGTACCAGAATTGATTTTTGTAGAAGAAAAAGAAGATTTATCCTCTGCAGAGGCAAACTTCTTAGCCAGACTGCTTGCTTATTCATGCTTAGAAAAGAGTTTGATTAGAGTGAAAAGCATTTCATGTGAAAACTCAGACTCGCTTGGTGTGAGGTTTTGCCTTTTTTTAAGGGTTGTAAAAACTTTAGTTGGCAAGTAAGGCAAATTACTTAGCATCAAATATGCCAAGATTCCAATGACCTAATACACTGATGAAGGTTTAGCTTCTGTGGAGAATAATAATTGCTTATATCAGCATTTTGGAGATTCCTAAGAGCTCCTTGGTTTAAGGGTGAGGGGAAAGGAAGAAAATGGTGTGCAGGACAGACAGATACTCATGTGTTGACCTATTTATTAGTTGCAGACATGTAAATAGTGTGCTGGAAGTGATTTAGCCTTCCATATAGTCTCCTGTCTCCAATTTGCCTCATATGTTGTTACAAAGTATTTTGTGCTCTTTAATGGGCAGTGTTTTACAGTGCTCTCGTTTGGTTTGCTCCCCTGGCCCCTTCCCCAGGTACGACCTTGTACTATCAGCCTGGTCTTCTCTACGGAGGCTCCTTGGAACATGACTGTAGCCCCAGCCGTGGTATTGGCTACTACTTGGAAAGTCTGCTCTGCTTGGCACCTTTCATGAAGCATCCATTGAAGATTGTTTTGAGGGGAGTGACAAATGATCAAGTAGATCCCTCGGTAAGTAATAAAGTTTAAGTATCGAAGAAGGATTTTTTTTCCCGCTAAAATAACAAAATTGGGAAGAAGTGTATAAAACATGTTGAATTTTTAGCATCCCTCACATCCAGAAGTATCTATTGTTGCTGCATTAGTAAACTCTCTGAGTCAAAGAAGCACTAGCTAAGCTAGCGTGTATCACACTCTGAACTTCAGTTTGTAATCCCCCTTACTGAACTGACGTTCAGTTCTGTGTGGCTTCTGTCTTTTCCCCTGCAAACTCCTTTTAGATGCATTGTGAGGCCCTAACACAGGTTTGGTTCTTCTCTTCTCTTAGAATTTCAATGGATTATTTCTCTTGCCCCACACTTGTATTTACTCTATAAAGAAGAAAGTGTCTTCAAAGTATGAGTGCAAAAAGGAAGGAATCTTTCTCTTCTGTTGGGATCTGGACATAGTCATACCACTGCTGCTTCAAGCCTTCTTTCTATTAGAAACAGGAGTCACATGGTGATTAGGCAATTACAGTAGCAAAAGTATGTAATAACTCTCTGGTTCTTCAGAAACATGCCAGAAGGTGTGGTAGGTGAAATGGCTATGAAATGCTTGCCTTGGTTTCTATTACTGATCTGCAGTCCTTTGTTTTGTACCAGTGTTGTTACAGAAATGAGCTGTGGGAGACGTGATCAGAATGCTGAAGTAATGATTAGTGGTCACATGCTATATTTATTTTTCTCCAAAAACTCCAAACATAAACTTCTACCTTTAGAGAACAGCATTACTCTTTACTTTTCGAATGGTGATTGGACACTGCCTGATTTCCTCTGAGTAAATTAAGGACACATTGTAATCTGAAAATGTAACCAGTTTAAATGAATACAAATACCTGTGGTCGTTCAAAGTGTAACTGCCGATAGTACACCAGCCCCTGAGTCCTGCTCGAATTTATGACTTTTCTGCTGTGTTTCTCTGTTCATTTAAAAATCTCACTCTCTCACCTGTGGCTCTGTGAGACATCCCCATGAGTCAAGGGATGACCAAAGTGGGTTGTACACAGCACTATAAGAAAAAAAGAAGAAGTATTTTTTGCTACCCTTTCAGTCATTATGATTAAAAGTACTTATTGTATCTGGTAAGTATTAAGAATCAAAAAAGTCCTTTTTTGTTAACTGTTTAATCACAGTGGAGAAATTCTTGCAGTAATCTGGAGATGAAGAGTGGTCTAATGTTCATATTGCTTTCAAGTAAATTTGGACACTCATCTAAACAATAGGGTCTTGATTCTGGGAATTATCTCCTTTTGGGCATCAGTTTCATGGGCCTGAGATTAAACTATTTGAATTCAAATGGGTGCAATAATTAAGGCCATTTTGTACTTGAAGGGTGCTTGTTCTTGCCAAAATTTAGACAAGTGGGTTGGCATACCTCAGCTGACTCCCAAGCTCTATATGCTGATTGTAAATCACATGCATGTAAAGAGTTACATCTTAAGTTCATTGTGCTATATTAGAGACTACGTTTTTGTTCTTAGTGACAACACAGTAACAAACTTCAGTTACTGTGACTCAGCTCATAATTGCTTGCTGTTAAGTGGTTGTAACTGAATACCAGGTCCTAAAATTGGTTTCACCTTGGCTTATTCTGTTTAACTAGCCTGAGTAAACATTAATCCTGGTGCACACCAATAAGGTACTTAGAAGACTTCTCCAAGTTGTTTGGTATAACATAAGTCTCTGGTGGTTTCTGAGACAAAAAGCACAAATTTAAATGTTACCCTAATTTATTTGTATGCTTATGTAAATGGAAATTTGGTTTTAAATCAATTTTGGTTTTTATTTTTCAGTAGACAGAGGGGGTATATAAACTCAGTGAACAGTTATTACCTATGCTTGTCCAAAAAGAGGTGCTTGAATTTATCTATCTGTATGTTTTCTGCTTTCCAAAGGTGGAAAGGCAAACCAGTGTGACTGCAGTATGGAAGCTTAGGTGTTTTACCTGCTGCTCTTCATGTAGCAACTTCTCTATTTCAGCCTAGTAGCTTGTATTGGATTTGCATGGCTGGATTTTGTGAGCTGGGATTCTACAGACGTGGCTTCTGTAAGAAGCTGACCAAAGTTTCACCTTTGTCTGGCAGAGGCCATGTTGGCTGGCTCCAAGACAGACCCACTGCTGGCCAAGTCTGAGCCCATCAGTGACGGTGGTAGCACTGCTGGGGTAGCAGCTTTAAGGAGGAAAAGTGAGGGGGTGGAAGAGTGGAATAATCTGGAACTTGTGAGAAGAGTGAGAATGCATGAGAGAAACAGCCCTGGAGAGAGCAGGGTCTGTGAAAAATGGGAGGAGTTCTATGCACTGGAGCAGAGATTCCCCTGTAGCCCATAATGAAGATCATGGTGAGGCAGCTGTCTTCCTGCCACCCATAGATGCCAACAGCAGAGCATATGTCCACCTGCAGCCAGTGCAGGGCCCCATGCTGCAGGTGGAGCAGGTGGATGCCTGAATGTGGCTATGAACCCATGGGAAGCCTGTACTGGAGCAGAATCCTGGCAGGACCTGCAGGCCTGTGGAGAGAGGGGCCTATGCTGGAGCAGGTTTGCTAGCAGGACTTGTGAACCCATGGGGAATCTGCACTGGAGCGGTTTTTGAGGAACTGTAGCCAGTTCTTCAGTGGGAGGCAAGTAGCAGGAATATGTGTGCAGCCAGGGGACTGTGACCTTGCTCTCATGGTGGCAGTGAGCAGGTAGGCTGACCCACTGGGCTTTGTGAAGTCTGCTTTCAGCGCTGAGATCTTGGCTTTTACACAGCCATTTACACAGAAGTATTTGTGGGATGTAATTGCTGTGTTGTTGGAGTTTTTACCATAGACATTCTTGTCAGGTGCATGCAAGGGAATATTGTGGATCTGCTGTGAGGACAGTAGAAGAGATTCAGGTGAGAGGAAGAGTTTCTAAAGGACATCTTGTAGAAAGAAAGCTTAAGCTGAGTTCAGTGAGGCACAGGTCAGGCTGCGTTCCTGGAGTGTAAGAGCATGTGTTTACTGTGGTGTTTGTTTACATACATTAATAACCCTCCAACAGGGCCCAATGCAAAGCTCTTTGACAACTGGCATAACTCCTAAAGAGTACCGTGGCCAAGGAACATGCACTTGTTCCAAGTGGGACTGTGCTGACATTATTAATAATAATATCCCTATTATTTGATGCCTCATTAGACACTGGAACAAATCAGCCTGAGAAGATGTGAATGCCACAACCCCTGGCAGTGTTCAAAGCCACGTTGGACAGGGACCTGGTCTAGAGGAAGGTGTCCCTGCCCATGGCAGGGGCAAGTGGAACCAGGTGATCTTTAAGGTCCCTTCCAACCCCAAAACATTCTATGATTGTATGATAATACTGCATAGTATTACTGTGTGAGTGATACATCCTGAACGGGTGAAAGGAATACTACTTGCTCTCACTTGTCAGGAAGAGATAAGCCTTTGGAATACCAGTCTGGACTATTCATTGGCAGCCTACACCTGCAGTGTGTTTTCCTGTGCTGCCACTGGTGAGATCCGATGCTGGGTAGCTTGTGGGACCAACCATGTGGGACTGGTTTAAGGCAGTTAAAAGTTTCTCTGTCTAATGATTATGTATACAGAGGATGCCCTTTGTAAGGCGCCTTTTTGAAGGGAAAGGAGGTGGCACACAATTGATAGCTCCTTTTTCTTTCCTTCTCTATTTATTGTTATTCTGACATTTAGATGTAGCTGCAGTACCCTGTTTTAGAGTAATCATTATTGATGTTTGTGTTTCCATGTGTTAAAGTTTTATACAGCTATACCATGGGGGCTTTGAGTTCAAATGACTGTCATGCTGACATGAGACTAGTATATGAAATTTTATCTTAGGAGCAGTAATTAATCAGAATTCAACAGTTGTCTACAGAAAACAAGCAGGTTTTTCTGCTGAGTTTTCTTCCCACAGTTCTTTCTTCCCTGTTAAACTCTGCTTTTCCCCTTCCCCTTCTCCCAGTCTAGGCCCTTTGTTGTGAAACATAACACCATATGTTAGGTGGGCTTAATGATATGTGCAATGCCAATGGATATACAGGCCAACTGGTGCTTTTCCGTTCCTCAGGTATCCGTGTGCTGCAGAGTCTCTATTTTGTTGGTTTTTTGTTGGTTTTTTATTAATATCTTTGTACTGGATAAGGGATTCTTAAAGTTACTTTTCTACCTTTTTCTTAACTACTGTAGATTTATTTAAAGGCAAGTGATACGTGATTTGCATTTACACAACTTTGCAAATAACCAATATTTATGTGACTTAGAATGTTGTCATTTGTGGTGAGGTATACCATCAGTTGTATGATGCATCTGTTTAGATGCAACTTGGTGTTATGCTGTCTGTTCTGGAAGTGGAATAACTGCCCTCCAAGGGGAGCTAAGTGATGGGGTTTATGGCTGAGGATAGGCAAAAGGATAGAAAAGCAGGTGTACAGCTCAGTTCAGCTGCTGTTTTGTAATTTTCAGTGAACTGCTTCACATCCTGCCCAACTCCCTACTTGTCTGGGAGGCAGAACAGCCTTTTCCCATTCTTCAAATACTGCTGATTGCCTCCTCTGTTTAGGCAGCAAAATTGGAACAGTCAGTCTTATTATTTGTCTGTCTGGTACCTCTAAGTATTATGTCTGGAATTTTTCTGAGAACTGAAAACTACAAGTAGTCTTGAAGTTTTTTGCGTTCTTAACCTGCACAGTAAAGTTTTTATTTTTTACTGGTATGTTTTGTTTCATGAGAAGGAGGAAGAAACATTGGGTAATTTTAATTTGAACCAGATTGGCTTGTTGAGATTTCTGCCAGTGGTATCCACATGCTTGTGCACATGCATGTTAGTAAAGGCATTATTCCAAAAGTCAAATTTGTATAGTTAATGAATACTATTGAAGGGCCAAAGCAAGGTACCTTGGCTTTAAAAAACAGTAAACTTTTTAAGATAAAAGAAGTTAAGCATTGGCTTGCAATTTTGTTTCGTTTAATATACACATTCAAATAGTGATACTAAAAACAACACCAAATGTCTTTCTGTAAAAAAGGAGATATATTGTCCAGCTGGATTTGAAAACGAGAACTACAACATACACTCATAGCTCCTCAGGTACCACTAACAAAATGTTCACAGATTTCTAGGTGAGGTATGTGCTGCAATTTTGTCAGTGGCTTGTGCTCTCTTCAAAGCAGAGAAAATGAAATTCAAGAATTATGAATTTTGGCTAAAGGTGTGGGAAAGAGGGTGCTTTTTATCTGCCTTCTCAAATGCTGTCTACCTCATGACTGTTTCCTTCATCTGTGTTTATCTTTTCTTTGGTCATGCTGTCCTGATCCTGTCTCTCCACAGCTATTTGTCTTGGGTAACTCCCTGTGCTGTTGCACTGCTAAATAATTTATATCATGTTTGGTAACACTACTGAAGTTTCAGAAGAGGGAAGAAGAGGGCAGTCCCTGTAGTCTTAGGAATTAGGAAGAGCAATGGCAAGGATAATTCTGTTCAGACCTGGACCTGGTGAGCACCTGGCTTGAAAGGGAATACACTGATGATGTGTTACCCTCTTCAGATTCTTTTAAGTGCTTGAATAGAAGCTACCTATAAGCTTCTGTTTCTCAGGTAAAAAGAAGTTGTTGATAGAATGATCTTTCTTCCAAATCAAGGGCATGCTCTTGCAGTGATGATTGAAAAAAAATGCAGCAGTCCTTGCATTTATTTGTTTAGATATAGGAATTTTTTAGTAATGACAGAAGAATATTGTTTACTTAATAACATAGGAATGTTCAGAGAAATGTTTCACTGTTCAGAGAAATAAGTACTGTGTTTTACATAATGGCATTCAAAATCAGGCTGAGGAAGAAAGCCAGAACAGGAAATTCTATCTGCCAGTAATTTGTTCTAGGAATTTTTTTTTTAGTAATGATGTATTGTGGTAGGCTAACTAGATTAAGCTCTCTGTGCTGCATTCCCATGTTTTCCCATAAAATACCTTCTATGAAGAAGACTTGTCTCTGTTAGTCACCTCATAATTTGGTGATTGTTTAAATTACTGACTAACCTAACTTCCAATAGAAAGTCTGTTCTTAAAATTCTGTGTTCCACATAGGTTGATGTCCTTAAGGCAACAGCTCTACCCCTTCTGAAGAAGTTTGGAATTGATGGTGAAAGTCTAGAAATCAAGGTAAGACAGCTTTTTCCTTTCTTTTCAAGCATGTGTTGCAATTATGCTCCTGCATAATTTCATAAAAGTCTGGGGCCATGTTCTTGCTGTGGGTTTCTGTCTCTAACAGATAATTCATTGTGGCTATGAGCCACACAGTGATAGAGAGGGTAAGGAGAAAGTAGTGACTTTCCCGAGTCTCCAAAGAAGAGTTAGAAACCTTTTTGCTTTTTGTTGCCTTTCAGTTAATTTATTATCTTTTCGTTTCTACTTGTTCATTCTGTCCCGTGCTTAGGGCTAAGAATTAAAAATGATATCATTAACCCGTTTCACCTGTAGGAGAGCTGAATCTGTGTTTGGGTCGTTGAGGTTTGTCTCCAATTTGGAAAATAGAGGAATGAAATTTTTCTTGAAGACTACAGTCTTCAGAGGCCCAGTAAATCTGGATACAAAACAACATTTGGGTTCTTTTAGGTGGGAGAAATATGTGAGAGGTCTGGCTGCACTACTGGGTCCTGCTGGTGCCTTTCTCTGCAAAGATTCACCCCTAACCCCCACCCTGCCCACAGCCCAAGTGCCCATGTCATTGTCCTGGCACTGTCACCTCTGCTCCTGTGACCCTGCAGCAGGGCTGGCCTTCAGCTGGCCACAGCCCTGCCCTGTCTGGCTGTGGGCCTCCCTACCCAGACCCACTCACCAGACCATGTCCCAGCTCCATCCTTAGCTTGGAATGGTGGGACTGGGTCAGGCTAGACAGACTTGTTAGTGGGAATGAGTTCATTCTCGTCCCTCACATACAGAATATTCTGAGTTGGAAAGGACCTGTAAGGATCATCAAGTCCAAATCTTAAGTGAATGTTCCATATGGGAATCAAAGCCACAACCTTGGCATTATCAGCACCATGCTGTAATCAACTGAGCTCAAATCAAATAGTTCTTGTCTCCTCAGCAACGAGGGGCAGTCTGCTACTAGAGACAAGTCTTAAGCCAAGGTTGTTTTAGTAAAGATGTTTTTGTTTGGTTTTGCACTGTTTCCTATTGAGAAGCCATGCTTTACTTTACTTGAGAGGAACAAAGAAATGAATGCCTGCTTTTAGTTTTCATGCGAAATCCATTTCTGCTTTTAGGATGTGGTTTTCTTGCCTGTATTTACAAAATGCCCCAATACTTAAAACATTTTATTCTCTGAGAAACAAAAGTGTAATTCTGGGGTGTATAGGTACATTCTTTGTACTATTCACTAACCTGTATTTTTCCTCCATTGTTTGTTCTAGATCAACCGAAGAGGAATGCCTCCCAAAGGGGGTGGAGAGATACTGTTTTCTTGCCCAGTGAGAAAGGTCTTGCAGCCTGTTCAGTTCACAGACCCTGGAAAAATCAAGCGCATCAGAGGAACTGCGTATCCTTTTTGTTTGTCTGTCCGTTTTTCTATTTTTAAATGGGTTTGCTTATTAAAAAGAACTAATTTAGAAGTCGTAGAAGTGCACCCACCTTTCTGAGCATGTGTCTAGGTAACACAGGCCAACATTACACAGAGGGGTCATATTCAAGACTGTGCTTCAAAACTCCTGTGTTCAAAACATTGCTATTCAAAAAGCATCTGTAGGCTATTGAATAAATTCAAAGCTGAATGGCACTATTTAAAATCTTTCCAATAGCAAGAAAAAGTTAAAATACCTTCCTTCCCATAATGTAGGAGCACTTAAAGTAATCTTACTTTGTGTGTAAATTCAGTAGTAACCAATGTAGTTCAGTTGTGCATTGAACAGGCAGTTACTAGTCTAGCGGGAGTTAGATGGGGTGATAGTTTAGTGTGATAGTTAAATCTTAGTTGAGTTTACACCTTGCAGCACACACTGAGCTTTTTGGTGTGTTTTGAAAGAAAATTCTTTGGCTCTTCACCTTTGGGGGTACCAGTGCAGGTGGAAGTGGAGAAGGTTTTATTCCACCTGGAGATAAGGGCACAGAATACTCTTGTGAACTCCTTACTTTTTCAAATAGCTGCAAATCTAGCCAATGTTTTGGATTATTTATTTTTGACTTTCTTTTTCTCTTGTGGCCTTTGTATGGTATCTGTCATGAATCTGCTGTCACTGTAGAAAGAAGGTAGAAATCCCTTACATGAACCTGTATTAAGCAGTGGCCAACATGTAGTTTAATTTGTGTTTGAGAGTCCTAAACATGATTTGGCATTGATTACTCAAAAACAAAGCAGGAAGGAAGTCATGTTTTCTGCCAGAGGTGTAGATTTGCAGCCTATTTCTTCTTTTAGTTTATGGCATCCCATCACAACTGTGTGTATAAACTGGATGTTTTGACTACCTTGTGCAATTGCAGCATTTAGATAGATGCAGTAGTGCCAAGCAAGAGCTGTTTTACTGGATACATGTGCTGTAGAACAGAAAGGAGGCAGCTCATTGTGCTTTTGGTGATAAGTGCTGTGGTATATTGGTGGAGGAAGTAATTTTCTTATGCCTCCATTCTGCTCTGTAGTAAGTAGATATGTTTCTGTGTGGAGGAGGAAGCAATGATCATGACTTTACTGCCATTGTTCTAAATTGACATTAATATGCATCACCATTCTGGACCACTTTGACTGATATATCTGATTGAATTCTGGACTTCTACCTTGCTGTAGGCTTTCCTGGGCCTTTGCTCAGGTTTTGATTGATATACCTGGTTGAATTCTGAACTTGGTGTAGGCTTTCCTGGGCCTTTTCTCAGGGATATAGGTTTGCCTTTAAGCATGATGAGAGGCAGACTCAGTTTAGCTATTAGGTGGTCCTTCAAGGCAATAGAATACAAAACATCTGGAAGGATAAGTCCTTATGTCTTTTTTATGTGTACTTTTGTTCCTCCAAGATTCATCTGAGTAAATCTTCCTCACAGCTGTGGAGATTGTATTACAGCAGCCTTTTATATAATCCAAAATACTGAGTGCATCAACTGTGCAGAACAAACAGTTTTCTGAGTATTTTTTAGTGATTTTGCTCTAAGGTCCCAAAGTTTTGAGTTTGCCTACTTCACAGAAGATGCTATAGAAATTTGTAGAAAAGAAAATTCCTCCTGCCAGCTAGGAGTTTTGGGAGTGTATTTCTTTGCATTGCTGTGTGAATGTATGTGCAGATGGGTAGAGGGTGAGTCTGCGTTACAGTTGAGCTGGAATTTAAAGCATAATGTGCTTTCTACGTTTGAAGATCTTTGGGAGTTCTTCTGAAGCAGCACCTGAGTACAACATTAGAAAGGCTGTTCATCTCATATGGACTGTGAGGGGGTGGGTCGGGGTGGGTGGTAAGGTGGTAGGTTCTTTCCTGGAACTTTCAGGTGATGAATGACTAGACAACTAGTGAATTTGATAGCCTCAAAACACTGCAAAGTTGGAGATAGCAAAGGTATTTTTCTTAGAGCCTTTTAATTTTTTTTTTTGTTAGAACATTTGTCTTAAATTTCTTATTCATCTTCCCAGGATTTTTTTTCTGCTAATTCACAGAAACTTCACTCAGGATCGTGTTTTAATAAACTATGAAGAACAGAGCACGTGGAACTTCCTCCTACTTCCTGCTCCTTCCTCCTTTCCTCCTTCCTTCCTACCTTCCTCCAGAAAGTGCAAGATGACAGAACAGCAATTTAAATTTAATGAAGGGCATTTTCAAGATAGATATTTACTTAGTCGTAATCTGTTCTTCAACATATGTTATGTGTACTTAACTTCAAGGTATATCAATGAAAAGACTGTAGAAAGCACTTACATGCATATGGTTCTCTAGGTACAGGAACATAGACAAAAGCTCATAAATAGCTGTATAAAGCAGATGTTTTCTGAAATAATGCACTGGTGCCTCTTCACTTTTGTCAATCTGTGCTTTCAATTTTTTCTTGTGATCACAATGGATTTCTTAGCTCAGAAATGTAGATACTCTGTCCGAGTGTCACCACAGATGGCAAATAGAATGGTGGAATCTGCAAGGGGCATCCTGAATAAATTCCTCCCAGACATCTATATCTACACAGACCATATGAAGGGGGTCAACTCTGGAAAGTGAGTATCCAGAATTTACAGGAAACAGACATGTTATTCTGATTTGTTCATTTGCTAGGCTGTCCTGATCTAATTTTACTGAGTTTTTAGATCACAGCCTTCTATTTTGTTGATTTGAAATAAGTATTTCTCACAAAGAAAGAATGGGTGTTTCACTAGATACATAACAGGGATAGATGTGTTTTCTTAAGCAAGGAATGAAATACATCACTACTGCCACTAAATTTGAGCTCCCTTCATTTTTAAGTCTGTTGCTTTGAAAAGAGATTAAGATCAAGGTGTCACGATATGTTCAGGGAAGCAAGATTCAAAGTTGACTGTACACCTTCTGAAGGAAATTATAATATTAAGGATGGGACTGAGGTGTCTTAAGGAAGTGTTAAAGCAGTATGGGTTGTCTTCTGCTGAATGGCTGAAGGAGTGTCCTCTCACTGGCGAGGACTGGAAAATTAATTTATTGTACTTCCACAGATTTTGTTTAGTGACAGAGCACAGAAGCAGTGGATGCGATTCAGACAATTTTGCTGGTGTCTGTCATCTCTGATGTCTTCTTCCTTGGGGTTGAAAGATTCTGGATAACTCATTTGACAGTTTTCTGTCTGTATGCTCAAATGCAGGCATGCATGTTTTCTTTCACTGTTTCTGCTTTTTGAAATATTTTGTCAAGTTTTGTTAAATTAAAATGTTTATGAACCTAGAAATTGTTGAAGAAACTTTTAGTATTTTTTGTCTTTTCCAATCCTTCATCATATTTAATATGCCAGGGTTGTAACTTTAATGGCTCCAAACTGCTTACAGGATCAGAATTGCAAAAACATTTCTGGGAGCTGTGTAGTCTCAACTTTGTTTTTCATCTGTTTATGAAATTTAAAAACTCAAATGATTTGTGGTAGCAACATTATTTTTACTACATGCAGCTCATGCAGAGAGATAAATAATAGCATGGCAGAGGAACTGAATCACTTTCAATCTGGCTGGCTGGGTTTCTGATGCTACTGTGACATTCACCTTAAATATGAATCCAGTATGATAGCAGTATCCTTGATACTAACTAGTTAGTCTAATTTTGCTAAATATTGCAGCTTTCAGGGGAAAGAGCTGAAGCCTTAAAGAAGGGTAGTTTTGGTTTTGAATGTTGCAGAGAAGAAACACCAGATACCTTTGAAATATTTATCAAGCACAAATTAAATACATCTGAAAGGTACCCTCCTCTATTAAAAAAACCCCAGACATTTCTAAGGTTTATATGGCTCTTCATTTTCTTTTTCATTTTCACGTTTAAAGAGTTTAGTCCAGGAAAAACCAACATAAAGTGTTTTGTGGCAACTGGTACTGGGTTTAAGTACAGTTGTTAATTTTCTTTTTCCAGCGTCAATCTATTGCATCAAACAGGATGTTTGTCATCATATGGGAGGAGCCATTTATGACTTGAAGTTCTTGGCTCATTACTGCAATTTTGTCCTTAAATCAAATGCACTTTTTCCCTTTCTTTCAGATCACCAGGTTTTGGCATGTGCCTTACTGCAGAAACCATCAATGGCACTATTCTCAGTGCTGAGCTAGCCTCAAATCCTCAGGGCCAGGGAGCAGCTGTGCTTCCTGAGGAACTGGGCCAGAATTGTGCTAAGCTGCTGCTTGAGGAGGTCTACAGAGTAAGTGGCCAATATGTTTTGTATATTTGTATATAGATGTAAGGGAAGGAGATGATAAAATAGGTGAAAGGATAGATGGTTTGGTGGCACCCTCAGACAAGCTCGGATCCAAGTGGAGAAAGGATCTGATGCTGCCAGTGTCTTTTTCATCCAGGTAAAGAGTGATTTTGTATGGTTCCTTTAACAGTGTAATGACTTATTGGGGCATACTGTTTCCAATGTCTGATATGTGTTGTTATGAATCACGGGAGCAGCAAATTCTTCTTCTGTTGCTTTTTGTCTGCAACAGAATTCAATTAGCTTCACATGGGCTGTTACTCTTCTAAATAATATGGATGGGTGCCATAATCCATGCTTCGAAACCAGTGGTTGGAATGGGACATTATGAGTGGAAGAACATAGGAGTGGCAGAAGGGGAAAAAAACTTGTCAAGCCTCCGTGTTGATCGCTTTGTAATGATGATGACGACAAAGTTAAATGTGCTGAGAATTGCTGGTTGTATGAAGAATTGTATTAATGGGTTGTTGGAAGGGAGCTAGGATGGTGTTTACTTAGGAATCCTAAGTGCATCACAGTTCTATTCAGAATAGATTTTTTTCTTTATTAAAATGATTTTCATTCGTGGCAAGAATTTCAGTGGAAAAGCAGCTTTCAGTGTTACAAATGATTTGGCAAACATGAATTTCCGATTTAATAAAGAACCTTCCAGCTGCTTTGTTTTCTGTCTCCACAGATGTTTAAATAACTATGTTTTAGCATTGATAAAACATGTTTGGCCTTTAGGAGGCAGTCATCTACAAATTTTGCTCATTATTTAAAAAAACAAGTAGTTACTCTGAACTGTAATAAGGTATATGACTTCACAAAGTGTTTAAACTGCCATTATTGAGATTCTATTTTAGGGAATGCAGTTAAATATAAAAAAAGCCCCTGAACTTCATAAATCACATCCATACCTGTGTTAGATTGTTCATCTGTACCCATTTTATTTTTCTCTTTCCCTGTTGCAAATCTTTTATCTGTTTGAATTACCAGCTGGCCCCTTTTTCCAGTCTTCCATTAATATTTTGTCTATGTTTATTCAGCATATAAACCGTGTTGCTAAAGGACTTTTCTGGCCCAGGCTTCTTGTCTCACGGAGAGGCCAATGCCAAAATGTTGTTCCAGGGTTGCTGGGTACAATCTAGACCCCTTGTATTTGAAACTCTGGCCTGTGTGGAGAATGTAGTCACAGCTAGTGACGGAAACATCTGTCTGTTTCTGCACTGATGTATGTCATGAAGTTATTTTTATTTCAGGCGTGAACTGCAAAAATCTTTTGGTGCATTTGTTTGTGTACATGTCTTGGAAAACATCTTCTGGTAGTCATATGTCCAGACACATCAAAAATCCAGTTTCCACATATTTCTATCAGCAACAATAGGGTTTTTTTTCCCCTTTGGAAACCATTTAGCACTTGATAGATTAAAATAGTGAGGCAGTTTGTCCAGATAATTTGTTTTGCACAGAGTCAGATGTCAGAGAATTTACAAAATGAAGAGAGCTGGAAAGGCCTAAAGCAAGTAACTTTCTGCTTTAGTGTATGGCAGCCATTTGAATATGATGAGTCAAATTCTGCAAAGGACAGTGAGTATCTTAAGATAACAGGGAAAATGTTTGAGGAGGCAGCAGGGTTGGACAAGTCTTTGAATTACAAATAGGCTGTAAGGTTTCAGTGTCTTTGAAGATCAGAATCTGAGTGAGTGAGGTTGTTAGCTGTGGCTTGCTATGGTGCTGCTGGAAGACTCCCTTATGTGTGGATGATTTCTGTCCAAGAGAGACTGAAAAATGCTGGGCAGTGTACAGACTATTTGTCCTTCACTGTAGCAGCTCACTATGGAAAGTTCCAGTTTGCTAGTTTTTGGCTGTTGTGCTTCTTTTTCACTGCAGTGCTTAGTCATTATTTAGTGAATTCACCTCTCCCTCCATCATGGGCAGTATGATGGGTTTTGTTATGTAGTTTTCATCATACATACTTTAATTTATCTATGATACATGTGGTCCTACAGTACTAACCTGAATTTTGAAAGATAAGGTTTCTTCCTAATTTTTTTTCTTTTGTATTTTTGGGGGTTAGTTTGTTTTTGTTTTGGGATGGCCTTTTTTAGGGTGTTTGGTTTTCAAACCAAACACATTTTTGGTTTGGGGTGATTTTTTGTTTGTTTGGTCTTTTTGGTTTTTTTGTTAGGTCAGTTTGATTTAGTGTTGAACACAGAGGGGATATAAAAACATGTTGCAAAGTACACAGTGCTTGTTTAGGTTTAATGTACTAGTTGTTTATGTTTCTTTGCCTAGGTAAGATTTTTAGTGAAACTAAAAATCTAAAAAAAGCAAGAATAGATTACTCTGAACAGGCAATCTTTAAGTCTCACATCTTTTTGCGTCATCTACTTGTTGAATACAGGGCTCAAGGGAGAATTTATTTTCCTGTTTTTAGATCTTCTCTTTATGGGATTATTTCACCATCTGTGTTTTTACCAGGAGGTACTATGCTGTGGGAGCCAGGGAGGGTTGACCAGACCAGGGCACCCTGAGAGCACTGGAGACAATTCTCTGTTTAAAGGCTTTAGGTGTTGGGATCACCCACAAATCTGCTGGAGTTGCAGTTACTGTTGAAAGGGGTTTGGGGACATTTGGGAAAGTGCTTGCCATTGTGTAAAGTTTAAACCTGGAAAATCTAAAGATTTGAGTTTTGCTAAAATCCTTTTACTAAGCCTTCAAAAAGATATTAATTAGGTTGCATGATTGTTGGAATCAGCAGAGATGTTTTAATGCACATTTGTTGATGGAAAGATGTCAGAGCTAATAGAGTAGTAATAAGTGGCACAGTGCCTTAATTGCAGTGGCTCTGCAAGAGGGGGCAATGGAGTGACTGACTAGCATTATCATTACAAATCCATATGCAGTTCTTTCTGAAGCTTAATTGTAGAAGGCCAGTAAGGATTTTAACTCTTGCCTTTGAAAGACATTGTTTATGGCAGCTTTATTTAGAGAGTAATTGGCAGAATGGAAAATATGGAAGAGCTGGAAAAGGATTTAATTTTTACATTCTTGGTACTCATGAAATATAGGGGAGTACGTGTACCTATTTAAGGCTGAATTCTTTAATGAAGAAAGGCCGAGTTGCTAGGGCACCTTGAAGGGGCAGGAGGGCTAAAGCTGTTTGTTTTACTGAACTCGAGCTAAAATGTGTGAAGGATTTCTAGATGGCTTAATTTTCAAGATGGTCTTACTTCAGTGTAGTAAGGCTTTGCTCCATTCTTCTGGGAAAAAAACCAAACCCCAAAAACTAAAATACAAACCATCTGCAATAATTTGTTACCTTTTGCATAACAAATTATTGAGTCCTGCAAATATGTACCACACATGTAATGGAGGAAATTGTCTGTATCCCAAAATACTAACTAACACTTAGTCAAAGCCGGGCTCAAACTCAGAAGAAAAAATCTTTTCGAAACGCTTTTGTCCAATACGCAGAGTTGTGATATTTGTATGTACATGTCAGCTTTAGTATTTGTACAACATTTTAAAATGGATGGGATTTTAAAGGATATGTGTCTAATTGTCACAACTAACTGGATCTGGCTCTGTAGTCAGTGTAAACAATAATGGAGAAACTGCCATAGAATGAATTGATACAGTGTAGAAGCTGCATTCTACATTGGTAATGAGCACAAGCTATTTTGGAACAAATGTACCTTGGCTCTGACTTTGCCTATCCCTATTTCTTTTGGGAGGGTTGTTTCTAATTTTTTGATTCTTGAATAAGTGGCAGGTGGATTGACAAGAAAAAAATTTGGCCTCCTTGGGAATGTTAAGTCCACTTGGCAGAAGTTACTGTTCAGTCATTAGATTACAAGCAATCACTTAATATCACTGTCTGGGAACTGCCTTTGTAGGAATGGTTGCAAATGAGTGGTTTAGATTACTTAAATCAGTGGCAAAATATTGTCAAAAGCAAGTTTTTGTATAAATTTGTTGACGTGCCGCAAAGTTTGATGACAAGGTTCGCTATTGGTTATTACATAGTTGAATCATGCAAAGAAAAATTGGGTTAGAGTGAATCTACAATGATTTATACAGAGAATGGGAATGCAAAAAGGGTAAGGATGGAAAAGGATAAGGCTGCAGAAGGGGTAAGGGAGGTCCTCCCTTTGGGTCACAAAAGTGTATCCCTTGCAAAATGTAGCCTCAGACTTGATCAACAATTTGTCTGAAGAACGTAGCAGCATTTAATCGTTGACTCCTGGAATGCTGAGACAATCAAATACTTCTGTAAGGTGCATGTGCACCAGTGCACACAGTATGGGGAACAAACAAGATGAGCCAAGGACCTGCATGCAGTCACAGGGCTTTGATTTTATTGCGGTGACAGAGACATGGTGGGATAGTTCATGTGACTGGAATGTTGGCATGAAGGGCTACACCCTGTTCAGGAGAGACAGCCCTGACAGTGTCGAGCACTGTCTTGATGAGGATGATGGGCTTATGGATCAGGATAAAACAGCAGACTAGTAAAGATGTTTGCTGTTGTGGGTGTTTGCTGCCTGATCAGGAGGAGGAAGCAAATGAGGCCATCTGCAGGCCTCTGAAGCAGACTCAAAGTCACAGGCCTTGGTTCTTTTGGGGGACTTTACTCCCCTGACATCTGCTGCAGAACCAGCACAGTGAAACACAAACAGCCCAGGAGGTTCCTGGAAAGCACGGATGGCAACTTCCTGACACAGGTAGTGGAGGATCCCCCAGGCAGTGGTGTGCTGCTCAACTGATACTAACAAACAGAGAAGGCCTTGCTGGAGTAAGAGTGTGGAACTCAGCTCCAGATGAGGAGAAAGCAGGGTAGCAAGTAGCCACAACCAGAGACTTTGGGAGAGCTAACCTGAGCTTCTGCAGGGAGATCTTCATGGAGAATGCCATGAGAACAAGCCCTACAGTGTCCAAGAGACCCTGAGGGGTCCAAGAGAGTTAGTTGATATTCAAGGATCGCTTCCTTCAGGCTCAAGAACAGTGCTTCCAAATGTGCAAGAAATCGGGCAAAGGGGAAGAGATCTGATGGATAAATAAAGAACTCCCTTCATTATCAAGGGTAAGCAGGAACTGGAAGCAGGGTCAGGTTACCTGGAATTAATATAGAGAGATTGTCAGAGTATGTAGAAAAGAGACAAGGGAAGCCAAGGTTCACCTGGAATTAAGTTCGGCAAAGAATGTTAAGGACAGCAAGAAGTATTTGAAAAATCCTATCTCTAACAAAAGGAAAAAGGATAATATGGGCCTGATACTAAAATGGAAGTGGGACCCTGTTGACAGAGGACCCAGAGGAGGCAGAGTTAGTGCTGCCTTTGCTTTGGTCATCACTGACAAGACCAGCTCTCAGGGATCTCTGACCCAGGAGACTGAGGACAAGGAAGGCTTGAGTGGAGACTTTCCCTTGCCCAAGGAGGACCAAGCTGGAGTCAGGCAAACCTGGCGTCCACAAGTCCATGGGCCCTGATGGGATGGACCCACAAGTGCTGAGAGAGCTGATAGACACCAAGGTGGGCAATTTACAGCCATCTTTGAAATGCTGTGGTGAACAGAAGTGCCTGAGGACTGGAAGGAAGCAAACATCACACTGGGCATAAAAAGGGAAAGAAGGACCCAGGAAACTACCAGACAGTCAGCCTCACATTAATCCATGATGATTCTGGAGGCCATTTCTATCCACATGGAGGACAAGAAAGTGAACAGGAGTTGTCAGCATGGATTCTTTAAAGGTAAATCATGCTTGACTGACCTGCTTCTCTTCTGTAATGAAACAACTAGATGAATGGATGAGGGAAGAGCAGTGGATATTGTCTACCTTGACTTCAGCAAGGCTTTTGACACTGTCTCTTACAACATCCTCATAGGCAAATTTTGGAAATGTGGATTAGATGAGTGGACAGTGAGGTGGATTAAGAACCAGCTGAATGGGACATCCCAGAAGGTTGTAATAGTATTGCAGAGTCTGGCTGGAGGCCTGTCATTGGTGATGTCCACAACATTCAATACTGGTCCAGTATTATTTAACTTCTCTACCAATAACTTGAACAAACGCACAAATGTTTTCTCAGTGAGTTCACTGATGACACAGAGCTGGGAGCGGTGGCTGATACCCCAGAGGGTCGTGCTGCCTTTCAGAAGGGCCTTGAGAGGGTGGAGAGATGGGCAGAGAAGAGCTGTGAAATTCAGCAAAGGCAAATGCAGGGTTCTGTATGTAGGGAAGAATAACTTGGGCACCACAACAGGCTGGGAACTGACCCACTGGGGAATAGCTGTCTGTATCTTGGGGGACAACATGCTGTCCAGGAGCCAGAGTGTGTCCTGGTGGCCAAGAAGGCCAAATGATTCACTGGGGTGCATTAGGAAGAGCACTGACAGCAGGTTGATCCTGCCTCTCTACTCAGCCCTGGTGAGGCTACATATAGAATGCCGTGTTCAGGACAAGAGAGGCATGGTGCTCCGGGAGCAAGTCTAGAGGAGATGACAAAGATGGTTAAAGGACTGGAGCATCTCTCTTACAAGGAAAGGCCAAGCAAGCTGCTCCTGTTTGGTGTTAAGAAGAGATGACTGAGTGGGGACCTTATGAAGGGAGGGTGCCAGGAAGATGCATCCAAGCTCTTCTTGGTGGTGCCAGGCATTAAGGCAAGAGGCAATAGACAGAAACTGATGCACGGGAAGTTCTATCTAGATATGAGGAAGGTATTTTTACATATCCTCTACAGTGCAGGTGATTGCACACTGGAACAGGTTGCCCAGAGAGATTGTGGAGTCTCATGCACTGGAGAAACTCAAGAACAGTCTGGATGTAATCCTGTGCCATGTACTCTGGGGCAATCCTGTTTGAGCAGCAAGGCTGGACTAGTTGACCTGCTGTGATCCCTTCCAATCTTAACTGTTCTGTGATTCTGTGACTAATATTTACAAAAGTATTCAGTAAGATTTTCTATAAGCTTAGTAGCAACTTATTTGAAAAATTAAGAGATGGCAACATTCATATTACGCTTGATGTAGTATATTTAAATCAATTCATACATGCACACAAATAGACATAAAGATGTATATAAAAAGGTTAAAAATTCCCCTCAATTTTAGTAAAATAATTCAGATGGCTTTGTACCTGTAAACACTTGAAGGGTTAAGCTTTGAAGGTTGAGTGTGTCAGCACAGGCCCTGTCAACAGCTTTTGGTGATTGTTCTCTATGTACTGAAGCCTTGAGGGTTGTTGAGCCTCAAGAGCTGTACCACTTTGAGGGCGGTGCCAGTGGCCCCTTCTTTGAGCTTTGGAGAGCTCAAAGACCCTCGCTTAGTACTGCTGCCAGTAGGGTTGTGAGGTGCTTGGCTTTAGCCTTCTGTCATTCTCCATTCTGGCCATAATCTGGGTCAGTTGTTACTGGAATTTTCATCAAAAGGTGCAGTAACAATAATATTGTTCCACCTGTGCTATGATTTAGACAAAAAAAAAAAAAGTTCCAAGACTGTCCATTAGAATTTGCAGTTTGTTAGGCAGAACTTCCTAGGAGCAGACTGTTTCTGGTAAGCTAAAAAGGAGCTTAACTGCCCAGGAGCCATTAATCAAGGTTAGTGTCTAATGAGAATTCCTGAGGAGATGGTAGAGTGGCTCTAGGGGACAGCACCACAAATGTGCATAGCAGATTGCTACTGCATAGCAGTACTGAGGGTGACTGACTCACTGCAGCAATGTAGGGAGTTTATGTAAGCAGTTAGGACAGGATGGATGCATTGTGTTTTTGTTTCTTAGGACATGGTAGTCTCCATGCTGATTAAAGCTTTTGTATAAATTGTGATATAAAAGTAGATATTTTATAATGTTTTCAGCTCCAGAGAAATAAAACAAGCTCAGAAAATGTGAAGTTTTCATCCAAGTAAGAAGGAGCATTTTTATTACTGACCAAACTACAACTGCAGAAAGTCCAGTGTCAGGAATATCCTTACCAAACTCTTAGCTGCTTTGGTATATGTTTCATTGGCAAATACAGCTGGTAAGATCTGTGGCTTTAGATTGCACCAGCAAATTCTGCAAGTACCCTGTTCACTCAAGATAAAGCAAAATTTTTATCAGTTCTACAGGCAGCATTGAGTTATGTGAACTTCATTTTGGTGTGACAAGTTCACACAGTTAAGAGGGCAAGTACTGTTGTAAGAGCGTGTTTTAGGAGTTGGGTCATGGTAGTGAATGCAATAGAGCTACTTATTTTGCTGTGCTGTAGTTCCTTGCATGTAATGCACAGAGTTTTTTTCAGAAGAATGGAGCTGCAGGTTGTCACACAGAAGCAAGGCCATCTTGAAAATTAAGTCTTCAGTATCCCGCCTTGGAAAGGCTGTGCCTTTCTGCCTCTCACTGAGTAAATGTGCTGAGGTTGTCACATTGGCTGATTCTCTTAATCTGTGTAATCCAAAATATATTTTCTCCCTTGCCTTCTTGGATAGTGTTATGTCTTGAAATTATGATAGGTTACCTTCCTTGTCAACAAAGGTAGCTGTCAGTTTACCTTATTAGAGAATTTGGTTTTAAAAAGGTAAGGTTTTGGTTTCAAGAGAGTCTATTCTGAGGATTTAGCATTAGGCCTGATGCAGCAGAATACTATTCATAGATTTCATGTGCCTGGTCTCTACAGCAGCTTTGACTGAAAGTATCCCTTTAAATTTATATTCCAGTTTTGTAAACAATTCTAATTTCTAATTCTAGCCTTCCAGTTCTAATTAATGTATGCATTATAGTAAATATTTTCAACATACAGAACAATTTACCTTGCATATGACTTACTACAGTCAAATATGTACAAGAGTGTATGTGGTTCCACTTAATTTTATGTATGGCTCTTACACTAGCAATAAAAAAATCTTCTATTTTAATGATGGAGGGGAAATGTTTTACAAGTGTAAACTCATAAAAGTTGGCAGCAAGGGTTTTTGTGGATAAGTGCTAAATAAATTCTAACTTGCCGTTTCCCACTTGCTAACACTGAACTATTTGTCCAAATGTAACTGTTATAATGTAGGGCTGGAATTCATGGATCTTCAGATGCATGTCAACTAGAACTAATACCTCTTTTCAATTTACTGGAAAGAAATTCTTCAGTGTTTACATTCTGAGGTGTTAAAACAGATTAGGAGGAATATTTAATATGATCTTCTTATAGGTTTTATGGCTATTCTTTTCCTAGCCATGTGAAATTGATTTTTCATTGTTAAAAAAATCTAGATTTTTATCTTCTTGGCCCTTAAAAATTGGGAGTGGTATTTCACCTTTTAAGTGTATCTTTTGCCTTTGTTACTCTCCTCCCATCTCAATTTCTGGTTTGTACAGAGATTAATTATTAAAACATTTTGGTTTGCAGGGAGGCTGTGTAGATTCAACAAATCAGAGCCTTGCTCTGCTCCTTATGACCCTTGGACAGCGGGATGTTTCCAAAGTGCTGTTGGGACCTCTGTCTCCATACACGTAAGTTGTTTTGTTCAGTTCAATTACACAGTCTTGTTTTAATTCACTAGTTTTATTGCACAGCTATTTTTGTATATGGGAGATTTTGCCTATGGTAACAAATAGAACAACTTGTACCTGACTTCAAATGAGACAAGTGGTGTAAGTTGCCTAGGGTTTGTTGCTACATGTTAGATGAGTCCCTTACTGTTCTATATTATTCCTGTTTCTGAGAATTGCAGAGACAGGGTTTATTGATGGTTCTTGACGTGGAATGTATGTGTACATCAGTTGGCTTTTTATTGCCTAGTGTACACTACTATGTTTTCCCTGGTGATCTCTCTATAGCTGTGTCATTAAGTGTTGTATTTCAAATAGCTAGCCAGTGATTGTTCCTATGAAACAGCTTAAGACTTTGATTCATGGAGCTATGTGCTTTTTTAAGGTTTTACTGGGAAGCAGAATCCTATCTGGTCCTTCAGTCTCAGTTTTTACTAAAGCTTTGTCTGTAGCTGGTAGTTGTTCAGGGGATAGAAAAGAAATTATTTTCTTATATTGCTAGTTGTAAACACAGGTTACAGAATCACAGAATCATCAAGGTTGGAAAAGACGTCTAGGATCAAGTCCAACTTTTGATTGAACACTATTTCTCAACTAGACCATAGTGCTAGGTCTGGTTGTTTCTTTAATACTTCCACAGATTGTGACTCCACCACCATTATGGGTGGCCCATTTCAATTCTTAACAGCCCTTGCAGTGAAAAAACTCTTCCTGATGTCTAACCTGAACCTACACTGGTGGAGCTTGAGGCTATTTCCTCTAATCCTGTCACTTGTTTCCTGGGAGAAAAGACCAAACCCTCACCTGTCTACAGAGTCCTTTCAGGCAGTTGTAGAGAGCAATAAGGTCTCCACGAGCCTCCTTTTTTCTCCAGGCTAAACACCTCAAGCTCCCTCAGGTGTTCCTCACAGGACTTGTATTCCTTCAGCAGCTCTGTTGCCCTTCTCTAGACATGCTCCAGCACCTCAATGTCTTTCTTGGAGTGAGGGGCTTAAAATTGAGCACAGGATTTGAAGTGTGGCCTCACCCACCAGCACTGAGTACAGGGGGTCAATCCCTGCCCTGCTCCTGCTGGCCACACCATTGTTGGCACAGGCCAGGATGCCATTGGCCTTCTTGGCCACCTGGGCACTGCTGGCTCACGCTCAGCTGCTGTCACCAGCACCCCCAGGGCCTTTTCCTGTGGCAGCTTTGCAGCCACTCTGCCCCAGCCTGTGGCACTGCCTGGGGTTGCTGTGACCCAAGGGCAGGGCCCAGCACTGGGCCTTGTTGAGCCTCACACCACTGGGCTCGGCCCATGCTCCAGCCTGTCCAGATCCCTCTGCAGAGCCTTCCTGCCCTCCAGCAGGTCAGCACTCCCACCCTGCTTGGTGTCATCTGCAAACTGATAGAGGGGACACTCAGTCCCCTCATCCATGTCACTGATGAAGATATTAAACAGAACTGGCCCCAGTACAGAGCCCTGGGGAACACCACTGGTCACTGGCCACCAGCTGGATGTAATTCCATGCCCCACTAATCTCTGGGCCCAGCCATACAAATGGTTTTTTACCTAGTGAAGAGGGTACCCATCCAAGCCATGGGCTATTACTATAGTTCCTCCTTCTAACCCTGCTGGTATGATCATTACACTGGCCAACTTCCAGTCCTGTGGGACCTGCTCAGTTAGCCAGGACTGATGCTACATGATGGAGATTTTCTTGGTGAGTGCTTCTGCCGGCACCGTCAGTACCCTTGAATGAATTCCATCCAATCCCATAAAATTGTAAATGTCTCAGTACTTCATCGTGTATTGCAGAAGATCTATTCTGCTCCCTGTACCCCAGCTAGGGGCTGGTTGCCCTCAAGATGAGTCTTACTGTTAAAGACTGAGGCAAAGAAGACATTGAGGACCTCAGCCTTTTCCTCATCCTTGGTGACAATGTTCCCTTCCACATCCAGTCAAGCATGGAGATTTTCCATAGTCTTCCTTTAGTTTTTAATGTATTTATAAAAACACCTTTTATTATCTTTCACAGCAGCGGCCTAATTGACTTCTAGGAGAAACTAGTTAGGGAAACAAATTATCAAAAAAAATTCATCAAAACAAATTTATCAAAACAATTTATCAAAAATTTAATTTTTCAGACTTGCAAGGGATTTATTAGATCACAGTTATTTCTAGAGACTGAGCAGTTATTCTTTAGCCAGATGAAGGGAGGTTTTTTTTATCTGGAAATGGCATCAAATAGTAAGAGTATGAACTGTCCTTTTTCGGTTATCATGGTACCGGTGCTGTATACGTGAAAGGTACAGTACTGTGATAACTGAAGAATGGTGGTGCCATCACATGAGAGCTAAAAATTACCTAACTGCTCTTCTCAGCTCCTGATACCTTGGAAACAACATTCAGCAGATTTTGAGGGGAAGACAGGGAGTGTCCCATTGCACAAAGAGGGAGTAATCCCCTATAAAGTAAGTATTCATGTGGAAGGTTTCAGAAGAGTAGATATTAGTGTTTGAAGAGCACAGTTAAGCATATGAGACAATCCAATCACTTGTCATTGTGAGTATTTTTTAATTTTTTACCCTTTTTTTCTTCTGTGAAAATCAAGCAACTACACTAGTTTATTTTGTAAGCAGGATGAATTCAAGTTGGTAGGTTGTCACTTCTTCCAAGCTAGGTGTATACAGCAGGGATAAAGGTCAGGAGTACACATACTGAAGCAGCGTATTGTAAAATCTGTGATTCTGTGAGAATCTGTGACTCATCAATCCTATGGGATCTGTTCAGATAGAATGCAGCTTTTTATGTATTCAACAACTAGGGCTTTTTGTGCCCTCAACCAGGGCTGTTTATAAAGGACTGGTAAATTTGGCTCCCAAGCAACTCATTGGATACACAAGCTTATGAAGTAAATTGCAATATCATCATGTTCCATGTCTTTGTCCCTTCTTTTCTTTCAGAGCTGTGACCTCTCTGTATGTAACACTTTCACACTACAGAATCTGAAGTTACTTAAAAGCTGTATTATTGGCTTCCCTGTCCAGCATAATATAGCATGAATGTGACAGTTC
Organism: Ammospiza nelsoni; assembly: GCF_027579445.1. NCBI lineage: Eukaryota > Metazoa > Chordata > Aves > Passeriformes > Passerellidae > Ammospiza > Ammospiza nelsoni. The sequence continues at coordinate 42,283,472 of NC_080669.1, read as the reverse complement.
AGCTGGCTGCTGAGAGCATCACATGGGGACAAAACACTTTGGAACACATCCATTAGAATGAGGAAACTTCTTATTTTCACAGGAGACATCCATTGCCTCAGCTAACTATGGGGAGTGGAAATGAAACACCATGAGTAGGGCTGTTGTGAGTGGCAGTGGAGCTAACAGTCTGCATGGCCAGCAGCTGCTCTGCATTACCCCTTTCTTAGTGTCTGTATTTCACAGAAGCAAGTGCCTTTCTGTCAAGCTGAGCTTAAAATCAAATGCAGGGTGCTGGCCTCCCACTAACTCACAGAGGTCAGTCTGGCAGGACAGAACTGTCTGCATACAGGTGGATTAGCATGAGCCAGGGGTACATGAAAGAAAGCAACAGGAAAGCCTGTTGTGCCTCAAAAGCCCGAGTGCCCCAATCCATGGCTTTGCAAGGGTTTAGGGCAAAAGGGTTAGGGTGCCTCTGCCCAGCCAAGCTGACACTTCCAGTTTCTCTCCTGACTGGGGATGCTCACTCCTGGCTCCTCAGTCTGTCTCCTCCTGGGAAGGTGTGTGGCAGCACTCAGGAGAGCAGTGCTGGGGCTGCCGCTGCTAGCAGGCAAAGCCTTGTGCAGGCCCCGGTGCAGCTCAACCAAGAATGCACTGCTGTGCACAGGTCTCCTCTTACACTGCTCTGTTAGTTGGTTGCTTTGCTCAATATGTGAAGTTCTTGTGTACTTGTTGGTAATTCTTAACAGGCTTTGAGGTTAAAGATAAACTTTTTTTGGCTACAAGGCCTCCAGTGTGGCTCATGTAGCTGTCCCTGCACCTAAGAAGCAGCTCTGTTCAGCTGCTGCCTTGTTCTTGCCTGAACACAGAGTGTAAATTTTCAGCCAAATGTACCTTCTTTCTACCTTTCACGCCCTCCCTCAGTCTTGCAGCCTGTGCCTGTGTGGTTGGTGTGCCCTGTGCTATTATTTGAGGTGCCCACCTGCGACCAGACCAACCTCAGAGCTAATACAAACCTGCTTTCTGTCACAAACCCCTACTTTCCTGCCTCTTTCTCTTCTATTTGCAGGGTTTGTACCACTTGTGCTTCCAAGCTGGCCTTTTGGTGCTTCTGCGTTCTCCCCTGGTGTCCCCAGGCAGCCTTCCCCTTGCTCGCACCCCAGAGAGCCTTTCCCATGTGTGTAGGGGCTGATATTTTTCTCACTGCTTTTATTCAAAAGGGAAAAGATGCAGAGATGCAGGGTAGCCCAGCTACGTGCAGAGAGGTGTGGGCTGAACTGATCCCACCAACATATTGCAGTTTCCTGATCACCTTTTAGGATTTTTCCCTGAATCTCTGGCTCCACATGGCCTCTGTCATTTTTACAGTTTACACGGCAGCGCCTGCTTGCAGTTCACTTCTCCTGTTTTGGGCTTGGCTGCTTTCTTGTCACACTGCCAGAGCCTGTGAAAGGACCCAGCTAAGGAGAAGGCTGATACAGAGCTTGTGGTCTGTCTGCTTTACTGAGGATTTGTGCCAGCATATGCCCATTTGCCTACTATAGCTGCAACGAGAAACCTTGCAGCTGGGGAGGCATGGAAGAAAAGGTGCTTTTCAGTTCTTTCTTTCAACTGCCAGTTCATTTGAGAGATGAGAAAGCTGGTGTGTGTGCTGAAGCAAGTTATCAGTCCAGGAAGGTGCAGGAGAAAGGATACATTGGGAGGAATGTGCCCACATTCACCCTGCAGAGGTATTTAGCAGATTGCCCCAGAGATACTTGAGATCATCCCAAGCACACACCAGTATAGATGGCACAGCCTCTCTTTTTCCAGCTCCTGCCATTTTCCTCCTCTCCCATGCATATATCTGAGTGCAGGAACAGCAGCATGCCCAGCTGAAGTGTATAAAGCAATTTTGCTCCTGCAATTTTCCTTGTACTCCTTCACAATTTCTGTGGATAGGAGCTGCCAAGAGGCTTTCAGAGGCCTCATGATGCCACAGTGGGACAGGCTTAGGCTTTTGTTCTCCTTCTTCCCATTTTGTGGATACTTACTCTTGATTTGTTGTAATGATGTATGTGTGATTAGCTTGCAGTTATGCTTTCAGCACGTAGAGCAGACAAGGTAATGTGTGAACTGGATATCCACATTCCATTTCTTTGAACTAAGAAAGGTGCATATCAGTTGCTGGAGGAGATTACATCTTTGTTCAAGACTGCAGACTTGCTTGTGGCCATGACTGGAAGAGTCCAAACTTCTGTCAGAAGCAATTACAAATTTTCTTTCGTAGTCTTTTGGTGCAATTGCATGTTCCCTCTTTTGGAGAAGCCAGCAAAAATGTTTTCTTGGATGTTTTTGGTTTTTTCTTTTTTTATAGTTTTTCGTGTTACTCACCCTCCAATCAGTGTTTGTTTAGGATCAGTGTGATTGTTCAGTTTCTTGTTGCCTTTCTGTCTGAAATTATGAAAGGAATTTTTTTTTCCTGAAAATGGGAAAACAGGAAGAATTCTAAGTCTGAATATAATCCTAATGAAACATTTAACTGAGAAGTGGAGAAGTCAGTAATCAGTCAGAAATCAAACACATGCTTTGGGATCTCTCTTAAAGTATGCACCCAAGCCTGTTTATGTTTTATTTCTGCTTTAAACATTGGGCAAGGGAAAGGAGAATCACGAGTTTGTATGGGGTTCGTATAGCTCTGATGAAGAGTCGGCATCAGGAGCAAATAACTTGCCTAGCTACATTTCTCTCCTTTCTTTCTTCTCCCCTCACCATTTTGTCTTGCTGTGTTACCAGCCATTCCTCTCTCTGCTTCTGCAGAGAATGCAGAGGTTTCAGGAAGGGTCACTAGCAACTTCTACAACACAAGTGAGAACAGTGTTTGGAGCTTGTAGCCCTGTTCCTCTGTACTATTTTCTTATTTCATTCACATGCTCATTGCTGGAATCTGTGTTAGTACATAATGCTATTGGACTTTCTGTTTTGTTTCTTAAACAGTATTATTTTCTCTCATTCAGAATTGAGTTTCTGCGACACCTCAGAAGCTTCTTCCAGATCATGTTTAAAATGGAAACAAAGACCGCTGAGGAAGAGCACATGGGTGGGGAGAAAGTCTTGATGACCTGTGTTGGCATTGGATTTTGCAACCTCAGTAAAACTATAAGATAAAAAACATCTACAGACTCTGTGAAAGACAGAAAATGCTGCAAAGATGTAATAAACCCTACCTGTCTCTGTACTTACTCTGGCGTAGGGAGACTTGTGATGATTCCAGTGCGAGGTTACCCAAGCTCACTGCATGTAAACAATAAAGCTGACTTCAGACTATTTAGATCTGTGCTATTTATAAATGCAATGCCAGTATTCTGTGCTGCTTGGAGTGGCTTTCTGGAGTCTCAGCTGACTTGGGACTCTCTGCACTGTATTCCACTGAATGGGACACAAGTGCCTCATGTCGCTGTGCTCTCAGGCCTTAATGAGGTGAGTGCTCTGGTTTTATGTATTTACTGCTTTCACTTGTAGCTTTTTCTGAGAGGTTTAGATAGAGAGGGAAAACAAAAACAAGCTTTGCATTGCGAAACAAATGATCAGAACGGAAATATTAGATTATTGAGGTAATTGCAGAGATAATATTGGCATGAAAATTAAAGGTATGACAGCAATTCTTTGTTTATACATTGTGTGTGTGTGTAGAATTTGTCCAATGCTCCACTCCTGTTTACATTTACTAAATTCACAGATCACAAAATAGTCTGAGTTGGAAAGGACCCAGAAGGATCACTGAGCCCAGCTCTTAAGTGAATGGCCTATACAGGGATGAAACCCATGACCTTGGCATTATTAGCACTGTGCTTTAACCATCTGAGCTCATCTCAGGGTTGCAGCTTCAAAGAAAGATTAAAATATCTCTCTACTATTTTTCCTAATGTTAGAATACCGTAGAGGAGATCACAGCCTATACTGTCTTATTTTAGCCTCTTGCAAGGATGGGCATGGGAGGAGAAACCTCCATGGCAGCTTTTGACTTATCACATATATTCTTTTTAGGTTTGTTTGGCATGCTATACACGTGGCTCACAATTAGTTGTTAAAAGTAGCAAAAATTGCTGTAGGTTTTGAGAAAGAAAAATTTATTCACTTTCACCATCGTATTTTGTGCGTCTGCTCCCTTTTTAAAGTGCCAATAATGCTGTATGGGATGGATTGACAGACGCAAAAACAGTTTCTACCAGGTTGTATATATTTACCCATGAAAGGCCTCAGGTAGATTCCAGGCAAACCTGTGGAAGTTAATGCTGAACTCCTGACACAAGGGAAGAAATTCATATTTGACTTCAGATTATCCTTCATGTGTCTGGAGGAATATAAAACTGTGTCAAAAGCTGCTATATAGAGAGAGCAGATACCAGTGACTGTGTTAAAATGGTTTCACAAACTTTATCTGATGCCACTGTAAAGTGGGCATTACTCTGTAGTACGAAGAATGTATATTGGACACAAAAAGGACTTGGACAGAAGTTCATTATTTGATTACTGTCTTGTTAACTTTTGCAGGCCGTGTGAGTAATTTTTTTACTGTACTTTGTTTGTGTTGCAATCTGTCAGACATGATTTGAAAAAATAAAGTTTGGTTTTTTTCCTAAATAAAGTTTTATTTCCCTTTGAAGTAAAACAGACAACAATTGGGAAAAAAAAAAAGCCTGGAAGTCTTTCCTAAGCCCTTCATAATATAAATGGCTATCTTGAATTAATACATGAAAAAACCAACTATGGGAGTTTCCAGAGAGGGAGGAAAGGGTGAAGCCATTCCTGTAATTTATTAGCTTTCCAAAATTTGACTTGCAGCTAAGGAAATCCTAAATAAAACAATAGGATGTGAAATAAAATAACTTGACTATATTTTTTACATTTTAAGTTAGAAGGAATACAGTCGTGAAAGAATTTACCTTGTTCCCTTCTGTCGCTATGTAATGAAAAAACTAGAAATTTCATAAATTAAAATTACCCAAAATGCAAGTCATTACTGATCCAAAAGATGAAATGTACAAACTAAAATTAAAAGCCACTTGAATAAAAATATAAACCTTACATTAGTTAAAGAATCAAGTTTGTGCCACAGGTCCAATTTCCAAAATTTGCTTAAATAAAAATTTGCAAGTATTGTCACAATTTCAAAAATTAAAAGCTTTATTCTTTTTAAGCTTAACTATAAAGCTGTTTTTCCAAATGTTCCAGTTGCACCAGGCATAGAGATGGCAATAAGTTGCCCAAGCAGCAGATATTATGTTACACAATTACCTGTACTTAACCTCAGTATTAAAATTGGAGTGGTAAGCCTTAGCCCTGCTGCAAATTGCACAGCTCTACAGCACAACACTTTCTGCAACAACTCAAGCCCTGTGAATTTGCTTGTTGCCTTACAGAAAAAAGGAATGGTATATGAAACTGGTAAGTTTTTCAAGAACAGTCACTCTTTGGAGAAATATTAACAATTCCAGAGGAGATTTTAGGTAAGAACTGTCTTAAAATTATATGACCTTCATGTTCTGGGAAAAGTACTTATTAGAAGGAAATCCTGCAGATAAAAGCTGTTTGTTTATCGGCAGAACAGCAACTGACATCTGCTTTGGTGGTCTGATCACACGAGCAGTAAGATAGTTAATTTTAGAGCTGGACAGAGGAAATCAATTTTTGGTGAAAAAAATTCATCGTGTTGGTAGCCACAGACTTTATGGTGAAGATGATAGTTACTAGGAGACACATCTTTCATCTCAGTCCATCTATAGCAGAGTAATACTCAGGTAACTTAAACTTGAAGTGATTAGCTGTACATGAATAATCCTGTGCTCTGAACAATCCATCAGTAATTTAGTTAATCCCTTTGGGTGAACAGCTCTGATAATAAAATCAAAATGGTTTTGGTTGGAAGAGACCTTACAGATCATCTAGTTCCACCATCCCCCCAACCAGGTTGCTCAAAGACCCAATCAGTCTGGCCTTGAACACTTCCAGGGGTTGGGCATCCACAGCTACTGAGCACTGAGCTGCTGTTAGAGCAGCTCACTACCCTCACAGTAAGGAATTTCTTCAAATAGCTAATCTAAACATACCTTCTTTAGCTTAAAGCCATCACCACTTGTTCTGTCACTACCAAGCCCTTTTAAAAAGTTCTTTCCAGCCTTCCTTTAGGTTCCATTAGGTACTGACTTAAAGGTGCTGTAAGGTCTCCACAGAATCTCCTCCAGGCTGTACAAACCCAGCTCTCTCATGAGGAGAGAGCAAACCCTCCTGTCCTCATGAGGAGAAGAGGTGCTCAAACCCTCAGATCTTTACTGTGGGCATCTTCTGGACTTGCTTTAAGAGGTCCAGGTCTTATTTTGGAGTCCCCAGAGCGGAATGCACTACTGCAGGTGCAGTCCCATGAGAGTTGCAGTCACAGTGATAATGTGAAAAGTATTTGTAAAATATGCCTTTACCTTGCATCTCCTGCCAATTTTGTAATACCTGTTGTCAAACTTTCTTCTATGATGTTATGATTGTAGTTTGACTGCACCTTCTGTGGTTATGTCACAAAATCCATGCTAACTTGCTGTAGCAAGTTGTGTGGGACAGCTTCTGGAGTAGAAGAGATTATATTGGAAGCAAAATTGTTTCATTCCAAGTGCACTTTATCAAAGGCATATGGCTAGAAGCCAGTGCAATAACTGTCTGGGGAAGCACACAGTAGGTAATTTATCTGGGCCAAAATAGTAAGTACATGGCTGTCTTGGGTAATGTTTTCAAAATGGTGTTTTGTTACTGCCAGAGCATATATACTTTCTCTCTTCTTCCTCTTCCCCATGGGTAATACAGATTTGTTTCAATCCACAGAGGCATAATTCTGTGCTTGCAAATTCTGACGTTCACTTCCCTGTTTCTCAATCATACTCTTGAGAAACCAGAGGCAAAAAAAGACAAACAAGTGAAGAAACCAATTTTCAGGATGCACAATTTTGTCTGAGTTAATTTCCCCCCCCTTTTTTTTTTTTTAATATTGTATGGCCATCTCCATGCTTTTATTTTGTGTGTCTGATGTGTGTCCACTTCTATTTAATCTGGCTCCTAAGGGATCCCAAGTGAGACACACAACTGCGTCACAGCAACTCTAAACAAAAATGTGGAAGGAGCATCTTTTCCAGTTACTGCTTAGGTCTTGGTAAGCTGTATCTTAAAAGAGCATTCACAATGGGGACTGTAGTGTCTTCCTTGTGCCTGTTGCCTCTGAGCACCACTGACAAGTTCTGAAAAACACCTATAACCTGTTGTCAGTGAGAAGGGTAAAAAGACAGAAAGTCCTGCAGGGAAGAGATTGTGTGGGCTGAATTGTGTGGTGACGGTGTTGGATGAGTAACAGAAGCAAGTCATGCACTGTGTCACAGCATCACAATGTCCAAATAGCACTTAGACTAGATATAAATTGAGTTGTGACATTGCTACAAGACAGAACTATTAGGGTGATTTGTAGTAAATCTGTAGCAATAGATGTCAGGTGTTAGTGCTAATCTCTTTCCTGGAATAGTAAGATTATGTATATACACTAAGAAGAGTGGCCAGACCTGTATTCCCTGTGTATTAGAGAGTATAGAAAAACTCTGTGTATGTAGCAATAAGGAGACCCAGAGAAGAAACCTGGTTTAAGGTGGTATTGATCAAGGATGTAGCAACAAGAAAACAAAGGCCAAAATAAATTCTTTACATGAGGGTGAGCAGTGGCTGGGTGCCCACGGAAATTGAAGCAGCAACTGCTCTGCACAACAGCACACAGAGGTAGGCTGTGTCTTTGCGTGTTTGTCCTCATGCTGTATGTTTGCCACATTGTCACTCCCTCTTCTCAGTACCAGTTTGGCCATGCTTCCCTGGCAGCCTCCGCTGTGCTGCTCACACAACAAACATCAGTGCTCCTTCAACAGTGATCCCATGGTGAAAATCTGTAGGGCCTTGAAGGTGTCTGGTGCTTAATTACAGATGAACTAGTAGGATTAAGGGCTTGATTCCAGTGGTCATCACTACATGGCAATGACACATTCCACTTTACAAAATGCAACAGGCCAGGAGGGCACTTAGTTTTGCAGGATGCCTCAGAAGTTACATGCTTCAGAACAAAATGCCTTACCCCTTCCCACTGCATTTTTAACCTGCCGCCATGTTGCTCCTTGAAAGTTACTTAAATCTTTTTTCAGTCCTAAACTGTCTCCAAGGATAAGAAAAAAACTGCTTTAGCAAATTTTGCATAAATTAGGTATATTTTCTTGACTTTGATGAATGTGGATATATTCCATAAGTTAAGTCTATGGTTCTAAATCATCATCCCTCAGCACATCAAGATAAACAATTTTCTTTGCGTGTCTGGAAATAAGTTTTGATTCTGTATAATATGCTAAAGATTTGCAAGATGCATCTAGATCAAAATATGCATGAATTTTGATTATTTACACTTTTTTTGGTTTTAACATCATGAAAGTGGGGAAAAAAGAGAAGAAAACTACAGGCATACTGTTTTGTTTGTGTGCCAGCATTCAGAAGGTGCTTGAAACAGTATGGCTTCCTGAGAGATTCATAAAACTATTTGTATTTAGAAACACATCTAAACATTCAGAATGTGACTTGGAAAGAATTTCTATTGAAGAATGTTTCTGAGCATTGTTTGTAAAAATCTACTTAATAATTCATGCCACAAGTTTATTATCTCCTATTTTCACTTGGTTTTTTGCACATAGGTAATCTACATAATATATTTTCAAAGAACACATCCACAGTGAGTCCAGGGCTAAATAAGACAGACTAGAAAAAGGTATTTCTGTTTCTTTTGGAATGTGTTTGTCAGGTTGTTAGCAAAAATACTGTACTTCACCATTTATGTCAGCAGCAAGTTTTGTCTTGAAACAGTGTCAAGATCTTGCTCTAGACTTTTTTAAGCAATGATGCATGAATTCAAAGAGAGGAGCTGTTCTGGAAGATCTGGCTTTTTCCATGCTATGTAGAACATCTTAGAAGAACAGGCTATTAGACAAGACACAGTTGAGTTCCTTAGTCAACAAGAGGGTGAGGGGGGCTAGTCTAAAGCTGCATCACCAGAGGCTGGGTATGGCAGCTGCCTAAAGAGGAATTCTTCATTTTAGTTTAAAGTACAAATAAAGAATGGACATCTGTTTCAGTTTGCAGAGTTAAATAAAAATTGTTAGCAGATTTTTTAAAAACTTGAAAATTACAGTAAGAAGCAAAAAGAGAGTATAACTAACAGCCAAGGAGAAGGATATTATAGAATTTTATTACCCTTCTTTTCCGTTCTCAGTCTCATAAGTTTGCACAGAAAAGAGCAAATTTTTGCCAGAAATTGTTGAGTAGCTGTTGAGACATTGTAAGGAAAATACAAGAAATTACCAAAATTGTCACTTGCCTGACACATGGAGTGAAAACTTAATCATATTTATGCTCATGGCATTTTCTTCACTGAATCACTTTCAAAGAAAGAGCTGCTATGAAAGAACTTGTCCGAAATGTCTCTTTTCACACTTTTAGTGTGATTTCAGGGAAGTCTCTCACTGATTTCCTCTGTCTTATGTCTTCTCCAGGCAATAATCGTATATTAATTGATTGATAACAATCAATTAATATACTATTTGAATTGTTATTCTCAAGTCATAGGCATATAAATATTAAAAGGTACATTTTTTGCATTACATGCAATGTAATTCTTGGCTTCACGCATTTTTATCCTCTGTTCCAAAGTCTGTGTTTTGTGCCAGTGGTAAAGAAGAATAAAGTTACTCATTTTTATCCCACAGGGAGCTGGACTAGAAAATATCAAGATTCACAGAACCTCAGATTTGCCTCACTTTATGATGGCTATAAGCTTTTTTGGGCTCTACAAGTCTGAATCTCCCTATTCTATTTCTGCTCTTTTTTAACGTTGGTTTTGGTTTGAGGGTGGTGGGGTTTGATTGTTTGTTTTGGTGAAGTTTACATTCTTGCTTTTGCTTTTTTCACAGAATTTGTTTGGTTTATTTTGTTTACCTCTAAAGACTAAATTTTGCCAGTTTTACTTGAGAAAGCTTTCCATTGTGATATATCCCTTTCTCCACTGATCTCTTCTCACTCCTGTTAGATCCATGATCTTTGCTGTATTGTACTAGCTGGAAGAACAATCCCCACTATGCTGCAGTGGGACTCTGAGTTGCTACATAATTTCACTTCTCTGTTCCCTCTATGCACACAGAATCCTCCCCTGGCCACTCAGCCAGACAGCTTCCTCTCTTTTTTTCCACTGGTCATTGATCTGTCTCACTACAGGGATTTTCATCCAAGATTTCTGAAATAGAAGAGTGAAGAGACAGATTGGATTTTTTCTAAGTAAATCTGCCCTAGTAGTTCCTGCTGTAGAAACAAAGCATTTTCCTCATCTTTCCGTCTCAGAGGTCTCCTTGAAGGCTTGCCATCTTGAAAAGTAATAGTCCTCTGGCTGAATCCTCTGACTTTTGGAAAAAAGGGGAGCAAGAAAGGAACTTAAGCCTAACACTCAGAATCAAAGTTTCTTGCTGACTGGCACTAACATGTATGGCCTGCTTTAAAACTGGTGGAATATTGTGCTACAAAATGGACAATGAGCACATTTTTATAAAGTCCTATGTTTCTGAATTGTACAAGATAAAATCTTGATATAAAGCTCCAGTCTTATGAAGTTGAAATACTTTATTGTTTTAAGACCTTCTGTTAAGGAAGCCAGCCTACTGTTGTGTTTGCTTATCAATACTGGGAGTTTCTGTCATTAACTTTCCACTGGTGAAAACCCTTACTGCATTTCATCGTATAAGGTGTCTACCATTGCTACTGCAAAGACTATCTCCAGCACAAAGACAAGGTTAGCTTAAAAGAAGGAGCTTTGAGGATTAGATACTACTTTTTGTCTTCTTGCTAAAGAAAGCAGTGTGGGGAATAAAAGTCATGAATATATAGAAGCATGCAGTTGAAGAAACTAATATAACTGTGCTACTGTTTCAATTATCTGTTTATATTTAAAATCTATAATGCTATTTTAAAATATTATTCTTTTGCCCACTAGCATTTTTTAGGGAATTAAAAAATAATTCCACACCCTTGCCAGCATATTTTTGCAGAGCTAGCTCATATAAAAAAATCACAGATGCTAACCATAATAGTTCAGTAGTTCCATCTCACCAACCACTTTCATGACAATCCACTTCTTCTGGTGTTACTGCAGCTGCTAGCCAAATATTAAACTCAAACAGCTCTGTGTGGGGCTTGTTAGTTTCACTTTTGAGGGTAAGCAGAACAGTAGCAGTTCCAAGTAAAAGCCATTCCCTCTGCAATCTTTTCAATTTGCTTCCTCTGCCATTTACTGAGTGGTAACCTCTCCATAGGTCAGTAGAATATTTGTTTATGTTGCCTGCTCAAACATTTCTTAAGCACAAACTGGCTCCTGTTGTCACAATTTCTGGTAACCAAAAATATCCATCTGTGTTTTTTGGTAGCTCTAGGCTTTCCGTCTATGGCTGACTCAATTCTGTAGCAGCAGAGGAAGCAGAATAGAAGAGGTTCAAAACCGGGAGGGTTGGACACCCTGTGACTCATCTCAGAGGACTAGGTTTCCTCCACAGGTCTAGCTGTGTTGAAGGCAGTGCCAGGGCTTCAGGGCACTCTTGCAGCTTCTCTGGTCCTGGAAATGCCAGATTCAACATTACTTGGCATTGATCGAAAACCATGACATCTAGCTTTCCTTCATTTCTGTAGATGAGTACTAGTTCTGCTCTTTGAAGCAATTAGATAAATACATGAAAAGTATCTTGGGAATGACACACTCTGAAGCTACTCCCTGGAAGGATCAAGTTAACTCCTGTTTCTGCCTGAGGTACAGCTACCTTGACAATATCTTTTATAACCTAAGTTTGAGGAAGCTTAATGGCAAGTGATATGTATTCTTTGCCCTAGGGAGAGCTTTTTTGCTGTATTTTGTACGTGTGCCTCAGTGTCAGGGAATATTTACTGGAATCGCTTATCTTAAAATCTTCCTCCTCTAAGAGAAGGAGTCAGAGGAAGCTATTTCTAGATCCTGAAACGCTGTCCCAGAGAGCTCCAGTATGTAGTTTATTTCCATTACGCTATAAAGAGTGGAACAAGATATCAATATTTTCAAATTTAATAGTTGCTGGGTGCTTCTTTTAATATAGGAAATTAAAAAGCTGAATGTGATTTATTGCTTTAATTACAAAGAAAGATCTTTAACTGATCTTGGAATTTGAAAATAAGGGAGGAGAAGAAATCAGTGATTTGACATGGGTTTGATGTTGTTTGTACCATTGTAAATACAAAGCAATAGTGAAAATCAGTAGTTAAATTATGTAAAGTCTGATCCCACAATTAATTAATTAAAGCTGTATTACTAAAGCAGTGGCATGTGGGACAGGCCTCTCTCAGCTGGTTTGTAGAGGTCCATACCTTTTTGAATCTAGGAATTTACTTCTTTGTGAAAACCCTATACTCTTGCTAGTTTTAACTAAAATTGGGCCAACGTTTCAAAAGCAAAACAACTATGTTAAAGATACCTAATAATTTATTTTTAACATAAAATATTTTTGTATTACAGTTTTGCCAGTGTGCATATTTGATACCAACATTGATATCCAGCTTTTTCCTGAAATAACTTTCCCAGAAATATTGATAAAGCAGTAGGTCTCATATCTATTTTCATTTTAATTAATATATTCATTTTAATTAATAATTACTTAGCACATTTGAAGAATCAGCAGACTGCATATTTTTATAATTGTATTTCAGACTGGAATAGGTTTCTGATTTTAAGCTCTGCTCATCCTTTTCCAGAGCTATGAATCAAAACACAACTTGCTGCTCCTATGTACTATTAATCAGAAGTAAAACTGAGTAGAAACAAAAGTGAAATTCAGTGTCTTCACTTCATTGTGAAATATTAAGATGAGAATACCATGTGGAAAAATTAACTACAAACAAATTTTTCACTTTGTGTTTACTGTAAGTAGAGACTTCTAGAATCACTTCATAAAAGTTTCTTGTTTGTATATTTGTGTGTGTATATCAAAGTTTCTTGCTCTTACAGAATCATAAAATGCTTTGGGTTTGAAGAGACATTAAAAATAATCTAGTTCTAATGCCCCCGTCATAGGTAGGGACATCTTCCACTATACCAAGTCACTCAGAGTCACATCCAATTTAATCTTGAACTTTCACCTTCCGTCTTCTAGGGATGGACTATTTGCAGTTTCCCTGGGAAACCTGTTCCAGCACCTCAGTGTTCTCACAATAAAGCATTTCTTCTTAATATCTAAGCGGAACCTACTTTCTTCAGTTTAAAGCCATTTTGTCCTGTCACTACATGCCCATGTAAAAAGAGTCTCTGTGGTCTTTCTGTAAGACTCCTTTACAGGAAGGTTGCTAAAACTGGAAGGCTGCTCTAAAGTCTCCCTGAAGCCTTCTCCCTGAAGCCTTCTCTTCCCCATCCTAGCTCAAGAACCCTAATTGAGGTCTCTGGTGATTGATGTGAGTACAGAAGGCAGTTAGGAAAATCTGCAAGGTACGCTTGGTTCACTTTCATGACATTGATTTTCTGTGTAGCATCCAAGTGGCTTAGTAATTGTATCTTAAATGTAGTCGAGTGAGGAAATTCAAAAACTTCAACAGTTGACTGTAACAGGGTTTTTGTTACCCCGTTGTGTTGTCTTTTGTCCTTTTAGTTTCTAGCTGTATCACCCTCACATCCTGCTACATACAAAAGCAGATGAAATTACACAACAGTTAAATAACACAAAGAAAAACCCCAAATCCAACAGGACGAAACACTACTGATGGAAATGAATTTACATAAACATTAACTTTTGAAGCTTCCTGGCTTTCACAGATAGATAACTGCTGCCAAACAAGCTCAGGAAAGTTAACTTTCCATAATAATGCATGGTAAAAGAATATGTGTGGAGCTGCATTCCATTGCATTTAAAATCAGACATTATTAAACAGTACATAATTAACTTCTAGAAATATTAATTTTAAGAATCCGTAACAACTGTTCTCATCTAAATCTCCATTCATGTCTTGAGATAGAAGAAAATAATTCTTATATATATATATATATATATATATATATATATATATATATATACATGTGAAAACACTATTCAAAGAACAATCTTACTTTCCACAAATTGATGCCAGGTCATTACATAGTCATGAACACTGTACACAACGAAGTCCCAAAGAAGGTGAACTGTGCTGGAAACCTATAAGTGTGCCTTAGAGTACTTCTGGTCAGTTTCTGAGTCCCTTTAAATATCTGGAAACCTCAAGAATGAATAGAGAAACACTAGATTGTGTATATGAGGAAAGCAGGCTGTTCCCCACATTTGCCTAGGGTAAGAAAGGCTGAGGTGATTTTGGTTTGATTTTTCAAAAGGAAAAACAGACCTGGGCCCTTCAAAATCTATTTTGAGAGGTTTTCAATCTAGTAGACTTCCCTATTTCTATGGGATTTTCAAAGACAATTTCTTTGTCAAAAGTTATTTTCCTATTGATAGGTAGACCTAGGAAGGCACTTTAATTTATCTTTATTATGAATATGAATACAATTTGTATAAGAGTAGCACTGAAAACCTTTTGAATTCAGTAGGGGGTTGATCCTGGCTGGATACCAGTATCCAACAAAGCTACTCTAACACTCCTTCACAACTAGACATGGGAGAGAAAATATAGTGAAAGGCTCATGATTTGAGATAATGTCAGTGAGACTGGTAAACCAATTACCATCTCAGGCAAAACAGACTGAATTTGGTCATTAGTTGAATTTAGGACCAAGAAAATCAGATCAGGATAACAAGAAGTAAAACAAACCTTAAAAACAGTTTTCCCCACTTCTCTTCCTTCCTAGCTCTACTTCCTCCTGCACTGGTGCAGGCAGAAGGGGAACGCGGGTTATGGTCAGCTCATCAGACATTTTTTCTCCCAGTGCTCAGGGAGACAAGTCTTCCCCATGCTCCAGTGGGGGGTGCCTCCCACAGGAGACAGTTCCCTATTAATTTCTCCAGTGTGAGCTCATCTCACAGGAAGATTGCGCTCTTCCACAGGTGCAATCCATCAGGCACAGCCTGCTCCAGCATGAGATCTCACAGGGTCACAAGTCCTACCAGGAAACCGGCTCCAGTGTAGGCTCCTCTCTCCCTGGGTCTGCAGGTCCCTGCCAGGATAGGCCTCCCTTGGGGTCACAGCCTCTTTTGGGCATCCCTCTGCTCTGGTGTGGGTCTCCTTCAGAGGTTGCAGATGGATCCCTGTGGATCTCCATGGGCTGCAGGAGCACAGCTGCCTCACCATGGGCTGCACCATGTGCTGTGAGGGAATCCCAGCTACAGTGTCTGCCTTGTCCCTCCCTTTCTCCACTGACCTGGCTGCCTGCAGAGCTGTTCCTCTCACACACTCTCACTCTGCTCTTCTCTGGCTGCAATTACATCTACCCAATAACTTTTTTTCCTTCTTAAACATGTTACCAAAAGGAATTACCATCATTTCTGATTGTCCCAGCCTTGGCCAGCAGCATGTCTGTCTTGAAGGTGTCCTGACACTGGCTTTAGCAGACATGGAGGATGCTTCCAGCATATTCCGACAGAAGCCAGTAGCTCCCCCACTACCAAAACCTGGACACGCAAATCTAGGACAAACGCATATGTTATTGTATTTAGATACCAGTTAGGTACAGAAGATACCCTGCTTTAAAGATGAAAGGGAAAACAAAGCAAAACAGAACCTATGCAAGCAAAAGTTGGTTAGGAAGCAGTCACTTGATGGAGTCCTGGCACACTGATGGACTCCTGAAGCATTTGTATTGTAATCACTAGGACTTTTGACAGCAGAGCCACTAACAAACTCAAGACAAGCTGAGTCTTCAGTGCTTGAAGGTTCTCCTTCAGCCTCAGACTGCAGTTTTATTAATTTTATTAATTCTGTTAGCAGATTTTGAGTAGAAATTCAGGCTTACTGACCCTTTTCCTCACTGTGTAGTACTAGTATACCTAAATGTTTACTAAGCAAAAAAAGTCATAGGGTGACAGTAAATTTGTTGTCCCCTGTAATACCATTTAAACCAAGCCATTTCCCATCTTTGGACTGCATTTCAAAAATTTATTTTGAAGTTCTACAGTTAAACCAATTGCTTGTGCTTACTTGCCTGCCTGCTTTTTCCAGCTACTAAATTGTTGGCTGCACACTAGGTTTTATCCTCTAATAAGAGAAAGGCACATGTTCCTTAAAAGGAAATCCCATGCTGCTGCTCTGTTGTGACTCAACTAACTTGGCAAGAAAGGAATTTACTCCATTTCTGTATCAGATCCACACCAACCTGTGCTGAGCCACACGGATAACAGTGTTCAAAGGATTGCAACATTTAATAGAGCCACAAGTGGTATGGAGATCAGTGCAGACCTTACTACTCACATGAGGCAATTAGCTTCACTAAACAGTAAATAAGCAAATTATTTAATCTTTATTTGCAGAAAACCTATCAGACACTATTGAAATCCACAAAACTGGAACAATTAAATTTGAAAGGTGCAGAGGGAAATCTCATGCACTACATATGGGTGACTTTTGCATATGCTACCAATGTTGATTAACAAAGGCAGCAATACTGCTATGCAATCCTTTTAAATCCAAGATTTAATGCCACTGGACATCTGACATACCCATCTCATACAATCTGTCAGGCAGAGAACTATTCCTGATCACTGTGGCCTACAAAGCAGGCTTCTCTGTCTTCTCCTTGTATAGTTTGGAGGGAATTCCAGAGAGCTCTTGGAAAATGAAAGCTTATCCAACTCCTGGAAACTTCTGGGAAAGGAAACAGAGCAGTTTTGGACACACAGGGAGCATTACCTGTTTCCATTCCTCTAGTTTATAGAAGTCACTGTCCTGCATTAGTCACTGTAGTCTCTGAGTGCTTTTTACTTGCTCAGCAACTGAACTCATGCTTGTTCTTGTAGGGCTTTTCTATGTTTGTTTGGGTTTTTCAAAAATGTTTCCTATGGGATTATTGTGTGATGCAGCATTTTGTACCTGATCAAGAACACATTGGGCTGTTGGAGAAGGAGCTGACAAAGAAGTGCATCTTCCAGTGAGGTACAATTGAGTGCCTTTTGCGTTCTTAGGTATATGCTCCAAAAGCTGTCTTTGCAGAAATGCATTACAGAAGGTATTCTTAGGTACTTTCTACTGTCTCTCAGAGGAACAGTATCAAATGGATGTCCGGAAGGCGACA
Organism: Ammospiza nelsoni; assembly: GCF_027579445.1. Classification (NCBI taxonomy): domain Eukaryota; kingdom Metazoa; phylum Chordata; class Aves; order Passeriformes; family Passerellidae; genus Ammospiza; species Ammospiza nelsoni. The sequence goes on along the minus strand of NC_080669.1, from coordinate 42,266,191 downwards.
ACCTTGCGCTTCCTGTTGGGGCCCTCAAAGCCAAGACATCGCTTCTTTTCCTAAATTAGATTTTCCCAAAGGGAATTGAATTAGAAGTGTGTCCTTTTGCAAGCTGAGTCATACACAAACCTGTATTTACAGGTGCTTTTTCTTCCATTCTCCTCCAGGAAGGAGGTAATCACTCATACAACTTCAGGAAAAAGGTTTCAGAGAATGACTATAAAAAATGAAAACATTTCTTTTAAGACTGTTCTTTGCACCATATATTTAAAGGGAAAGCATGGCTTTTTAACCAAAATATATTTTTGTCCAAGGCAGAGCCTACTACACAAAGAAAATGAGAAAAAACATGATGACATATGTTTTACTAAACAGTATGAATTTCACATCCTACTACAAAAGTAGAAAGAAAAGTGAAATACATGCAGGGATTTGACTAAAATAAGTAACTTCCTTAATGTTGTAATTTGCAAAGGTTTTGCAAATAAGTCCCTACCTTTGAACAGAGAATATGCTTTGATTTTAATTTCAGATGAAAATGATAAATCAAAGGACAACTATGAGAATTTTTGAAGGAATTACTACAGAACTATTTCTGTAATTTTCAGCTTTTTGAACATGAAAATGAAACTAAGTCTGTATCCTGCCCAGCATACTAATCTCAGAATTTGGAACACAGAAGTAATCAAGTAAGTAAAATCAAGCCTTTTGCACAGATGGCAAGTTCATGACTTGCTTTGAAAAGTAAACTAAATTTGAAGCTGCTACACCACCTGTAGAAATAATGTTTTTTTGTATAATTAGTGGTATTTTTGTCCGTTATTTGGGCATATGTTTACTAAGTTTATTGTTTAGAACCCATGTTTTTGGATTCTGTGGCTATGCCTGTGTTACTACGCCGTACACAAAATGAACACACAAAATGAAATGTGTGAACAGTGTGGAGGTAAAACGGTACTTCAGCTCCCTGCCACAGACAGACCCTGGCATCCAAGCATACTAACATGCAAATGTATGGACACTGTATGATAATTTAGAAAGGGAAGGGTGTGCTTAAATGGCAGTTAGATGCAAACCTGAGATGTTCACAGTTTCTGAGTGCAGATGCCTTTTAAAGGATTTGTTGAAAATTGATATAGTAGCAAGAACTCTGATGAAAAGTAATGAATAGTGCTGAATAGATCAGAGAAAAAGGACACTTCATAGGACAATTCTGTTTCTTGCTATGTTATACTAAAATGTGTTTAATTATAATAGAAGACGAACAAAAGTACCAGGTATCACTAGATAAGCTATAAAGTTTGGAGTCCTAACACAGATTGGACTTTCAAAATCTAAGCAAGTGATGGTGTGCTTTATCACTCCAGAAGCTGAGAAATTTTGCAGGTCCAACTACACCTGACCCTGACAAACTACTGAAACTTAACAATATAAGGATTTGTCATCTATTTAAGTCAAATTTTTTGCATTTGCAGGGGTCTGTCCACAGAAATCTTGATGGACAAAGTTTTATGTCATGCAGTGAGCAGCACCAATGTAGTACACTACTCTCCTTATCTTTTGAGCGGTCTGGATGTCAGTAGCATATTAGGTAATTATGTTTAGGAGGCATCAGAATATTTTTATTTTGGGGTTTCTTTATTTTCTCTGCTTCAAAGAAGTTTCCAGTGTTGCTGCAGCATGTTTGTGTGAGTTTTCCACACTGCAAACTAAGGAGAGACGTTAAACATGAAAAGCAAATTATTAGAGAATGTAATACCACAGAAACTTTATTTGAGATGAAGGACTAGATGTTATCGAAGACAACATGCTGTAATTGACTTTATTTCAAAATCACCAGGTATTCTTTACATTGCACATTCAATAAAAACAAAGCAACCAACGATATAATTTCCAATTCTGAAATGGCCTAGATCTCGCCCTTAAAGGACATGAGACCTCTGGGATGATGTTATAGCACATGGTCATACTCTTCTGTACAGAGCAAAAGAACATCCATCACGTCACAGAAATGACATGACAAAGTAAGATTGTCCTTAAAGAATTACATTTTAACAGTGCCAATTGCTAGTTGACCCATAACAGCCTGCTTTGAAAACAAGAATGTCACGAGCATGAGTCTATTAGCATGCGTCTGAGACTCATCAACCATCAGACTTTTACATGGCTTTTTAGTTCTTCCCTGTCCCAGCTTGTGTTTATCCTTTGTCTAACAGACAACCCAGTTCCTCAGCCTTCAGGTGAAGCATGTTTACTAGGCAAGGACAAGAAAACAAGGAACAAACTCATCGGAAACAGGAAGTGACAGAAAAGTGTGCATTTCAGAAGTCAGAACTGTGCAATAAATCCCAAGAGGTGGGACAGAACTAGCGCGCGCACACACACACACACACACACACACACACACACTCTACACTCTGCTTAAAAAACAACCTTACATTTTTTTTTTTTCTTTGGCCCAGCTAACACACTAACTACTGTGCAGCCAGACCGCAGCAAGGACGCACTGTTTGTTTGCCATGGCTGAACAAGGCCAGATCTGTCCCTCCCGGTGCTGGTCCCAAGCCCTCCAGCTTTCACCTGGGCGGGCTCCCACACACGGAGACTTGTGGCAGACAGGAGAAGCCTTCGCTGCCCACACCGACTGTCGAGCAGGCAGCGGGGGCAAACAGCAGCGCTCGCCTGCTCGGCAGCGGTTCCGCTACTCGCACCGACAAAATCCTGGTGCCCTCTCTAGTGCTGACGGAACCTGACAGAGCTGAAGATGAGTTTCGATCTCAAGCACATACGCGGCTCGTGGGGATGGTACTGTGTGTAGGGCCAAGAGCTGGACGCGATGACCCACGTGTGTCCCTTGCCCTTTCCAACTCAGAGCGTGCTGCGATTCTGCGATGAGGGGGCTGCCGCCTGCAGAGCACGGCAGAGCTGCGCGCCGCCCGCCCTGCGGCCGCACGGCGTCCCCGCGGGCCGAGGGACACGGCGAGCCCCGCCGGAGCGGCCGCGCCTCGCCGGGGCAGCGCGGCGGGACCCGCCCCGCCCGCAGCCGCGCGATGACGTGAGCGGCGGGAGCGCCGCCCAGCCGGAGGCAGCGGCCAGAGCGCGGGTCGGCGCGGAGCTGCCGCCGCGTCCCCCGGCCGGCGCCGCCGTGCATGGGCAGGGAGCGGGCGGGACGCTGCCTGCGCGCCGCGCTGCACAGCCACGGCCGCGGTGAGTGGGGCCGGCAGCGCTCGCCCGCCGGCGGGGCCCAGCGGGTGGCCGGGGTGGCGGCTGCACCGCCGTGTCCCGAGCCCCGTCCCGCCGGCGGGGGCTCAGCCCCGTCGGGCGGGGGCGGGCGGGCGCTCGGGGGGCGGGAGACCCTGCCCGCCGGGCGCTGTGAGCGGGGCACCGCGCTGGCTTCCTCCCCCTCCGTAAACAGGGCTCCCGGGGGGCGGGCCGGGGCCGACCTGGGCGGCGGGGAGCTGGAAGGGTGGCTGCCGCGCCTCCTCGGCGGAGGTGCCGTGTGTTGCGGGAGAACTTCCTCGCGAATACTTATTTGTGCCGTTAAAAAAAAAAATCTCTTCGCAGAAGGAGGGCAAACAGTCACGAAAAACCACACTTGTGGTTTTTCTCTGTAAGTGTCTATTGAATTTGCTTCTGCGTGGGGAAGTGTTCCGTTAGGTGTGGGTTGTGAATTAATTGATTTGATTAATTTGCAGAAGATAATTTTTCTTTTAAGAAAAGAATTTCAGATAAAACTAAAAAACTTCCTCAGATTTTTTTTTCCTTTTCTTTTTCTCTCTCTTTTTTTTTTTTTTTTTGCGACTGAAGCCTAATTAGAACCTGATTGTGGCATTGTCTTCAAATTTTTCACTTCTGCAGTCAGCGACAGGTGAGAAAAAAAAACCACCTTCCTTTGGTTATTTATAAATTGTTTTATGCTGGGAATTGCTGACTGTATTCCTTCTGGTTGCTGTACAGAAGAAAACTTAATTGGGAAGATTGTAATGGCTATTGACAATTTTGAGTGTAATTCTGTACTTGAGATTATTTGCTTTGTGATCATTGTTTCTGACATCTTAGCTCTGTAAAGCTTACCAATTTATTATCTCTTAATTTTTTCTGTTACTAATTAAATGTAACATGTATGTAAGTAGGTGAGAGAGAAGTATTTCTTAAGTTTCTGTTTTGTGGAAAATCAGCATTGACAGATGACTATAGAGAGACTCTGTGCACACTTAAAGGTATTTTGGATCAGTTTTATGGATTAACTTTCTTTTCCTTCCCTGCATCTCAGTCTTCATAACTGATATGGTGCTAATACTGTAGTGATGTTCTTTGGGCATGCGCACTTTTCTTCCCTTTTTAGAGTTTGTGGCAGTAATTTAAGGATTCAGTAGGAATACAGTAGCCACTGTTGTGTTCTGCTTGATGAGAATGCATCCTGAGTGACTTACATGATGTAAGTCTAGACTCTTGAACTAAAAAACTTCGGTATTATTGTATGAAATAGCAGGGATTTTAAGCTGTGGTGGATGTTCCAGAGAAGACTAAATTTGACCCATTTGCAGATTTTCATTTTTTGTAAGCACCAATGACAGCAACATGGGGAAGGAGTATTTGCTGCCGGGAGGGGAAGTTGTAATGAGTAAGAAGTACATGGAATGCAGAAAATGGTCCAACATCCTTGTTGGTTGAATCAGACTGACTAGAACTGCAGAATGGAAAATGAAAGGAGGTTGCTACTGCTTTTTACTTGTAGCTGTTCAAAATTATGGTTAGGCTAATAAAAAGTTGAAATCTCTGTAGAATAACCATTTCCAAACTATGTGGAGGTAGTGTTATGCATGACCCCACAGAACAGCACTAAAGTGAGTGTTACTGTCATGTTGTACCAGCAGTGGCATCATCTTTCTGAAGTTAGGAGAAAAGCAATTGCTGAATGAGGTTGTTGCTTTGCCATTGGTCTCTTTTTATTTCAGCTTTGGGACATTTTTACAGTATGACTTATGTAAACAAAAGCTAAGTGGCGATGTTTGCAGTTACAAGAAATAACCTGAGATCTCATCTGAAAGAGCCTTAAAAGGGAAATAAACACAATTCAGAAATGTAGTAGTATTAAACAGAGACAGTAATTAAAAAGCAGTTAACAGAATTGACCATGCAATAATAAAATAAGTATTTGTTCTAAAAAATGTTATTCTAAAAATAAAAAAAAAACAACTGGAAAAAGGCAACCAAAATCTGGTGGCTTTTCTTAGAAAAGTAACTGGAACTTTAAGTAGGGGGTTGAACTAGCTGACCTTCTGCAGTGCCCTTCAACCCGAATTATCCTGTCCTAGTGCTCCGGTTCTGTTACAGGCTAGCATTTTTCTTGTAACACACCTGCTACTTTTTACCTAGGCTTGCATGCAAATGTTATCCCTGTCATTAGGCAAGCACGCAGTTATATTTTTTCATTTGACTTAATAGAGATGCTGTTTCAAAACCTCCGACCCTGGCTGTGCACTGATTTTGGTGGGTTCTCTATGTATTCATGTGTCCCATGGGGTTCTCAGCAAGAGGCCAGTAAGATGACTAATATGAGTAATACTAACATGATCTGAGTCAACATTTGAGCTCATGCTTACGTTTGTATTTCTTTAACTTGTTTCACTTACAATTTCTTTATCAAAAGGTGAACGAGGAGCTTTCTTGAATTTCTGAATATGGCATTTTAAAATTATTCTGTGAGATAGATCAGTCTTCATGCAGATGTGAAAAACTGTACAAAAATGTGAATATACAAAGAAGCTTCTTTGTTGTAGTTCTGCTGAAGGAACGGTGATCCATTTTTATTTGCTGCATACACATAGATGCTTTCTGCTGCATACTGTGCTCATCTAGAGAGTAGATCGTATGTCTCACTTGAATTGGTTGTGCACGACAGTACAGTGACAGCGACAAGGTACAAGTGTAAGGTAGGTTGTCACTGTCAGTTGCAACCTGTAAGATGCTCAGAGGGAGAGGGTGGTGCCTCACTCAAATGTCAAGCTCTGTGGTTTATGCAATACTGGATGCAGAGAGGTCTGGTTCACGTGGACAATGATGACCCCCATGTGTTATGTAGAATGACTTGCCTAGAAGGCAGTTGTCCATCTAATTTTGGTTGTGTAGTTACTGTTTCGCACAGTCAAAGCTAAATCTTTAAATCTGATTTGTAGAAAAAAACCTGTCTAGTCTGGTGCAGGCACCTATTGATTTAAAATCAATAGAAACATTGTCCCTTTCTGAGGTGAGTTTTCTCTGCATCTGTCTTTGACAATGACTTCCACAGCAGCATTACGTGGTTCCTTTTGTTGTTAGTAGTTTGCTTTTTAATCATGGTTGCACATTTCCTTGTATTAGGAAGGGAAGTGTACTCTTGCTGCTTAAATTTTCCGTCTTCTTGGTTTTCGTCTGGTTTTGTGTGGTGCTTTTTTTTTGCAGGGGTGGGGGAAGAGGGGTAAATGTGTGCATTTTCTTTTTTCTTAGAGTCTTTAGTATTTGTTCACAGCTCATACAAATCTATGAACTAATTCTGTTTTTCTGTGTTTTTTACGATGTCACAAAAGACAATATTCCAGGTGAATTGAGAATGTTTTCAATACCTTTCTTCATCAGAGCACTTTTTCTTGTCTCTTGTGTGCCTGTATTAAGCAGAGATTCTGCTGAGCTGCACATCCTGTGAGTGGTTGTTTTGTTTATCTGCTTACATTTGGCTTAAAATGTAATGTCACGTGCGAATAACTGCAAGTTTTTTTTCAGGGGTATATTATTTTATGTTTGTTGACATCAGATGTTATCTGTCTTTTGTTTTTTTTTGCTTGGCTAGCTCTCAGTTTTGATCCTGCTCAAGTCTCATGTAAGCCGGTTATCACCAAAGTTGTTTTTAGGCTAGGACTTTGAAAGTGCTTATATGCTTGCATAAATGTGTATGGTGTGGTATTTCTTGCTCTGCATGCAGCCCCACGTGGGATCTTTTCTGATGTTTACCCCAGTTCTTAATCTATGTGTTGTTCATGGTGTAAGGTTTTTTATCGACAGGTCAGTGGAGCTGATTTAGCTGGTATTACCTTTATCATTCTGCTTATGTGCTTGAGCAGCTGCAGTATATTTCAGGACTTAAGATAGTCCTTTACAGATGTTTTAATTAAATGGATTTATTATACATGTTCAAAGTATTGTGATTAAAGTTATTAGCATGTACAATTAAAACTTTTAAAATGCTTCTTATTGTGAATTCACTGGTCTCAAGGATTCATTTTTTGTAGTATTTAGTGAGAGTAACTATCAAATCAGTTTTAATCAGTTTTTTAGACCTTTTTTGCACAGTCTATATCATCCTGTTTACCAGAAACTGTGCAAGAATTTTGAGAGTTTTTTTTGGTGAGTGGATAATATGTTAGAGGAATAGTGTTAGCGTACAGGTCTGGTATGCTTTAAATGAGTATTTTCCATCTCTGATATCTGTTAGTCTTGTTTGTCTGCAAGGATTTCATAGTTGTCACAAAAATGTTCATCACTATTCATTATTTCATAATACTGGATATGGTTTGGTTTTCTAGTACTGTCAGATATTTCTAAAGTAAGAAACCTTTGCCTTCTAAATATCCAGTGTTGATACATAAACATACAGTTCATTTGGTACCTGTACTTATCAAACAGTTTTTAGAGGCCTCAGTTATTCAAGTGCATTTAAATTGGGAGGCCTTTTAATTTCAAAATGAAATTATGGGATTGCTTGCATGGATTCAGATATGGAGGTATGGGTTGCAGGTGATGTTTGGGTTATGTATTAGGTAAAATTTGACTGGGAGACTAATGTAAGACTATTTGAGGACAAAGACAGTTGGAAAACAAACATTAATTCCTAATGAAAGAGAGGTTTATAAACTATAGAGAGAGAATTACAAACCATGAAGTCACAAAGATCTAAGAATAAGGTGGAGTTGTAGTTTTATCATGTGTATTAACTGTTCTCTTAAGCTGTCTTTGTTCTCAAGACTTTTCTTTCCTTAGCCTCTCACAAACACTGGAATCTGCTGTTTCCTCGGTTGTGTAAACACAACAGCTTTTTATAGGTCTGTGCTATAAACTGTATCACAAGTGACCTAAGTTAAAATTAATTTTTTTTGTCTCATTTGGAACAAGTGGCATGAGGGAAAGGGAGCGGACAGGAAAACTTCTTAAGCTGGCTTGCAGTGTCAGAGAAAATGTTGTGTAATCGCATCCTGGACAACCCCAAAGATGGACTGAGCTACAAAAGAAATGTTGGGTTCCCAGTGGAATTGGAGGGCACTGGATTGCACAAGACCCAGATCCTCAGCTGTGGGCAGTAAAGCTTGTGTCAATCCAACAGCTGGCTCCCAAAAGACAGACTTTGGAACTACTCTAACAACTATGTAAATAGGTGCACGGTTATCTTTTAATTGCCGCATACCTGGGTTTTCATAAACCTTTGTAACTGTGCTCTCTGTCAGGGAGCTTGTGAAAATGTACTTCTGGCTGCTTTTCTCCTAACCTGGCTTCTTCAGTTAAAGGTGATTTCAAGGTAACATTAGGGCATTCTATTCCTATGTATCTTCTCTTCCCTAAAATTGGAGACTAGCCCACTAAAACCATGTTTTGGACATTGCGAGGAAGATGGACATATACTGAATTTCAGTGAGTATTTCATAAGCATGCTTGCAGAAGCTGGGGATGAGCATATTAGATTGAAGTTTGTGATAGCAACAGTGCAAAACTTAGTAAAACTTACAGGTGCTTTGCAAAGTAGGTGTGAAAATGAACTGGAGTCTTCAGTTTTCATTGTTACGCATTGGCAGACCTAAAATCAGTGTGATGAAATAGGTGTACATCAAAGTGGAGAATAAATAAACCAGAGAATTTATTTGGCTGAGGTGTAATGAGATTACACCAGAATCACTCAGAAACAAATGAATTTGAAGCTAGGTTTGCAATGTAGTTGCATGTGTGATTGTAGCATACATAGGTGTACCTGAACTTGTTCATATTTCAGCAGTTGGAAGCCACAGCAGCTTAAACCATACAGGACACTGAAAGTTTCTCATGGCCTTTGCCAACCAACGGGATGCACATGTATAAGCAGTGTTTAGAAGGATATCTTTAGACTGCAGCACTCTTAAGCTGTGCCATAATTTTCTTGGGCTTTGGTATTTTTTCCAGGTTTCTTTCCAAAGAGCTCTGCCACTTGCTGAGATTGCTATCTTATTGCCCTGGTTTCAGCCAAGACAGAGTTAATTTTTCTGCAGTAGCAGTGAGGGGGTAGAGCCTGGGCCCATGTGGCAGTGTCTAGGTTGTTATTCTATACCATGCACTTCATCCTGTTGGAAGTAGGGTGATCTCACTTCTGGAAAGAAGGGTGTGGCATCAGGTCAAGAAGAAGTGTGGTGGGAAGAGGGAACCTGGGGTCTTTAGGGAGCGTTTTGCATGTAAATCACCCTCTTTTGTACACTTCTGTTATTAATACTGTTGCTGTTACTGTCCATTTTCTTATCTCATTGCTGTTTCCAGTAACTTGTTCTTACATCAACCTGCAATCTCTGCCTTTTGTTTTTTTCACTGAAGTGGGGACATGGAGGGAACAGCCAAGATTTCTTTTTAGTGAGAATTCCAAACTGGGAATACTATTCCTAAATTATGACACTGATCAATAATTCTGCCAGTTAACCCACAAAGCTGAATTTTAAATTCACTTTGGAATGCAGAAATGTTTTTACTTTGTTTTTTTGAAAGAGATCATAGTATTTGGCAATTTTTATGGTTTTTTTTCAATAATTTTTTAACATAATTTTTTCAATAATTTTTTAACATAATTTTTTCAAACTTTTGAACCTGATGTAAAAATTTTTGGTAGGTTGATAATACATGATGTCTCTTCTTGTAGTTTGTTATGCTGTGATGTGGTTGTGCGGTTGTTATAACTATGCAGGGTGGTGAAATAATATTTTTTAGTCAGACTTTTTAGAAGGATATTTGAAGTTTGTCATGACTTGATATTACAGATATACATTATCTGCATGCCATAATATGCTAGAAGGCATTGACTGTCTGGTTTCTTATCCTTACAGTAGACTTGTGGACTGCTCAACCAAATTCTATGAAAGGCCTTTAAGGAGCTTTATATTTAGGTTTTCTGAAACCATTTCTGCAAATACTGAAAAAGTATTAGTTTTGAACAGCATATAGGGCACTTGGTGCTTTGTCCTAGTGTGTCAAACTATTTTGCTCCCTCTCCAACATCTGTAGTATGTCTTGGGTAGAAAACTCAGTATTATTTTGAGTTGATGCAACATAGCTTAAGTGTTTCTAAGTGAGAATGCCTAAAGGGAAATTGCCTTGAGTGTCCTTTATCATGCATTTAATGGGTTAAATATCCATGAAGCCAGGAAAAGTGATGGTCCCCTTTCATGCTCAGGGGACGCGCAGAATGAAAACAAGAGCATGTCATCCCTGATTTTCAGTGGACAAGCAGCTAATAGATATGAAAAGGATTTCTTTAAATTATTGTTTGTTTTAAAGAAAACTGTTTGGAGGTTGTAGTTACAATTCTGCTAAAGCCTAAATTTAGTCAAATGTTGTAACTTTTAGTTAAACATTTAGTTAGACAGATACTGTATAGAACCACAGAATAATTTAGTGAAGTGGGACCTCAGTTGGTTTCTGTTTCAAAGTTCTGCATGAAGTAGAACTTTGGGTCATAACAGGTACAAAGCTGTATCCAGGAAGGTCATAAAAATAGCCAAGAGTGGAGATAACATGTCAACCACTGGGCCATCATCTGGGTGTCAAACATTCTCTTTATTTCCTCTCTGAACATTTTGTGTTTCAACTTGCTCCTGTTGTCTCTTGTCCTGTGGATGGAGGACAAGAGCTTGGCTCCATCTTGTGCATAACTTCCCTGTTGGTCCTGGGGACTGCTGTTAGGCTCCCCCAGTCTCATCCAGGTGGGATAGACCCTGCTTCCTAGTCTGCCCTCATAGGGTCTGTGCTACAGCCTCCAACAGTGTTGGTGGCCTCTGCTGAGAACTTGTTCCCATTTGCCAGTGGTTTTTTTTCTATGTTAGGGCAGTGGAATAAGACCTAGATTCAGAATTTTAAATTCAGCTAAGATCTGAATGCTGATGAGTTGCTAAATAAAGGCCAGGACAGTAGGTGGCCAGAGACTTTCCAACAACCAAACTGGGAATATATTCTTCCCCCAGTTTGTGTAAAAATAACCATTCGATGATGAACGATGATTGGTTTAAATCCTTGAAAAATACTGTGACCCAGGCTGTTCAGCTCATGTAATTGACTGAACGTTCAATCTTTATTGAACTGCATGGTTTGAAAAACGTAGTATGTTTTATATAAATTTATTTTGTTCTATAACTTTTCATTGTAAGTATTGTATTTAATAATGTCAGCTGTATTTTTTTTGATGGTTTCCTATGTTTTTGTTACATTTCAATTTTACAAATGCAGTGTGCAAAGAGTAAGTTAAAAATTACTGTAGTTGAAAATTGTAGCCAATGTGCTCTTTGGCATAATTTAATTACTTAAAATTCAAAATCTAGATTGAACTCATTAAATTCCATCTCTTCTTACATAAAAATGCACCATAATGTGTCTTGTTTAATTAAAAACATTAGTGCAGAGAACTATTTGATTCCTTGAGTATAAAACACATGGAACAACAGTTTAAAAAGTAAACGTGCTACATGAATGGTTTATATTAAATGCTCTCTTTAATTTCTGTCATAACTTCAAAAATATATTTTTAATTTGAATAAATCAATTTGTCTGGCCATTAGATTGCTGAGTACTTAAGTATACATGACATGAATAGAACACATGTATTTATATTTTGGTAGTTTTTTGGTGTTTTTTGTTTGTTGTTTGTTTTCTTTTAATTTTATCTTTGAGTCTGTAATATTCATGGACTGTTAAACCAGCTGGAACTTTTGGAGTGTTTCAGTCATTTGTTTTTGTCAGGTCATTAAACTTCAACCTGTGGATACCAAAGCATTCTGTTTTGCTGGAATGAATGTCTTCTAGAGCTGGTTACAAGGGTGTGCCAGTGCAGTTTGGTTCTTTGATCAAGCTGAATTTCTGCATACAAGTTTACAAGTTTTAATATTTGCCTTTCTTAACTGTTTCTCTGTGATCTCATTGCATACTAATAAAGTTAATTCTGGAATGCAGTTTTCTTCCCTTTAAGAAACATAAATTTATTGTGCATCAGTGTGCCATTTTTTTTGCACCATTTAACGACCTCAAAATTTGTTTAATAAGAGCTTGTACTAGTGATATTATTTGTGCCTAAAATTCTTCCATTTCTTACTGAGGTTTGCTCTTGTACTTGAGGAGCTAAGTATATACATAATATTAGAATACTTGCCTTGTTTCCACTTCTTTTTGGTTTCTATTGCTTTTTAAAGTTCATGTTCCTCACTCTTTTCGTATTATAATGACCTAAATTATTAGGCTGCTTTCTTGATTATGAAATATTAAGGGGAAAGAAGAAATTTTAAGAAATCCGGTTGTAAAGCAAAATAACATCTTAATTACTTCCCCTATTAGGCAGAGGTATATTTTCAGAGGCAGTAAACATGCAGGAATTATCACTATGGTATTATTGGTTGAAACAATATTTTGCTTACTTCTGGTTAAGAAGAAAATCTAATTTCTCATTGAACTGTTCTTTATAATGCATTACAGTGATTCTAGTATACTTACCTGTTGTTTGGTACAGTATCTTTCTTATCTAGACATAATTTCCAGTTACTCACTAAGCCTTTAGAGGAAGAAACTGAGCAAACAAAACTGCTGTACATCCTTTTGCTGTTAGGGAATTAAGGTGGTAAGTCATTGTCACCGATGACGTTTACAGGAGAAAAAAGAGAAACCAAGGGAAGAAAGTATTAAAGCCTTTGTGGCAAAACCATAATGCAGCAACAAGGTTAAATGGGCATGCAGACTCATTTGGTAAGATTTTGGTAAGCTTACACAGCAAGTGGTAGGAAAAAATGTTTGTTTAAATTGTTAATTTGAACTTTCTAATATGAATGATACTGCACCACACACAAGATAACTGTTTTGAACTTAGAAATAAAAGAAGATTGTCTTTGTCAAAGACATGGGGATATAATATATATATATATATTATAAAATATATATAAGGTCATAAGCATAATATAACCTTAATGTTTCTAAATGGTTATATTTCTAGTGTTGTAAGAAAAGGAATTTTCCTCTTTTATCACAACAGTAAAAATACTTCTGCATTCCTTTCTTAGAGTAGTGGAGCATGAGGTGAATTTACAGGCAGAAGCCCAAACTCAATAGGATTCTGGAAATAATATGGGCTTAAAGTAAGGAGAGAGCAAGAATGTAAACGGCTTTGTCTCATCATCCTTCCAGAGGCCTCTGTTCGTTACCTTCTTACTATCTCTATACTCTTTTTTTTTTCAGAACTTTTCTCTCATGTTCAGCCACATCTCTCCTGTTGAGGCTTTGTTGCTTTCTTACATTTCTTCGTCTGATCACATTAATAAAACAACCATTAGCCATTCTGCTCTGAATCAAGTAGGTATTAAGATTGCTTTCTGATCTTGACACTAGTCAATGTCTGACCTACTTGGAATCAACCTTCATGGCCCACATCTAGCCAAGTATTTTGTCTTTCAGTTTTCATTGCAGAAACAACCTTTTGTCTTCCTGGATCTGTTGTCCTCAGATTTACTATAGCCAACTCACTGGCCAAGTTTTGAGTGCCTCTGGAGAGAAAATGGGAAGAAAATAAGATAACCAAAAAAGCACTTTACAGCACCTTAAATAAGATTAGATTTGCAAGCTGGGCAAAGCTATATTAAGATTATCTTTTTTGGAGTTGGAAAACTGACTTTCAGTTGGAGGAGAACTATTGCTGGTTTTGAAGAAGAAATTAGTTTTGATTTTTTAGTGGAAAAACCAAATTTCTTGTGAAAAACAGATTGTGAAAAGACTCAGTTCTATTAGCCTCAGTGGGTAAGGGTGTAGTATTTTGATTAGAATTTTTTTTTTTTGGTGTGTGAGGAAGGAGAAGTATCGGTATTTTGTCTGGAAGGAAAGCAGAAACTGGCAGGTTGCTTGGTAGTATATCAGAACTGATGTTTAATCTGAATACAAGGATAATGGTAGGAAGTCAAAATGTATTACAAATGAGGGAAAGAAGATACAGATGATGGGTAATTAAGAAGGTGCAAGAAACCCAAGTTGGTTAGAGAATGAGGCTGGTATTGCTGAGCTTGTGGGTTCAATCCCCACGCAGGCCATTCACTGTAGACTTGGGCTCTGTGATCCCTGTGGGTCCTTTCCAACTTGGAATATTTAGTGGTTCTTAAAGTTACAAGCGTCCTTGTTTCTTTGTCTGTGAAGTGTCACAAAAGTGAACTGAGTGTTCTGTGAAGGTGTGGGTAGATGAGTGGTTCTGTATGGAAATAGAAATGGGTGCAAATCCTTGTATGTCTTGTTAACTTTAACTGTTGCTGTACATATTTAATTATTCCAGCAGTAGTAACTGTTGGAAAGTACTGTGTAATGTCAAATTTCAGTGAGGCTGCTGTATTGACAGTGGAGAGGTCCTTTGTGATGAGACTTTGGAAATGCTCTTTTATAACCTCAGTATAGACAATTGATCTAAGAAAAGATTGATCATCTGGTAGTGTTTGAAGCAGGCATTCATGCTATCTGCAAGTGTTTTGCTCAGTGTTGGTTTCCCATGGTTAAGGGTGTGGCACTCTAGCTGTATGTGAGCATTAAAGATTTCATAATTTAAACTAAAAATTTCTCTGAACTAGTGTTCATTTCTCCAGGAAATACTGGATCTTGCATGTGTGTGCACATATCCCTTACTACTTTTTCACCAATACTTTTATAGTTTCTGGGCAGGGAAATAAGCAGAAGTATGTATTTCAGTCTAAAATTCTCAATATCTAGAACTCGAACGTCATCCTTTCATTTTTTAGGCCATGTGATGGAGTAAAGTATCAGCTTAATAATAAACCTTTTATTGATGATGCCTCCATCTCCTGACACAGATCATGCATAGGATTGGTTTTGCAATTACAGTTTGTGATGTCTTATTTTCTCTTTTATTTTAAAGTTTCATTTTATCTGTGTAATGGATGAGACCCTTTTGATGTCATAATTAAAATACTGGATCACAGTACTTATTCACTGGGTGAACTGCTGCATTATATTTTTTGTTACTGAAACAATGACATACTCATAAGTACGGTGCTGTAAGCGCAATGTTTACTTCAAAATGTTATACAATTCTGTTATTTTTATGAGAGGGAGTCTTTAATAGGCTGTTATTGCATATGTACAGAACGTTAGTCATTCTGTATTTTAAATTATGATGTGCTTTTATTTCATTGAATATTGGAGTCACTTCTAGGTAATTATTAGAAATTCATATGCCTTCCAAATGTGATAGAGCATTTTAAATGTGTATGGCTAATGCTACTGTTTCTGCTAGTTTCAAAACATTTCAAAAGTACTCTTGGTGTTCAGCAAGTAGATCATCAAAATGTACTGTTGGACTAGTTCACACAAAGTCTGGCTTTAGCAAATCTCATTATATGATTACAGCCATACTTAAAGTGTTAAATTGTGTGTACAAGTAATGAAAGAAATGGCAGGTCAGCTGTGGATTACACAGACTATGTGGGAGTGTCAGTTTGATAATTTGTGTGTCTTTTCATTTTTGTCCTTGTAACCTAAAATCCTGGTTGACTTAGGAACATCATGTTCACTGTCAAGGCTACTGTGATAACTAAACCATTTATTTAGAACAGATGCAGGATATCTAGACTTGATAACAGCAACACATCATCTGACATATGCAATGGTGTGTTTCTTTCACACAAAAAACAGAAGATGAAAAAAAACCCTTATGTAATTTTTAGCTCACTCATAGTGCTGAAACTTCTGAAATTGGTAATCTAAACTTCATCACAGGCAGAAATGAAGTAATTTGCAGTGCAGAGGTAAGAAAAAATTGTCAGTTTTTGTGGCAATACTACCTCTAGTGATTACATGAACATGACTTTTCTAAAATCTTTTTCTAGATATATTTCCTTGTATGTTCTAGGGTTTATATAAGTTTTTAACTTGTTTCCCCATTAGAAGACATTCTTTGAGGGTTGCCTGTTTGCAGATTATCGATAATTTCTACTTGCAATGGATTATTTAAAATTATCGACTTGAGAACCGTTATACAAGAAGACATGGAAGATTATCAACTCCAAAAGCAACTTGTATGCTCTTGAGTGATAAAGAAATGAAATACTGGGGAGAGCTGGCTCTTTTGTCTTCTACCAAAAGGAAAAAAAGCCCAAACCTCTCAAAGGGGCAGAACCAGTTCCTTTGAGGAGTCCAGCTGCTAGAAAAGGAAGGAGGAAATAGGAAATGGAGAATACCCTGAATAAACAAAGGAAAAGGAACTTAAAGTGGAGAGCTTTTACAAAATACAGAATAGATCCGGGATATAGAGTAAAGTGGCAAGAAGAAGAGTGGGATTCTTTCTCCTCCTTTTTTTCCTTCTGTCTTTTTCAGGGCAGGGAGAGGATTATGATGTATAAAAGAGAATGGAGGAACAAAACCAGAAAAAAATGGAAGGGAATTTAGCTACCAGCATAATTATAGTTCTGCTGGGCTAAATGCTCAGCTTGAGAAGTATTTAGAGGTTTTGCAGGACCAGTACAAGCAATATATTTGCATTTGTGTGGTAAGGGGAAAAATATTTAACCATTTGCCCAAGTCAAGCTACTACATTGAAAAAGCTTGTGAAGTGAAGGGCCAGAAGGGCAGCCCTCAGTAGCTGAACAAAGGCAGTACAGGAAGGACTGATTAGAGAGCAGCTATAGCTGTAGGAAGGCAATTGGGCTGCATATGGGACCGCTTTGGATTTGTAAAAGGAATAAGATGTAATGATATTTAATCTGGTTTGGTCACAATGAAAAACACCCTTGTTTCAATAATGTGTCCATTCACCAGAATGCGAGTTCTGATGTGTGAAGCTTTTGGCTGCCTAGCTGGTACCTCCTGTATTACTGAATTGGCAAAAGTTTCCTACCCAATCTGCCAGTTAGTCACCAACACACAGAAGCAGAGTGAAAAGGAAGACAACCATACACGTATTTCTGTGTTTGGTTTTAGAGTAGAATTGCTTAAAGGGTGAGGTAGACAGCATTAATAGGAAAGTGTTTGGCAAGGCTGAGATGAGAAGGTGTGTGGAAGCTTGCTGTCACTCTTACCAGCACCTCCTACAAACAGGAGGATTGAGGCCCTTGAGCAGAGAGCACTGAGGTGAGAGGGGGGTTAAAAGTTTGGAGTACTGACATTTTCTTCTGTGTTAAAGGCATAGCAGGCACGTTCTTGAAGGGCTCCACGAGGTGGGGTTTTCAGTGCTGCAGTGATCCTCTTTTGACCGAGTTAAAGGACAACTGAATTAACTGGAGTTGTGTAGTGTAGGTGAAGAATGCCAGTAGGTTATTATTTGTCATGTTTTATTTCTAGTCCTTCTGCTGCAGTGAGAAGATGTGGGGATTAAACCGACATCATCATTACACCTAGTTACTCAGTGTTGTTACAGTACTTGAAGTAATTTGAAAAAATACTGTTCCAGAGGTACAACATATAGGTGGCTTTCATCAAAACAAGGAGTTTTGATTGCATTCACTATAAAATAACGTCCCTAAAATACTAAGAATGAAAGACTAGTCATAACTGGAAACGTGCTTACAGCCATTGAAGTGGGTTTGAAGGAAATGTTTTGAAGTGCTTTTAAAGAGGATCTGCATCTGGTTCACTTTTTTTTTTCCGTTTCTCTGTGTTTAAAAATAACCAGATACGTACATGCAAAAGATTCAGTATTATCACTAGAAACCTGGTTTCTGATCTTTTGGCATTCAAGTTGAAATTTACATTAGATAAATATGCATAAAGCAAGTCAACAACCAAGCATGTTTGACTGCATTATCACACTGAGCTCAAATTGTTTGAGTTCTACTTTTTTTTTTTTTTTTTTTTTTTTTTTTTTTGGTATGAAGATTCATACCAAAATGAATTTGGTATGAGGATTTTGGTATGAGGATGCTTCCCTTCTTGGGATCTCATTCAAATCTTGTGAAATCAGCAAAATTTGTTTGAATTCATTTGAAGTAAACCATTTTCATTTTAAGGTATGTGGACATGATACAAATTTGAGTAATATGTGGCTCAGATAGTTGCTTAATAAATCAAAGCAGGTTTTATGTATATTATCTTTTTATTTAGATTGATTTCTGAGTTAATTCTTGCTGAGGTAAGTAGACTACTAAAAGGTAATTGTTCTAGATAAAATATCAGATGGAGCATTTTGGAGGCCGCCACCATTTAGCACCCACTGGATTTGTTACTTTGACAATATTTCTGTGTAGCAGGTCCTGTTTATTGTTCAAATCTTGAAGTTCTTGGTCTAAGTTTAACAAACTCCTATGTCCCAGAACACTCTTGCAATGTAAGCTAAATGTTGAGAAGAGGTATGGGAAAACTCCAGTGTCCATTTCCTCTTGAAACCTCTAAAGGTAACGGGGGACTAGGGGCTGGAGGATAGGCAGTGGACAGCATGAGAGAGATTATACTCCTTGCTTGTATTCATTGGCAGACTGGGTTGCAGAGACATACTTTATAGTAGTTGCAAGGGAAGAAAAACCTTTAATCTCCAAACGATTTGCAATTAGTAACATCTCTTCCAATAATAAAATGGATTGTCTGAATTTTTTTTGTCTAAGTGACATTACTTGCTGGTTGATGTAATCATCCCACAAGGTATCTTAGTTTAAAAGAAAAACAAAACGCAACCAAGTCCTTTATTATCTTTATGTAGAACCCAGAAAAAAGCTATTTCTTTCCAGGAATCAGTCTGCATCTGTGTGTAGGTTTTTTTCCGCATTTACAGATTGAGTTCGTTAGTCATTGACGTTACTTGGAGTAAAATATTGCTGTCTTTCATGTAGTCTAGCATTGTGTAACATCCTTCAGGTTTGAGGAAAGGGGTTCTCTCATTTTAAAGTTTGGTCTGCACTGCTTGGAAAAAAAAATCATGTTAGTGCGAAGAAACTTTAAATTGAACCAGCTACTTTGTGTTTGTTTTTGTTGCATAGCGAAGTTCCTATATAAAAATAAAATTTTGGATTACTGTGCCTTCTTTCACATGCAGATCTTGCAATTGTTTTGCTGACTTTTGCAAGTTAGAAGCTCTTCCAGCAGATTTAGTGGTTGTATCAAATATGTACAACTTTAACAGACAACAAATGTTTATGAATGATAGATTTATTCTTTGATGTAGTCCTGAATTTTTGCAGTTGTTAAGTATTTTTACATTTGTAATTTGTTGTCTAGATAGTCTTTAAACTAGAATAATCCTAAATAAATGCAGAAACTACAAAACTGTACTTCTGTTTTGGATTTCAGCCAGGTTGTATGTAAGGTCTCCACCCACAATGATTAAGTCCTTTACATATTTGAAGTATATACATAAATTTGAATGTACTTGATGTTTATTGTATGTGTGTATGTATAAAGAACCCATAATCTGCTCCATATATATAAGTAGTGCTTATGAGATGTGTTTTCTGCTCAAATACATTGAAAATTTATATTAAATTCAGATCTCACTATAGCAGGAGTTACTGTGATTACTACTCAGGGCATGCTCATATATTTCCCAAGTGTAGCCTGCATTTTTCTTGAGTATCTAACTTAACACTGATATCATTAAAATGCATGTCTTTTAAAAGAAAGTTCTACTTGAAAGGCTTCTATCTGATTTGTCTGATTGTGATTCCAGTTCAAAGCTTCTTAATACTAGATCATTCCAACACTGGCATGCTGGAAAAAGATCAGTGAAGTACTGCCAGAGATAAATACAGCTGGAGTACATGCTGTACTGCGTGCTGAGGGAATTGTGTATTTTCATTTGGAGAAGTCTAAGGAGACATCAGTTTGTTGTCTTCAGCTACCTGATGGAAGGCTATAAAAAATACAGAGTTGGACTTTTTCTTGAAGGCACAGGGTGTTGGATGAGAGAAAACAAACACAAGGAGCATGGGAAATTTTTGTTAGGTATTAAGGAAATCTTTTTCAGCAGGAGGACAGTCTGAACACTGGAAAAAATTGTTCCGAGAACTTGTGAAATATCCACCTCTGAACATGGTATAAATTTTGTTATATAGGCTTTGAGCCTGGTATAATTTGACCCTACTTTGAGCAGGGATAACAAGCCAAATCACCACCATAAGTGCCTTCCAACTATATTAATCTATTATTATTAGTAGTAGTAGTAGTGTTATTATTTTTCACTTTCTCATGTATATTATTTTTCACTTTCTCATGTAATAATTGTGACTTTCAGTTTTATTGCTGTATGAGAACGGTGTATTGTTTCACACCAAAGAAAATATTTGCTTAAATTGCACCTGTGTATGAATAATCATAACACTAGGGTAAATAATATTGCTTGGTTTTGATTCCCTTTTTATTATTCCTTTGCGGTTCTAATTGGTGTGTCTAACAAGCTTTCTAAAGTGTGGGTTTATTCTTGTTTCTGAAGGTGGAATGCAATGGGATACTAAGTCTAAATCCCTGCAAATGTCTGCTGAACTTGTATGGATATTTGTGGTTAAATTAAATGCCTTACTAAGTAGAAAGTATGCTCATGTCTTTTTTTCTGTATGAAACCTTTTATTTTCAGATTTTCCTTGAGTATCTTCCTAAGAAAATAGAAGTTTTTGGCTACAAATCAGCTTTTTCTTAACTCTGCTGGTTTTTCTGCAGATTTAGAGAAACTTCGGTTTCCTGTGGTGCATTTTCAAGTAGGATACATTTTCAAGTCAGCGTTTGGCAGTTGGAGTGGAGCATGTTCCCATACATGTCTCTGCATCTGTGCTAGCAATTTTTGGAGTGAAAAAAGTGCAGAAAACTTCAGTAAATGCTGAAAACTTTTGAATAGTACCAACTGAAACTGGTTTATTGAATGTTGTCCGAGTACAAAGACAACTGCTAAGGAAGTAGGGACCAATTAGGAATACCAGGTGAAAGGGAGAATAAGACTTTAGCTTTCCAGATTTTCACAGATTTAAGCTAATGTGAAACCACTGTAGTTAAAAACTAGACTGTACTAATTATATAATAAATACATAATTATACATAATAATACATAATCTTAGATTTTGGTGATGTTAGAATAGCAGTGTGGCTTGTTTTGTAAGCATTCATAGTTAGTTAAGCTGCTTGTTAAGTTCTGAACATAGCCCTTTTACAGGTGAATTTTCCAGCAAATGCCCTTGGTTCACTGAACTTTTATTTCTTTGACATGTTTATAGAATATACATCTTTCAGAGTTTCTCTGGTTTTTAATGGGATTTAAATGGTTAAATATATCTGTTTATGTACTGAAAAATAGCATGTAGAAGAGTTAATTGGAAAGCTGAGAATTGAAGTGAGGTTTCTTTGGAATTCATAAATTACATGTTGATCCCTCATGTATTCAAAAGATTTAGTTGAATTTGCAGTAATGTTAACACTTACCTCCTCTGCCTCCACAGTTTTGCCAGCAGCTCAAGTAGTAGTGTAAATTGTGTTGATTTCAGTAGTCCAAATTGTGTTGATGTTTTTTGAAGTGCCACTTTCATGTAAGAACTTTCCATAACTGCATTCTTCTCATGTGTTGCCAGGAGGCCTACCACTTCTGTATGAAAATTGAACTAATGTGTTTGTGTGGGTTCAGTTCTCTTGTGGTCTGTCAGTTTGTGTGTGTACCAATCTGCATACCTTATATCTTACATTGTTAATTAAATGCTGCCCCTACTGCTGTTCCAGAAGGTCTGTGTTGTCTGGTGCCCCATTTGGGAGGCAGGCTTTCCAGTTCATGCAGCTCTCTCTGGTGGTCAGCCTGTATAATCAGTTATGCCTCAATAAACGCACTGACAGGATTTTTTCTTTAGTGTATGTCTGTCTTTCCTACTTAAGGGTCAGGAGGCTTCATTGGAGAAGGTCAGTTGCCTTCCTCCTCAAGTCCTTTAAAGATCTCTAGATAATTAACTTAGGTAGTTCTGCCTCACCCCATGATGTATTCCAGTGTGAGTCATTGTCCTTGCCAAACGGGTCTGCAGTCCTGCCTAATTTTGCTGCTGTAATCTGTGTTTTACCTGGCAGCAAAACGGCCTGCATTCTTTCTTTTCCTTTCTTGCCCTGTTTACCCAGTTATTTTAGTGTGGAATTGTTATTTTATTATGACTTGTCTGTCCTAGGTCATGCAATGACTGCTCATGTATGTATTTTTCTTGTTTGAAAATACCTATCAGATACGCTGCTCTGAGTTTGCTTTTTGCCTTGCAAGTTGACTTCCTGAGTAATTGATCATGACTATCTGTCTTTTAAGTCAGTAAGTTACTCTAATTCCCTTCCCCTTTTGGGTCACAGAAGAAGAGTGTTAGTCAGTAGGATGGGAGAAAGAAGTAAACTGTAGAAGGTGACAAGAAAAGATGGAGAAAGGAAACAGAAGAAATTACATGGAAATGAGGATTGGATGTTCTTAAGGTTAATCGTTTGGGGACACTAACCTAGGACACTATGTTCACCATGAAATTATATCCCTGTGTGCCACCTCCATATGCCTTTTGAACACTTTCAGGGATGGTAATTCCACCACCTCCATGGGCAGCCTGTTACAATGCCTGACTACCCTTTCAGTGAAGAAATTTTTCCCAATATCCAATCTAAATCTCCCCATGTGCAGCTTAAGGCCATTTCTTATTGTTCTGTCACTTATTACCTGGAAGAAGGTACTAAACCCCAACTCACTATTACCTTCTTTCAGGTAGTTGCAGAGAGGAAGATGGTTGTTTTCAGGTAAATATCACAAAGCTGTTTTTTTAAATTTGTCTGGGTTTAAAATATTTGTGAATCTTGGATCACTATGAAACTACCCTGGGAAAGTACTGTTGTGGGCTTGTTCTGCTCCTAGCTCTTTTCTGGGCACTTTGCTTTTTACTGGCCACTAGAACTAGATGTGCCTTTGGTCTCATCCTGAATGCCTGTTCTGAAACAAGTGAACAAACAAATGGCCTGGAAAACATGTACTGAGACAGGTTTAACTCTTAAAATCAAGTTGCCTGTTGTAGTTTAGGTAGAGAAAAAACACAAGTATCAGAATTGTTTCATGGGCAGTTGAAAATTAGTCTAAAAATTAGTCTAACAATGCACTAAACAATGACAGTAGCTGAGAAAAGACAAGGTTCAAAGAGTGTTTAAAGTTAGAAGGTCCGCAGTGGGTTGTCTGGCCCAGCCTCTCTGCTCAAGAAGGGCCATTGCAGAGCACATGGCGTAGGATTGTGTCCAGACAGCTCCTGGATATCTCCACTAAGGAAGACCCCACAGCCTTTCTGGACAATCTGTTCCAGTGTACAGTCACCTGCACAGTAAAGAAATTCATCCTTGTATCCAGGTAGAACTTCTGTTGCTGTTACTGTTAATTTTGTTATCTCATTGTTGTTTCCAGTAACTTGTTCTTATCTCAACCTGTGATTGTCCCCTTTTGTGTCTCCAGTTCTCAATTCCATTCTGCCAGAGTGGGAAGGGAAGATCAAGCAAGTGGTGTTGGCTTGGGAGAGTACTGGTGGGGGCACTGAACTGAGGAGTGCCATTCCTTAACCACAACAAATGTTTAGAAAAGAAGATGACTAAGTACATCTAGTTAGCTTTGCATGCATTAAGTCAAAGCCACTCCAAAGTGGCTTTTTTTTGGCTTTTTTTCATAAATAAGTAAAAGAACCTTAATTGCTGTTGCTAAATTCTCTAGAGATATTTCAAAACTGGAGTTTCTTTTCTTGTTCTGTAGACAGTTGAATCTGGGCAGTAGTCAGTAAGAAATTTATGTCACATACTGGTACTAAAGGGAAATTAAATTTTTCAAACTCATCACATTGCTAGTCTAGGGAAGTTTAATAATCACAAAACCATTTGTGATAAACTGTTTCTTGCTGTGATACTGATCACAAAGCAAGTACTTCACCAACTGTAGAACTGCATACTATTAACAAGGAAAACTTCTGCAATATAGACAAGTACTTGAAGTAGAAAAGCAGTTATCTTTAATTTGAATTATTTTGAAAAACTGAAGGAAAGAGAACTATTTTAAAGGCAGACTTGTCTCTAATTTCCCATAAATTCATCATATATATTATGCTAATTGTATGTAAAAGAGCTGAGGGAAGGAGATATACTGCAAATGTATTTAATTAATTTTGATGGCTGAATAGATAAAACATGCACTAACATTCCACATGCACATTGTGGGAGAGTTTGTTGTGTGTTTGATGTAGTACAGCCCTTTTCAAACTTAAATGAAGAGGATGACCGAGAAATCACGCTGTAGAAAGACCAGTATTAACTTAGCATTGACAGGTGAGAATCAGCTAATTGTGTTGCTCTTGCTTTTAGTGCTTCTGAACATCTAGGTTTGTTTCTCTGCAGTCTGTGCTTTGACCTTTTCAACTTCTCTATGGCTGCACAGCCTTCAGACTCATTTTACAAAAGCAAGGTATGTGGGGTGAAAGCTGTGACAAGACACGAGGAAATGGCAAACTACTTCAGAAGCTGTTGGGAGCTGTCCTTGAAGACCAGCAGCACTTCATTAGGGCATTGAAACTGGTAGTAGTGTTTTTTGGTGGTTTTTTTTTTTTTTTTTTTGACTGGAAAAGAAGTTGGCTGGCATGGATGTATTTTATAAACCAATGTTATAAAAGCTGGGACAAGTTTTACCCCCCTGTTAGACTGGGTGTTTTAAAAGCTCTGTAGAAAAACTATGTACTTTCTTTCCAGGAGGAAGCAAAACTGGTTTATCTGAGCAAGGTGTTTGCATAGACTGCTCAAGAAAAATCTGAACAAGTATGAAATCCATACCTGTGAGTTTGTGGACTATGCAAACTATTCCTTCAATTCGATTTTGTGTGTACTTGCAAGAAAGCCAGATGTTTATAGTTTTTTATTTCATTCATTGTATGTTGCTGGTGGTAAAGAAATAACATAGCTGTTTTGTTCTCTCTCCTTTCTTTTTGAGAGTGGCAGATCAGAGGGTACACAGCTGGAACCACAGGATTAGAGCTGCTTTGTTCTTCTGGAGGATTGTGTTGTTACAAGTATTTACTGTTCTGGTTTCTTTCAGTAAGGCTAGTTGGCTGTGCAACAGGTAACATTTGCCAGTAGTTGAGACTAAACAGTAGTTGAGACTGACTTATTCTGTCATTTGGAGCATGCAAAGCATGCTATAGAGACATAGAATCATAAAGGTTGGAAAATGCCTCCAAGGTAAGTCCAGCATTTGACTGAACACCCCCATGCCCACTAAAACCATAGCATGACGTGCTGTTTCTACTCCTTTGAACTCTTCCAGGCATGGTGAATCCAGCATTTCCTGAGCAGCCTATTCCAGTGCTTATCCACTCTTTCAGTGAAGAATTTTTTTCATTATATCCAGTCTGAACTTCTCTTTGCACAACTGGAGTCGTTTCCCCTTGTCCTGTCACTTGTTACTTGGGAGAAGGGACACTGCCTTGCAACAACCTCCTTTCTCATAGCAGCTACAGAGGCTGATAAGGTCACCCCTGAGCCTCCTTGTCCCTAGGCTGAAGAATCTCTCCTCCCTCAGCTGCTCCCCACAAGAATTTATGCTCCAGACCCTTCACCAGTTCCTTTGCCCTTCACTGTGCATGCTTCAGCACCTCGATGTCCTTGTCAGGACGGGGCCAGTACTGACCACAGGACTGAAGGTGTGGCTTCACCAGTGCCAAGTACAGGGGACAGTCAGTGCTCTGCTCCAGCTGGTCCACGGCCTCTTGTGCTGTGGTGGCTGAAGTTCATTAAGAAAAAGCAGTCACTTCTACTGGTGTTTTTTCTTACCCCACAATGGGAAGACTAAAACAGTGATTTGAACATTTGTTTTAACTTGGTCTAGCTCAAGGGCTCTATTGAAAGACTCCTTAAACCTCCGCATTTTTATTTTCTTCCCCAGATTAGCTCCTGCAGTCTTTGATTTTTTTGTTTTTTTTTTTCCCCATTAAGGTATTTACTTCTGCTTCCTTTAATTTTATGTCAGTTTAAAATAGGATTTCTGTAGGTTTCATTTGTTCTAATTTAATTTGAAAAAAACAGCCTGAAGATGTTCAGCAATAGGAGGCTGGCAATGGGTTTTAATGCTTGAAGGCTGCAGTTGTAGTGCTCAAAGGCATGGGCTACCTCTTGACGTTTCCCTTCCATGTTTAAAGAGGGAATAATGACTAAAATCTTCAGTTTAAAGTTCCTAATCACCACCCCTGACACTCAGCAATGTGATCTCCTCCTCCATCAACTTTTTCCAGCCCACTGAGAGAATAAGTAAATGCTGCTTGGAGAGTGACTGAAGAAACATTTGCTAAGGCTTAAAATAATCAGTCCTCCTTCCCTGTAGATGGGGAGGGGGAGAATGAGGGCAAGGAGGGGAACAGAATGCACTGAACCACCTGTGGTATATTTTAAACTTCAACTATTCATGCTTCTTATTTTTCCTCATGTGTAGCTGTTATTTGGACACCATGTAAATGAGAAGTCAATGAGTTTCTTAACCTTAGTATGGGAAGTGTTCTTTACCGTATGCTCTGCAGTATCTGATTTGTTAGACTGGCAATGCAGGGCATATTCAATAGAACCAACAAAAACTGGAACAGGAGTGTCCTTGGTGGTGAGTGACATAGCACTGGTTAAGTTGGATGAGTCTGGGACCTGATGAGGAGAGACCATATTTGCCAGAGGTAGAAGAGGAATAGAAGAGTCCTAAGTACTCTTTTGTACAAGACAATGATGTAGAGGTGTAGAAGATTAAGTGGGAAAAATATTTATGCTTTTCTTGGTTTTCTTGATTTTCACCATGTGACTCAGTGCACTGTTTTCATTTTCCACCTGAACTGACACTCATGCTTTTACATTTTCCTCTGGTCATGGAGTATCCCCCTCCTCTGGTACCTGTCAGTGCCTCCCAGCAAATAATCCATGAGAAGATACTTTCTTCTCAGGAGTACTTGGAACTTCTTCCCAGGTTTTCATGTGTGTTCAGTTGTGTTTCCTAAGTTTAAAACATAATGGTCTGGAAGAACTTAATTTTCGCAGGATGCCTCTTTTTGGATTTTTCTAGGAATCAAATGGCACCCAGGTGTTCGGTCATGTTCAGTAGTTACTGTTTTCCTGTGACAATCGAGATGAAGCAGGCTCCAACCTTTTTCTCATCTGCTTAAGCACAAGCATTGATTTCACCTGTATTAAGGTTATGCCTGCCTTTGAAACATGAACATTTAATTAGTTTTAAACAAGTTAAATTAATTTTTAATTAGTTTTAAAAGGAGTAGAGTAAGTGCTAAATCACTGAGGTAATTTCAGCTAAAATTTGAACCTGGTTTTGTACCCAATTGTAGGTGAGAGAGGAGAGGAGAAATTCTCTTTATTAGAAATGCTTAGTTGGGAGGGGGAGCGGGGATGGGGAAAGAGATGAAGCAGCTGCTTTTGAGAGAAGTTTGGGCTCAGACTTGGCGTACTAATCTGTGCTTTTGACGACCTAGTAATGCATTCTACACTTGTAGACTATTCAAGCAACATCCAGGTTTTAGAGTCAGGGGTACTCAGATTTTTCTGGAAGTTCTGATGTGTCATTTTCTAATACAGGTCATATTGTCCTTTCTCTGTCAATTCACTCTCATTTTTTCCCTCAAAGATTTGCTTGTTCTACCTGTTGCCCACTCTTTTTCTTCTTTCTGGTGGAGATTGTGTACAACACATAAAATGCCATAAAATCTTCAGTGTGACTCAGCTGCTGTGCTTACGCTGCCTAACAGGACACAGTCTGAGAGGGAGATAATTTGGTTTTAGGAAGTTTCCGTATCAGATGAGATAGGATCCTTCATCAGAGAAGGCATCCTTCCATTACCCTGTCTTGCTGTCTGCAGAAGCTTCTGGTAAAAAGAAGCTCAAGAACCACTTCTTATGTTATTTTGATTTCAGATTCTAGGTTTCTAAAATCCTTTGTCAAGTACCAGAGTTATTTAACTGCCATAACCTCTGCTGCACCTCTTTGTCTTGGGTCTGGCTGGGATGGAGTTCAATTTCCCACAGGTGCCCTCACACTGCGGTGCTTTGCATTG
Source organism: Ammospiza nelsoni (assembly GCF_027579445.1). NCBI lineage: Eukaryota > Metazoa > Chordata > Aves > Passeriformes > Passerellidae > Ammospiza > Ammospiza nelsoni. Next base: position 42,237,944 of record NC_080669.1, on the reverse strand, counting down.
GCCCCTAGAGATGTGTTGGTGACACACCAGAGTTCTGGCTGCTGCTGAGCGGCTCTCGCAGCACCAGCGCTGTCTCTCCACCGTTCCACCCTCCCACCAGCAGCCTGGGGCTGGGCAAAATCTTGGCAGAGGGCATAACCGGGACAGCTGACCCAAACTGACCAAAGGGACATTCCTTACCATACGATGTCAGCTCAGACGGAAAAGCTACGTAAAGGAGGAGGAAGGGAGAGCACTGGTTGTTTACAGTGTTTGCCTTCCAGAGCAGCTGTGACATGTGCTGCAGCCCTGCTTCATGGGAAGTGGCTGCACATCGCTTGCTGTTGGGAAGTGGAGAATAAGGGTTTGTCTTTGCTCATGCATGCATGAACTTTCGCTTTTGCTTTACTAAACTGCCTTATCTCAACCTATGAGTTGTTTTCCATCTTTTTTCTCTCCTGTCCAGATGCAAAGTGGAGTGGTAGAGTGGCTTAGTGGACATCTGGCCTCCAGCCAAGGTCAAGCCACCAGCCCCTTCTTGCGATTCTGACTGCCTGTCTGAAGTGACAGGCAGAATCCATCCCAGCCTACAGCTATCCTGACATATGCTGCTTGTGCCTGCAGTTAGGCCAAGTGTTCAATGGTGATCTTTGTGAACAGTTTTCAGGGAGGTGGAAAGGGAATGCATCTGGTGAATGAAAACTTATCATTTCTTAGTGCAGATGGAATAATAACAAGACCATGTTTTTGTGAGTTTGTTTTATTTACTGCTTGAAATAATGTAGAGGGCATTACGTCCTGCATAGTAAAGACATTTAGAGTGGAGCAGGACCACAGTCACTAAGCATTTTGTTTCTGTTGCAGGCATGAAGAATATCTTGCTCACCTATGAGGTACTGCATAATACACCTACAGCTTTCGATAGAGTTGTTCACAGTAGTGTAACGTTTGTTACCTACTTATATATCTTTTCTGAACTCTAAAGAGTAATTGAAAACGGAGTTAATAAACCCTGTGCAGAATCACTGTGTTTAGTTACTTTGAGAGGTGTTACATATGTTGATATATTGCATCTATGTCTTTCCCTCAGTGCTTTTCTTTTCCTTGGTTTCTTCCTTATTCCAAGGACGCTGTGAACTCTGTGTTCAGAGGAGTTTTTCTCTTTTCTCTCCCTAAGGTTTCCTCTGTATACTAAAACTGGAAGATCAAACATGAGGAACAGTTTGGGAAAAGTTAAAATAAGAGTTGAAATTTAAAATGGATTTTTTTTTCAGTATTCAAGCAATTTGGAGATTTTTCAACTATTTACCTTATATGAAAAGAATGAGGAGATAAAGCTTCCTTTGCAATGATTTTTTTTCTCTTAAATACTTTTGTATTAGATTTGGCAAGTAAGAGAAGTGACAATGTTTAATGTAAAGCATCCTGGTATTGAACTCCAGTGGAAACTGAAAATATTAGCATTATTATGTGTCGTTACAGACTTGTTCAAATATATAGAGATTATCTAGAATAGGGGAAGGGTTCTGGTGACAATGATGCTACCTTTGTCACTGACAGAAGCATGTTCTCTTTTGTGGCAAAGCCACATTGTGGAGGTTTGTTTTTAACCAAATTTGATACTAAAGAGTTTTTTAGATCAGTGATCTAAAAAATTAAGGCCTTGGTCTGACTTCTTCTGTCATTTAACTGGGGGATTTTTTATATTTTCTTTTTGTCTGTGTGCCAGTCAAAGGGATTTAGTGCCCTGTATCTGTATTTACTTAAATGGCTTGAAACTTAATTCACTTATTATTTGGTGGATTGACAGACAAATATTGTTATGTGTAGTTTGGGCCTAGATATGGGTGGCCTATTTATTGCAGTTACTAGTAATCAAAGTTCTTACTAAGTCCCAATTGAGGAAAAAAAAAGTATTTAAAAGCCTAGTTACTGGTAGACATGATAAACTCTAAAAGGGCTGCAGAGGGGAGAGGGATGTCCATTTATAGGTGCTGGAATGCCTTGTCAGAAGTGGTCTGCTCAGACATTTTTAATTCCTGCCTAGGATTTTTAATTGGCTTTTGTTTGCTAATTGGAATTTATATTTAGCAAATCTAAGAACTACTAGTATTTATAGTGATTTGTAGTTTGTTTAGGAATACCTTTGGGGGCTCAAAGCATGCATAAGGAGAGGAGAGGCCATGGTTGGTTTTAATCTTTGAGTTCATTTCAGTGGGCTTCAAGCAATTTGTCTTGTAAATGTATGTACAAAACTTTATCTCTTAGAGCAGCTAGTTCAGATGGAGACAATTCCTACTCAGTATTTGAGTAAGAATTTATTATAATTAGCAAATTATGAAGAGCCTTGGGTGTAATAAACTGTGTCGCACTTGTATTCTAGACTTAGCTCCAGCTTGTCTAAATATTGCATTCAATGAAATAAAGTGTCAAAGAGTCTGCAGTACTGTTTACAGGCATTTTTGGGGAGCCTAGCTGGATTTTTCATTGCCTCATGGTCACAGCTTGCTTTTGTCAACTTTGCATTAGTCGTTCTGCTTTACTTTGGGAAGTGGTTCTTGAAGTCCACACTTGTGTGCAACAGCTGGTTCCAAAACCTGGAGAGAGAGATGAAATTTTTTTTTCATCACAGCTGAGGTGAAGTGGGAAATAACTATGCCAAATTTGCTGAAAAGTTCTGTAAAAAACTAAGTGACTTGTAAGTCTGAGATGGTCTAGGAAAGAGTTGTTCTTCTGTAAATTAGAGAATGGAATATCTTAGATGTTGAACAGATCACCTGAGGTAGATTCAAATTTCCTATCCATGAGTGGGTTGGAAAAAAATGCTTTTAGACAAGATTAGAACAGTATGATTGCTGAGTTGGAGTGGGGACTTGCAGGGAGATCTGAGGTGCCCTGGTTCGTGTTAGTGAGTGCATACATCTGCAGAACATTTGGGTGAGTTCCCACAATGCTGAGGACATTGAAAGGTGGGTGAAAGCCCTCAGGGCTCAGAGGCAAAACTTGTGTTGGAGTTTGACTTAGGTACTGAGACATCTGAGTGTTTTCAGGATTTCTTTTTAGTTTTCTGTCATCAGAAATAATTTTAGTGGGAGTTAAATAATTCTTTAGTGGGAATTTTGCAATGTAACATTTTTTCAACAACTTACCAGTTATTAAATACTGTTGAGCTATAAATGCTTAATCTTTATTTTATAATGCTTTGTCATAAAGGAACTGATAATAGCACAATCTGTAACAGCATATTTTAAAATCCAGAAAAGAACACTGTATCCTCCTGTCTAATCTTCTATATATCATAAACCAGTCAGTTACACTTGGGCTTTTCTTCCTCCCTTCATCAAGTTCAGTAACATAGGATTATCTAAAACCTGTTTTGTAACAGTGCATCTACTCTTTATGTTTTAAAATCAGGAAATACAGAATCTATGTCTTTCTTAACTGGTTTTTTTCAGTAATTTGACACTCTTGTTTCTGAAAGGAAAAAAAAAAGTTATTTAAATAGGTATTTATTCTAAAGCTGTTGTATATCTCATTTAAACAGTTCCTTGTTTTTCCACTATGTTTGTTATTTCTTGAGACTGTCAGGTAGTCTGCTAGATCTTTTTAGTGTGTTGGGGCACAATTTTCATGCTCTTGTCTTGTGCAATTTTCTTATGGTATTTCAGGATATCATTTCAAAAATCATGTAAAAAGGTTTGTGTCATTCTTGTTTCAGAGCTTGGGGGAACAGTTAATGTGAATATAGGAAGTTCTAAGTTTATCTTATTTTGGAATATTTTCTTTCTCTTTGAAAGTGAAGTGCACAATTGAATGCTTAATCATACTCAAAACAGAGTTCTGTAAATACTGGATACACATGATGATAATTTGACTTTTCTGCAGTGTTTGGGGAAGCGCCAGTCTGTTCTTTTTTTAAAACGTTCAAGAGAACACAGACTGTTTGAAATGCTACATTGTGAAAATATGCTTGTCTTAACGTAATGTTTCTTTCTCCTTGTCACTTCTATTAGACTCCTGCAGAATCTCTGCTAGTGGTATATTTTATGAAAAACCTTTGTTTACTTTCAGAGCCCTGGGTTTTCTGGTCAGCATTTTTTTCTGACAATCTGCGTTTATGGAGATAACATGATCTTGGCAAAGCAAGTAGTGCAGTATCTTTGCAAAAGCTGTCTGGTGTTTCAGATAGGGAACAAGTGGAGGACTCGCAGGCCATTGATGTTTAAGGAAACACTAAATGAACTATCAAGCAAGTACATTTTCCTGAATTGTAAAGATAAAGCATCAACATTGCTGTCATAAATTATTCAGCAATACAAAGCATTAACATAGGATTTAAAAAAAAGAATGTATTCTTTTGCAAAAATACTTCAGCTCTTCTCCTAAAGAGTAACAAGAAGCTGCAGTATTTATATGTTATAATATCTTTCTATATAATTGCAATGTTAATATATTAATATAAGTATTTATATATTGATACAGTAATTGAACTCTGAATCATTATTTGATAGGTTTGTGAATACATTTACATAGTTCTGACTTTACTATTTAATCAAACTTCTACAAAAATAATTTTATTTGAAATATTTCTATGGCAGTTGCTTAAATATCTCAGATTGTTGCTTGCATGTCTCAGATGGTCTTTGTTATGTTTTGTTGTCTCATTTTATGTAATCAGGCCCTGACTCTACTTTCATAAAAGTACCTAGTCAAAACCTTATTGAAACTGTATGGGGTCTAAGTTGGAGAGCAGGGAGGGGAGTGTTCTGGGTTTTTGTTGGCTTTTCCTTTGGCTGTATTTTTGGGGGGATTTTTTTGTTTGTTTGTTTGCTTGGTTTTCTGGGGGGAGGGTGTTTTTTAAGGCAGAGTTGTAAACAATATTAGTGGCCTGGGTTCCTGTAACTGATGTGTCGCTGTAAAGAGCCAGCTTGGTTTCCTTTACAAGACTTTAGGCACTTTTCCAAAGACAAGGAGGAAGGAGGGCAATGACACCAAAATCCCCTAGAAACTCCCGCAACTTGAAGAGGGAATTTGTACAATGAAACTTGCATTAGATCTGACCTTTTGAAGTGCAATTTCTTAACTGAAGCTGAAAAAGCAGGGTAGGCTGAAGAAAGTATTTTCGGAGAGTCCAGAGGAGACACTGACATCTATTGCTCTTGCCTGTTTGGAAGAGTTTGCTGATTCACTCTGACTTAACTGTTATCCTGTTTACATGCTGACAGTTATTTCTGCAAAGAGCTAATTTGTTAAAGCACATGTTTCCAGATTCTGTTCAGATAGTGTAGCTGGCATAGGAGTAGTTCCTTCATCCAGATGTTTTCACATTTTTGATGTCTCTCTGTCTCAGATTTACCAGATTTGTTTTCTCCCATATTTTTCCCAGAAAAAAATGTTACAGGAATCAAGGTAATGCATGTTTTATCACAGCCTATTATTGCAATTTTCTTGTCCAAGACCACTTTACCCTTTGCTTTGGTCAGATGATGAAAACTGGGGGGGGAAAGAAGCCAAATAATGTGTGAAATTGGGAGCAGCAGGAGTGACATCTTACAAACATAACATTGTGTTATGTTGAGCATAGTGGATCTTCTTGTGGTTTTTCTTTTTGTAGACAGAAGAGGTGGTTGGGGTTATGATTATTATATTCTCCATGGTACTTTACTGTGTATGACAGACTGTAAAAGTGTACCTTTAATCTCTAATAGTAGATATTTAGAAGTTTGGCAAAGAGTAGTAGTTTCAGTTGGGATATTCTGGAGTTGAAACTGGAGGCACCATTTCACCTAGAATGATAGAATGAAGAGACCTGGTGATACTGTTCCATGGAATTATTTCTCACTTAAGTGACTACAAATTTCATTAAACAGTCTTTGAGGTTTGAGTAAGAGATTTTTTTCTTAAGATGTTCTGATTCTTGGGTAGGAATCAGAATCATTAATTTTCCTCTTTTTTTTTTTTTTTTGTCTCTTTTTTCTATTATGTTACTAAATGCAATCTATGTTGAAAGAGAAAAGCCACAAAATAAACCGTGAAGGGGAAAGCATGTTTTTAAACATTGTTTTGGCATTTGCCTTCAGAATGGTTCTTCCTCTTTCTGTTTACCTCCTACACGCCTAGAGGATACTTAGTGATGTCACTGCCCTTTCCCCCTACTACATAATCTTCTGCTCCTGGTTCTCAGGAAAATTCTAGCTCTTCAGCCTTCTTGAGCTCTGCATGTAGTGTAAACACATATGACAGTTACTGTAGAGGCTGTACTGTTACTAAGCCCTGAGAAGGGAAGTTGCCAGACTGGGGAAGTGAGATAAGAGTGCATGAAAATGGAGATGACAGAATTCAGAAGGAAAGTCCCAAAGAGTTTAACTTTTTAAAACCCAGGTCTTGGAAAAAGCTTCCTGAACAAATGCAAGCAGGGCAATTTATACTAATAGCCAATGGCAACTGGAAAGAGTTATGACTGGTTTTCCCCACAGAAGTGTTTGCTGTGAGAAACTCTCTCTCTTCTGTGAGGAAGAGAACTTTTTAATATCTATCAGTAAATAACTCTGCTTGGTTAAACTGTTGTGTTGATATTTACTTAGAGGATAATATTTTTTATAGACTCAGAACTCCGGAGTCCATCTGTAGAGGGAGAGGATAAAGAACTTTGTCAAAAGTCAGACGTCTTTCAGAAGTACCAGACCACAGAAAGTGGTGGGTCTTGGCTGTTCTCTGTTCTATCTATTCCATAGGTAAGCTGCTAAAACCAGAATGTACCTGGGAAATCCCTGCCTGCCACAGAAGGCTGAGAGAAGAGCAACTGGTTTGAAACCTTTTCCATTGTGACACAGCTGGTGCCTGCTGTGCCCCTCTTCAGCACTTGCTGACTGCAGTGTGAAATGTGTATGACTTGTGATAGCTCAGCACCAGCCTGTGTGGCTCTTGACAGCATCTGTAGGCCAACATCTGCTTTGCAGCTGCTGATGCTATTCTTTGGCCCTGCAGTACTGTAGAGACAAGTGCTGGTTCATGTTTTCACAAATGGCTCTTCAATTATGACAGCAGGAATTGCATCTGGGAAAGAATAGCTAGCTTTTCAAAAGTGTCTTCCAGCATCACCTCCAGACTGTCTCAGTCTTGCAACATTTAAGAAAATGAAGTAATTTCACAGACTACTTTGGTGTTGTAATTTTTGCTTTTGTTTGCACTTCCAGTATTTTTTAACTTGTGAGTGAGGCTGTAACTGTCTTATATATTCTCTAGAGGTTGTTGAAGGCTTTTTCCCTAAGACAGTATTTTTAACAAAAATGACTTTTAATAGAAAAATACTTTTTTTCTTCTTCTTCTTTGGTGGTTTGTTGGAATACTTTTTAACATTGATATTTTTTCATTGAATCTTTTTTTATCATTTCTTAACTTCTTCATAATGCATTGGTAGTTTTTCCTGTGTAGAAACTGGTGCTTTGATTGCTCACTGTAAAATAGTTTTTGTAACCAAAATCCAGCTAGGCAGAATGAGACCAGTAGCGAGAAATCCTGCTTTTTACCTTGAATTAATTTCCTTCATGTGCACAGGAGCATTGGGAATTCCTATTTAATGTCTTTCTGAAAGAAATCAAAGAACCAATTCAGGAAGACCGGTGCTTTAGTAAGTAACTTGGAACAATCTTTTGTTCCGTGATCTGAGCTATTAAACAGTACTCAATTTTCAGTACCGTTAACAAAAAAAAAATCTGGTATGATGTAGCATACTTGTGAAAACATCACTTAGTCCTAATTTTGGTGTTGTCATCTTTTATTGTATCACTTTAAAAGAATTTGGGAGATATGTAGGCGAATAAAGGTAAATTGGTGGTATTTTTCACATGCTTCATGCAAAAGGCCTTCCTGACCCATTATTGGTACTTTTCCTATGTCTTCTGCATATATAAAGATGTGCAGAGAATGGTGGCTCTGAATGGACTAAGGACCCTCAGATACTATTATCTTGGGACATAATCTGTGCCAAATGATTGGGCAACTGTTTGAATTGCTTGGAAATTTTCTGATGAAATAGACTTTTGCTGAAATTTGTCACCATGGTGAAACTGAAATGTTTTGCAGATATGGACCAACTTTTTCCAAAGTTCTAATGGAATCTAAACAGAGCTGTTGCTTCTGGGCAAGTCTTTGATTTGATTACTTCTCTGGTATCTCACCTACTTGGCATGTTACTGTGGTGTTGAGGCTTCTACCTGAGCACGGTCCTCATTCATTTTCTGACAGCAGCCCCAGGTAGTTTTCTTCCTCAATAAGTACAGCAATTACTTTATTCTCTTGTGAAGAACTAAAAAAATCACAATTTTTAAAATCCTCATATTAACAGCTATCCACTTAGTCCCTGTGTGTCATGCAAGCAGATCAGGCCAGGACCATTATTCTTTTCTTACACACAAGTTCATGGAATTGTGGATACTGGGAGTGGTTTTCCAAGTGAAAACTGTAAGCAAATGTTATCTTTGCTTCTCTACCTTTTTTTTTTTTTTTGAGCATGTTTTGTCATTGATATGTTAATCTTTCACCTTCTGTATGTATTTGCTTGCTACCACATGCATTCAAATTTTGGTGTATGAAAAATTCTTGTGTGCTATTAGTACACAGCTGATAAAACAGGAAAACTCCTTTGGAATTACTTAATTTTTCACTTGTTACTTGTAGGAGCAGTTGTTTTCTTGTGTGGCTTTACCTCATGGCAGGGGAACAATAGGCAGAGCATATCAGAAAAATGACCATGAAAACTGAAAATGCACTCGTTGTTAACTAAACATCTTTGAATATGCTTTAGGAGAATATTTTATATTTTTGTGAAAACTGTTTTTAAGGTCAGAATAAATATTACCTGAGAAACGGCAACAGAGTTTTAATGCAGAAGATGGTGCATTTAAAATGTAGGTTAATTTTATTTATGAACTTGCCACCTGTTATCCAAATAATGGAAAAAAGTTCTCAGATTTTCCAGATTGCGTAGTATTTTTAAAAGTATTGTTGACTATTTTGGCAAAGTTACTCAGGAGGATATTTTCTTATGAATATATATTGGAAATATATGAATCTGTTGCTGTGATTTTTTTGGTGAAATTCTCACTGATGTGGCATGTTTGGACTGAACAAGGACTTTGTAACCTTTTGTTGGTCCATTAAAAAGCGCTGTCCTTCTGTAACAGGCGATGTTTTAAAAATGCAATACTTTATTGCCTGTGTATGCATTTATTGCATTGTGTATGCATTTGCTTCCTTGAATTTAGTATACTTCTGTTTTTAAAGCAACCCACTGAAACAAGCTTGCACATGCAAAGAAATTCAGATTTGCAAGGATAACTCATGTCATATATGCAGAATATGGGCAAGCTTAATTGTGCTCCATTTGTCTGTGTATTCAAACTGAACTGCAAAGACTGTAATTAAATATTAATTATACATATTAAGTGTAAATCAAACAAACTAGCCAAAAGTATGGCAAGTGGGAAGCTGACTGACTTTTTTTCTCAGTCTAAGTTTGGATTTAGAAGTAAAAGCTTGATTTTGGTCATCTTGGAACAAGATGCATAATACCCTTGTGATGTTCTATCACTGCTTGCTAATGTAAGATTTGTTAGTACTTTTTATGATACTTTGCTGCAATCTTAATCTCCTGTCACAGGTAGAGTGAGACCTTTGTACAAAGTTTATTAGAAAAGTTCCCATTGAGTCATGAGGTGCAGAAGGGATGTGCTTGCCTTTTAAATCCTTCTCAAAGAGGAGCCTGGTGTGGCTAGATCCAGTCTTAATGCCAAACTAACAATTTTAGGTCTAAGAAATTATAGGGTTGTGATTGAACTTTGTACAGCTTTGTCCCACAGGATTAAGGGAGGCAAACCAGATCTAGTAATATAAAAATGAATTATTTACTATAATAAATGATTAGACATGAAGATCTTAATTAGAATTATTTACTATGCATTATAGAAGCTAAAACTAGGATAGTATAGTGTGTGCTATGTCAAAACAATTTTATTAAAGCAATTCCACTAAAGCTAGCAAAGAAACCCCCTAAAAACTATTAAGTAGAGGTTGATGTTACTTACCTGTATCGCCAACTGTGTCACCTTAGCATTTTTACATAAGAGTACTTTACCATATCTGCCACATCTCCACCTCATTATCAGCATGTTAAACTTTGGTGTTGATGAATCAAGCTGGTTTTAGCATAATCCAACACCAAAAGCAGCATGACACCCTTTTTAGTTCACTACAGATAGCTTTGCAAAATAGAGCATTGTTCAAGTTGGTTCATCCCGTTCCAGGCAATGTATCCTACTGTACCACCTACCCACCATTACTTGGGAAGGCTTTCATTATTGATATTCATTCAAATTCCTTGAAAGAAGGATATGTATATAAGCAGATGGACAGTGTGCGCATTGCTGTCATCTTTGGTTTACTGGCAATAAACAAACTGAGTTATTGGGAGACAGCCTATGTCTTCAAGGCCTTGCTTGTCAATAGAAAATACTATTTAATCTTTCTTCTTTCACTAGTAAACTGAGCAGTTGGTGACACAGGCACAAACATTAATTGTATTTATAGCAGTTCTGAAGACTTGTTGAAATAACAAATGCTGTATTGTGCTCTTTGCAGACAGTGGCAAATCAGAGATGATGGAGTAATTTATTTTGGCTGAGGTTCATTAGTCTCTTAAGTTCATTTTGGAATTTGGCATTTACATCCTTGCAGCTACCAGAAATGTAAGATGGTGTAGACTTGAACAAATAGAAGGAAGGAGGAAATAGGGGAGCTAGATCACTGACAAGGTGGTGCGCTGTGAGATTGGTGCAGCAGCTCTGCTTCTAAAGGAGTAATTTGTCTTAGATGAGTGTGTGAACTGAATAGTTTTATAAGGCCTTAATGCAGATCCTGTAGATGGGGTGAGGGAGAGAGAAATATGTCACATGTACCTGTTGAGCTTGGAGTTTTTGATCTCTGAGTTTCCATGCTTCTTGTTCACAGCTGTAAGCTGCTCCTTCATAAACAAGCAATTACTTTTGTTCGTCGTGTGAAGAATAGATTTTCTATTAGGCTGCTTCATTGGTTTTTTTGCCTGTGAAGCACAGGCTACAGTATTGTCGAAGGTATTCAAAATGTTGCAATCTTTATTCCGCTGGATTTGTGGAAAAACAACATAGTTAAACATAGATAAATCTTCATGCAGTTTTGGTTAAATTCAGGAGCCTGACTAGGACTTACAAATGCTAGGCAGTTCTGAGCGTGGAACAATACTTTAAAAATAGAAGATAAATTAGAATACCCTCAAGGCCCCTTGATCTGAAACCTGCATGAACAGGTGGTTGTTCTCTGCTTTGTTTGAAGGTCGTGCTCTCAGATCAGTGTGCATGGAATGTGTGCTCAATAGGTCAGAGATAGACAGCTCTCCCCCAAACAACCCTTCCTCTCTCCTTCCAGCATTTCAGCACAGGTCTGGAAAAAACTTGTGCTGACTGTGCTGACCTTCAGATCAGATCCTGGTGTGGTCTGAAGCACCTTGAAGAGGTGCGTACAAAATACACAGCTGTCCAAGCAAGGCAAAACTCTGTCTCTAAAGCTAGTGTTGCAAGAGGAGAAATGCTAGTCATTGCCACCAGTCTGACTTCTGTGGGGAAGGAAGCTGAACTTACTGCTCACTGAGATGGGTTCTTTTTTGGGGATGGAAGAAGGTAGTGTGGTATTCGTGATAGACTCAGTCAACACAGCACATGCCACTGAGGAAGCTGTGTTGAAGTCTTCACTCCTGTTCAGGATGATACCTGTCTGAAGAGTCATCCAACATAAAATTTGAAGAGTTCTCCATTCTGAATTCTGCCCCCTTCAAGCTTCCATTTTGTTTCCCTCACCTTTGTTCAGTTTTAAAATCAATTTTTGGTCCTCTGTCAGGCCCTTTCTGTGTTGGGAGGGTCACAAAGGGAATATATATTTTTTTCCTTTGCTGCAGGAAGCTGCTGTTGTGCTTAAGCACTTTCAAATAGTTTCCTGCAACCACAGAAATGTTGTGCAATGAGAGCAAAGGGTGGGTGTGCCCTTGCCCTTCCTGCTGCAAGACAGTTGATCTTAACTTCCACATGAATTGAAAGGAGTGGATGTTGTCAGTTTTCAAAGAGAATTAATTGTTGTGGCTTATTACATAAAGTGAACATACCATGTCTCTTTTTGTGATTACTTTCCCTTTTTCGTTTCTATTTTCTCCATGTAATGCCATCAGCAGTTTTTTTTTTTAACTTGTGCTGTATTCACAGAAAAGAAAAACGTGTGCAAAAAACCCTGGTGATAATGTTTGAAGTCAGGTATCTGGCTTCTATACCACTTTCTTGCTAGAACTGAGAAGCAGTCTCAGTACCAAAAATGTGGTTTAATTTTAATAAAAGTTTTGTATTTAAAAAAGCCTAAATTTAAAACGTTCTTGGCAAAGATGACAGGAATTTGGGCAAATAAGACAGGAGGTGATCACTTCATCTGTATCTAAAAGAAGATTTGATTTCTTCAATAATCATGCATTTTGTATTGTTCACAGCCTTTAACATTTTTTAATATTTTACTTTTAATGCAGATACATTATGGTCCACCTCTGCATATGTGCCTGCTTTGTCTGACTTTCTGTGGATTCCTGCAGCAAGTGGATGTCTTGTGACATGCTTATTTAAAGGGCTTCGTCACTCCCATGAGAGTACAGAGATTTCCCAAGTGATAAAAAGGTAATTAACTGTTGAGGATTTATCTGTAGTGAGAGGATGCTCTCATTTTTAAACCTTTGAAATTATACATTTGAAGTGATATGGCTAAAGACTCTGGCTCGGGAGGCTTCCCTTCAAGAGCCACCTGTTGCCTCAAATGCTCCCGCCACCCCCTCCCCAAAAAGAAACCCTGTAAGTTGAAAGCCAATCTTTTGAAGGCTGTGAATGATGTATATTATTAAATTGTGAGAATTTTGTATGTCCGCCATGTTTTAGTGAAATGTCTTCTCTGAGTCATGATTTTCGATTTCAGTAACCATTTTCTTGATGGTTACCTTAAAATTACTGAATTATTGCAGCACAGTGTGGCTGGTGAAAATAATTTTCAGGTGCATTGCTGATACAAACATCAACAGAGGATTGTATGTAGACATGTGTTGTTGTAGATGCTGGTGATTGTGGTTAGAGCAATGTATAGAATGATTAATCTTATCCTTTAGAAGCCATGGCTTAAAATATTATCTGTATTAGGAATATAAAATAATTCTATTGAATCAAATACTCTGTTCATCAGTACCAGAATCACATCTCTTACACCTAGTAGTTATCTCCAAAACATCATCCTTACCTCAGACTTTGTTACCTATTCCTATTTATTACTTGGATAATTGGTTCAGCCAATTTTTTTATTGAGCCTTCGTTATGTCAGACATCCACTCTAAAATGTGTTTGGACTTGGTATAGGGGCTTTTGTTGTTCAAACAAATACCTTTGTGGTACCGAGTAACTTATCTACAAAAGTTGCTTTCTGAATATGTTAAATCCTTTCATACAACAGTGAGAATTATTTACATTCTTTACAAAAACACAGAAATTATTTTGAATTACAATATGAACAAATCTATATATCCCAGAAAATTATACTCAGTGAGTTCTGCGAACAGGTAGGCTATTGTCTCCCAGTATATTTAGTCTCAAAATGCTTAGCTCCATCATAAGAATAGGTCATATTTTAAATATACTAGATCAACAGCAGTTAATTTTTTTGCCATGTTTAGTGTTTCTGTTGTGCTAAGATAGTGGTCTCTGAATGGACCAAAGCAGGGAAAACTGAGTGTGTCCAATTTGAGACTTGTCTGGTGAGAAAAACAAGTGAAAGGAGTTTTGTTTTGTTTTCACTAGTGAGTGGTGACCTTCTGTTTCAGTTACTTTGCAGGTGAGAATCTGCCCCATAAAACTGCTTTACTTAGATGTAAACATGTAAGAGGCCAAGAAAACATGTTTTCTATTTTCAGTGAAGAAAATAATGTAGGACTATTTCTTGGTTTCACCTGCTTTGTCTGCACTTAAACATAAAAGACAAACTTGAAAGTTACTTAATTTGAAGTGATGTCACTTTTTTACAAATAGTGTCTCTTGAGTTTTTTTTCCCATTGTCACATGGACTCTTTGAAATTAGCGCAACAAATAGCACAGAGTATTTACTTTGCATTTTTTTACTGCATTTTATTGCTATTTCACATTCTTAGGTGTGATTAAGCAAGGTTCCCTTCTTGGTTTATCGATTTTTTTTTAATTATGGAAACAAAGAGGGAATGATGGGAGTTTTTTGAAAGGACAAATATGTTGTAAATACACAGACCTTATGAAGGAGAGGCAGGCACAAGCACATTTGTTTAGTACACTTCTGAAACTGGACAAGTTTTCGGTTAGGTTGGCAAATTACATTTCCATTCAGTTTGGATAGACATAAAGCTGAGTGACCAATGAAAAATCTGTCAGTTCAGGTTAAGGTTTGAATAAAAAGAGGGTTAATTTTGGAGTATTTTGGGAAAACTACTGTAGTAATTAAAGATGTAATAATTAAAGATGGCCCTCTGTGTTATTAAAGCTGTGAATGTTTTATATAAAAGCAAGTTGTAGAGCACAAGCATTATGTCTTGCATAACGTTGACAAAGGTAGTGAGAAATCTTTTAAATATAATGTTTATAGTCATGTGGTGTTTTTTTTCTTCTAAAAAACGATTATTCCTTGTTGAGTGAGGAGGAATGCTTTTTTTCCTTAGTTAAACATGGACTTGTTACCTGTGCTACCTTTGGAGCTAAAAGCACATATCTTTTCAGTTAAAGGTGGCTGGCTTTGTAAATGAGGCACAGGAAATCTGTATATCCCCTACATAAGGGCGTAAGCAATGTAGTGAATGACATTTGTGTCTAGACGTTCATGTTTAAATATCTATAACACACTGGTTCTTTGTGTTGCTTAGTTTGGGAAGTAAAAGAATAGATTTTTCACTTGGTGATGGTATCTTTTTTCTTTTCTCTTTCTCCCAGAATTAGCATAATGGTAGCACAGTCTTATCCTCTTGTTTATGTAATTGAATATTTTTGTCATCTCAAAACTCATTAAGTTAATGTTTTCCTTATTTAAGATGTTCAGCATTTTTTTTCCTGCTGATATAACTGCTGTGGTTTCCATAGCACACATCATCTTTAGCCCACATTGATTAATACTCTTAGATAATTCTAAGCCCACATTAATAATAGATAATTCTAGTTAGGAACAAAAAATTTTTTTAAAAACCGTAGAATATGTTCCAAGCAGTTATTTCCCGATAAAGCAACATAATTCAATACAAACAAAAGCTGTTGAACATAATGCATTAACAATGTAACACCCATATGCCTATGCAGAACAACATATTTTTAACTTAGACATTTACATTTTCAAGTACAATAACTTTATTAACCATTCAATATATTAAGCAGCAACATGTAGACCCTTAGTGAGTTTGGGAATGACGCCAAGTTGACTAGTGCAGTTGAAGGGACTGAGGGAAGGGACACCAATCCAGAGGCCCCTTGGCAGACCTGAGAAGTGATTCCATGGGAAACTCATGAAGTTCAACAGTGCCATGTGCACCAGGTCTTGCATCTAGGTTAGAGCAATCTCCAGGATCAGTACAGGCTGGAGGGTGAATGGATTTGAGAGCAGCCCTGTGGGTGAAGTCTTGGGGATCCTGGTAGAGAAAAACTGAGGTGTGAGCTGGCAATATGCACTGGCACCCCAGGAAATCAATTTCACCATATTCACAGAAGCATTGCCAGCAGGTCAAGGGGTGTGATTCTCCTCCTCTGGTGTGTTTTTGTGAGACTGCACTTGGAGTCCTGTGTCCAGCCCTGGGGCCCCTAGCACAGGAAAGACAGGGAACATTTGGAGTGAGTCCAGAGAAGGGCCACAAAAACAATCAGAGGGCTGGATTGTCTCTGCATGTGAGGAAGGACTGAGCCAGTTGGGGTTGTTCAGCTAAAAGAGAAGGAGGTGTCAGGGCAACATTATTGTGGCCCAAACCATACTTTGATTCTAAAAAATAAAATATTTTTAATTGTCTTGTTTGAACCTATTCTGCATTTTCAGAATAAGAAATGCAGAATTCCAGGTGGTAGCTACTTGAAATAACTTCTAATAAAAAGCAAGCTTTTCGACTGTTATCTAAGCTTTTGTCTATAAGCAGGGATTATTCCAATTAAAATTATGATGCAGTCACAGAGAAGCAGAAATATTCTTCAACTGGCTTTTGGAATATGCTGTCTAATCTCACATTTTTAAACTTTTTTTTCATTATCAGATATATCTGTGGTTATTTATTACATTATTAATCTTCTTTGATTACATTTATCAGAGAGGACTGTTATTTTGATGGCAGATTAAATGATTTTTTTTTCTGAAAGAAGGTGGTCTTGGAAGATCTCCCATTCCTAGGTGTAAACCATGTCTGTTAGATTCTCACCTCGGCACTTTTTTGAAGTGTCTGCTTACAAGGAAAACTCAGCAGCAAGGTGCTTTTTCTATCCTTCTCTTCATCAGTGCTAGTTCTTTTTGTCTTCTAAATTTAAATTGGGAGTAAAATGAGTTGTACAGATCTCATTAAAACAATTCTTTTGGCTTTCAGGTTTAATTAGCATGTTGCAGGTGAGCACATGCTGTCTAAAATCCAGTGAGAAGTGATAATTCTCTATCTGGACTCCCAAGTTTATATTTTGTTTTTTCCTCTAATACTGTCAGTTGCTTTTCCTCTTAGGCTGTGTAGTAAATTGAAGAGAAACGTAGCTTTTCATAAATCACCTAAGCTATTTGCTTGTCTTCAAGTTCTAATGATTTTTCAATGTCAGAACAGTACTGTCACTGAACATGAATATTACAAATAATACCAAGAACAGTTAGTCAAGAAGTATTTCTTACATTTCTTTCAGACAGATGCTCTGAACAGAACCAGAACAAACTATGGCTTGTCTTACAATGACAAATATGGAAAGTACAGCCACTTCTACTGTCCACCAGAATGGTGACGTCCGTGGAAATAGCAGTGCACCCAAGCAGACAGAACCATTGCTTCAAGTGTACCTTTATCATTCTCCTGGGAAGACGGAAGGAGATTACCTTCAATTTTCAGCTGGAGAATATGTTGCAGAAGAGATTTGTGCTGTTGCCTGTAAAGCTTGTGGTAAGTATATACCTAACAGTTTATCTAATAAAGCCATGAAATCCAACTTCCTACAAGAAAGTTTTCAACAATCCAAAGCTCATAAAAATGGTGGCATTTAGACTGAAGTGCTAATTTCACTGTTCTGTCAGATGTAGTTAGCAGCAGGCTGTAAAACTGTTCCCATTAGAATGGCTGGGAAGCTGAATTGGGTGACTGCCATGTTTTTTCAAACAAATTAAAGGTACACCATCCTGTAACTGAAAGTCTTCTTTCATTGAGCTAAGATACAGTTTGAATAGTAAATCATAGCAGGAGCTGCAAATAGCATGAATTACTTCCTGATGCAGCCCTGCAAAACAGATTGGTCCTGGAAGTTATGTGCATATGTTGTATATTATTCATGCTTAATCACGTTGCAGAAGGAAACTGTTCTGTTAGATATAACATGAATGCTTGTGTGTGTGGTTGATGCTCTTTGTAATGGTTTGGGAAATAAAGTATGTAAATAACAGGGTGGTGTAATATAAATAAATAATACATTGATATCTAAGAATGCCTTTGAATTGTAGCATTTACGTAGAGTCTAACATACACCAATGCTGAAATCTGTAGTAAAATAATTCAAATATGCATTTTGTGCATACATCTTTCTTTGCAAAAGTACATTGAATTTTTTAATAAAACAAATTCGTTTCCTATAATCTCTGGGTATGAAAGTGATTATCTTTTTGTTCTTTTTTCTCTTTCATAGCAACCGTTTATGCTTAAATCATGAGGCATTGCTTCTTGTTGTTTATTATTCTTTTTTTTTTCTGAGAGGATTTTTTGGTTGTACAGCAGAACACATATGACTCCACACTGTCATGTAATATTTGTTTGCAAGACTCATCTTTCAGGAGTAAGCTGTGAGTCAGAATACTTGGTTAAGAAGGGAATTATTTGGGTAGTAAGCAAGACTGAAATATAACAAATTTGGTAATTGTTAATGAATTTTGTGATCTGAACAACTGATGGATCTTTTGATAGCAGAGCTGATTATATCCAAGTTTGACTGCTGTTGGAGGCAAAGCAGGACTGGATCTAGGCAAACATCAGCAGTCAGAGTCTTGTTACGTATCTTTTAAACAGTTCAAACAATTGAAAATTTTTCAGTCACTGCTAATTTGACATTAGATCCATTATATCTGGTATGTACTGGCTATAAAAATATTAGTCTGTCTAAATATTTTTCTGCCAGTTTCATACATGCATGCAAAAGCTTGGCCATTTTTTTTAAAACTTTATTTAAAAACAGTTTTCTGGTTTGGGAAAATATAATAAATATAAACATTTTTGTGGGTTTGTATTTTTATAAGGAAAACTGTACATAAAAGTGACTATCACATTTTCCAAGCAGAAATGCAAAAATAAATAAGGTGTCTTGAAATTAAATTTAAATCGATGAGTTAGTCATGGTTCAGTTCTTGCATGTTAGCTAGTTAATTGTTAAGTAAAAGATTAGAAATGTCACACCAAATTGAAGAAAAGGTATTGTTCTTACCCTGAGGGGGAGAGTGGTATTAGAGGTACTAACTGATGATGGAAATGAAATATATTATAGAAATCATTCTAGAGGTTGCAGAATCTTTGTGTTAGGTGTATCTTCATTTTAATTCTCACCCATCTGAATTGCAAATTTGCAATTTGTCAGAATTTCCATCGTACAACCCTTGAAAAATTCTGATCTCTCTTGGAAAACCATAAAATGGCAGAGAGTTTTTAATAAGTAAGTAAAAGCACTGTTTCAAAGCATTTAATGTGACAAATGGTGGCAATGTTTGCAGTCAATGAAATGTTTTCAAGGCAGAGAGTGCATTGCATAATGTTATGATTTGTAGTCTTTGCTTCTATGCTCGAGAAGAGATTCTGTGCTGTTAACAAGGGAATTCTATGCATGCTGAATTTCCAGAATTGACATGACTCAGTGTTCACGTAGCTCAGAGTTGTCACTGAGTGTAACTGTTCACTGAGGGTTGGTTTTTTTGTTCGGTGGTTTTGTTTGGTTTTAGGGGTTTTTTTTTTTTCATGTGTGTGTGAGTGTGTGTGTGTGTGTGTGTGTGTGTTTGCTTGTTATTGTGAGGTCGTGTTGTTGTTTGGTTTTTCTTTGTTTGTCTTCCTTCAGATGATAGCCTTTCCTGAAAATCCACCCAGAACATGCAGCCCCCCTGCTCTCCCCCTAGCTGGGGAATGAATTAATCAGAACTCCGGGCAATTCTGTTTTTCCAGGAAAAGAAATAGAAGCTTTGATTGACCATTCAGAAACCATTTTGTTGACAGGATAGTGACATTGAATGTGATATTTAGGGTTTGGTTAGCCTCCACTTTGTATGAATGATAATGCAAGACACTATTTTTATGTCAGAAAAGGCAAGCAATGGTATATGCGGGGCTATATAAGTTTTAAACAGTTACTTCCAACTGTATGAGAACTAATGTATGTATTAGACTTTTTATA
Organism: Ammospiza nelsoni; assembly: GCF_027579445.1. Taxonomy (NCBI): domain Eukaryota; kingdom Metazoa; phylum Chordata; class Aves; order Passeriformes; family Passerellidae; genus Ammospiza; species Ammospiza nelsoni. The sequence goes on along the minus strand of NC_080669.1, from coordinate 42,218,262 downwards.
TCGAAAATTTGAGACTTTTATTAGTCATTCAACTAATTGCTTTCATCTTTTTATATCTAATAACTTACACGCTTGAGTTGAGAGTTTCATACAACAGTATTTCTATTGCAGACTCTTCTTGACTTTAACATTTCATAGTGGTGTCATGGCTTGTTGTGATTTACACTTCCTGTTTTTTATTTTTTCTTATGAATATATACTGTGTGGGAGAAGGGGTTCCTAATGCCAATAAAGGAGGAGATACAGAAAAACTGTATTTTCTTAGCTGCTTCAGGATAAATGAAGTAGTGAGACTTGTCTGGATGTGAAGCTCTAAAATCATAATGAGGAAAAGAAGACTCTACTTTTTTATAGGTTTGAAACAAGTATAAACTTATGCTGTGTTGAAGTATAAACTTATGCTGTGTTGTAGTCTTTTGTGATGTTACTTGACTATACTCAAGTATATATCCTATGTACTATATAGTATGAATATACTATATATATAGATATATTTATATATTTAATTTATATATGTATATATACTCATTTATTTAGCCTTATGAAATAAGTAAATAAATTTTAAAGAGATCTTGTCATTGAAATATTCCAGAAAATTTACTTGATATCCCTTGCAGGAGAAACAAAGCAGTAAAAATTCTGATTAATTATGTCTGAGTCACTATCTTCTCTCTTAATTCCTCACAGATTGAGCTGATAGCATGGTTAATGAGGCACAAAAATCCAGGGGAGGCTTTTCAGTACCTTTTGTGAATGGCTCTTATGATTTTATTTACCTTCATGTACATTTATATTTCTCCTAAGTTTTCGCTATAGTTGACATAGCTAGGCTTCAGCAGAAGACTTTTATTCCCCACTCCAGTTTTTAGACTTTCATTGTTTCTAGAGAAAACATTTAAATACTGCAGTTATCTTCACTTTAAAGTACCCTGCAGTTAATAGTGGTCGTAAGAATTACAAGAAAAGAGAAGTTTCTGGTCTCTCTGCTTTTGTCAGATTTTTGTGGACAATTTTCAAGACTCTATTTAATAAAGGGATTTGCTCTGTTTTATAATTGTTGAGCAATTGTTGAGCAAAGCAAATTAATAGTTCTAAAGGGGAAGGGATAAAAAAGTGAAACTCATTTTCTTGAAAAATATGCATGATCTCTGTGTCCTTAAATACTGCCAGTGAATGGTGCAAGTTACCATTCAGAACTATAAATGCCAAAATATGAGGGATGGAAGAGTGCAGTTTGCTTTTCATACAAAGGAAGACAGTGGCAGGGGGAGGGCTAAATATAAGTACTTCTGATTCGTAGGGGGAGTTCCACAGTCATGTCTTGGTTAAAGTTTCAGAATGGCAATGGTAGGATCTTGAAATCCCTGTGGGGTTTTTTTGAGGTGTGAGTGGCATGGTGATTGTGGTGTCTGTAATGCATTTGGTCAAATACAGCAGCTTAGCATTTGAATTTAAGAGTATGGTTTTGAAATGTTGGTCAGTAAGCATAGACAGGAAGTAGTTTGGGTAAATGTATTAGGGAGACTAGCTAGGTCTCACTAGCTATATAGTAAATATTCAGCATTGCCCTGAATGGTGTTTAGCACCTAGCAATAGTCATGAAACAGGCTAGTGACTCTCACGTACATTACACTGTAATTGATCTGAAATTGTTTGGGATACATACACCACACGGCTGTAAAACTGCCAAGTTACTGCTTTATGGACAGCTAACATGTAGTATAGTATGGTTCATCCCACTTTACACATTAAATGAGAACCATGTTTAGTTGTACGGGGTAGGTTTCTTTTTAACTCCATTAAAAAATCCTCAAAACTTGGATGGATCAAATATGTAATACTTTACCATAAATTTGCAACATTTAGAATTACAGCCAATCTTTCAGTTACTTATCCCTTCAGTTTTATTCCTGTGGGGGATTGGTTTTGTTTTGGTTTCCCTTTCATTGCCTTATATAATGCTTTCCGTTTCTCTAGTTTCCTGTAAGTCTGTGACTCCTTTTCTTAGAAAATCATGTGTTAAAACCTGCAGTTCTGGTATGTTTTGTAGAGCTTTAGTTCAAGAAGGTGTCAGATGATTAGCCTACAGATTTCAGCAGTTTAATCTTCACAAATACACAATAGAACTCTAGTTCTTAGCCCTCTTACTAGACCCCTATAGAGGCAAACCCTTTTCTTTATCAAATTTAATAAGCTAGTTGCTGTTTAAGACTGAAATATGTTTTATTCCAAAGGGTTATGTGGTTTTTTATGTGGAACTGGTTGGTTGTTTCTTCTGATTGTCTTACATGCTGTTTAGATGTGATGAAAGAAGTGTGGGGTCTGCCCCTTTCAGTAGTTACCTACATGTGTTTCAGAACAGAAAAAGAAATAAAGGAGGTTTTTTTTTCTCCTGGTTTCTTGTGAGAATTTCTATTCCTTCATTCTAAGTCTTTGAGCAGGGGTGTTGGTATTTTGCCTTTTCCCAGAATTCTTTTGTCTCATAACATCATTTAAAGTTACTTTTATTGTCATTACCTGTTTGTTTTTCCTTTTTTTTTTTTTTTTGCCTTCTTACCCCAAAGTATATTGTTTTAATGTAAAGTTTTCTTTAGATATGACCTACTGTAACTTTGACATTGTAATTTTTCATCCTACTCTCTGGCCTTTCGACCTGTGTCTCTTTCTGTCTTCAAAATATGTGAGTCAATACCTGCAGTTCATCCTTTTGTGCTGTCAGTTTTCAGGCAGTTAACCTGTTTTCCAGATCTAACACTGGCATCACAGGGATGCATAACACTGCAGCACAGTACAATGATGAGTCGTAGGCTATGTTTCAGCTGGGAGCATTAAAGTCAAATTAAAATTCTGGTGCTGCTGAAGAGTTGATGCTCAACTGATTTTTTTAGTTTCTGATTAAGTAGGATTGCTTGTCAGTTACCGTTAGCATAAATCAGAGTTGTTGAGGGAAAATAATATTTTCCAGTTCTGTTTTATTTTAACAGTATATGTTTGGGTTTGTTGCAAACTGAGTTACTAATATGGAAATGGCTAGTGGTTGTCCTAGTCACTACAATTTTCTTTGTATTGCTTTACTTCTTATTTTTAATCAGTCTAAAATCTTAAAATCAATGCTTAGTTGTAAAATCAATGCTCAAATCAAATGATCTGATTTTGGAAAGGCAGGAAAAGAAATCTACTGTTGTAAGCTGTTTCTAAACTGGGAGGCTAAGAAGACATTTTATTAAATGTCATGCAGAGAAAATGAGAAAATCTTGTTATCTAACAGTGAGTATAGGACAACAGGTGAACGTGGTCTTCAGTCAGACAGCATAAAGGAAGAATGAAAAATTTAACCAGCAAAGCAGCCTGCAGGTTATGGGAATGTGATTGCAGTGTTGTTGGCAGTACTGATGCCTGTTGCCCGTAGTAGTAGAGCACTGTGGCAATCTGCTGCTTTTAACCCACAATATTTTAAAAATATTTTGTGAAAACTGTTTCCTGCTGATATTTGCTTCTCTGCTCCTCATGTAGGTATCATGCCGGTGTATCATAACATGTTTGCACTCATGAGTGAAACAGACAGAATGTGGTATCCCCCAAATCACATCTTCCATGTGGATGAAACAACCAGGCTCATCCTAATTTACCGCATAAGGTAATTAAATAAAATGTTGTGCACTTTTCATGATAAAACAAGACTGTGTGAGAGAACACAACCAGTATGATATTTAGTTGAACTGTAGTCTCTTAGAAGTTATGGACAGTTTGCTGGCTTCTTCTGGAAAATAGGGAGCTAAAAGAATCAAAAATATTGCAGTGATTTGAATTATGTATTCTTTATTAATTTTCTCTATCCAATATGTTAACCAGTGTCAGATTGAAGAAACAAACAATAAAAACACACTAGAAGTAAAAGGCTTTCATAATAGTGATACATCTCATCTCCTCTGTGCTTGCCTGTTTGAAATAAGTAGTAGTTTCTGAAATGCAGAGTAATTGTCCTGCATAGTCAGACATGTTTTTGCAATGCAGCCATTTTTCACTAACCTTATAATTGAATGTGGAGAACTGAAACTGTAGTCACAGTTTTACTTTTGTAAACTGCTTAATTTATTTACATTCTATAATTTGGACCGAGTGTTTTTTTGGGAACAGTTTTTCAAAAGAAGCTGGAAGGTACTAATAAAATTCTCTGTATTCTGATTAGTGAGAATAACTTAGCAAAGGTTCTCATTCCTCTCAGTACAGCTGATCACCTTGCTAGAGTACTATAGTACTTTAAAACATCAAGAACTGGATCTGAAGTCTTCATTGAGTAACTGGGGTTTCATAGTGCTCCTCCAGATTAGCAGCACTAGTTACATGTATTTGAGAGCAGTAATGTCTGATACTGGTAACCAAAATATCTGTTTATCTGTTTATTATTTGCTTGAATTTATTTCCTACCAGGTTTTATTTTCCCCACTGGTATTGCAGTGGCAGCAACAGAGCATACCGGTATGGCGTTCTTCGAGGTGCAGAAAGCCCCGTCCTTGACGATCTTGTCATGTCTTACCTATTCGCACAGGTATGCTTTACTCTCCTGTTTTTAAATGCAGATTGGTGAGGGTTATTAGCATCTATTCCCTTTCCATCTTCTCCTAGTAACTCTGTAGGCTCTTGAAAGCCTGAAGCCCTCTCAAGCTGGAAATTAAATTCCATGCCCTATTGTGTATTTGGAGAAATGAAGTTCAAAACAGTGCTTCTAAGCATGATAGCAGCTGGTATTCCTTATGAATAAGTACATCTTTTTGTGGATGAAGTAGGTCATTCAGTCTTCAAAGACCAAGCCAATAAAACCCTCTAAACAAACCAAATATAGACAATCAAACAACACAATCACAGCTCCCCCAATAACTGCACCCCAAACCTCCATTCTTGTTAAGCAGCAGTACCCCAGGTTTCATTTGCTTTCTTGCATTCTTTTTCAGTGGCGAGCTGATTTTTTGGATGGATGGGTACAGATGCCTGTTACTCACGAAACACAAGAAGAATGCCTTGGAATGGCTGTTCTAGATATGATGAGAGTGGCCAAAGAAAAGGACCAAACCCCAATGGCTATTTACAATTCAGTCAGGTGATTCCGCAATTTGTAACCGTTTCACATCTGTCTCGTGCCTAAACGTTGTATTTCTTTGCATTAGTGCCAAGGAGAAGGTGTTCACCTGTTGGCAGTTGATGTGTTGATGTAAAATAGTTACATAATTTTACCTATTATGTAAAATAGAAATGAATTAAAAAATTGTGTCGTGATGGCCATTCATGATTTGGAGACATGGATTTGACTCTCTTGATGAAAGGTAAGGCAGCAGCTTATTGTGTGAGAAAATATGTAAGCAATAATTTTAGGTGAGACACCTTCTGTATGTCATCAGATCCAAGCCCCTGCTCCTGTCAGGGTCGAATTCAAAGTTAGATGAAGGGACTCAGGGCCTCATCCAGTCAAGTTCTAAAAATGTCCAGATATGGAGATTCCCCTGTAACTCCTTTGTCCTCTGCATGACCATGGTCAGTGTGAAAGATTTTCTCTGTACCTAATCAGTCTCTTCTATGATACTCATAATCCTCTCTTGTCCTTTCGTATTGGTAGATGACAATTAATAGAACACCATACTTGAGCCTACTTTTCTCCAGGCGGAACACATCAAGTTCCCATATGCCTCTTCTCTCATGTCATGGCTCTTAACCATCTTGGGCAGATCTCTGCTAAACTTTCTTGAGTTTATCAACTCACTTGGGTGTATCAATCCTATCAGTTTCTACTCCAGCTGAGTTAATTCTGTCCCTGCCATAGGAACTTCAGTGACAACCAAGCACAGTTTTTTATTCTACCACCTGTTTTTCAGCCAGGAAATCTGTCCTTTATCCATGTAGTTGACATGCAGTATCCTCTTTACAATTTCTACACCAAACAGCAATTTTGTAACTTCTGCTGCCTTACCTTAGAACTTCACTAATGAAGGAACAGACATCTTTGAATTATGGAAAATGGTGTTATGTAGTTTATGTTGCAATTGAATGAAGGAAAAAATGGAAAATGGAAGGGGGGCTCTATTTGAAAGAACATACTACAGATCTAAGAAAGGATTTTTGTTATCTTACAGTTGTAAAAATAACAGTACATTTAGAGATAAAGGTGTTTTCAATGTTGTCTTGTTTACCACAGAACTAATTATCTTTGCTGGATTTAATGGATAAAATTAGTAGCTTTTTTTGTCTGGTTATGTATTCACAGCTACAAAATGTTTTTACCTAAGTGTGTGCGAGCAAAAATCCAAGACTACCACATTTTGACGCGAAAAAGAATAAGGTACAGGTTCCGCAAATTTATACAACAGTTTGGCCAATGCAAAGCTACTGCCAGAAACTTGAAACTTAAGTATCTCATAAATCTGGAAACCCTTCAGCCTGCCTTCTATTCAGAGGTTTTTGAAGTAAAAGAACCTGGTGGAGGTCCTTCTGGAGAGGAAAGTTTTGCAACCGTTGTAATAACTGGAAATGGTGGAATTCAGTGTTCAAGGGGAAAACTTAAAGACTGTGAGACACTTGGAGAGCAGGTAATTTTAAAAAATTATTTTAATAACTTTTTATGGAACAGAGTAGTAAGCTTGTTTTAGAAGTTCTGATTTACCTCAAGCAGAGTTGGTAGGCAAATTTTACTTCACAATGGCATACAAAAAATGTGAAAATGTAATGACTGTGCCCCCAGGTGTAGATAAAATGCAGAAATCCCCCAAATCTTCTTTGAAAGCTGTGATCTAAGGACTCCAAACAAGAGGCAAATTCTCTTCTATCTCTTTCCTGCTGCAGTTAGACACCTACCAGTGTCTCAGCAAATTTAAAATGACATCTGTGTGATTGTGGAGTCCCTATAGTCTTTCTTCAGGAATAGGTGCTTAGTGGTTCCTATAAGCACTAGTAATCATGTACTGCTGCATTTTTATTTTTTGGTATTACTTTTTGTGCGTGTGTGTGTGAGATTTCCCATCACAACTGTTCATTATGTTGAGTTTACCAAAACTCGATAGAAACTCAAAACAGTGTACATTGAGAGTGTGGGAGTTATGCAGAGGTAAAAGTAAAGGCAAACTGGAGTATGTGTGTTCTTTTCAAAATCATTTCATTGGTTTGGTAATTTTGATTTGTAATATGTAGCAGACAAGACCAAAGTACAAAAAGTTGCATTTCTATAGTGTGCTGTAATAATTTGTAAAAAATGCTATATGCTAGTGGGTTTTTTCAATACTTAGCAAAAAGTAAATCTGATTACATGCCCATATTTTTTGAAGTGTGATGTTGGAATATTTGTAGATTGACAATTACTTCATTAATAGTTGCTATGTATCAGCCCTCTGCCTTCCTTAATTCTCCTCTAAATGCAAAGTGCTGTGACAGGAGCTGTCATAAATGTCAGATTCTGCAATTTCCAGTTTTAGGTGTACACAGTGTATGCATACTATGCTGTTTGAGCTTGGCAACCAAGCCTTTAGTAGGCATAGTGTTTGAATGAATGATGTTTTTGTATAGATTGCCAAATTATTTTTTCATAAATAAAATGTTATCATCCTATTATTGACAGACACTGCATATATTTTTACTGGTAAAGAAACTATGTATAAAGTTGGTTTTGAAAATTGGATTAATTAATATGGATGCTTGTAAACATGATTGTAACTCGTTTCGGTAAGCTTTACTGATGAATTGTTATTTAGATACTGAACTGAAAAATAATTTTTATTTATTTGTATGTAATGCCATACGTGGGTGGAGTAGATTGTGAAGAAATTTGTTTTGCAAGTTTACATTTTCACCAACCAGAAGAACAAGTAGGTAGGACTGAGAGGACTACCGTACACTTTTTCTTCATCCAGCTAGATTTGCAGCTTGTATCACTCTGAATGCAGTTATGACATTTTGTATTGTTAACGGGCTTTCTAAACCTGTTTAATCAGGATACCAATAATAAGCTCACAAAAAAAAAAAACCTTCTCACAAAAGTAATCTAAATGTTCCACTGTTCATAAAATACTACAGAGTGAAGAAATATCTACAATGATAAAAACTCAAGCCCATATGTGGATATTTCTGTTCATGGTTCCTGGATCTCGGTCTGTTCTTCAATTTATTTTCCTAGTGATGATTCCATAAAGGAAAAAATGCTTTATTTGCTTGTAATGGCATGGTTAAGGTTTTATAATCCTCTTTGTTGTTAGCTTACGAGTTCAGAGTTGTAGAAGTTCCAATGCTGCAAATAGGTGAGAATTTTTAATTGCTGTTTATGTTATTACTGAAATTGTATGATATTTGTTGCAGGATTTACAAACATACTGTGATTTTCCTGATATCATTGATGTCAGCATTAAACAAGCGAGCCAAGAAGGCTCCAGTGAGAGAAGAATTGTCACCATTCACAAACAAGACAGCAAGAATCTGGTCTGTTTACTTTGGTTGCTGTTCTTTCTAACAGATACTGCTTTGAGCAAGCTGTGTGATTATTGTATGCATAGTATTATATAATCCATGACTATGTTAATTAAGCATGAGATAAAACTAAACACTATCAGCAGTGTAAGGGGTGTTATCAGAATACTAAAGGTTTCCTGCATTCAAAGCTGTGTGCTTGAAATGAAATAGAAATGGATGTTTATATCTGAGGAAAATTTCTGGTGCACAGATTGGTTCTTTTGTTTATTAGTCTTAAACCTGAGTCCATGGTTTCATTTCTCAAGTGTGCTGTTTCCATGGTGTCCTGATAAGCTGTCTGCTAGAGACCAACACATTCAAAAAGGCTTCAAAATGTTCTGAAGAAAGATGATACAAAATAAGTATCAGGACAAAATTAATGTTACTGCTTTTACTGTGTACAATTCTTTGAAGAAGATCTTAAGAAAGTATTTTATGCCCAAATATAAAAAGCTTTTTATTTGAACTACAACCTTGCATTTGAGTTAGGCTTTCCAGCAGGTATAACTATCACAGAATTGTGGGGTGGGCTGATCCTGGCTGGGCACAAGGTGCCCACCAAATCTGCTCTAATCACTCCCCTCTTCAGCTTGAACAGAGGAGAGAAAATGCAATGAAAGGCTTGTGGGTCAAGATAAGGATAGATATTGCTGATGTATTAACCATCATGGACAAAACAGAATTGACTTGGGGAAATTTTTTGAATTTGTTTCAGAGTAGGGTAATGAGAATAAAAAATCCTAAAAATATTTTCCCACCACCCCTCCCTTCTTTATGGACCAACTTTATTCCTTATTCTCTACTTCCTTCCCCTCAGCAGTGTAGAGCATTGAGAATGGGAGGTGTGGTCAGTTCATTGCGTGTTGTCTATGCCTCTCAGTCTTCCTCAACTCATCCCCTGCTTCAGCAAGGGATCCCTCCAATGGTGGAGAGTCCTTCATGAACTTCTCCAATGCATATTGTTTCCATAGGATGCAGTTCTTCATGAACTGCTCCAGTGCTGGTCACTTCCACAAAGTGCAGTTCTCCAGGAACAGGCTTCTCCACAGCTCCATAGTGGCTCATGGGGCCACAAATCCTGCCAACATCTATGTTTCCTTGTAGGCTTCCCATGGGGTCACAACCTCCTTGAGGCATATCCTACTTCTGTGACATGAGGTTCTTCATGGGCTGCAGGAGTATCTCTGCTGCACTATGAACTTCCATGGGCTGCAGAGGCATAGCTGCCTCACCATGGTCTGCACCATGGTCTGCAGTTGTGTCCTGGTCCTGGTCCTCTTAAAAAGGAGTTTGAAGACACCAAATTCTTAACACTTAGTCAAAAACACCTCTTTTTATTGCTCTCTAGCAAAGAACTTGCCAAATGTGCTCAGCTAAGTATGTCTCAGGCAAAGACATCCTAAGGCCTGTTCTCTTGGGTTACACTACTGAATGAAACCTAGGGTGGCTCAGAAAATGCTTCTCTGTTTTTGTTTTATTTGCAGCAATTAATATGTTGTTGCAGATTAATGCATTTTTCCCCCTGCTTTTATCTGTTAATCATACTGTGCATAAGACCTTTTTTCACACCCATTTTCCTTTGACCACACCATTTTTCTCCCTGCTTCTCTCCAGTGTAGCAGTCTTCATAGTAGTAAAACGTCATCTTCTGTCTATGATCCACCTGAGGATGCTAGTTTTTGCTGACTAGTAGTTCAGTTTTCAGGCAGGTACTTTCCTGGAGATTTTTCTTTTCTGCTTGAAGGCAGACATATAAATCTTTGATAAGTGAAGGCTTTCCTTTAGGGAAATGAACCAGACTGTATTGGCAGTGCAGTAGGTATCTGCATGCTGACTTGTATCTACTTGTTTTTCCCTTTCACATGCTTTCATATTGGCATTACTCTGCTGTTTCATCTACTTAGACTAGGGTTTGTTTTTTTTTAAAGGCAGATTTCATAGAATCGTGGAATGGTTGGAGTTGGGAGGGACTTTAAAGATCAGCTGGTTCCAATGCCCCTGCCTGGGCTGGGACACAGTTCATTAGAGCAGATTGCTCAAAAGCCTGTTCCAGGGATAAGGCATCCACAACTTCTCTGTTTTCTTTGGTTTGGATTTAATATTGAACACTGAAGGTTGCTATCAAGTTTTGAATCATAACAATAAGGTAGAAGGTACAAACATCAGTTAAAAACTGCTTTTATTAATGTCTTTAATGTGCATAGTGCATAGATATGCATATCTTTTATATCATTAGCATATTCAGGAATTTTTTATTGCCTATTAAAAACTGAACTTCTCTCTCCCTCCCTACCCCACATTGTTTTCTGGCAATTGAACAGGAGGCTGAATTTCAGTCATTAAGAGAAGCTCTCTCCTTTGTATCATTAATTGATGGATATTACAGATTAACAGCGGATGCCCATCATTATCTCTGTAAAGAAGTTGCTCCACCATCAGTCCTTGAAAATATCCAAAGCAACTGTCATGGGCCAATTTTGTAAGTATTTTTTTTTTAGTAATATGATAATTCAATATTTTTTTGGAAGATGAGCTTTAGTTGTCTGTGAACTGTGGTAGGCATCTTAAAATGTTTTTAATTGCTTTTATGTAACATAAAATGCTTTATATTTTTCATCTTATTTTTCACTTGTAAAATACAGTGCCTTTGTGACATGTTATAAAAATTAAGTGGAAAGATAATTCCTTGATAGGGACAGAAATAGTGAGTTAGCAAGACTTGTTTAAGAGGAAATTAGTTCTTATAATAATAATGAATGTTGTTTTATTTCAGCTCTTTTTTCTTGTTAGCCACTTTCCTGGTTAAACCCATCTTTTTTAGCCACACAAATGTTTTGCTAATTTAAGCTTATTTGTTAGGTAATTTTATTGTAGCTTCTTTCATAATGCATGTTGAAAATCATATCATAAGCTGTGGGGAATATATTTTTTTAGCCCTTAACATTTCTTATTGGATAAATAATTGTGATGGTTTAGTATAAAAAAATTTCAATATGCTGCTCTCTACATAAGCAATCACCCTATATATTGGAAAATAAAGGGCAGAGAGATTATCTTAAAGAAAGCTGTACAAAATTGAAAGTTTTACTTATTGTTCTATTAGATATTTGTTAATATTGCTCATTACTCAACATCTTATATTTATGCATTTTGCAATTATGCAGCATTAAACATTTTCTTTTTACTGCAGCATGGACTTTGCTATCAGTAAACTGAAGAAGGCGGGTAATCAGACTGGTTTCTATGTCCTTCGCTGCAGTCCTAAAGATTTTAAAAAATACTTCCTTACCTTTGCTATAGAGGTTTGTATTCTGTCTTAGTGCCTATTTAATTTTTGTTGTGATATAACAATGAGCCTGAGATGTTCGGTAAATGATTCTGAATTTTCCCCCAGAATGTTTGTCTGGTATGTATATTCTATAGCTACTTTTGTCAGACAGGGCAATTTTCAGGGTCTTGTGAGAAAAGTCAGAGTTGATACCGAATTGCTGATGCACATGCCTTGGAGACCAAGGGAAGAGAGCCTAAGAGTTCTGGAGATGACATGGATCTTGGGACTGTAATGTTGGGATAAATATTTGGGAGATGGAGCTGGAGCAATCTGATGGGTTTTCTATTTTTTTAACATTTGGGGATTTTTACTTGAGTTTTTCCCTGGGTTTTCCACATACCTCCTCCCCCACCCTCACAAGTGGGGCTCCATTAGATTGGGTATACAGCCTTTGACAATCTGAGAGTGCCTCCTTCACAGGTTCTTCTGGGTTTGGGTCTTGTCCTCATCCCCAATACTACTATATTATTTGGCAGCTGTTACATCAACACAAATCTCCTGGGTATTTCTGTTGTTAGCTAGAGAGAAGACCACCCTGGAAATGCATATGGGTACTTAGAGAACCAGATGTACCTGTTCTCTCTGGCATTGCAGCTAGTGATGACATAATGCTTTATTATTGCTGTTAAATAATTTCATGATCTTTTTTCAAGAATGGATTTATCCTTAATTACATTAGCAGAGCTCCCTTTGTGTTTTTAGCTAGGAAAGGTAATACTAGAATTTTCCTGCTGGTATACAGCGAGCTAGCAAGTTTGCTAATACTGTCAGAGATAGGTACATTTCTGAAAATGACCAAGTAATGCTGATGTGTGAATGGAGAAATGTTGTGTCCAATCAGTGAGGTATGTTTGGTAGGGAATTTTGTAGACAAAGAAATCAGTTCCTGAACAAGCTTAGAGAGGCAAAGTTGAGAGTCAAGCTTGTGAGAGAAGACTACCATTGCCTTTAAGTGACTTTACTGCAACTTTTTTTTCTTTTTCTGAGACTTGAGCAAGTCATTGGAAGACTTTTTATATTCAGAATTTGTTGAAACATTTGTTGCAGGATTGAGATACAGCATCACGAAAGCACTGTTAAGAGTTCATCTTGCTTAAAAATGTTTAATGGTATCTTTTCAATAGTCTTTGTGAAAATAATTCAGTGCATATTAAAAACACATATTAGGAAGTAATTTCTTAGAACTGTGCTGGAGATGACACGAAAACAGAATTACAGCTGAGATCTCCAAATCTGCCAAACAAACATGGAGCATAAGCATTAGGGCTATTGCTTCCAGCAAAATTTTGCTTTGATGTAACCCCATGTCAGGGTGAATGAGCTTTCCTTAATAGCTCTGAAGGATTTTTCCTAGGATCCATTATCTGTTTTCTCAGCTCCATCTTTTCAGATTTCATTAACATTTGTTTTTCTCTAGCATCAACATGCTAGTTCCAGTAATGGGAGTAGAGTCATGTTTTCTCAGAATCAATATTACATAGTGAGAACAAAATAACAAATTATGATCATATTTTACTGAAGCATCCTTTCTCTAATTAGTAGAGTGCTATACATTTAGATAAGCTTTCAAATATTAAATATTAATCAATTTCATTGTTAATGGAAAATTTTTCTGCAGCGTGACAGTACTACAGATTATAAGCACTGCTTAATTACGAAGAATGAGAATGGAGAATATAATCTTAGTGGAACCAAGAGAAGTTTTAGTAATCTTAAGGATCTCTTGACCTGTTACCAGACAGAAACTGTCCGTTCAGACAGCATAATTTTCCAGTTCATCAAATGCTGTCCTCCAAAACCAAAAGGTAAGAGAGAGATTTCTAAGCAGAAAGTTTTCTATTTTCTAGATTAAAGACTTAAAAATAAGTTAATACGAAATGGCTCTCAGGTAGATGCATGATACAAAACTGGGAGGAACTATTGGTACCCTTGAAGGCAAGGAAGCCCTTTAAAGAGACCTCAGAGAATGGGGCAATCACCTGCCATACGAAGTTTCATATGAAGGAAAATGTCAGATCCTGCAGCTGGGATGGGGCAACCCTGGATGTACAGACTGGGGAATGAGTTGCTGGAGAGCAGTGCCATGGAAAGGGATCTGGAACTCTGGTCTGTGGCAAGCTGAACATGGGTGAGCAGTGCCCTGGCAGCCAGGAGAGCTAAGCATGTCCTGGGGGCCATCAGGGACAGCATGGCCAGCCAGGCAAGGGAGGGGATTGTCCTGCTCTGCTCTGAGCTGGGGCAGCCTCACCTCGAGTGCTGGGGGCAGCTCTGGGTGCCACAGTGTAAGAGAGATATAAAGCTACTGGAGAGCGTCCAAAGGAGGGGAAGCTGTATGAGGAGTGGCTGACGTCAGTTTTTCTGTTCATCCTGGAGAAGAGGGGAATGAGGAGACGCCTCACTGCAGTTACAGCTTCCTCATGAGGGGAAGAGGAGGGGCAGACACTGATCTCTTCTTTGTGGTGACGGTGACAGGACCCGAGGGAATGGCCTGAATCTGTGCCGGGGAGGTTTAGGTTGGGTATTAGAAAAAGCTTTTTCACCCAGAGGGTGTTTGGGCACTGGAACAGCTCCCCAGGGAAGCGGCCACAGCACCGAGCCTGACAGAGCTCAAGAAGTGTTTGGACAATGCTCTCAGGCATGTGGTGTGACTTTTGGGGATGGTCCTGTGCAGGGCCAGGAGCGGGACTTGATAATCCTTGTGGTTCCCTCCAACTCAAAATATTTTGTGATTCTGTGATACATTTGTGTGGGTTTTTTTTTATTTCACTGATCTATTTATTCATCTTCTTACTCATAGTTTCCAGTCGCGGTCTGCAAAATTTTGGTGTAAGATAGTCTTTCAGAAGTAATCATGGTAACCAGTTTTGTGATTAGAAGCAAAACTGGTTTCTTAATTGCAGTGGATTGTGTGCAGCAGCATTTCTTCTTACATCAAGTATTTTCATGTCTTGAGAAGGAAAGAGCTACTAAATGAATTATTTATCACTGAGAATACTTCCAAAGGCAATGGAACCAACAATGTCAGTGAATTTCTGTCATTGTTGATCTTAGCTGAGCTATGTCAAGTCTGCAGTGTGGTTTCAGCTCCTTTTTAATACTTAAAAATTACACATGGAATAGGGCGTCTGCCTGAGGAGGGGATTTTTCTTGCATTTGCATTTATTTTTTTCCCCTGTCTTTGATATTCATATCTTCCTCCTTTATGAAATCTTTAAATATCTGCCCTTCTAAGTAGTACTACATACAGTTTAATACTGTCTTTGTCTTTATCAAAGTTCTTATTTAAAGACAAACTTGCCAGAACAGACTATATGATATAACTTTTACTTCTCTCAAATTTGATTGAAAGTAGCCACTGGATTCAAAACCTTAGAAATGATGTAACAAGTAAATATGTATGCACATTATAGAGAATAAATTTTTAACATTATTCCATTAAAATAAAAAATTTATATGCATCAGAATGATAAATTATTGAATAAATATAATCATGGATATGAGCAGATACCCACAAAGACATACTTTTCAGATTTAGTTTTAGTATAAGACTTGCTCGACTTTGTATTATAAAAGAAGGTAATTTACGTCCCCTTTTCCATCCCCAGTTGTTATTACAAATAATGCAGCAGTTAAAATGTGAAAGGGGCTAGGAATATTTTCATTATGTTTGTCAAAAGAAACACAAAACTCATGAGTGAACCTAGATGATTTTGCTGATTAGAAAATATCAGACTTTGATTTCAGTTTAATGCTGTGTGGCTTTTAAAATACACTGATCTCAATGTGCTATCTTGTTTGTGTTGAATCAGGAGCCCCTCATTATGAACCCTTCTGAAACACTATTGGTTTAGTTTTATATTTTACAAATTTACTTTGGTTTTCCTTTCCCTCTTTCTTCTCCCAGATAAATCAAATCTCCTAGTCTTCAGAAGCAATAGTGTTTCTGATGTACCTTCATCACCTATGCTACAGAGACACAATAATGTCAATCAAATGGTTTTTCACAAAATCCGTAATGAGGACTTGATATTCGTAAGTCAGTTTGTTGCTTTTTCTACTGCAGATTTTGGGTTTAATATGCACCGATTTTTAAAAACCTAGGCATGTGTTTAAAAGAATCTTACCTGAGCTGGGAGATTTTGCTGTAATCTTTCCTTAGAGTTGTGGAAAATAATTTTTTTTATTTTTCAGTAATGCAAATAACTATTTTTTTATAATTAAGAAGCATTGTTTGGACAGCAATAACAGTTACTTGGTTCTAGAGATGTCTAAATACATAGCATTCCGTTAAATAATGGAATTGCTTCCTCTCTGGTTCTTGCAGCAAGTTGTTTTCTGAGATCCTTGAGTAATCAATAAAAAACAAGCAAAAATTTAGATGTTTCTCATATAGTTGCTCCCTTTCCTTCTCAGCTGGACTCTACAGCCAGCACACCTCTAAAGACTAGCATATGCTTATACGGGGCGGGGGGGGGGGGTTCTAAAGATATCTTTTAAAACAGGCAGATATTTTTGATTTTATTCTGTCTGTATCCTTCCTTCCTTTTAGGAGGAGAGTCTTGGACAGGGCACATTTACTAAGATTTTCAAAGGTGTAAGGAAAGAAGTGGGAGACTATGGCCAGCTCCATCAAACTGAAGTTCTTTTAAAGGTGCTGGATAAAGTGCACAGAAACTACTCTGAGGTTGGTGTGATTGTTGACTGCTATATAACATTTGTCCATGCTATGCTGAGCATTAGTCTTCTTTTCATAAGCATTACCCATTTACTTGATAAATGAGTATTTGTGTGGTAGAGTTGTTTGTTGAACCAAGCTCATGCTTAGACTTGTGGCACTGGGAATATGGATTTGAGACTGGCTTTGGGAAGTACACCTATGTACTTTATTTCCCCTGTTCCCACCACCTGTGAGAGAATTCAGAACTACCCACTGAGATCTGAGGAACAAGTAATTTATACAATTAAAGTACCAGAGGAGGGGTGGTATGGCCACAGGATAGTCTTAACCAGTAAATTCATTATTTATAGACAAGGGACCATTTATGGAAAAAACTTCCTCTGGATAGAGTGTCTTCAGATTTTCCAATAAAATCAAGTAATCAGAAGTATTTATGCATGAGAAAAACTCGGCATACATGGATTCACCCATAATACTGAGCCCTCTCACTTTTTGAGTGGTGCTTTTAGCAGACCTGAAATGCTTTTGTGCGCAAACTAATAAACTGGTAGTGTAATAAAGCCCAAGGCTCTGTATGTGAGAACTGAATTTCACAAGATGTAGTAATGTTTATTATAGTAATGTAACTTTATAAAACTGCTTTTGATAACATAGGTAATAAATTTATATTTTAAAGTATGAATCAGTTACTAAAAGTTCAGAGGATATAAATAAAGATATAGTCACCTGAAGGAAAATGTTCTCATTTTCACTTCACTTTGTTGGGTGAGTAACCAGTACACAAGGAAGTGTAGGTGGAGATGCCACTGAACATAATAAAAAAATAAAGCAAGCAATAAAAGTACTTGAAACTTTCCTGAAAAGGTTGGAGAAGGTCTTGCTGTAGTGGATGAATTGCATAATAATTTTTGTGTTTTAACTTAATAATGTGCTACAAAGAAATAAATTGGAAACTGAACAGTGCATATCGCAGAATAAATTAGAAAGTGAATAGTGTATGATAAATTTGCCTTCAATTTACCTAGGTAATTGATGCTGAAAAAAAAGAAAAGATTATTTTAAAAATGTTGAGATACACTTGCCGGTAGAGAAAGAGGTTTTTAACCTATCTGGAATGTGTACCGCCAGTTATTTAGAAAAAGAAAATTAGGAAAAAACCTCCACGACAAAAACACTGAAGCAAAAACCAACCAAACAAGAAACAGTTGCCAAACACAAACCAACAACAATATAAAATATGTTACATAGGGTCTTTGCAAAGAGATAGTTGAAATGTTTTGAAAAAATTTAGTAAATTTATTAGAACTTCGGGGCTTTGTTTTTACTGATGTATTTTCTTTCTCAATCTCTCCCTCTCCTTCCAAAAAGTCCTTTTTTGAAGCAGCAAGTATGATGAGCCAGCTTTCTTACAAACACTTGGTGCTAAATTATGGAGTCTGTGTTTGTGGAGAAGAGAGTGAGTAGAAATTAATTCTTTTTTTACTAATTTTTATAAGTCTCTACTAGAGTTTGACATTGTTTTTGGATAAAACCAGAGAAAAACCATCAAAACAGCAGAAGTTCAACACCAGCTGGACAGCTAATACATGCTCATGCTGCTGCAGTATTAGCCGTGGTATCTGAGAGCTAGTTAATAGTAAAAAAAAAGAAAAGGGAAAATTGTTTAAAGTACAGTCAGTGTGAATAGTAACCTCTGTAGATGACTCAGTCATGTCTGTTCTGTCTGAGATGAGTTTTGCTGTGCCTCTGGAATGAGCTTTTTAAGTGCCAGAAAAATTGCATCCTTACATTGCATCAGCTGTGGTTAGCTAGAAAGGGAGGTACTGTGTTATCCAGAAAAATCTTCATTTATTGTGATTAGAAACAGACATTGCCACCCTTTTCCACCTGTGCTGACTTTATGAAAACAAATATAACTTTGGGAAGTTTGGTTTAGAGATCCCGTTCTGAAAAATATGAGGTCCTGGTAATTCAGCAAACACACTACAAAATTGTAGCAGCAATAAAATGTTTGCGTTGTCTGCAAAAGTTTAATGTCTTTCCAGTTTAGCTTACAGCTTTGTGACTGTGTATCAATAAGATTTTTTTAAGAATACCTGAAATACATTTATACCATCTTGAAATGAAATGTTAAGTTTGGATGGTTGCCATATGCTAATGTGACTTCAAATATGACTGCTGGATCTCACTTTGACATTTTTTCTTCTTCATTCAGTCTTTGGGCTGAGATGTCAGTTTGCTCAAAACCCTTTTTTTTTCTGTGATTAGAAATTTGTATGAAAGGAAGCATTTTATAATTGTATGGGCATATTATATAGGTGGTTACCTTCATTAGGGAGAAAGAATTTCCAAAACAGACGGTGGATTCAGTAATCAGAATTTACCTCTGTAATCAGAAATTACCTCTCATAGAATGCTGGAAAAGGCACAGCATTATGTTTGGCCAAGACAACCACATGGGGTTTTTTGTATTTTATTCATTTTACCACACACAGGGATGATATATAAAATTTCAGGTAGATCAAGTTTATAATTGAAAAGCAAGAGGTATATTTCATACATTTATTTACACATTTCACCTTTAGATTATAGCTGTCCTGTAGGAGTGATTCTATTTCTGAAGGCAAGAGACTTACTACATTTTAAGGCTGTTATTGATTCAGTGGTTTACACACTTGATGTACAAATTCGATAAAAATTTTTTCACATAATTGCAAAAAAAAAGTATTTGCTCTCTCTAAAATGAATTTGTTAAAAAAATCGGGGTTATTTTTGTTACAGTCAGATAATACTAGTAGCTTCAATGTGAGCATCTTGCAGCTGAGAGCAAGGATTCAGTCATGTGATTTGAAATTACTGTGTTGAAAATTATGAAGATGGCAGTTCTTGTTTCTGGAGTAATTTGCTAGATGGCTGCATGAAGGCATATGTCATACACATATGCACAATTTTAGGGCAAATACTTGTCTGTCTTCAAGCAAAGCATCTTTTGTCAATAAAGCATTGCATTTTCCAGTAAGAATATAAATAGTAAACAACTATGAAGTGAATGACTTGAATGTTATTCAGCTCACCACATTGATAGTGCTATACACTACTATGCTTCATCAACAGTTACATTCTTGTGCCTTTCAGGTGAGGGTGGAAAGATGCTCACTGGATTTTAAGATAATCTGTAAAAGATTAAATCTAAATTATTAACCCTAAAAGATTAAATCTAGTAAGAAGAAATTAGGTGAACTTCCACACTCTGAAAAAGTATAAAGAACATAGAGTATTCTTGGTGGTACTCAGATACCACAGAACTTGAAATTTGTAGTTAGATCACCAACAAGGTATCAAAAGAAGAGTACTACTAAAGTCATTAATCTGTCTTGAAATTTTATTATTTGTTGTTGATTTTAATTGTTACTCTTTTTATCATTATGAATCAGACATCCTTGTACAAGAATATGTAAAATTTGGATCCTTGGACACATACTTGAAAAAGAACAAAAATATTATCAATATTTTGTGGAAGCTGGAAGTAGCCAAACAGTTGGCATTAGCCATGCATTTTCTGGTAAGTGGTTCAGTTTTGTTAATTGCAGAATTCAAGTGATTCTGACTAATGTGTGTAGAAAGGCTGAGCTATTACCTGAATTCTTAAAACTCTGGAGGGTTTTGATAGTGGATTGGCTATATACCAGCTATTTAGTAGATATCCAGAGACAGACTTTGTATCTTGAACAAAGTGTAGTTGAATGTCCATTCTTTTTTAATGCTTAATGTTTTAGCATGAAATATAAACACATTTGCAGTAATGCTTTCCCCCCATCCTCCCCACAAATCAGTCCTTTCTGGGCTTCCCACCTCAGCTCACGATGTTGAACATAAACCATTTCCTGGTAGTATAATTACTTAACCACTGGGAGGGGAAAACACTGTACTGTTCACTCCTCTACTGCATTCTTCTTGGGCATTAGGTCTCAACCTTACAGTCATTCCAGTTAAATATAAAGGCCATTATTCAAGACAGGATACGTGACTAGATAAGTCTTTTCTTAACAGGATTTAAATATTCTTATATTAAATGGATAGATGAGCATTCTTCTGAGTTCAAAAACGTCAAATTGTTTCAGACTTTAAGCAAATAACAAAAATTGGCTGAAAACTGTAAGTTTGAGAGAAATTGATGGTGTACCTGGAGTTTGATGAACTTAATCTGTGATCATTATTTTAATTGCTGATGTTTCCCTCATGCTGTACAGTATTTGTTTTTAAATATCTCTTCAACAGTAAGACTTTTGGTCAGTTTGTAAAAGATGGATTTCTGTTTATAGGAGGACAAAGGCCTTGTTCATGGGAATGTCTGTGCAAAAAATATCTTGCTTATCAGAGAGGAAGACAGGAAGTCTGGAAACCTCCCATTTATAAAGCTAAGTGATCCTGGCATCAGTATTACAGTTTTGCCAAGAGACAGTAAGTCTTTGCATCAACTTTCTTGTTCAATGCTTCTGACTTGAAAAATAAGTTTAAGGGTGGGGTTTTTTTTGACCACCATCTAATCTAATTTTGTCACAGTAAGTTCCTTGATCTGTGTGTCATTTTATAATTATCGCTACAGTCTTAGCCAAGCAGTTTTGAGTGTACCTTTTAAATTAGCAAACAGCTACAGGAAATAAGGCCACAGTTCTCCATTGTGTGAGCTTTTTTCTCTGCTGTTCTCATTTTCAACCCTGTTTCATTGGTAGTACTATTGTTACATTATATTGTAAATATATAGTATAGTCTCTTACATTTACAGATAGCTGCTGAACTTAGTGTCTTGTAATTGATCAAGAACTTTCAGAACTGAAACCAAATGCACTTTTGAAAATGCTGACTGGCAGTTAAAAATCATGTTCAGTGCATTTCTTAGTGACTACCTAGAGCTGTTTGATGATGTTAAAAATACTGGGTTATCATCCACTCTTAAGACTGTTCCAATGCTTTACAAACAGCAAAATTAACTAAATGGAAAATGTGTGCAAGGTTGTTATGCTAATGGAATGGAAGTAACCTTACTATTCCTTTTATGGTCTTTCTTTTTAATGAAAACACTTCTTACTTGGTACTTTTTATCGATGTCTAAAGAAGTAATGTATCTAACAGCTTATACATAATGCAGTGTCATTATTTGCCAGTAAACTATTTAAATTCTCCCTGTTTTAATATGAAGCTTACATTATTCTTATGAGATCTCATTTTAAGGACCTCTTAATCCAAATCAGTACAATCCCATGTTTTAACTTGTTACTACAGTCAGTAGCAATAGCTTAAAAATCACATAGTGTAATATTCCTTTTCATGGTGCCTTTTGCTGTGCCATAATATGCCAACCATTAGCAAAGTATTTTTTATTCTTTGATGTCTTAGTTCTTTGTGATAGCTGTTGAGTCTTGGTAAGATGGGGAAAATAGAGAAATTACAGAACAAATATAACATGGAAATTATATTAAGGCAATTTTATACTTTTAGGCTTATTTTACGGTAAAACGAATGGACCTCCTCTTTGATTCACAAACATGATTTTAATTTTTGTCCACATTCCATAATTTGATTTTCTTTGTGGGAACAAATACTTGGAAAAATATTATTAATACATTGCAAAATACCTGTCTGTTTTAAAGCAATTTTTGCCAAATCAAATATATTAGGGAATTTTATGGTATTATTGTTTATCTTAACAAGTTTCCTTTGTGTGATTGCACAGTTCTTCTTGAGAGAATACCCTGGGTTCCTCCTGAATGTATTGAGAATCCCAAACAACTGAGCCTAGCTACAGACAAATGGAGTTTTGGTACCACTTTGTGGGAAATCTGCAGTGGAGGAGACAAACCCCTGAGTGCACTAGATTCTTCAAGAGTAAGTATTACTGGGTCTGCAATCATAGAAGTTCTTTGAACACTTCTAATTTAGAACATCTGCTTTGTAACCATATCAGCATGTAAAGTGGTGTGGCCTATGACCACTGCAGGAAAAATACATATTTGCTTGTAGGTAATAACCAGAAGAGATGATTTGAAGTTTGTTTTTATGTTGTTTATTTTGATTTTTAGGGGGACAAAGAATTGTCAGTATTATCTAGTTCATATTTTTGTTGCTTTGTTGCAGCAGTGTGTATCACTTTAAACAGAAAAGTACTCATAACAGTGTGCATGGATTTTAATTAGCATTCTTGTAATTGGACATCTTAAATACAGCAGGACTTTGTGTGTTGCAACAATTCTACTATTTTAGCTAAATGAGTAATGTTAACTTTTATCTCAGGTAGGGGCAGGAGATGGAGGAGAAACATATTCCATTAAAAAGCTAATTCATATGTATTTGCTTCTTTAGTTGGAAGCAAAAAGAATACTTCACTATGCCACAAATGTACTAGTAGAATTACTTTTGTAAAGGTACTTAACCTTCCCATAAAGCCTGATTTGATTTCTCAGGTATTTTAATCAGCTCTTATAATAATCTCCAAGGTTTACCTAGACCTAACTTATAGATACCTAAGTATTTCAGAAGTTGCCCTACATTCTTCCATAATGCTTACAAAGCTTTTCACAACTGTCAGTGCAGCCAGTTCACAGGTCAGTAGAATTTTCTGCTGGACCTACCCAGCTGAGGATTTATGAACCCAGCTGAGGATTTATGAAAGTGCTGATAAAGGAGACACTACTTTTCTCATCTTTCTCTATCATCTTGTCTTCTACCAGTAATTGGCTGGAAATTTCTGAACTGATCATTCTAAATTATACTAGCTTTGCCTTAGATTAAAATTGGTGGGATGGACATTTGGTGAGATAACAAGTCTAGGTTTAGAGCTGTAATTTTTGGCTGCTCTTAGGAGAATGTTAAGGCTTCTGCAACTCTTCATGGTTGTAAAATGCAAAATGACTTACCTATTTAATTCCAGAAACTACAGTTTTATGAAGATAGGCACCAGCTTCCTGCCCCCAACTGGACAGAACTTGCAAACCTCATAAACAACTGCATGGATTATGAGCCAGATTTCAGGCCTTCTTTTAGAGCAATTATACGTGATTTGAACAGTTTGTTCACTCCAGGTGAGTTTGCGATATAATAGGATCAAAAAGACTCCTGTTTCCTATTGGTTCACGTTCTTTTTAGTATGTTTTTTGCAATACATCATTGTATTTGACTGCAAATTACTGCACAGAAATAAAGGTGGCTGTCAATATGCTACTGAGCTTGAAGTATGCCTAACAAAAGTCGAACAGGCCATGACTATAATAAGGTTCTTCCTTTTCTTGTTCACTACTCTGTGCCTTCTGTTCCCTTTCTTCCCTTCTTCCTTCTACCTCTCAGATTATGAGCTATTGACAGAAAGTGATATGTTGCCAAATATGAGAATTGGAGCACTTGGATTTTCTGGCGCTTTTGAAGATCGGGACCCAACACAATTTGAAGAAAGACATCTTAAGTTTTTACAGCAACTTGGCAAGGTAAGATGTTTCAAAATTCTGTAATACTTTAGGAAATAACTATGGTTTTCAGTTAACCTTTGATGACCCCATTATTTGCAGTGAAATTTCTGTTTTAAAAGTTAATAATTTCAGTCATATCTCAGCAACACGTGCAGTTCCTTCTAGCTCTTTTTTTCACTTTCACAGTATTCTTAGAAGAAAATTAGCTAACCTCCACAATGAATATAGTCACACCAAAAGGCTAAGTACTTTTAAGTAATGCAGAGCTGCCTGACATAAATGATAGATGGATAGATAGATGGATACACACATGCACTAGATATTCAGTTAACAACACTCTGGAGCATTCTTGTGCAGAACTAGTGGGATTAGTGTTTTTTTGCATGCATATTCTGAGAAATCTGAATATACAGCCTCTAAATTCAAAAGGAAAATATATGTCTTCAAGATACATGTAGGCCTTGAAGTTTTGGTCTTAGAAATCAGCATTTGGTTATTAGTTTTGCAAGTCATTGCAGCCTGGCTGTGTGAAAGCAGACCTAGACAGATGACCAAGTGCAGCTGGCAGTATTTTTCTAGAATGGTTCTTTGCTGTTTTATTTGGTTTTTACCAGTATTCTTTTGGCTTCAAGTACAGAAGCAGCCTGAAAATGAAGTAGCAGAAGTACTTCTGTTTGCAGATAGTTGTTCACTGTGATAGCATAGCATAGGGAGAACAGCAGAGTGGTAGGTGTGGCTGCATAAAGGAAGACAAAAGACAATATAAATGAAGAAAGAGACAAAACCTGAACATTGAAACAAATTGGAGAGGAGCCAAAATGAAAAAGAGCAGAATTAAGAACCAAGACAAAGGCATTTATGCAAGTGCAGGAAAACTATTAGTCCAGTGGAAGTGGAAATTTGCGAAAGGAGAGAAAATGGATGGACATCACCCTCTTTCCTTGTCCTCATTTCTTGTTCTGTTTGCTTCCTTTCATGGAATATATTTCTTTTCAACTGTTACCCTCAGTCCTGCACTTTTCATCTCAGGGAAGTTTTGTGGTCTTTCACTTAAATAATTAATCACATAACCTTAATGCTTAGTACTGTGAGCACTGAACAAAGACTACACTCTACATGAACAAACATGTTCTCTAGGAAACACAAAGAGCAAATTATGTGGACTTGTTTCTAATTCCCAAGTGTTTCCATTTGTGACCTAGGGAAATTTTGGCAGTGTTGAGATGTGCCGGTATGACCCGCTGCAGGATAATACTGGGGAGGTGGTTGCTGTGAAAAAGCTGCAACA
This sequence comes from Ammospiza nelsoni, assembly GCF_027579445.1. Taxonomy (NCBI): domain Eukaryota; kingdom Metazoa; phylum Chordata; class Aves; order Passeriformes; family Passerellidae; genus Ammospiza; species Ammospiza nelsoni. The sequence goes on along the minus strand of NC_080669.1, from coordinate 42,193,021 downwards.
TAGCACAGAAGAGCATCTTCGGGATTTTGAAAGAGAAATTGAAATACTTAAATCACTGCAGCATGATAACATCGTTAAATACAAAGGAGTATGCTACAGTGCAGGTATGTGCTGTACTGAATACACCTAAATATACATACTGAGAAGTTCAGAGAGGTAAGTGTTTGTGACAGTCACTCATTTGTTATAAATTTGCCAGGACTGAGAGAGTACAAAACAAAGGAAGTTTTTTGAAAGATGATAACATTGGTAACAAGCTGATCTTACCATTCTGAGTTTCATCTTGACAACACAGACATACAGACTTCTACTTTGCCTTAGCAATAGTAGCTGAAGTATTGATGAGATGATGTTGATTAGTGATATATTAATTTTCCAAGCATATCCACATTGTTGTTGAGTTTCAATAAGTGGCATTTTTGGAAGAAATGCAGTTAATTAGTATATGAAACATTGCATAGTGATGTATAGATCATAAATTAATATTTTTGTATTAAGTCCATTTTATATTATGGATACTGATAGAGGAATTAAAACGCTTCTGTTAAAAAACTTGTCTTTGGAAAATTACAGAAAAAATTACATTTTTACTTTTTGTTATTGCTCTAAAAGGACGGAGGAATCTAAGATTAATTATGGAATACTTACCATATGGAAGTTTACGAGATTATCTGCAGAAACACAAGGAGAGGCTGGACCACAAGAAACTTTTGCTGTATGCATCTCAGATATGCAAGGTAGGACATTTCAAATTATATATATATTTCAATGAAGTTTTTTCTCCTTTTTCCATCCCATTTGTCTCAAACCAACAATAACTGGTTATTTTGGTGTATCTTCTATAATGTGGTTGTGCTGCTAGCACCACATAACCCTCAGAAAAAGTAGCAATGTAATCAAGACCTGAAAAAACTTCTGGGTGTCTTAACACAGGATGCTGAGACTGGTCTATCTTCTGACTGAGGCAGAATATATTCACTTTTCTCCCTAAGGTGACCTGACATAAAGTATTGTAGGAGTTAGTATACTCACTCAGGCAAAACATTCTATAATGGAATTTTCAGAAATTTGACATTCAGCTATAAAAACAGCATAACAACATGTGTATGTTTAAACAATTTACTTTAAACTGTAAGAGCAAAGATACATGACTTCTGTATGCAGAACTAGAGGCCTCATAAGTACCCAAACCTGTAATAAATTGTTTGGTACCAAACCTAATTCATAAAATCCTGAAAAGTGGTACAAACATCTGATCTTTCTTGTGATCTCATTTTCCTTAAAAAGAGGGCTTATACCTTCCCTATTTATATTCTGTAATTATGTTTTAGATATTAGAAACTAGAGAGACCTGAGATCTCATTGCATATTTAGAAATTTGAGAAAAGAAAAATAAATGGGAGTGAGGGTGAGAGAGACAAAAAATATAACTGCACCCCCTCAAGGCATGTACCAGAAATATTTTTAAATTTCTTTTCTCAATACCTATATCAAAGACATGGAAGCAGTAGGTTACATAGGATCACATAATCACAGAACCAACTAGGCTGGAAGAGACATTTGAGATCATTGAGTCCAACCTATGAATGAACGCAGCCATTCAGGCCATGGCACTGAGTGCCACATGCAGTCTTTCCTTAAACATTTTCATGGACAGTAACTCCCCCACAGCCCATTCCAATTCCCAGTTATCCTCCTGAACAGCTCATTCCAATTCCCAATTATCCTTTCTGTAAACTATTTCTTCTTAATGTCCAACCAAACCTCCCCCTGCTGCTGTTGTGTCCTCTGATCCTATTGCTGCTTGCCTGGGGAAAAGAGCCTAACCCTCATCTGGCTACAGCCTCCTTTTAGGGAGCTGTAGAGAGGGATGAAGTCCCCACTGAGCCTCCTTTTGTTCAGGCTAAACAACCTCAGCTCCCTCAGCTACTCCTCACAGGAACTTGTGCTCCAGAACCTTCACCAGCTTCATTGCCCTTCTCTGGACATGCTCCAGCACCTCAGTGTCCTTCCTAAATTGAGGGCCCAAGAACTGGACTCAGGATTTGAGGTGCAGCCTCACCAGTGCCAAGTACAGGCGGTCAATCCGTGCCCTGCTCCTGCTGGCCACACCATTGCTGGCACAGGCCAGGGTGCCATTGGCCTTCTTGGCCACCTGGGCACTGCTGGCTCACGCTCAGCTGCTGTCAGTCAGTATCCCCAGGTTCCTTTCTGCCTGACCACTGCCCAGCCACTCCCTCCCCTGCCTGGAGCTCTGCCTGGGGTTGTTGTGGCCAAAGTGTAAGACCCAGAACTTGGTCTTGCTGAACCTCATACTGCTGGATTCAGCCCTTTGATCCAGCCTGTCCAGGTCCTCCTGCAGAGCCCACTATACTCCAGCTGATCAACACTCCCACCCTACCTGGGCTGTCCATGAATTTACTGAGGTTATATTCGATGCCCTCATCCAGATCATCAGTCAAGGCATTAAACAGGACTGGGCCCAACACAAATCCCTGGGGGACAGCACTGGTGACCAGCCATCCACTGGATATGGCACATTCACCTCCACCCTCTGGGCCCAGCCACCCAGCCAGTTCTGAACCCAGCACAGAGTGCTCCTGTCCAAGCCAGGGGCTGCCAGCTTTTCCAGGAGTGTGCTGTGGGAGACAGTGTCAAAGGCCTTGCTGAAATCCAGGCAGACAACATCCACAGCCTTTCCTGCATCCACCAGGCAAGTCACCTGGTCATAAAAGGAGATCAGGTTGGCCAGGCAGGACCTGCCCCTCCTAAATCCATGCTGGCTGGGTCTGAGCCCTTGGCCATCCCGTAGGTGCTGTGTGATGGCATTCAAGATGATCTGTTCCATAACCTTGCCAATCACTGAGCTGAGGCTGACTGCCCTGTAGTTTTCCAGATCCGTCTTTTGGCCCTTTTTGTTTCCCAGATCCTTCTTCTGGCCCTTTTTGTGGATGGGTGTCACACTGGCCACCTTTCAGTCATCTGGGACATCCCCCGTGAGCCTGGACTGATGACAGATGATGGAGAGTGGCTTGGCGAGATCTTCTGTCAACTTCCTCATCACACTATGATGGATGAGGGTGTTTATTAGAGTATGTTGTCCGCAAATATTCTTATGTCTGGTAATTGTGCCCTGCCACCTTAAGATCCTAAGACTTAGCTTCTGCTATGTCTACAGAAAAGGTCTGACAATCAGGGGAGAATCTCTGCCAGAGCCAAGACCACTTCCTGACATTCAAACTTTCTCATGATGAAAAGAGCTTGCTGGTTCCCTGCTTGAAACTGGACTAACCTTTTAGCTGCTGCACCTCTTGCATGTACAAGGAATGCTGCACCCTTAACAGCTTATCTCACCTATTCATGTGCTTCACTGAAGCACAACAATGTGGGTGGTCTCTGGGAGAAGCTCATTCATGGGCAAGCAGTGCGGAATGTAGAAAAACAAAAAAAGTTAGCAAGTCTATGGCAAGTGTCTTTGGAGAGAGAAAGGATTGAACAGGTGACCACCCACTTCAGAGGGCTGAAGAGCTCTCTGATGTGTGTCTCCAAAACAGGAAGTCATTCTCCGGTAACAGGCCTAAGAAATTTTCTCACAATTACTTCTGCAACAAAATTACGTTTTTATGCTGGTGAGTCATTATAAACAATCTTTGTTCAAGCAGAGACCTGGAATAATCTTAAAACTCAGCACCATCTATGAGGGTGGTGACCAAATCTTTCATGGAAGTAAGACGCAACATGGATTTTTGAGTACACAAAGGCTGCAGACAGTTAGCTGTTATATTCTGTCTCCATCTCAGCCTGCTGTGACCTCAAGGTGCTGGCCTTGTGCACTCTCATAAGAAGCTGCAAAGCATGTAGAAGTCCTCAGGCTTTCATTCAAAGCTTGATGAAATAACAGTGGCAACATGTCTCAGGACCCTGGTCTGAGGTGTCCATTGGGAGGACTGGAAGGTGGATTTTTACCCTTGAGGGCTGTGCAAATGTGGTAGAAATCTTTGGGAAAGGAACTGTATTCAGAAACTACAAAGAAAAAGGACCTTAGTGTGTATGTACATACACATACATGAAAGAACTTTGAAAATATTACAGGTCTCAGGATGGTGAGAAATTGAAATAGCAGATGAGATTATTCCTTCCTAAGTACCAAGCACCAGCCAAGAGAAAGGGAGATAAAATATGCATCCTGCAGATACTAAAGCAGGAAAACATTCAGCTTTGATAATTACATGGGGACAATGTATGAAAATGTAGGAAATCTGTATAGACTAGAGCTTGCTCTTAAAGAAACGTTTTCATTTCTAAGAAAAGTGAAATCTAAGAGTTACAGTGTATGTGCCTTGCTTTGGAGTGTTTTTGCTGTACAATCTGCAAAGTAGAGGTTATATCAATTGCTTTAAGATTTCTCTAATCTGTGGCATTCTGTTTCTCCAAAACAACATAATTAGTGAGTACCTGATATTGTGAAAATGGAATCTGAATGCTTTTTCTTTGTTTAGCTGATCGTGTTACACTTTTCAGCTGGTTTTGCTTTTCTTGCAATGTTTGCTCTTTCAGCGCCTCACATCTCATCTTTCTGCTGTGCATTTCTGTCAGTCTGTAATCTTGGGGGTTTTCATCAAAAACCTTTCAACCTCTGCCTTGCTGTTTTCCTCTGAAGTGTATGAGAGAAATGAAGGCACACCCATTTACCTGAGAGTTAAGATGAATGTGTTTGGTTGTTTATTGTGTTTTGGTTCCTTGCTACTATACTGGGAAAGGGTTTTCCTTCTCTTAATGTTTGAAGTGTTTCAGGTGTCCTTGCTGGTGAACCAGTTTTAAAGACAGAAACATTTTAAATCACATTTAAACTCTGTTGTTAGACTAGAGCCACAGGATTGTGATATCCACTTAGAATTTGCATGATTTCAGTTAAAGATCTGTCTTATGTGTTTTCCAGGCTAACAGAAAAGTTACTGTCATCAAACTTCAGGGCTGTTTTCAGAATAGTACATTGTCGTAAGAAAAAGCTGTAGCATTTTCATAGGCTAGTTGTACCAGTAAGATAGAGCCCTCACTTTGAAGTAAAGTTTGGTATTTATGGCAGTGAACAAGCTGGCAATGAGGAATAGGGCATTTGAACAGTTTTGGAACGAGCTGTGAGAGAACACCAATGCCACCCAATGGTACTAGGAGGTACTAGAATCTGAGAGAAAGATTGTACTTTGTAGCCAAACTCTGAGGTTTCTGACATTAAGAAAAAAAAATAAGAGAAGGAAATAAGCCTTTTGGCATGACTAGTAATAACATTGCTTTTCAGAACTTTTGAGATCACCAATGCTATTTGTGTAATTTAACTTTTCCACTGTGTTGAAAGGGTGATATGCTTTCTTACAAAACTATGAAACTGACAACTTGCTTGGTGATTACTTTCATGTATGAGTTGGGTATCTCTTGACATTGTGCAGCATCACTTTCAGTCCTCCATTTATTGCTGTCTTAGCAAGACCTTCTTGTTTTAGTAAGGCCACTACACACGCTGGCTTTTTCCAAATTTCACTGTTAGTGAAAGTAACTAAGTGCATGGGTAAGAAGGGATCAGCAGCAGCAAAAGACAACATGCCTTCAGACCGTGCTTTGTTACAGCAATCTCTGGGAATGTAGCAATAAGCAGAACTGTACTGGTGAATAATTGTCCATACGAAAGAGATACAAAGCACACTGTTGGGAATCAGTGAATAATAGTCAAATTCAAGGAATCATAATACAAAATTTCATGGAAGCATTCAGGAAAGCAGATGCAGAAAATGAAGAAAAAAGCTAAATGAAATGGATATGTTGGACAATCTTCTCATGTGCTTTGGATTGTGTAGCTTAGCCCAAATTTTTTCCTTCTACATATCACCAGCCAACTGCATTTGGGCACAGAAAGGAGCAGTAGCATTTATCCAGCTACATAATCAAAAAAATATTTGGATCTGACAGGTGATTAGTCTGTCTCCCTCCTGTTAAATGGAATTCACTGAGCTTGGACTCAGAGAAGATAAACCTGGTTTTGGTTTTAACTTTGAGGTTAATTCATCCCCTTAGGGAAAGTGCAGCTATGTAGTGGTAAAAATAATTATTTTCCTGTTCTGTTTGTAACCTCTACACCTAGGGCATGGAGTATCTAGGAACAAAAAGATATGTTCACCGAGATTTAGCAACAAGAAATATCTTGGTGGAGAATGAGAACAGAGTTAAAATTGGAGATTTTGGATTGACAAAAGTTTTGCCACAAGACAAAGAATACTACAAAGTGAAAGAACCTGGTGAAAGTCCTATATTTTGGTAAGTCTTCTTTTGGTATGTGAAATCATGGCATGTTTTCAGTTTTTACCCTTCAGCCAATTCATTTTGCATGTTGTGGAATTCTTACTTGCAAGCTCCGTGTCAGTTTTCCAGCATTGTGAAAGTCACTTGCATGATATTTCACTTCACAGAGTGGCATCTAGAACTTTTCAACATATTTTTTAAAAACCCAGGAAAACACCCAAAAAAAAAAAAAATTTAAAGGAAATAGCATCCAACAGAAAACATATTCAGATATAAAGGAAGTCTAAAAGGGCCCATTTTCCTGGATTCTTTCAAGTTTTTAGGTATTCTAGTTCCTTAGAAACTGGTCATTCATGTCTTCCAGCTGAGATCAGTTGGATAACCCCAAGAGAAAATGCCATTCCACACATGCAATTTTAGTCTGTATTTTAATTCTGACTCAGGCACTGTTTACCTAAAGAATAAATTATACAAAATGGCATCTTAATAGGTGTTATTGGAGAAGTACAGTTTAATTCCAAAAGTATCTGCAACACAGTTCACTGAAAGTGATGGAAGGCTGTAATTGTCTTTCTTTACAGGTCTAATCACATCAAATTCCTATCTACTTGCACTACAAATAAGAAATATATCTACAACCTTGTTGGAAAAAAAATCAAACTTGGTTATAGTTATCACCAACTGTGTTTGTTTAAGGTGGATTTCGTTTTCAAAACCAATTAACTATTATTAAAGGAGTAGTTAGTAATTGAAGGTACAAAAAGGAAATGAGAACATGCTGATATCAATGAATAAAGAACACTTACTCATGAAAAAGAAATATCTTACTAAAACAAATGTTTTCAAAATCAAAATGGCACATGTTGCAGAGAGCAATTTTCCTTGTACTGTGTGTTGCAGGTACGCTCCAGAATCTCTGACAGAAAGCAAATTTTCTGTGGCCTCAGATGTGTGGAGCTTTGGTGTGGTCTTGTATGAACTCTTCACCTATATTGACAAAAGCAAAAGCCCACCAGCTGTAAGTATATAGTTAATGAATCTCAGAGAATTTGTTTATTTCAATTTCCTAGACTGTCGTGTACCTCAATAGGTTAATGTTTACTGATCCTTTTCTGGAGATACCTTAGTGTTTGAGACAGCATCCAGTCTGAAGCAGTAACTAAAAGGTAACTGGTATCAAGCCATAAGAAAGAAAGAAGATCTGAAAATTACTTCATAGTCTGTGCATATCTTATTCATTCTGTAACTTCTGTTTGAAAAATATTTTAAAATCTCTTGTTATAGGTTGTTCTTTCTGATCCTTTGTGGAGAGTTATCCCAGCTGCAACCAGTCCATTTATTTTTAATGCTGTTCCAAATTTAAAGCTGAGCTAAACACATATATAGAAATTAAGTTAACTTACATAAGGAACTTAAGGTATTTTATGTTAGCAGAACCCAAGTTAGTAAGTTAGCAAAGTTCAAGGAAAAAAAGGAGTGGCCTTTTGCAGACTGCTGACAGGTGTCTGAAGTCAAATTTACAGTGGGTGAAGAAAGATACTATTATCCTCCAATTGAAAATAAGATACATGATCTTATTTTCACCTAGCAGTAACCATGGGCATAACAGAGGAGAGTTCAGGCTTCTGTATTTACTGTAGCTGGCCTCACCCTTGGCCAGAACTGTCAGTCCTGGCAAATCTGGTTTTGAGAACCGAATAGTGATGATAGGCAGAAATGCATTTGGAGGATACCTCAGCACTGGCCTCAGTAGACCTCTCAGTAATTCCATACAGTGAGCTATCAGAGGTTTCAAGGAAGAACTCAGGACAGCTCTTCCAGCATAAGAACATAAATAAAGACCCCTAGAGTTCTTCAGAAGGATTGTGAAATGAAAAGTGATCGAGTAAGTTAGGAGCACAAGTGGACTATTCTTTCAATGAATCAATTCTACATGTGCATTCACCACTTCATCAGGTTGGTTATTCTATTGGTATGCATCAAGAAAAGGTAATTTGGTAAATTTAACCAAAGTGGTCTGTTCAACTCTTGTAGTCTTTATACTTTTATATTGTTTTCAAAACCTGGCCATTTACACATTCAGCCAATGGGTGTTTCACACTTTCATGTCAAGGATCATTAAAGAAATTTTGAAGCATTGGAGGAAAAATAAAAAAGTCCTTTATGTTGTGCTTAGAAATTTATTTCAGTTAATACTACATCCTCATTTACTTTGGATGTCTGGCAGTCTGAGTGAGGTTTTCATCTGCTTTTTGGGTATTTTGGTTTTTTGGAGAGCAAGGTTTATCTATGCCAGTTTTTCTGGCTTTAATTATACTAATTTTTCTGCTGTGTCGTTACTGATTAGTCCTGCTAACCATTTTTTATATATCAGCATGACGATATCTGTTTTCTATTTAGCATTTTTCAAAGCATTAGTTCTTTTAGTGTTCCACAGAGCTCTTTAGAATCAGCTGTGAGTTTAATCCTTTTAAAACTAATTAATCACAGAAGCACAGAATGTTATGTGTTGGAAGGGACATTAAAGATCATCTCATCCCAATCCTCCCTGCCATGGGCAGAGACACCTCCCACTAGATGAAGTTACTCAGAGCCCTCAGCCCAGCTTTGAACCCCCCCAGGGATGGGGCAGCCACAGCTTCTCTGGACAACCTCTTCCAGTGTCTCACCATCGTTACAGTAAAAGAATTTCTTCCTAATTGCCTTTGTTTCTCTCCTTTCAGTTTGTACCCATTACTCCTTGTCCTATCACTGCAGTTCCTGATTAAGAGTCCCTCTCCACCTTTGCTGCAGGCCCCCTTCAGATCTGGAAGTTGCTGTGAGGTCTCCACACAACTTTCTCTTCTCCAGGCAGAACAGACACGACTTCCTCAGTCTGTCCTCATGAGGAAATGCTCCAGTTCTCTTATCAGCCTCATGCCCTTCTCTGTACTCGCTCCAACAGGTCCATGTTCCTCCTGTGCTGGGAGCCCAGAGCTGATGCAGCCCTGCAGGTGGGGTCTGAGCAGAGCTGAGCAGAGGGGCAGAATCCCCTCCCTGCCCTGCTGCCCACCCTGCTCTGGATGCAGCCCAGGACACGTTTGGCTTTTCTGGGCTGCCAGTGCCCATGGCTGGGTCACATGGAGTTTTTCACCAACCATCACCCCCAAGTCCTTCTCCACAGGGCTGCCTGCATTCAATCACACCCCCTCCCAGCCCGCAGGTGTGTCCAGGATTGCCGTGGCCCATGTGCAGAACCTTTTGCTTCTCCTTGCTGAACATCATGAGGTTTGCATGGGCCCAGCTCTCCAGCCTGCCCAGGTCCCTCAGGATGGGCCCTTCCCTGCAGGACGTGGCTGCCCGCGCAGGCCGCGGCCAGGGAACGTCTGAGGGTGCCCTCGGCCCCACTGTCCACGTCCCCTGCAGAGATGTTGAGCAGTTTGGGCCCTGGTGCTGAGCCTCAGGGACACCACCCATCTCTGCTCTCCCCGTGGACAGTGAGCCATTGACCACAGCTCTGGGTGCAGCCTTCCAGCCAGGTCTTTATCCACGGAGGCACCCATCCCTCAAACCCATGTCTCTCCCATTTAGAGGCAAGGATATCATGTGGGACAGTGCCAAAGTTTGTATAAGTCTAGTTAGCTCCATCTTAGAAGGTTACTAGATTTCTCAGGAAAAAAATTTGTGCCCTTAGTAAAGCCATGTTGTTTGTTTCCAGTCACTTCTTTGTTTTCCATATGCCTTAGCATGATGTGCAGGAGAATTGGCTCCATGATCTTGCCTGGCAGAGGTGAGACTGACTAGCTTGTTGTTCATTGTGTCTTTCACTTTCCCCTTTTCAAAAATTAGGGTTATCTTCCCCTCTTTCCAGTCATCACAAACTTCACCTTAACAACTTCATCTGCCAACTCCCTCAGGACCCTTGAATAAATTTCATCAGGTCCCACAGACTTCTGCACATTCAGTTTCCTTAGATGGTCATGAGCATGACCCTCTCCTACAGTGGTCTTAGGGTCTTCATTCTTTCAGTCCCTCCATCTGCCTTTCTCTACTTGGGCAGTGTGCCTGGAACACTTGCCTTTGAGGACTCAAGCATAGAAGCAATTTAAAACCTCAGTCTTCTCTTTATCCAGGGTAGTCAAATCATCAGATGATGATCAACATTTTTAAAGATTTTTCACCTAGTGCTTTAAATTGTGTATGTATCATTCCATTTTATTCTATTCCATATCATTATTTAATTTTACACACACAAAAGATAGATTCTCTAGACATGTAATTTATAATTTGATCATTGTTATGTGCTATTCAATTCATTCTTATTTATATATAATATATATATAAATTATTCTTATTAAATAATTTGGCTTGGTAAGAATATTGCAGCATCTTTTTTTCTTCTAAAGATTATATATTACAATTGGCCTTTTGTTCCAGGAATTCATGCGCATGATTGGCAATGATAAACAAGGGCAGATGATTGTATTTCATTTGATAGAGCTTTTGAAGAATAATGGACGACTGCCAAGACCAGATGGATGCCCTGATGAGGTGATGTACTGTGTTAAAATGTTACTGTAGTGTGAAGGGTGCTCAGTTAGCATGAGTACCTGCAAGTGCAAAACTTACATTTTGTTCTGCTTGGACCACTAAAGTACTTATTCAAGTGGAATGGCTGTGCTGTAATTTTATCAGTTTCATGATGAGTATAATCTTTTTTTTTTTTTTTTGATTCTTTAGCTTGTACTCCCTCAGGAGCAAGACTGTAGTCTTGCTGAATATATGAAGTGGGACTGCTGTAACTTACTGCTGTACTTGGGCATTCACACTTCTATTTCAAAAAGATACATGTATGAAGGCAACAAGATTAGTGTATATATAACTTGTTCTGTGTAAGTCCCGTGTAGAGATTCTCATTCAAAGCTGTGAACTTTGGAATTTTTTTTTAATATGTAATATTCAGCAAAAAAATCTTAATATCCACCTGAAGTTTTTCACATTTAATTCCAGGATGTAAAGAGCTTCTTATCTTGATTACTGCCTTTCTGTTACTGTTCCCTTCTCAAGTGTGGAAGGCTCATGTTTATAATGTATATTATTCACCATCAAGCATTTTCAACTTGCAGACATTAGGCACAGTTAAGTATATGAATCAGATTTTCTATGTTCAGACTCTTCAGGTTTGTATTAATGTTCTTTGTAGATACTAAAGTACAGCTGTAGAGCTGTCTTCAGAGCACATAAATTAATTCAGTGTTCTTCTGGTTTTATTTATACACCAGATACTTTTAAAAATACTGTCATACCACTCCTACATCTTCTAGTATTCTATTCTTCAGAGCAGGGTGCACAAAGCCTGGTTCGGTCAAACTAACCTGGTTGGGCTGTGTAGGTGAGTCAGTAGTGAAAAAATGGAAGGAAAATAATTATGGGTTGTTGTTCTTTACATATGTAATTGCCAGCTCAGATTAATTGCTGCATCCCTTTAAAGTCAAGCACACTTGGCAGTAAGTCAAGAAATAATACAGTTAAAACTGGTGAAAGAGAAAACATCAGGGTCAAGTGATCTAATAGAGGAGAAAAAGAATGGTACAAATGAGGCAGGAAGCCATTGGGGAGGAAAAAATATATAGAGAATAGAAAGAGAAGTCTTTGAAGAACCTTTCTTGCATTTTATGTACCAGTACAGCAACTGTTGAATTGGAAAGGTTTGGCTTTTTGTAGATAACCTGAATGTCATATGTATAAGATAATAAATCTGTTTTACTGAAACTGTATTTTAACTAACGCAAAGGTTTCGGTATCTGACATTTCTCCAGCTATCAAAGCAAGATGGAAATGTCTCTGTCAGAAGCCGTATTCATCCCCTTTTGATCCTGGAAGGCCAGTCATCACAGATAATAAATCTTCCAGATACCTGTAGCTTACAGCAGCTTATCTTGCAGCTTACAAGCTGCTTGAGACTTGGTTCTAAAGCAGCTTGGTCAATGCAGGTGTTTCAAATCTGCTGAAAGATAAGGAACAGTTTCTAATTTTTTTCCTGGTAGCTGTACAGACTGTTCTTAAGCAATATGTGGAAAACTGTTGAAAGTATGAGAAATTAGTAATAACAATCTAGATTGAATGAATGAGAAAAGTACAGGTGAAGAGCTTGGCAAGTTGTATGAGACCAGGTATCTGGTACATCTTTGCGCAAAAAGAAAACTGTTGCCATGTAACTACTGTAGCAGAAACATCTTTCAATGTTGGTTCAGTTTGCACAGTAACTTTTTTTTTTTTTTTGCTTATTTCTGATTATATATGAAGAATAATTAAGAATTTAGTATACAAATTCTGGAGAAATATATGGTAACTTCTCAGGGGAAGTCTTATTTAGAATTACTGTTTTTGTAAATCTGATTTCTGGTCATACTGGTGCTTGTTATGTTAAAGCATTTTTGAGCTTCTCAAAAAAAAGAGCAAGAAAAAAATATAAAAACTTATCAAAGTAACATAAGTCTTGTAAAAATTTCAAAAAGCAGCTGAATGAATTTTCATGCTAACTTTTTAAAAAATTGTCTTTCATTATAAGAGTTTTTGCAGAGCCATCTATCCTAGGTTCTTGCTGTCACTGGGCAAGAGTTCAGGTACACTCTTCTGCAGCTGTTGTTTGGAAGCATAAAGTTAAGCTGGATGTTCTTTAGTCCAGTTTCAAGTAAATATGTATGGTATCTGTTTACCTACTACCTTTTTTTTCTTCTCCAGATTTACGCTATCATGAAAGAATGCTGGAACAATAATGTTGCCCAGCGCCCCACCTTTCGGGATCTTGCTCAGCGAGTGGATCATATAAGAGAAAACATGGGTGGATGAAAAAACTCCTTCAGAGGATGAGTTGGAATGCAGAACAAAATGTACTTGGTCAGCTGTGTATATTTGACATATGTACATGTGCACACATCTTATCCTTGCTGGAAGTAAAATCTGTGTGGCAAATACCCTATTTCAATCTGCATACTGAGAATCCTGCTAGGCCTTTTTTATCAGGATATATTTGTTACTATGAGAACATGTTGAAATTCTCAATAGGGAAAGAAATTATTTTTCTAAATTTAAAAGTGGATGGTCATTCAGCAACACCATTATTTGCCTTACTTGGCAGTACAAAAAAGAGGTGACTTAAAATGTGACAAAACTAACAGATAAAAAACCAATGTATTTCTTTGTTGAAGTAGAGATGCCCAGAAAAGACTTCTAGAAATGCTTTTACACTGAGAAATAGTGACTAGGCACCCTGTTTTGTGTGTTGCACAAAGACTTTTGTCTGTTAATACAGTTTCATGATTTTTTCATTGTTGATGCAGAACTGGCTTCTCTGTGTAACAAAACAGTAGTGGTTTGCTGTGCCTGTCTGAATCAGTTATCAGCCAGCAGTATATCCAAAGAGATGTAGCTGTGTGATGTGCTGTAAGTATTTTGAGGGACAGGGAGCAAATTGCGCTTTACTGGGAGAGACAGACAACTTACTAATCCATGCAAAAATTTTAATTTAAAAATGAAAAAGCAAAGATGTTATCCTTTTATTCTTACTCCTCCCTTGATGAATATTAGATTGCCTTTATAGTACTGAAGATACAGTGATAACACATAGAAGGGAATTCATTTTACACAAGGCAGTGTCTTCAATGTAAATAAGGAAAAGCTAAGTATACTGCTTTTAAATGCTGCTCTTTTTTTCTTTCCATCCTTGTAATTTTCATGGAGTCATAAGTGAATGAATTGAAACTTTCAAAGCAGGATTAAAAATCTAAAAAAGGCCCTCACTTTCTCAATTCCTCACTTTGCTGTTAAGATGATCATCTAAATATCTTCCTTCCAGCACAGAAAAAGAATACTTACAACTCAGTATCTGATATGGCCAGTCACAACCACATCAAGCCTGTTCTATATTGAAGTGGCCCAAGCGTATTTATTTCTGTGGAAATACCCAACATGAGACTGTTTGGAAGGAGTTGCAAGTGCAATTGCTCACACTCACCATAGGGCAAGGACAGGATTCCAGTTACTGAGAACTGGAAGGAGATCAGAGCTACCTGAATGCTGTATAATTCAGCTTTTGAAATAAGCAACAAAAAATTTTGGAGAAGAGAATGCTTCTGTTTTGCCTTGAGGCAAAAAACTTGGGGATAATCTCATATGTCAAAGCAGTATAATTGCAGGGTTTGTTTATTTTTAGTTCAAATAATCTTGTTTGTTTGTTTTTGTTTTTACTTAAGCATTATTGTTTGCAAAGTATAATGCTGGTTCTTTTTGGACTTCTGCTGAGAGAAGTTCAGTTAAGGGGATATACAGCTTGGAAACTGACCTGACATCCAGATTTATATTTAAAATGAAGTGTTAGTTTTTAAAATTTGTGGCAGTGAGTTAGTGAAACAGAGGTTACTTTCACTGTGGAGCCTCCTTAATATTTGGGGTGAACTACATCCATCTTATCAGAAATTGAAGAACCTCAGCTTTTAAAAAAAACTAAAAAAACAAAACGAAAACATCCTCACTTGGTGTAATAAAGTGCCAGTATAGCAGTATTTTGTACCACTGTGATGTTTCTCTCCCACAGTCACTCCCTCAAAATTACTATTTTATAGTATAAGAGAGTGCTAAATATGGAGAGCAGCATCAACTTTCTCTCTGCCTATTGCATTTAAAACTATTTCTGTTAGTGTTCTTGCCACCAAGCATTTGCATAGATGATTTTTCAAAACAATTTCACAGTCAGTTTTTAAGCTGCAAAGAACTTTGAAGTGCTATGTTCAACTTAACATGTTTTCTCAATTTCTATACATTGCTTTGAGGATTTGAAATTTTGTGCAAACGATGTCTTTGCATTTGTAGTCTCAGTTCTGTGTATGTGTATTTTTGTAACAAAGGAGATAAAGCTTTAAAGTATCAAGACAGCATTTTAGCTGAATAACATATGCAGGAATTATGTAACATTTGCAGTGTATGACACTCAGTAGCTCACTGGTTTCAAATACATAGTAGACTAAACATAATTTATGTAAAAATCTCAGGGAAGTTTGTGTAATGCAATGAAGAAATCTTCCAGTCTGCTAATTTTTCAAGTGAATTAAAGGTCTTTTTCTTGTTCTACTACAGTTTGACTATTTACATAGTCTATTTGATTGCAAAAATGTAGTGGTGAATTCAAGGATTATTTGTAAGTGTCTTGTGGAGTGTTTTTGTTTTGATCTGGGTTTTGTTCAGTTTTTTTTTTTTTTTTTACTTTAGTACTATATCATTTTAAGAGAAAGCCGTATCTTTACACTGCAGTGTAACTGTGTGCTGTTGGCCAGAGACAGTCTTTTTTAACAACCAGAGGCCTGTGCCAAGGGCTTGAGCATTTAGGATTAATGTTCTTAGCTGGGAGAATAGGACCAAGTAGTGCTTAGGACTTGGGAGATGTATAGTCTATAGAGATGTATGTGTAGTGTCAATATTTAGGTCCCAGAGCAGACCTGGTGACTTTCTCAAAAAGCTGTTGAGGATGTAAATGTAGTGATTTTGCTGAATTTGCTACTGCCAATTGTGTAACCTTTAAAAAACCCAACAAAACAACAACACCACCAAAAAACACTGTATTTTTTATTTTAAAAGCTCTCAGATCTACAGTAGCATTGATAGTGTCATATTTTTACATGGCATTTGTATTAATAGACTAAGTACTCTGTTTTAGAAAATGTCTTCAGTTGGCATTGCATTTGTAATACATTAGTGTAATCATTATGCTACCCAACATGCTGTTTGATTTTGTTGGTAGAAAAAGTGCTGGTTTATGTATACATGACTGCTACTACAGTGTAGAATTAAAATATTAACTACTGCTTTGCACTTACATTGGAAGTGAAAGAATTTTTTAATAAGTGCACAATGTATCTTATAGAATCTCTGCAATCAAGTATTGTGTTGTGTAGTATTGATTTGTTGTCTATCAGTATAAATATGTTAAGTTTCAAAGTTAGTTTTTAAATATATTCCACACAGTATTCCACAAACTTGCAACAGTCATGTAGTAAGCCAGAGGAGAAATGAATTTTCAGGAAAAGAAACACATGTTCTTGTCAAGTCCTAGTACTGGTTAAAAGCTTCCATAGCTGAGATAATTGTTGTTAAATGTGCTGATGAATACAACTGTGAAAGTATATGTAAGAATTATATTTTTTCCCCAAAATTAAATTTTTAATTGTTGCATTTAGTTAAGATGTTGACCAGCTGCCCTGAAATGTATGGGAAAAGATGTTACTGTATTAAGTATGAAGAAATGTAATTCTTGTGTAAAGAAAGCAAGCTTTTCAGGAATGTAGGATCACAAACACCTCTAGGTGTTTGAGAGTTCTGAGAGCACAAGCAGAGGTATAGAAGAACAAGACTAAAGGAAGAAGGATGATGTTCAGCATGGGAGAAGCTTTCTGAAATGTGAAATGCACAATGAATTATGAAAAACTGATAGATTTTTCTACTGAAAATGCCATATCGTGACAAATATGTGGTAATATATTTCTAAACTGTGTATTGCCTGCCTTAAGTCTGAAATATTCACAGACACCTAACCTGGCTGAAAAAATTTCAATCATTACTATACCAAAATAAACTAATAATGTTGTGCCATGCCAGAAAACAATTCTGAACAGATGCTTGACTAAGAAGTTTTGTTCTGAATTTTTCTTTTTGAATAAGAGGTTTACAGTACTTTATATTAAAGTAGAAAAAGTCCCTTGGTGGTAGGGAGCAGGGAGGAAAAGATACCTGCCACTTATGATTGAAATGTAAACATTTGAACACATGGTTTAGTCAAGAGAGCATGAAAGGGATATTTTTAGAAAACTGTGTATCCATACCTGAAACTTAACTGTGTGTTTCTTTTTGCATTTGGATAGTGAAAATAAAATAAAAACTGAATACAATGGATGACACATGCCTGCCAACATTTTCTTTTGCACACTAAAATTTGTTACTGGTATTTAAATCACTGCTGAAGGCAGCCGTTCCATTTGATGAGGTAAAATACAGCACATACAACTTTCCAACCTTCCTAGAATAGCCATATTAAGCATTTATCTACTGGAAGAAACTTAGATGTACCAAAGTAAAGGTGTTACCTACTGAGGGCTTTTAATCTCTTTTTAAACGAAGATTTTTACTGAGAAAATTAATTTGGGATGAAGCAATACTTCCTTTTGTTCTCAGTATTTAAAGCGGTGCAAGTCTCTAAGACAGAAGTGCCTTACACCACCTTACATTTCTTTGTTAGAAATTCTGATGTCTTGATTTTCATTACTTTACAATCTTTCCATTTGACTTTGCTTAACTTATGGGAAAATTACCACCACTTTTAATGAAAATTACCATCATTTACCTTGAACCGAGTTGAATGCTTTTATCAAATACACAACTGGTCCCTTGGTGTTACCAACCATTATACCTGTGTCCTTGAGCAAAACCAGTCTCACAGATGAGTTGCCTTTGCTTGAGGCAGGACTAGTCCAGTTTTCCCTAACACATTCCCCGTATGGCGCACAGGGACTTTACTCCTTTCCATAGTATATGGAGGTTTTGTTTGGGCAGGGCACCCAGTCAATACTGTGCTCTCTGGTCCAGATGTCTATGAGGTTGTTTTTGAAATGAGTCCCACTGTCCAGCTGACTTCTCTCAGGGGTGCCATGTCCCAACAGGACATGTTTCTCAAGGGCCAAGGTGGAGTTCCAGCTGGTGGCAGGAGGCACAGGGCACCTCTCCAGCCATCCGGTGGTTGTGCCACTATTTATAACCACATAGTGCTTGCCTTGGCAGGTTTGGGTGATCTGCAGACTGCCTCCCCCCGTATTTTTCTTTTGACCATCATCCACCATACCACAGGGGTTTACCTGCTTGATCTGCTGGACTGCAGCACACATTCACAGCGCCCTGGTTACAGGGAGTGGGGATGGAGTTCACAGTACTGTGTGGGTGTGACAACACAGTTTACTGCAAACCACACACATATCAATGGGGATATGGTATCAGCAGGAAAAGCCAAGGATCAGCAAGAAGGGGAGGTGTGCCATCTTGGCTCTCCCTAGCCAAGAAGGTGTCAGGATCACCTGGTGCACTCAGCCCTGCTCTGTCACCCTGGTCCTTTCTCTGTTCTTTTGGGCCCAGTGGACTGAACACCCTGGCTCTGGCAGAGCAGAAGCAGCCATGCAGAGCCCAAAGCTCCAGCTGAGCCAAAACAAGCCCCACTGGTGCTGCCCTTAGCCACATGGGACTAAGCTAAGCCTGGGGAACAGTGCCAAACACAGCTGAGCTCAGCAATCCAGAAAAAAAAAAAAGAAATGAGCAGCGCAACATGGATGATCTGTCTTCCAAGTTTGTTTTATTCCAGCTCTTAGTTGTTTTCAGACTGGCGGAGGGAAGGGACATAAAGCTGTGTGAGCTTTCTGCACCTTACTGCTTTTGGGCACTATCTTGTGGAATGTTTTTTTTTTTTTTTGTTCACAGCAGCAAACACCCTTTTGTGTACTAGTCTTCCTACAAAGAACACCTTTCCCTCCCATTTGACAGAAATCACCTCTGGAGGCTAAGAGTTTCTGTCCTCTTCCCAATCCCCTTGTCATTGCCCAAATTCTGTGACAGGGATCTCAGTTCCTTGGCTTTGCTACCATCTGGTTTCATACCATGTGACACAATAAAAAGCTTTGGAGCAAACAGACCAACAGAGCCTCCCCGCTCGGTGGTTGAAATTTTTTCCTATGTCTTGTAGCTCACCGAGGGGTGGGGATTGCATAATTATCTCTGGCCCTGCCTCTTCCTCTTGTGGTGAGGGTTCTGCTTCCTCTTCATCTCTCACCAAGTAAACTGATTTGGTTTCGGATTTCTTCTTCTGTGCAGGGGCAGCTGCTACCAGCAGGGGTTACTCCCCTGACTCAGCTGCAGTTTGAGTGGCCACAGTGCCTTCTGGTCTGCTTTCCTCCTCCCCCCTGAGGGCACTGTCTAGTAATGAGCAGTGTCCAATAAATAGTAGCCAGGGTCCAACACACTGGATGTCCCCCAAACACCATTTTCTTCTATTGTCTGTGTTTTAGGATCTTCAAATCGAATGATTGAACAGAGAGGAACATGTCAAGCATGTTCTGCTTGCATAAAAAATGACAGAACAGAATACTTATAATTTTCAGTCAATCTTCGGTCTTGAACTACTGTACCTGTGGAGATAAGTCTGATTACACACATCTCAATTTGTTTCATTGTAATAAGGGACAATAGTAAGATTGCAGTTTTGTCAGATGACTTCAATAAAGGTACCTGCCACCCTGGAAAACACTCTCAGAAGAAATGGAAATGTGAAGAGAATCAAAAGCTAGATTAAGCATGTCAGGGGAAAAAAAACATACTATTGCAGAGTTGTATCAGAACTGCCATAAATCAGACTACCTAAACAAGAGTAGCAAAAAAATTCTGTTTAAGTTCAAAGTATGTGATCAGTACAAATATTTTAAATATATACAATCAATTTTATCTGGTTGATATCTGGTAGAATGTTGCATGGGGAAAGAAAATTATCATTTTGTTTCATCTCCTCTGTAATACAGCTGAATCATATTACTGTCTTCTTAAAAAAAGAATAAGTGTCCAACAAATGTAATTGTATAAGGGATTTCACTTTGACACTGTACTCTTGTCTCCTCTTCTAGTGAACCTAGACAAGTCATTTTAGCTTTGGTCTTTACATTGTATAGAACAAATTTCACATAACTTTTAGAAGACTTCATGAAGAAATTTAATGTTAACAAATCAATTATTTAAAATAGTTAAATTTATCTGAGTATCTAGCTTAAGGGTATTGCAATGCATTTAAAATTGCAGTAATTTCTCCCCAACAAGAACTTCTCTTAGCAATAATTAATCTGTTATTGAGTTTAACTAACAAGAGCAACAAAATGACAAAAAGCTAAACAATTACATCAAGAGCAGTTGAAAAAGGCAGCTATTAAATGTGGATGTTGGATGTGTTTCCTGAGCTACATCTGGTCAGATCAATGGACTTTTCTAACTATCAGGTCACTTTTAGCTCTGGCTTCTTCTCAAAGATACTGATCTATAAATGAAAAAGGTAAATCAGCCTTAACATCTAGTCTGCATACAGCAGCTTTTGCATGGGGAGTGTGGCGCTTACAAATAAGCAGATTCTTACCTCTGAAAATACGTCTGAGAAGATCCCAAGTAACGTTTAAGGTTGAACTTAAGCTTGACTTCAGTCTTCAAGAAAAAAAGGACTACCATAAGGGTCCTTTCTCTCTATTCATTTGTGTGCCAGCAAAGCCAGCCAAAGACATTGCTGTTTAAAAGAATGTTTTGATAGCAAAAGATTTTGATTGTTCCTAAACATAGGAAGTAATTTCCCTAATTTTTGAAGACCAGATTGAAGCCTTCCAATGTAATTCCAGTCCCTTCCTTCTCAATACTGTTTGTAAATTCCTCTGCATCTGTTTGCCAGTTTCTGCAACTTCACTGTCTCACTCCATGTAAGCAATTAATAGAAATGTCAAATAATACTATACCAAAGGGAAGATGCTGTGAATTCAGATGATCTGTCTCTCTGCCTTGAAAACACACCTTTGTTAAATAGCAGAAACATGATTCAAAGAGGATCTGACAGAATGAATCTTTTCTAGTAATTAAGTTTGTTCTGTCTTACCCTGGTTTAATTATGAATACTATAAGTTTTGATAGCAAGAAATGTAACATCTAATCACAATATTTGATTTGATTTTTTTAATCCATGTTGATGGCACTTCATCATCTAAGTACTCATAGTGTTCACTTGATTGTTTGCTACATTTCCTCTTGCCCTTTGAATTAGACTAAATTCTGATCTGTAGTTTTCTGTCCAGTCTTGCACAGTTTATATTTTTTTTTCCTACCACTGGAAACCTCTCTCATCCTCTTTGAATTCCCACAGATAACTATTAACAATTTTGGAGTCTAAGCCTGGGGGAGGCAAACACCTAACTTAACAAGCCCTGGCCCTCATAAAGGGCATAAATGTGGTCTGGAAAATATTCCAGATTTCAAATGGTGTTCCAAACCTAAGAATGCATGTAATCCAACGCAGGGAACAGGACACCATAGCTAAAATTAGGGCATCTGTCTAGCCTCTACTGTTCGCCAGCAGCCAACTACTTCACTCAATAGGTACCACCATCAGGATGGACCCAGCTGCAGCTCTGCCTGAACTGCAGCTGGACTGTGCAACAGATGACTGTCCCCATGAGTAGGGACACTTCTTGGGATTTCAGATTCCTTACCTGACACTGACAGATCCTGCCATGCCTGAGGCAGATCATTAATCAACAACAGATCCTTGGTAAGTGACTAATAATGTGATGAATTAAAATCAGGGAAATACTTTTAATCCTTGTAGCTACTCTATGTTGGTAAATTCTTTTCTTATGGTGCCCACTGTGTCCACACTCTCAGCTAGATCTTTTCTTAAGTAGCACACTTTCTTCCAGTTGTTTTCTCCATCTTCTGCAGAGTGCTTCAACACCTTCCTGAATTTTCTATGTAGTTTGTGTCCTTTTGTATCACTTTCTCATCAAAATGGTAATTTAAATTTCCCAATAGTATGACGTTTTTCTGTTAAGTCCTTTGATCACACAGAGAAAGACTCATCTCCATTAACAACTTTATTTGCAGCCTACCATAGTCCCCTGCATAACAGCAATATCCTTTTTACTGAGAAATGTTTAGTCACTCCAGTTTCCAAAAGCCCTTCTGGTCTAAGAATAAACATCCTGGAAATACCCTTTTAGTGTTAAAGATCTTTTCTGAAGGGGTCATACATGCCTGTGTCCACCATCCAACCAAGTCTCTAGCATGCCAATTAATACATGATTTTAAATATTATTTAAGACATCAAGCCATTTTTTGTTTCCTGTCCTCTTCCTTGTCCTTGTCCTATTCCTATGTAATAACCTAATTATAGTGTAAGTATAGATATATAAATGCTAGTTATCTGCTAGTATGTAATGAACAATATCATACAATGAATAAATATTTGTATATAATTAACTAAGATGTGTCAGTTTAGCTCCCTCAAGATCACACCAGGAAAATACTTCCTTCCACATCTAAGTCTTTATATCAATTACTGTTTTGTATCAGGTCAGCACTCCTGAAGGAGAAATCTCAGAGGAATGCATGCTGGGTGAGGCTCCTGTCCCACACTCTGCCCATGGTATGCTCAGCTGCAGGGTCAGACCAGGCTCCTTCAGGCATTACCCCGACAGGCCTGAAAATTCCTCAAAACTGGGGGCAACTTCTCTGGGTCATGGCCCTGCTGCCAAAATTACCCTTGTGGGCTAAAGGCTTCTTTTCATCTCCAGCCTGTGCCTCCATGTTTCACTTTATCAGTATTTTCTCTCATCTTCTCCCCACATACTGCTGTAAAGAGCCTAGCTTCCTGATGGCCTCTTCATTGATAGCAGTGGACTGTGTCATAGGGATCTTTTGGATCTCCAACCACCTATTCAGGTCAACTAATTTAGTTTATCTGTAATCTAAGTTTATAGTTAAATTTAGACTCAAAGATAAATTTTAAGAGATTATTGTGTTAATGAATTTCCCAGACTGACCAGGTGTGGCCAGATACTTTCACAGCTGGGATCAAAGCCCCTCCATAGTGGGCATCTCCAGAGAGCCGATGGGTGCCCTCTTGACTCTCTGCACTCACACCCAGTCAGACTAAGTTTGCTCATTGGTTTGAGCCCAGGTTTCCCAGGTGTTTGTTCCCAAGATACATGAAAGCTGTGTGAATAGAATTCATTCAATGTGCGGTGGCAGTGTGGCAAAAATTAGGAAAGAACCCCCTTTGAGCTAATTGCTTATACAGGTGAGTGACTGCAGAGCAGAAGGTGGGATACAAATCTATCCATGTTCCATTTGCTGAGTAGGAAATGAGCTGTCATTTTCTACAGTCATTTCTCTACTGCCAGCTGAGTAGGAAACACTGTAGTCTCAGGAAGTCTCCCTAAAACTCAGAGTGCTAACTCTGAGTCTGTCTCCAGCTCTGCCAGAAGGCAAAAATAAATGTCAGTGTTTTTCCTGCCTGCAAGTGGAGGCTAAAAAAGAAAAAAAAATGGACAGCAGATCTTCAGTAACTCATGAATCTGGACATTTTCCTCTATGGTTTAAACAACCGACAAAATAAAGAATTGGCCAAACAGGACTAGAGTTAGGAGGGAGATGTATCTTTCAAGTCTCTGGGACTTGCAACACAGTTCTCTGTAGCACATTTAGCCATCTTTGTTCTTACATATCATCACTACTTGAGGTACTGGGCTCTAGCTATACGGCAATCAACACATTGCATAATTGCATTAAGAGTTTTCCATCAGATTTAAAACAAGGAAATAGCAGGGAACAGAGCTGGGAAACCTGTTATTACATACTGCTCTGAATTATTCCCATGTCTTTGGGCATTGTTCTAGGAGGTCATAGTCAGACCTGATTCAGACTACCCCCGTAGTGAAAAAAATTCCCCAAAACATTCAGAATACACTCATGAGGACACAAATGGCAGCACTAATATGGGAATGTGCTGGTATACCTCTTTGTGCTCATCAACTAAAAACAGCTGTTCAGAAGTTGGCTCACACATCTTAATAGATTACCCAGAAATTGGACACTTCCCGTATACTAAGATATAATCAACAGGACTTTGGGAATTTCTGTAAGTGGCAAGTTGCTAAAACAATGTTTTCCTCAATATCTAATTTGTGTGTGAAAGAAATGTTGGAAAAAACCTCAATTTTTTCCTCATTAAAAAGTGTATGTTTCTGAACAGTTGTGATGGTAAGCAGAATGTGATCCCTTACACTGTGGTCCTCATGTTTATGCTGCTGGATACACATGGCAGCACTCCCAGAGGCACTTTCAGCAGTGTCCCTGTGCTCTGCTATCTGGATCAGTACCCAACTCAATCATTACTTTACATTCTGAGCTGTCTGCTCCAAAGTATGTTTACTTCAAAGTGTGTTTGCTTTCCCCACCCAAATAGTCAGACACCTCATTTTACAAAAAAGCCTTGTTTCTCCTCTTAAAAAAGTACCTCTGGACACCAAGTGACACAAGCACCAGGCAGATGGCATCCTCAAGACCTGTTCAATTGAGTGACACATAATTGTCACCTTTGGCTACATGGCAAAGAAACCATTAGAAAATACAGCCTAGTGCCATGGGAGAGGGAGAGGGAGAGGGAGAGGGAGAGGGAGAGGGAGAGGGAGGGGAGGGAAGGGAAGGGAAGGGAAGGGAAGGGAAGGGAAGGGAAGGGAAGGGAAGGGAAGGGAAGGGAAGGGAAGGGAAGGGAAGGGAAGGGAAGGGAAGGGAAGGGAAGGGAAGGGAAGGGAAGGGAAGGGAAGGGAAGGGAAGGGAAGGGAAGGGAAGGGAAGGGAAGGGAAGGGAAGGGAAGGAAAAAGGAAAGGAAACCATTTGCACACTGTAATATGTACACAAATATTTTCTTACTATAAAACACAGACTGTTGTCTGTGCCTTTGCCTTTGCTATGGCCTGCCTGGTAAAGTTGTTACAGACTATGACAAGGCCTATTAGAGAAACCAAATGAAAACACAAATTACACCTTTTCTCTGGGTTGACTCATGCCTCTGAGAAAAGCCTGTTTATATCAGTCTGATTTTTCTATTTATAATCCCATCTCAGCCTGAAACACTTCCACTCAAACACTATTTTCACTTACACTGTTTATAGTTTTACCAATGGCTTACATCTAACCCAGCAAGTTAAACTCCAGATTGTTCCATTCAACTCACAAATTTAAGGTTTTAACTACATCTTTGTTTCACTCAAGTCTGCTATAACCATTTACTGGCTATAACCATTCACCTTCTCCAATATTCCTTTTCAAAAGTTTGGGAGACGGTTTTCTAGCAAGACAAATGCATACAGGATAATTTTCACTTTCTTCTCGCATGGAATTCTCATATTGTGGCTTTTCGTAGGGATTCTATTTACCTCTTATTCCTCACCTTGCTACTAAGTAATCTTAACTCCAAAAATTCTTGAAACTGCTCAAAAATAAGGAGTACTTCCCCTCAAACTCCTCCTGTAATCTTATAGGAAATCCTAATCAAAACCCAACCCCAAAACTATCTGTGGAGAGAAGTTTCTGGAAGCCAGGCTATAGACATTTAGCTAATCTGTTGCAAAAACAAACTCACCCAAACTATAGCAGAATGTCACACAGTTGCTGTTTCCATTCAGAGTGGCAAAAAGCATCTTAGAGTCACTACAACTAAGACATTTAAGAAGACAACTAATTTCTTCATAAATATTTCTACAAGGACAGAAGAGATGGTTCTTTTCACGTGGAAGATAACAGCATTCATACTGAATGTCCATTCTGCCCAATCTCTACTGAATTAAACTCGTGTCTTAAAAAAATAAAAAGGATTGATAGATGCCTAATTCCTGCAGTAACTATAATATCTTAAGAAAAGGCTTTTTAAAAATATGCAATAATTGCAGAGAGCAGTAGTCTAATCAATGAATACTTGTCAAAAGATAATTTGAAGAACAAAGCCAAAGGCATCAACCACACAGCCTAAGTCCTGAAGCATACTTTGAGTCAACTGCTGGTACAAAGTTACCTTGAGCATCACAAAGAGGTCAGGAAAACCAAAACCCTCACCTCAGGAACCATATTGCTAGAAATATAACTTTTTTTACAGCTGAGAAAAACTAATCCTTTCTTTGCAGGAAGGCAAAAGGATTAGAAACTACAAGGAATAAATCAGCTATTCATAAATACAGTACCAATTAGCAACTTAGAAGAAAATCCGAATTAGTGTAGACCAGCATACTTTAAGAATGCACAGAAAGATGTCTGAGTGTCTGTACAGCAAGTTACTTGATGCACATCCAGCACTCTCAGCAGCAGTAGGGAAAAAATGGGGAAGTAAAGTAAACAAGGAATGACTGAAGTGTTAATACTCTAACTATTTAAACCTAGACATCAATATAAAAAAAAAAAAACAGGCTGCAAATGTTGTGTTGCAGTAAAGTCTCTATAAAGATAACACTGCATAAAAACAATTCTGCAGCTACAAGGAAATGGAAAACATGTGGTCAAAATAATCAGCAAGCTGAGTCAGTGTCAAGTGGGATTTCAAGTGGCAAAATATTCTTCCTCTACAGCTTTGTACCATGAATCCCATTTTATTATTGTTGGATGTTACAAGGAAGCTGGTGGAACTCTTCATTAGAAAGTTAGTAGCAGTAGAAATAAGGGGTTCAAACTAAAAGAGCGAGAATTTAGGATAGACATTGAGGAAGAAATTGTTCTCTATGAGTTGAGACTCTGGAACAGATTGCCCAGAGAAGCTGTGGATGCCCCATCCCTGGCAGTATTAAAGGCCAAAGTTGGATGGGGCTCTGAACAACTTCATCCAGGGGAAGGGGTCTCTGCCTATGTCAGGGGGGATGGAACTGGGTGATCTTTAGAGTCCCTTCCAACAAAAGCCATCCTATGATTCTATATTCATTATTTCGACAGAGGAACAATAATTTGGCAACACTTAGTATAATTACATTTTATTGAAATATTGAAGTTCTTCTTAAAGTGTTACAAAGATATAATACATTCGTAATATAAGTGTAAAGGCTCAACATTAAAATGAAAAGACTTAGTAAAAAATATAGATTAGAAGTTACTGCAGCAAAACAAACTCATTGCAATTACATTTATGTTTTGTTTGTTTTGTTGGTTTTGGGTTTTTTTTAAAGAAAACCAGCTATATTGACTGGCACATATAGACAAGATAAAATACAGCAAGTGTTTTCTTCCTCCATGAAGTAATCAATCAAGTAGTACTGCAACAAACACTGATTTCATGCATAAGTGTAGAGAGGATTTTAAACTCTGCATATAGTACTAATTTCAGCTTTTGTACAGCCCCATTTGCAACACATTCCTGCCAAACCCAGAGACTCCCGTTTTCTTCTGGGATACCTGGCCCAAAGGTAGCTGCTTGATTCCACAGGATTTGCATTTCCTTTTCCCCCTCTGTCCTTCTGAACAGCTTCCTCTACCTGGCGAACAAGCTTTTTAAAGTCACCCGCCACAGGTACATATTCATTATAGTAATTTAAACTATACAAGTCCTTAAACGTCTCCCATCCAAGAAATGGGCTGCTTCTCTGCAGCTGCTCCACTTCAGGATCCAAAACTGATTGCAGGTTGAAGCTTCCCAGTAGTTTGTTACTTGCTGTTTGTGCAGAATCTGTTTTAAAGAGAAAACTTATCTTAAATTCAGACTGTAGGAGCATCAAAAGGATTACACAGCTCTAACAAACAGCAACAAAACCCATTCAGTTTTAAATGGAACACTGTTATGTAGGAGAACTGCCAGTACTTGGAGTCTCCCCACCATGATTTACTTGTAGCTTACTTTTAGCAGAATCTGTGTTTTAAAGTCTATACCTCTTGTTAGACATGCAGAATGCACAGAAACAACTGTAACTGAAGTAAAGGCATCCTGTCACAACTGCAGTTTTATTGATGGAGAAGTCTCAATTTTTCCACAGAAACAGAATTTTGTTGTAAAGGCACATATCCAGAAACACCACAGAGCTGTGTCTTGTTGGATGCATTAGATCAGACCCCTCCTCTCCTATGCACAATCACACAAAGTAGCATCATGTGAAGAACAAATGTAGGGAGGACTAAATAAGCAAAGATTGTATGTAAACTGAGTCCTAGATTGTATTTTTCTATAGCTATTTTAAACTGATGCTTTACTCTCTTTTCCTTCATTTCTCAAGGCATATCAGGGGCTTGCAGAATTTACTTATGAAACATTCTTCATCTCACTGACTAAAGTGTTCTCAAAAATAAAGCCCTACTTCCTTTCACCTTACACTGTTTCTCTTGATTTTACTTCTGCAAGGCAAGTGGCATTGCTTACTTCAGCTAATGTGAAGAAAAACATCTTCTTCAATTCCTAATTTTAAAAGAATCCGAAACAAGTCTTTGTCTTGTGATCTTAATGCTGTTAATACATTTTTTTTTGTTTTAGAAAGCTGAAAGAACATGAGAATATCCAGCAAGTAAACACACAATATTTACTTAAATATGGCTAATTAGTATATAGAACCTAACTTTCAGGTAGAACAGCAGCCTGAGTATGTGCAAAAATATAAGTAGCTGTAGTTACTTTAGTAATTAGACAGTGACTGCCATTTAATACTCTTTTGGGGTGAAGTCTTCTAGTTAGACTTCATGCAGCATAGCAGAGGCTCCTTAGTGACTGCTGTTATCAGAAGCTGCTGTTGACAAAAAGGAAAGCAAAATTTGCGGGGAAAGGACATAACTCCCACAGAGGCTGCGTGTAAGTAATTTGGTTTAATTACAAAGGTTACTTTTATCTTTCACTCAACCTGTTGAGAGAGAAAAAAAGTGGCAAAAATTCCCAGAATACTAGCTTCATTAGCTGCCTGAATTCTTAGGTTATTTCACTAAAGTGTGTATAATCAGAAGAAAATAATCTCTTCCATTGCACGTTTTAGTCATAACTACAACTTCTGTCCTTTTAAAAAACGTTATTTTTCAGTATTCAAAATACCAACATAAATTAATAACTTAAAATTACTGTTACGTTTACCGCAGCTTGAGAGCACAGCCCAAAGACTGTAACCCGGAGCACCAGAGTGCACGCTCCCCAGCGTGCCAACTCTCTGATGCAGGGAAGCACCGGGGAGTGGTAACATGGGCGCGATGCCCCGTCCGTGCGCTCCCGCGCATCCCGGCAGCTCCGACGGGCTGCGCGGCGCCAGGGCTCCCGTCCGGAGGGAAACCCCGCCGGAGCCCCACTTCGTTCTGCCGCCCCAGGAATTACGGAGCCTTGGGAAGGGAGAGAAGCCATAGCGACAGGCTATGGCTTCTCTCCACAGACCTCCCTACGCGGCCAAGAGAGGGGAAAAGTGGGATTTTGCGGGATTTTGTAGCAGAAGCTCCTCTGCGGCCGGCAGCATCTCCGAACTGACCAAAAACTTTGCGGATTATCCCTGCAAATAATGCCCCGGCGCCTGCCGTCCCCTTCCCTCTGAATCTCACGGCGTCCTTCCAAAAGTCTCGGAAATGCCAACTAGGATCTAGAGGGAAAGCGAGAGAGGGACGGGGACCTTCCCTCAACGGCGCAGGGCGGGAGGAGCCAGAGGCGCCGCGGGGCGCTCACCCTTCCCCATTCCCTCCCATTCTCTCCATCCCTCCTCGCAGCCCGTGGCTCGGCGGCGAGCGAAGCGCCTCGACAGCCGCCTGCCGCTCTGCTCGCTCCAGGGACACTCACCGGCCGCGGGCGCCGGCTCCACCGCCAGCAGGGAGAGCCGCTTCCAGCGGGACCCGCCGCAGGTGAAGATGACGGCGCGGATGAACTCGCGGCCGCACAGCTTCACCCCGTACCCGTCCCCCTCGCCCGCGGGCAGCACGGCGCCGGGGTACCCCGGGGGTGCCGCGCACAGCAGCGCCACGGCGGCGCACAGCACTCGCAGCTTGGCCATCCCCATCGCGCCGTCGTGTCCCGCGGGCGCGTTCCCAGCAGACCCGACGGCCGCCACAACGCCCCCGACCGCGGCGGCCAACCCAGCCCCGCTGCTGCCCGCCGCCCGCCTTTTATGCGCTGCGAGCGGCGCTGAGTCACCGCCCCGGCCCCGGCCCCCTCCCCTTCCCCGGTGCCGCGGCTGTCGTCTCCCGCCGGGCCGTCCCTGTGCTTGCAACAGCCGTCGAGGGGCCCTCGGGCAGCGTTTTGCCCTCTTTCTGCCCTTGCTAGCTGTCCCGGCTCTTCACGCCGCCGTGCCTCACCTTCGGCCTCCCTCCTCGGGTTCCCGGCCCTCACCTACCCGGAGACGCCCCGGCTCTGGGCCTCAGCCAGCTCTGGGCCTCAGCCGGCTCTGGGCCTGTTTGTGGCCAGATAGCAGTACCGATGCCCTTTCGTGTTGTTTTGAAAACGTGAAAAACTTAATTTCGACTGTTTTTTCCTTTGTAGGTGTAGAATCTCCAAAACTACGTCTGTGTCCTAAAAATGTTGTCTTGACATAAAAAAGACAGAAACAAGTGAAGTAAAATAAATGCCCTTTCAAGGAAGTGGGGGGATTGAAGGGGGATTTCAAAGCCTGGGTTCCTCTCAGGTTTGTTGTACTGGAGGCCTGAGTTCAGTAGCAGCCATAGGCATCCAAGTGTCAGAGATACCCTGGCTCCAGTGTGGGCATCCTAGAGATTTGGAGCTCCACATTTGCGTGTCTCCTGAAGAGCCCAGCAGGCTCTTGCTGACAAGAGTGGTGGTCTTTGGACTCCATGCAGAGCTATGCACCCTGTGAAAGTAAACTTTACTTCTGGATTTGTTTGTTGGCTTTGTTGTTATTTGGTTTTTTTCCCCAGTACGACAGGACAAGAAGTGGTTGCTGTCATCTTTTATAAGAAGTCATACTGTGAAGAACCAGAAAAGTTCATCTCTCTTATAATCCTTTGAAGCTGTTGTCTGTAGATCCTTTCATGCGAAGGCTATGCTTTCAATCCCTTGAGTATTGTTGGCTTATAAAAATCCCTCAAAACTCAATCCTGAAGGAGAGCACAGAGAAGACATACATCTACAGAGTAGTGTACAAAGGTGTATGATTCACTTGTGCTGGCAGAGAAGTTACAGACTCCACTCTCCTTTTCAAGGAGGACTTGCGTGTTTTACACTGATCTGGATCTAGAACAAAGCTATGCAGGGCTAAAATAGCGAGCAAAGTTGTGTTTAACCCGAGCCAGCCACCAAGCCCCATGCAGCTGCTCACTAATTCCTGCATTAATATGACTGGGGAGAGACTTAGAAAAGTGAGAAAAGTCCCGGCAGTTTAATAGGGAAAGCAAAACTGCACACAAAAGCAAAGAAAAATAGGAATTGATTCAGTGCTTCCTGTGGGCAGACAGGCATTCAGCCATCTTGGGAAGACAAATGCCGTGGCTCCAAATGCCATGGCTTCTTTCTCCTTCTTCCATTTCCCCCCACTTCATATACCAGCATGATATTCCTTTAGTCATTTTGGGTCATCTGTCCTGGCTGTATCTTCTCACAAGCACCCTGGTCCCCTCACCAGTGTGGCAGTACCAAAAGCAGAAAGGGCCTTGGGTCTTATCTGTTCAGCAATAACAAAAACATCTCCTTATTATTAACCATGTGTTCAGCATAAATCCAAAACACAGATCAATACTAGCCACCAAAAAAATTAAAATCTACCTCAGCCAAATTAAAAATTAAAATCTTCCCCAGCCAAAACTTGGACAGTTTTCTTTTTGGTCCAGTCTTAAGTGTTTAAACAGTAGTACCTCTTCAACAGTAGGCACCATTATCCAGAGTGTTGCTAGGATGCAATCTGCAGGAGTCTGCTAATCTGAAATTCCTGAAGAACAAAATCTTGATCTGTTCCTCCCTCAGCTGAAGTCATACCTGCTATATTGTTACAGACAGAAGTTGTGCAGGAGTGATTACAACTTGAATTTTGAGAGCAGTACCTTGATTTTGTTGGTCTCGTGGACTTTTTCTGAAAATACCGTCACATCAGGTGGACTTCTGCACAGACTTTAAGTAGTCTTCTAGACAAAATATTTGTTTTCAGTGTCTGAAAAGCTGTAGTAATGTGAAAAAGCACTACCAGGACAAGGCATGAAGGATGGTACCTCCTGAGTGACTAGAAAAACTACTATTCAAAACAAAACATCCGGAAGAAGATGTAATTTAACAAATCTGAAGTAACTATATGACTTCCTAATGTTTGTTTTATAAAGAAGAAAAAACAACAGCAGGACAAAGAAACTAATTTCCATTCATGATCCATAGGATGCTTCAAGGCAAGTACATCCAGTGTATTGGCTCAATGCAAGTACTTTTTATCTTTAAATTTCTTAAAAAAAGGTAAAGATAATTGCACTACTTCTCTCCTTGTACCAAATTATTAATCTGTTGAGCAATAGCAAAGTTTATAGAAGGTAAAGGAGGTTTCATGTAAACTGGGGGCTAAATAAAAAATATATCCTTTACCAATATCTCAGTAGCCTTGAATACCTTGAATTAAAGCCTTATTCCCATGACTTACAAGTGTCAGACAAAGAAAATCAGCAGTAAGACAAAAACTTACTGATTTCATTAGACATTTTCCAGAGACTCTATTTCAAATTCATGCAATTCACTTTTGAAAGGAAAACTTAGCTTTTGAAAGCTGTCCAAACATGAATTTACTGCATTTCTAAAGTTTGCTTAGTATCGTACAGGATTCTGCAACAAATGGGAAATACCACTTCATCAATGTTATTGATGAACAAGCATGAGCATTATCCAGTTACCTTCAATAGAGGATTGTGCAGTTTAGAAAACAGTTCAATCTTAAGAAAGCTCATAATTGAAAAAGTTAAGAAATCCATGCATTTTTGCATAATGAAGTCCAAGGCTGATTAAGAAAATTAATAGTAATGCAGAAACAATCTTGTTTTTATTCATCCACATAAGTGCTTTCCCCTTCTTTTAAAAGCAGTGACATGGAGTCAGCAATAAAATAACTCCAAAGCACATAGGAAGGAGCTGTGATTTTCAACTTTCCTATAGTAAGGAAGGGGCCCAAACTGGACTCTCCAAAGCGACTTTGCTTGTTTCTCCTCAATGCTCATACGTACTATCACAACCAGATAAACAAGAGTGAGGTGGAGGCACTTGTGGCTTGCAGGTGGCATGTACTTCCTGGGGTTCATACCTATAATTAGGACAAACAGCTTAGTTTTGGCATCCTTATCATGACTGACTTCTCCCTTTTCCAGAACAATCCTGCTCCAAATGATACTGATTCAGGATATATGGTTGTCAGACGTAATAACCAGAAAAACCCAACAGAATTAAAGTGGTAAAAGAGTAGTGCCTTCAGGCCAGAACAGGCTCCCCCTGGAATTGCTCTCCTTTTTTTCCCCAGTGATTCATGGAGACAAAACAGTTGTTGTGATATATTAAAGTAAGTCTAACAGCTGAGGCCAGTTGAGCACAAATGACAGAAAGGATCAGGATGTTTTAGGCACTTTATTTATTTCTGTAACAAATATGATGAATGTGGGCAACTTGTGCTGTAAACATGTATTTCCCCAAAGTAAACCTTGTTACTGCTAAGCCCCTGTTTTCTTTCATGGTCCTCTGAAGGAAGTTATACCATTCAATTATTCTGTATCTGTTACTATGTCATAGATTTGACTGCACACAGCACATGCAAGCATTTTGATTAATACACTGGCAGTAGAATACCTAACTCTGCAACAAAGAACAAGCATCTTCAAAACAAAACCAGGCATTTTTCACAAAACAAAAGCAAGGCGAACAGTAAAAAATATGGACAATAAAGGTGAATAACCCTTAACTCCTTGATGATTTTTGGCACATTCTATATAGCCCATTTAAATCTAATTCTGGGTTACACCATCTTGCTTAGAGCCTTTTCCTTGATAAATTTGGTACATTTCACTGATACTGTGTAATATTGGATGAAACTTACTTCATTTCTGTCACATTTTAGTGTGGAATCTTGCAATAGACTAACCTTATTGATCTAAGTTCAAACTTCAGGAGAAAAAAAATCAAATTTAGTTTGGATGGATTAATATATAGCTACCCTATTATCCCCTAAAACTGCTACCTGGACCATGATTTTGCTCCCTTTAACAGTGGCTTTTGATCAAACGTCATAGTTAGGAATCTGTCACAAGCACACAGATATCGATTCTTAATTCAGAGTAGAAACAATTAGGGTATTTCCTAATTTTCTAAGTAAAAACTGTTGTATGGCCTGTTAAAACTGTTCTTTTGTGAAAATGCCTTTCATAGGATTAAAATGTGGGCTAAAAGGCACAGATGGAGACATAGAAAAAAAGAGAGTATCAATAGATGACAGATATCAAAACATACAAGTCCTCTTCAAAATTAAAGGAAGGCGGACTTCTGAACTTTGAGGAAACATAGCAAATGCTCTCTTATTCCAAGCAAATCAAGAAAGTGGAGTACTTGTGTTCATTTTCTTACACTGACCATTACAACTCATCACATTTGAGATCTGTATGCTTTGTTAGCATGCAGGGGACAGAACCAATTACAGAAGTGACTGAATGCAGAAGTTAATGCACTTTCAGAAGTCAAACCATGGAAACGGTGCTATTAATTTCTTCTGCACTGAGAAGCTTTTGTTTCATTATATATTTGCCTATCTTATTGTAGTAATATTCTAAGTTTAGTTAAGTAGTCTTCAAAATCATATTTGGGGCATTATCTCCAGCTGGAATTTAATTTTTAAGTCAACAAATTGTCAGTATAGACTTTGGCTTAATTCATTTTTGGATGCTTTTTGAGTATTTGTTTTTCATTCCACAATTAGATAATTGCTAGAAGAATTTCCATCCAAAACACAAAATAATTTGTTTCTAAATAAGCTTTCCAATACAGAAACAATTTTTCCAAGTGTGACATCAGAACATTAAAGTACACTAAAACTATATTCTCAGGATATACCATGTTAAAGGCATGCAAAAAAATCCTTCAGTTTTTCAGTACTTGTAAGGCCACTTGGATCTACTCATTACAAAAACATACATTAGTAATTTTGCTTGCTGTTAGCCTAAGTTAATATTCATCTTAGTAGTGAAACTCTGATTTCAAGTATTAAAAAACAAATTATCCTGAGTTTCAGAATGTTGAACAAGCATGAAAAAATTCAGGAAATAGCTACATAATTTGTTTCCTCTTCTTCAGAAGCTATCTCTGCTCATACTTTAACACAGTTTTCCCTAACAGTAAAACACACAGTTAGCAAGTTATGTGTTTACTTCTGAACCTACTTCTGATAAAAGCTGTTTATTCCAGAAGCAGAGATGGTGAGTTCACTGCCTAAAGATCAGCAAATAAAAAGTGTCTAATTTTTCAAAGAAATTGACTGCCTGCTCCTGACTTCAAATTGAGCTGTGTATCCTGAAATGCATTTGAAAACGGTATATATTTATTTATATATTTATACAAAATTGTAACTACCAATTACCGTATCTTTATTGGTTATACTGAGTTTGGTCAGTACCAGACTTTTTTACTACAGGTGAAAGTTATTTTCAGACTCTGAATAGACAGTGCAAATACAATATTTCATTATAAACAAGGAAAATATACTACAGAATAATGATTCTTTTTAACAGATACATATAATATGAAACCAATTGCTTTAGAAAGTACTAGTTTTAAAAAATACATCAATTTTTTATTTTATAAAAGCTCATAATCTTATCAAATTTTTAATTATTTAGTTATGTTAAAATGCAGTATTATAATCACATTTCAGATATGTAGCTTTAATACCTTCTTCCTATTTTTCTATGAAGAAATTGCTATGAGATATTCTGATATTCTACAAATCTTTAAATGTAAGAGGTCCTTTAGGCAATTCCAGCAAAGTGCTCTGTGTGTCAAGTAGGTTCTCTGCTTCACCTTAAAAAAAGAAAAAAAAGGGAAAGAGGAAGGAAGGAAGTGTCGGAAGGAAGTGTCGGAAGGAAGTGTCGGAAGGAAGTGTCGGAAGGAAGTGTCGGAAGGAAGTGTCGGAAGGAAGTGTCGGAAGGAAGTGTCGGAAGGAAGTGTCGGAAGGAAGGAAGGAAGGAAGGAAGGAAGGAAGGAAGGAAGGAAGGAAGGAAGGAAGGAAGGAAGGAAGGAAGGAAGGAAGGAAGGAAGGAAGGAAGGAAGGAAGGAAGGAAGGAAGGAAGGAAGGAAGTGTCGGAAGGAAGTGTCGGAAGGAAGTGTCGGAAGGAAGTGTCGGAAGGAAGGAAGTGTCGGAAGGAAGGAAGTGTCGGAAGGAAGGAAGGAAGGAAGGAAGGAAGGAAGGAAGGAAGGAAGGAAGGAAGGAAGGAAGGAAGTGTCGGAAGTGTCGGAAGTGTCGGAAGGAAGGAAGGAAGGAAGGAAGGAAGGAAGGAAGGAAGGAAGGAAGTGTCGGAAGGAAGGAAGTGTCGGAAGGAAGGAAGGAAGGAAGTGTCGGAAGGAAGGAAGTGTCGGAAGGAAGTGTCGGAAGGAAGTGTCGGAAGGAAGTGTCGGAAGGAAGTGTCGGAAGGAAGTGTCGGAAGGAAGGAAGGAAGGAAGGAAGGAAGGAAGGAAGGAAGGAAGGAAGGAAGGAAGGAAGTGTCAGAAGGAAGGAAGTGTCGGAAGGAAGGAAGGAAGTGTCGGAAGGAAGGAAGTGTCGGAAGGAAGGAAGTGTCGGAAGGAAGGAAGGAAGTGTCGGAAGGAAGGAAGTGTCGGAAGGAAGGAAGTGTCGGAAGGAAGGAAGGAAGGAAGTGTCGGAAGGAAGGAAGGAAGTGTCGGAAGTGTCGGAAGTGTCGGAAGTGTCGGAAGGAAGGAAGGAAGGAAGGAAGGAAGGAAGGAAGGAAGGAAGGAAGGAAGTGTCGGAAGGAAGTGTCGGAAGGAAGTGTCGGAAGGAAGTGTCGGAAGGAAGGAAGTGTCGGAAGGAAGGAAGTGTCGGAAGGAAGGAAGGAAGGAAGGAAGGAAGGAAGGAAGGAAGGAAGGAAGGAAGTGTCGGAAGTGTCGGAAGTGTCGGAAGGAAGGAAGGAAGGAAGGAAGGAAGGAAGGAAGGAAGGAAGTGTCGGAAGGAAGGAAGTGTCGGAAGGAAGGAAGGAAGGAAGTGTCGGAAGGAAGGAAGTGTCGGAAGGAAGTGTCGGAAGGAAGTGTCGGAAGGAAGTGTCGGAAGGAAGTGTCGGAAGGAAGTGTCGGAAGGAAGGAAGGAAGGAAGGAAGGAAGGAAGGAAGGAAGGAAGGAAGGAAGGAAGGAAGTGTCAGAAGGAAGGAAGTGTCGGAAGGAAGGAAGGAAGTGTCGGAAGGAAGGAAGTGTCGGAAGGAAGGAAGTGTCGGAAGGAAGGAAGGAAGTGTCGGAAGGAAGGAAGTGTCGGAAGGAAGGAAGTGTCGGAAGGAAGGAAGGAAGGAAGTGTCGGAAGGAAGGAAGGAAGTGTCGGAAGTGTCGGAAGTGTCGGAAGGAAGGAAGGAAGGAAGGAAGGAAGGAAGGAAGGAAGGAAGTGTCGGAAGGAAGGAAGGAAGTGTCGGAAGGAAGTGTCGGAAGGAAGTGTCGGAAGGAAGTGTCGGAAGGAAGTGTCGGAAGGAAGGAAGGAAGGAAGGAAGGAAGGAAGGAAGGAAGGAAGTGTCGGAAGGAAGGAAGTGTCGGAAGGAAGGAAGTGTCGGAAGTGTCGGAAGTGTCGGAAGTGTCGGAAGGAAGGAAGGAAGGAAGGAAGGAAGGAAGGAAGGAAGTGTCGGAAGGAAGGAAGGAAGTGTCGGAAGGAAGGAAGTGTCGGAAGGAAGTGTCGGAAGGAAGTGTCGGAAGGAAGTGTCGGAAGGAAGTGTCGGAAGGAAGGAAGGAAGGAAGGAAGGAAGGAAGGAAGGAAGGAAGTGTCGGAAGGAAGGAAGGAAGGAAGGAAGGAAGGAAGGAAGGAAGGAAGGAAGGAAGGAAGGAAGGAAGGAAGGAAGTGTCGGAAGTGTCGGAAGTGTCGGAAGGAAGGAAGGAAGGAAGGAAGGAAGGAAGGAAGGAAGGAAGGAAGTGTCGGAAGGAAGGAAGGAAGTGTCGGAAGGAAGGAAGTGTCGGAAGGAAGGAAGGAAGGAAGTGTCGGAAGGAAGGAAGTGTCGGAAGGAAGTGTCGGAAGGAAGTGTCGGAAGGAAGTGTCGGAAGGAAGGAAGGAAGGAAGGAAGGAAGGAAGGAAGGAAGGAAGGAAGGAAGGAAGGAAGGAAGTGTCAGAAGGAAGGAAGTGTCGGAAGGAAGGAAGGAAGTGTCGGAAGGAAGGAAGTGTCGGAAGGAAGGAAGTGTCGGAAGGAAGGAAGGAAGTGTCGGAAGGAAGGAAGTGTCGGAAGGAAGGAAGTGTCGGAAGGAAGGAAGGAAGGAAGTGTCGGAAGGAAGGAAGGAAGTGTCGGAAGTGTCGGAAGTGTCGGAAGTGTCGGAAGGAAGGAAGGAAGGAAGGAAGGAAGGAAGGAAGGAAGGAAGTGTCGGAAGGAAGGAAGGAAGTGTCGGAAGGAAGTGTCGGAAGGAAGTGTCGGAAGGAAGTGTCGGAAGGAAGGAAGGAAGGAAGGAAGGAAGGAAGGAAGGAAGGAAGGAAGGAAGGAAGGAAGTGTCGGAAGGAAGGAAGTGTCGGAAGTGTCGGAAGTGTCGGAAGTGTCGGAAGGAAGGAAGGAAGGAAGGAAGGAAGGAAGGAAGGAAGGAAGGAAGGAAGTGTCGGAAGGAAGGAAGGAAGTGTCGGAAGGAAGGAAGTGTCGGAAGGAAGTGTCGGAAGGAAGTGTCGGAAGGAAGTGTCGGAAGGAAGTGTCGGAAGGAAGGAAGGAAGGAAGGAAGGAAGGAAGGAAGGAAGGAAGTGTCGGAAGGAAGGAAGGAAGGAAGGAAGGAAGGAAGGAAGGAAGGAAGGAAGGAAGGAAGGAAGGAAGGAAGGAAGGAAGGAAGGAAGGAAGGAAGTGTCGGAAGGAAGGAAGGAAGGAAGTGTCGGAAGTGTCGGAAGTGTCGGAAGTGTCGGAAGGAAGGAAGGAAGTGTCGGAAGGAAGTGTCGGAAGGAAGTGTCGGAAGGAAGGAAGTGTCGGAAGGAAGGAAGTGTCGGAAGGAAGGAAGTGTCGGAAGGAAGGAAGTGTCGGAAGGAAGGAAGGAAGGAAGGAAGGAAGGAAGGAAGGAAGGAAGGAAGGAAGGAAGGAAGGAAGGAAGGGAGGGAGGGAGGGAGGGAGGGAGGGAGGGAGGGAGGGAGGGTGGAGAACTTAAGAAACTGATTTGTTTGGCCCTCATTCTTGTTTGGACCACATTAGCAAAATAGCAAGTCATAGCTATGTATTTTATAAATAAACTTATATCAAGGTACCAGCAAAGTTGTCTCTAAGGAATTTTGGACTGGTGGGGTAATTAGGAATCTGAGAAGAAAGTGGATCAGACATTCACATGAAGGTGTACAAAAGCTTTAACAAGTAAACTTGTACACAGTGTCACAGATATAACATATTTGGGCACAGTCTTTCTTTGTGCCTCAGGACTAGCCTAAAAGGTGTTCAGAATGTGGGCAGCACAGGACTTGAAGAAGCATTGCTCAAAACCCACTGCTCACAAAAACTTTGCTATGACAGTTACCTAAACATTAAGCATAGCAGGGAAAAGTTGTAGAGTGCAGAATGCTCTGGGGAAGGCTGGAATGAAAACATCTAGGACAGAGAATCCAAAAAACAAAGATACAGACTGAACATCATACATATGTTGTGGTGGTCTGATTGTGATATAAGAAGAGATGAAGATTAGGCAAAGAATGCATTTGTTTTGGCTGATGCCATTTGGCACAATGCCAACAATCTTGTTTATCTATGCCTTATGTCCCAGCTTTGTGATCCTTTTAACAGTGGTTTGGGACTGTATTTATGTGTGATCAGCCTGACTGAATATTGCAATGCAGTCAGGATTATGGTTATTCTATAAAACAGGTCTCGGTGCTGACATCTCCCAGGTGTAATTTTTATAGTACTGCAGTGCCTGGGACCATCAGTAATATCCAACACTGGTTACCACTTGCACAACATCATTCAGTTGCATATAGCATCTGATTATGAAATAGCAAGAGATCTTGGGGACAGGGATCTAGACAGACAAATCTCTGTGCCTGTTCCTCACATGTACTAGAGGACATTGCCCCACTGACTGCTCAGGACACAGGGACTCATCTATTTAAAGCTCAGAAAAGGCAGCCAGAGCTCCATTGCTGAGTAGAGATGTTCTGTGCAATTAGAGGCTGGCCATAAAATCCGTCCCCTCCTCTAGTAATTTGTGTGGAAAACACCAGCAATGTGTGCCTGGACTAGGAGGAAAAGCAGGTTGATTTTTGGTGTCCTCAGAGGTTTAGAAAAGATAGTTTGACAGCTGTTCTGCAACCCTGACCTAAAAGATTAGGTCCTGATACACAGCCCTGGAAACTTAGGACCTTCCAACAGCACAAGCAGAACTCAAAACAGGTATTTACCTCTATGTCTTCAGTTTGGGTTTTACTTAGCCCAAGCTATAGAGCAGGAAAAATACCCTTCCAATATTTCAGTGGAAGAATACTAAAATAATGAGATAGTGTTTGGTCAAGTAGGCTAGAGACAGAAGAAAAAAATAGCTGTAAGCAAGATCAGAAACAAGATGGCTAATGAAAGAGAAACAATGAAACCTTTCAGTGGTATAAAATGATGCCAAAGGATGAAAGGCAGCAGATGCAGATGTTATATGATCACCTTAGTTCAGATACAAGGTTCACCATGCAGCACAGAAATAACTGCAGATTATCTTAGGAGAAGGAACTGGCTATGAGTTTGATGATAGGCGTACCCTGGAAGAAAGAGACCATTTAAAGAAAGAACAGTAAAGGGAATGGTGTATACATTCATTATTACACCAGAGAGATTAAGCATTGCATGCACCAAGAGAATAGATAGACAAGCAGAGAAATGGTTGCAAAGGTATGGGAGTGAACACGGGGATCAGTTGAGTATTGAGAATAAGCATTGTGACTGCTGGTCAATTGTGTCATAAAACCTTCTCTTCAACTACGTAATTTTAATCATAAAATAAAATTGAACTCCTGAACCTGATTTCCAGACCAGATTCATCCAGGCTATTCCATTTCCTTTTAATCTGGTGCTGATATTGGTAATTAGTTTAATTTCCTTCTCTTACTTTCCTTTATCCTATCCTGTAAGTAGGATCTGTAGACCCAAATCTCTCACGTCTTTTTACAAAGCTAAATCAAATTAATCACTTTTCTTCCTCTTGCAAGGCAGCTTGTCATTCCCTAATAGTTTCAGCTCTTCAGTAAAATTACAGATTCCCTTTCCAGAAGTGATCTGAATTACATATAAATTTCCACAGGAGTTCTTTTCCTGCACCTTCCCATCTGTACTCTGTACTAAGGTTGTGAAATATGCACCCCTGGATATATTCAAAAGCCTTTTGGACATTTTCCTGGGCAATTGGCTATGGATGATCCTGTCTGAGCAGGGGGCTTGGACCAGATAACCTTCAGAGATTCCTTCCAACTCAACCATGCTGTGATACTAGGAAACCTCACTTGATGCTTCTAGACTTTGCTTAGCTCAATTTCATCACATTATTTGGATTATATTCATTCTGCTTATCATCAGCATTCAAGTCTTCCCTTTTTCTACCATTTCCAGCTGATGAGCTCAGGTGGTAGAAATCCCTATTAATCCCCAGTTTCTTGCTGACATTAGCAAATTGAATCCTATTTTGTTGTCTCATTTCTTCAGAACATCAATTCTTCTTGCACTACAGCTTATTTCTTTTCTGTTGATGAACTTAATCAAGTTTGTCACCCAAAGATTTGATTAGGATAAGTTACTCATAATTTAACATATAAAGCAAATGAAGATCCAGACCAAATCTTGAGAAATATTGTTAATAACCCTGCTGAAGCCTATCCTTCCTTTTCAAGCCCAAGATTTGACATAATTTATTTACTCCCATGCTTACCTCTCTACTAATTTCCATGTCTTTCATGCTAACTTAATCTTTAGGTAATACCCCATCAAATGCTTTCACGAGTTTATAATGGATCTACCACATTTCTTTTAGAAAAAAAAAAATCTGGAAAAGACAGAGTTAGTTTGGCATATTCCATTTTATTTTTTATTTGGTTCCACAGTTTCTTTTCTGCAAAACATTTTCACAAGCCTTACACGCTGCTGAAGTTCTCCTAATGGATCTGAAGTGATGAAGATGACTTTTGATATTTGGAAAGCAATAGGATACCACATTGCTCCTCTTCAACCTATGGACCACATGATACACAGTAAACACATTACATATAAATTCTAAATTCCAAGTGCTAATTCTGCTCTGTGTGTACTAATCTCCTTTTCAACACTTTTATTTCTAAGAACTACCCCTTCTTCCCTGTGCTTAGCTGACTCTTCATAATAAAATCCAGAGAAGTTTGTTTAATGCTGTTGGGGAAATGGTCACAGGTATACAATCCTGCATGACCAAAATGTATTTGCACCTGCATGCAGCAGGAACTACAGCAGGTGTTGTCTAATTAACCTACCACTATTTCCCATGAAGCATGCAGAGTTAGGAAACCCAAGTGTTAGATCTGGAGGCTAAAGACTAAGTGCTGAAACAGGTTTTTATTTTGTTTCAATACAGTTGTGCCAGTAGCAGACAAGACAATTAGTTAGATTTAGTTAACTAAGTCAGTTTGTAAAGGTGACATGCCATGGTCTGATGCTGTTTTCACTTACAGTCTACACTCACTGAGCCAGTCTCCTTCACTAGGAATCAGAATTAACATAAATGCATCTCCATGAACTTCAACACAATGTATATAATTTAATCATATAGACAAGGGACAGCTATGAGGCAAGACCCCACTTTCCAGGACTCACCTTTCTTCAGTCTTAGCAGGACACTGCAGTAAGATCATCACCTGATGGCTGTGTTTGGTCATGAAGGTGTAAGTCCATGATTCATGTCTCTGTTCCTTTATATTGTAATCCCTAACCCTTTCCCCAAAAAACCAGCAAGAGAGTGGAATACAGAAGTAAATCACTACATCTGTCACTTCTTCCAGATATCCAATTCTTACATCAGCTGTATTTGACACAAGAAGATAAAATAACAGTCTTAAAAGAAATGAGTACTGTTGACTAGCAAAATATCTGATTTCAACAGCAGGAAAAGAAATGAGACATAATATTTCTGTCAAAGAAACCGTCAAATATCTATTACAAGATTTCTCCCAGCCATTTAAAAAAAACATAACAGGTTATCTGAAGCTTGGTTCTCTGTGAGAAGAGGACAGACTTACATACCTTTAATCCTTTTGCAATAGTGTCCCATAGCCCACATCATAATGATAGGAAAATACAAAGCATAAGGGAAGTATTGGCAGTAAAACTGCTGGGTTCTTCCTTTTTATTGCTCTGTGCAAGAAAAAAATATTTAGTATATTCAGCACATCAGCACTGTTA
Organism: Ammospiza nelsoni; assembly: GCF_027579445.1. NCBI lineage: Eukaryota > Metazoa > Chordata > Aves > Passeriformes > Passerellidae > Ammospiza > Ammospiza nelsoni. The sequence goes on along the minus strand of NC_080669.1, from coordinate 42,149,665 downwards.
CTCTAGGCTGACCTTGCCTGTCTAGGACTTGTGTATTCTTCTAAAAATCTCTAATCAAAGAGCAAGTTTTTATTTCCTCAGAAACATTTGTCTTCTGGTCGCCTTCTTTCTCAACCCAAGAGTATTTTAAAAATACAGTGGTGATTTTTGAAAATATTAACAAATATGGGTTGATCTAACTCGTTTAGCATGCATGTGCAGTGCCATATACCCAGCCACTTGCAACACATAACAATATAGATTCTATGTTCATTTCCAAATGCTACAGAGAACCCATAATGCATAAGGTGCATTTAATCTTCACTATATACACAAAACCACAAATATTTCCTAATTCCCTCTAAATGTTTTACAGTCCAAGAAAACATTATCAACCAAAAGTACTGTAGGGCAAGTTCTTCCCTATTCAATATAGCTTTATTAGCCAGGTTTCTTTTTCCCTTGGGTCAGTTGATTCAAATTTAGGTGAGCAGACTTCAGAATATGTCCACTTGTTCCCTGCATTAAAAAAAAATCTAGATGGAGAATGTGCTACTCACTAACAATTCATTAAATCTCAGTACAGACAATAAAATAGCGTGGCTTTTAAATACTCTCCCCTCTTCCACAATCAACTGTTATTTTATAGTGGACTTTTTGTACTTCAGATATTTTATTGTCATATTATTGTCAGCTCATGTCTCCACTTTTAAATAAATCTGAAGTACACACATAACCAGAACACACTCAAAGCAGTGTCCATTTGTCATTTGATCAATCTCTGAGCAAATGGATAAAAATAATATCTGGATAAAAACTGGATAAAACCTGTAATGCAAAACCAAGACCCAGCAAAATAAAAATATATAATGTAATATACTTACATTTTCTGTTAGGGAATAAACTTCATATCCAGTTGTTAAAACTACAGTAGTAAGTGTCCAAAAAATGTCCTAAAATATTTGAGAAATTCTCATGTCCAAGCAATCAGCATGGCTATTTGCCTGTCTCTCATCAGGTTCTGCAGTCCTAGTTGCCTTTCCAGCTAAAGAAGGGAGACAATTTAAACAAATCTAAGTCATACATTTATTTTAAAGATTGACTCAATCTCTCAGTGATCTATAAATCCAAAACACTAACTAAGAAGGCAGTCTTTCATGGGTTTTGATTGAGAATGGCCTTCTTCAGTAATAGTTTCTACCCAAAAACCATTTAGGTCGATTAGCAAGTGCTTTTATGCAGAAGCTTTCTAATTGTGCTTCTCAAGGTCCAGACAAGCAAAATTGCAGTGTTAGGTTTTGAGTGGGACCCAAGTCTCAGCAGGACTCTCTAGATTAAGATTCTCTGACCTTTGCATTTCCATGCTGATTCATAGCATACCTGCTTTCCCAATTCATTCTGCTTAATTCTAATATAGTTGCAATAATTTTAGAGTCAATCTTGGCAGCTCTTTGCCCTTTCAGGATTTCTTCTTCCTCATGATGCATCGTAAAGCTCATAACTCTTCTGCAACACCACAGTTACAAATATAGAAAAGCACTGTGAAGACAACAGATTTTTAATAGATAATAAATATATATCAAAAGTCCATAAGGAAATACTTCTATAACTAAAATTTAAAACTGTTCAAAAATACAATATAGTCAATATAATCACATGTCCAAGAAGAATTTTCTATGGTACAGAAGAATAAAAAAGCAGACTATTAGATTTTTTTTTTACTTACATGCCCCATCTAAATCTACTGTTACATTTTCATTTAAATAAGGTAAATTCAGTATTTCTCAGAAGTTCCTGTTAACTATACAGAACACAAAAAGAATTTCCTTTTTAGAGTGATGAAAAAATAATAATTGTGCCAAAAATAAGCAGTGTGAAACCAAAATGGAAAAGTTAGTTAACAGAACAAGAAGAAGTCTTCTTCACAGTAATGTTTATAATCCATCTTGTGGGGGAAAAATTGAATACCTGGGTTTGTATGTCTAGGCTAGCTAACCAAGTTGGATGAGAAGTTCAACAAGGTACAGGAAACAGAATACCAGCTGCCTAAATGAGTGTATTCTAGGGAAGAAAGAACAAAGACTGAATTCAGAAAGTTCTCTTCTAATGAATCTCTAAAACTAATTAAATATGTTCTTTTCTCCTGCTTTCTAATTCAAGAATAATTTAAAGGATTTGTAATTACTTAAGGTTTCCACCCATTTATTCATCTCCATTATTATTGATTTAGCCTGAACAGAACAATTTCTGTTAAATTGTTACTAATTATTTCTTCAGACTATGTTGATCTTGCTGTCTTATTTACAAGTTCATTCAGTGTCTAGATAGGTAGAAATCATTTTGAGACAGCATAATGAAAAAAGGACAGATCTAATTACATATAATTGTACACAGTAGGAAAAAGAACATTCACTATAGTCTCACAGTACTATTTCATCTGTTTCTCTTTACTCAAGACTTACATTGCAATTGTTGTTCTCACAAAAAATATCAACAGGCTTTACCTTTCTGATAGCCATAATTTTCAGATAGCTTTGTTTTGGTTTTTTTTTTTCTTCAGAAGAAGTAATAATATAATGGCTGACTGACCACTTAATAAAATATCAAAATAATTAGATTTTATTTTGTCACCTACAAGGCAGTTGGAAATTCTAAAATAAACAAGTACGCTGCCCATTAATTAGACCCATTTTGGTCCCAAATATCCTAAGCCTGGTAAATTGCTGAGGGCTGACATGATAAGATAAAATAATGACATGTAATATCCATTTAATGACTTTATTTTCATCTTCAGTGTGATTATAGGTGTAGTTTGCACATATATGAAAAATATTAAGGGATCCTTTGTTTGCCTGTCAGCACAGATAAGGACCTGTGCTTCCAAGATGCATAGTATTACCCTAAATGAGCTTCAATTTGAAGAAGCACATGGTAAGGAAGTGGGACAAGGATATGCTGATGAAATACAGGTCTTGCTAAAAGGGAACAATGGAGAAGAAGAAAAACAGACAGTTTAACATGCACAGTGTTTAGAAAGAAGTAAGTATGGGATAAAAAGAAGGCTGTAAGTTCAAACTTAGAAAAGTAAAGTAAAGGATCCTAACAGGATTTCTTTAAAAACAAATACACACACACACACACAAAACCCCAAAAAAACCCCAACAAAAAAACCCCTCATACTTGTTATACTCTGACATCTCTTGTGCTGAAAGAAAAAGATAAGTCACAAACAATAAAGTCAAACAAACACCATGCTGCATGAGACTGTCATGTCAAATTCCAGAAGTCCAAGGGTACTTCCATGTATATCTACAAGTAGTTCATATAAATAACCTATGATAATTGAAAACAACTTGTTTTCTATATTATAGACAGCAGCCAGATAACATTATCAAACATTTTTCATATTCTTTTCTAACTAGATCTTTTTTCTTTCACTTGAGTGAAATAACCCTCAACTTTCTCCATCCAAAAACAAGTGGTGGAGTGAAATGCATAGAAAAATGCCTGCAATTTCTTTTCTTTGAGCAAACTTCTTCTATGTTGATGTAAAATTTAAACTAGATGAAACACAATACTGTATTTAAATTAATTTCTTTAAAAAAAATATATATTGAAGGGAAGTTTTGGAATTACAAATCTTAGAAATGAACGTTCTCTTTGTACATGACAAAATGTGACAGCCAAGAAACAATTATTTCAGAGGAATACTAATCCAGAGAAGGCAGTAAAAAGCAGGTCTAGTGACATTTGGCTAAAAAAATAATTTAAATCTTGCTGCTACTGAAGGTTTATGTTTTTACAATGAATAGTCTACAAGATAGCACAGTGTAGCCCCAAGAAAGCCCTGAGATGAGTTTGGGGATCCTAAGTAAGCTACAGTACTGATGCTGAGATTTGTAAACCAATTTTTATTTAGTCACAATTTATACAGAGAAAACTTAGTAAAAATACATCAACACATGCTCCACAACCCCTTTGAAAATTCAGATACATGAATACATTCTTCAAAACCCCTCCAAAAACTATGTGGTTTTATGCCAAACCCAGATTATGTCTCTCAAATGCCAGAAGTTCCCTTTGTTCTGTACTCCGTTATTTCAACAAATATCTTCATTCACGCTTTCTATTTTCAAGATCAGTTTTGTTACTTTGTCATAGTTTCATCTTGCAAAACAAAAGACTACAGTGCTGTAGTTGTTAGGATTACAACAGGAATCTGAGTAATTAAGAGATTTAGTCTAAGTGCTCTAAGTGTTCCAGGGTAATTCCACACTGACTCCACTGGATATCAAACTCTCCTTAAGGAGAAGGAAAAACTGAGCAACAATTATGGCCAAAGTAGTCTTACTAAATACAGTTTCATCACATGACTTAAACTTAGCAGAATAACTGTAGAAAAACCAGTTTGGAGTACCCCCGAGCTCTTTTCAGGGAGCTCTGTAGCCACTGCGCAGCACAGCAGGGAACACCTCTCTGGCATATTCTGACAAAGCAGACAAAAGGCAGGGCACCTGCCTATCCTGTGCAATCAAATACTGCTTTAGCATTTCCAGACCTGACATCTGATCAGTTAAATAGATTTAAAATCAATTCTTGACTGTAAAAGCATATATACCTTTAAATAAATTTTGGATGCTCTAAGTATCAAAATGAAACACCTACATGTGCACTCAGGCAACTCCTCTAGACTACTCTTTTAAAAATTAAAACAATTCCTGTGCAATATCCTTATGCCTATCCATTTAACATGCCAATATTAAATGAATATCTGGAGCTTGAGTAGTTTTGAATGACCAAGATATCCTGACGTGCTGGTTTTAAACTGGTGAATAACTAGATGGTGGTAGACCTTAAGGCAAAAAAACAGTGCCTTAAGCGACTGCCTTAAGACCTTAAGGCAGTCAGAATTTGAAAACATATGTATATAGGAAAAGAATCAGAAGTCTACCACAAAAAATGACTCGAAATTAGATGAAAGAAAACCAAACCATGTTTGACTGCAGTTCAAATCAATATTCCATTTTCAGCTGTTAATTTCCTAGTAATTGTGTCTTATTTTCCTCCACATGTGTTCTGTTGAAAATGTCAGTCACACTAGGATAGTGAAAGACTTTTGATCTATTCACATGCAGATTTTAGGAAAAACACCATGTCCACTATCTTAGGACTTTACAACAATTTTTAAGATTACTTATTTCTCATTATGACAGAACAGAAGTAAGAATTAAGAATAGTAGGTATTGATTTTTACTGCAAAACATTTTATAGAATTTCATAGGCAACAAGACAAAAAAGTATGTCATTCAGACTTAGCAGAGATGGGCTGTATTTTATTTAGAAAAGTCTTACTGATGGGAGAAGCTGATTATTGAGAAAACAAGCCACAGGTGCACATCACACTTATCAGGTGAACAACCATCCAAGTGCCATTGTCTTAGGGAACAAATTCTCCTTCATTTTAATTACACAAATGGCCCATCTACATAGCCATAAAAACTTCAATAGGAATGATTTACACGACTAAATTTGTACTAAAAACTACAGATAAAGGATCTGAAGTGTAGCTTTAGAACAGGAGGAAGAGAGATACTGTAATTTTCCTAGCCAGGTTGCTGTGCATAGCACAAGAGAGCTGAAGCTGTAATGTGGATACATGGGTGCACATCCCAGCATGCTTTTCAATTACTTGTATCCTGTAACAATCAGACCATGATTTTATAGACACAGTTAATAAAATAATAAAAAAGTGGTAATAGCAACTTCTATATTGGCAAAAATATTGATTGCATAATTTTAAAAATTAAGTATAGTATTTCAAAATAAATGGGTACCAGTAGCAAGTGACATTTTAAATTTTATAGCACTCTCAAGACGGCCCAATTAGAAATAACTTTCCCATTTTTTCTTTAAATACAGCTAGTAGTTTCTCAACACTGTGTGAGCAACTGTAAGGGGTGATTGGGATTTTGAAGTCTGTCACACAGAAACTGTTAGAGTAAAAGGAAATCAATGTTACAAAATGAATCATGACAGATGAAGAGAAGTGAGGCACAGAGGGAAAAGGTCAGTTACTGGGAAACTGATAATGCTAATAAACTAGTCAGTGGTAACCATCCTTATCATTTCTACTGATTATTCTTCAGACTGCCACAATGATGTCAAACCACACAAAAGAGCATTTATACCATCATTTAATTGATTAAAATCCAGTGGGAGAAAATTCTTATCTGAAATAATTTAATCGACTTTGACAACTTGCAAAAAAACCCCTTCTCTGGATTACAAGTCACATCTTCACTTGACTAGAAATTTCTCATACTTTAGACTCTTAGCTTGTTTTCTCTCTTCCATGTGTAGATGGAATGGATGCTACTTTGATTTTGTACCCCCAAATGGGATGGAAGGTGGTGTACAAATACTCAATAGAAATTAAAAGGAGAGCCAGTGTGAAATGCTCTCTTCTTCACTGCCCACACGTATTAAATATTATTTCAATGGTGTATTTTGTGTGTCTAAGTGTCTATGCAGAGGAAGAGACAGTAATCACCCCTCAATAAAGAGTCAATTTGCAACCCAATATGCTTAATGGCTCTCCTGGGAGATATGCTCTTTTACCCAATCTATCTAAAATACTGGGCTGAACAAACAATTAGCTTGAGAGCAGTCATGGTAGTAAATCTGTAGAGAACGTATTTCATGTCACTATCATTAAGACATAATTATACTGATGTCCTGGTAAACAGATATTTGGACAGGAAAGGAATTAACTACCTTAAAAGAAATAATCACATAAACACAATTTTTACTTATGTTCTGAAACCCAGTATATAAATCTAAGAAAACTGAAACTTTAAGAAACTTTTGGGATTCCCTTACACTCATGTAAAAGAGCTCTTCAGTTTTGTCACAGATTAATACATCTGTTAGAGGCCATGGCTACTCTGCCTATAATAGGTTATTTTCACTTACAGTTTTTCAGTGTTCAGACACTCTGAAAGCATTCTTTTAAAAAGTACTAGCTTCTAACTTCTGAGAGCTGTAATGAAAAATAAGGCTTAAATGATAAAAAAAAAAGTGACAGTCACACATAAAAAACAATCTGCAAATCCCTTCCAAAACATGTATGAAAGTTAGTGTGCAGATAGTACAGCTATATGTGGCATTTCACCAGTAGATGAAAGACTAAAAGCTCACGTGACTTATCCTTGGTGTCCTTCTTTCTAATCAATAAGTAAAACAAGAAGCTGCTGCAAATGGTTCTTTGGCAAAAATAAATGAAAAATAGAATAGTGATACCTATCTCTACACCTCCATTGTAAGCCAGAGTGCAATACAAAGATGACAACTTAAAATAATTATGCAGTGTCTGCTTGTTTCTATGACCAGCATGCCCACAGACATCTCAGGAAATGGGCCTCTAGATCAAACAGTTAAAATAAATCAGACCTAAATGTTTTATCCTGCTGCTTCAAAGATTGTTTGCAGATATTTTTCACATCAAGTACACACAGCAATTAAAATTATTGGCACTGCAAGAAACTGCACTTTAAAAAGAAAACTTAATTTTTAAAGCTTCCCCACGCAAAGACAGATTACAAATTATTTACAAGCAAAGAGTTATCAGAAAAAGAAAAGGGTCTCACAATATTAGCCACAAGCCAGAATATAAACTGCACTGAAAAAAATCACACAGAATCACAAAATGTTCTGAGTTGGAAGGGACCCACCAGGATCAAGTCCCAACCCTTATCTGAAGGGTCACGGATTGAACCCATGGCCTTCATATTATTAGCACCAAATCCTTTATTTTCCTTTTTTTGTCAATAAGGTACTGAAATTACACTCTTTACAAAGAAGAAATAATATCAAAAGCCCTTAAATCCATGTGAGATTTTGTGCTGCCCAAACACAGACTCAATTTAATGGCACTAACCCAGCATTCTTATTTTTCTTCTATGTGGCTTTTAGGCAACAAACATGCAGCAGAGTGCAGAAGAGCATACACCACCTGCATTTAATAATCTTATCAACAAAAGTAAGTGAAATTTTAAGGTACTGTTACCAGCATTCAGAATTCTTAGAAGTTTTATACGAGCTTTATAGAGACAAACCAAAGTAATTGAATAGCCAGTTATGTAAAAGCAGGTATCAATGTTGAAGGAATAGTAAAATAGATCAAAACATATAAAACATAGAGTGAATATTACAAAATCAAGTAATTTATATATCTGACTAATAACTGAGTAAGAGCTTTCCCCCACCCTCCCAAACTTAACATTCAGGAAATAGTATTCCATAGAAAGCAAGTAAAAGACTAAATTTTACTTCAGTGGACTTAACAATAGACTAGAACGACAGGTTTGCTCTATTAAGAGGAAAGGAACTATGGTAAATTTGTTGTGGCACAGGAAGCAGTTTAAGAAGGCATTTTTCTTTGAAGTCAGTTAAATTGCTCCAACAAATTGAGACTAAACATATAAAGGTAAGCTGGAGGTGCACTTCCAAGCAAGACAAAATTTGCAAGCTTTATTCACAATGATATGTACTAGTCACAGACATTTCCCCAAAAAATGCTGGTATAATTGATTCAACTGAATAAATTGAATTAATATTTGTCTCACTACTAGTGCAGCAACCAGTCTGTTTTGCATCTTTTGTTGGTAGTCATTACATATTAGAAATAGCTATTAAAATCTGCTCTGTGTTAACCACTTCATTTGCCTCTTTACAGTGATCAGGCAGAGTACACAATCTGTCAGCTAATACCAACCAAACTGGCTTTTTCCCTACAAGACAGATGGTTCTAATCTTCCTCAGTACAGGTATCATTTATCTTGTTCTGTTCCATTTCATGAGGAGAAACTAATAAGGACATAGAATTGTTACCAAGAGCATTTATTTCCCAGAATTAAGCCCAGATCACCTAAGGGGCAAAACAATTTATGTAACGCTTCAAGACAAATGCATTAGTGATGTCGTAAGCGCTACTAGTATCTTGTCAATAGAAAACAAATCTAGCTATTTCCCACCCCAAAGGGAAACAGATGGTAGTAATCTGGAAAGGCAAAACTTGCTTACATTTTACTTCACAAGAAAGAACGGGAACAATTGGTTTCATTTTACTAGAACTAAAAAAAAAGTCCTTTAGACTAAATTTCACCAAAAACTTTGGGGAGGAAAAGGTTAGGGATTTTCATGACCCTGAAGAAAATGACTCAGTGTCTGAGCCATTAAGAGAAATTAAATTTTTCAGGCATCATCATAGAGGTGGTTGATCTTTTACTAACAAAGATAAGGTGACAAATCTATAGATGGAAAAATGTCATCACAAAAAGTTTTATTAGGCTCAGGAAGAACTGCAGAACCTGTGTCAGTACTTTCCTTTTTTATCAATGAAAGAGAAGAAGCATGAAGAAAATTTTCTTGTTCAGAAACTCATTGGCATTTCAACACTAGCCATGTTTCCTGCCAAGAGTCAAAACATAGTGCACACATGCATTTTAAGCACCATTTCATTTTAAGATCAACTGATAAATAATTGATAGCATTTTGACTGAGTAATGAGTTAATTGAATTTATTAAGGAAATAAAATAAACAACCGAACCCCAAAATTGTATTTGTAAATATAATCCTCTTTAAATGAAAGAGATGTCATCTCCCCCCTGCCCTTACTCACACTTTCTCATACTCTCTTTTTCATTTCTACTTACAGCTCATTACTCAAAAAGAGTTCCAGAATAAAGGACCAGGACATGCGCCAGATCTAAGTCCCTACCAAGAACAAACAATAGGCTTATGAGGTGCAGGGCCAGGAGTTGGACATGATGATCCTGATGGCTCTCTTTCACTCAGCATATTCTATGATTCTATGAATTCCTTGTACCTGTTTAAGATGGAGTACCAAGACTGAGCCTACTAGGTGTCAAAAAGACTTTAATGTTTTTGGTTTTCAAGTCTCGGTTTTTCCTCATCTAATTTCCATTAACATTTTGCATTTGTCTTTAAGAATATAGTCCAGTGTCTAGTTTCGCATAAAACCTCTACTGATCTATCTTAATATTATCTATACATTCTTAATATATTTTTAATTCTAGGGAATTTAAAACAAACTGAGGAGAGGAGATCAGAGGAGACCCATGAGCTGCCTGATAAATAAATCAGGTCTTCCTTATCTCTCACTCACAAAATTCTCAGTATCTGTAGTAAAGGAAGTCCAGCAAAGTGCTATGTGTAGAATCCATGATGCAGTTCAAATATCACAAAACCAATAACTTAAGGAAGTTACTTATTTGTACAGAAACATTATCTTCTTAAATATGCAGATACAAATACTGCTTGTACTTTATCTCTGCTAAATATGTAATCTCATTTTTCACTTGAAGATATGTTTAAAATGCTTCATTTGTCTCTTTTACTATATACATCCTGTCACATTTTACCATAGCAACTTCACTAGAAATTTCTTCAGAAGTAAGAACTTCAAAAACCACTAGAGGGTTACCTAGATTATCAAACAGAATCCAATAAGAAACAAACTTAAAACTCCTGCTGGAAGGCTGAAACTTATTTCTTACTTGGCAAACACAAATGTTACACCTTCTTTGTATATTTTCAAAATTACAAAGAGAACATACATTGAGAAGAAAATGTACAATACATTGAGAAGAAAAGCAAACAGCAGTAATAAACAGCTGTATAACTGAAGTTACAACATCTTGTTTTGAGATACACATGAGTGTCTGGATATAAACTGAAATGTAGTCCTATTCCATATCTTATAACAGATCTATATTTTTCAATTGTTTTTACATTTTTATTTCAGAAAAAAATTTGATATAATTTAGTCAAAAGATATGGCCAATTAATAAGCATCTATGGGGTACTTCTTTCATTTCAGATTTAAGGATAAACTGTTAAACATGAATAGAAAACTGCCTTGTAACTTTCATTTATTGCCATTCAAAACAAACCTCTTAAGGCAATACAATCCTGGCAGGAAGGTAAAGCAATCATTCTATGGTCTGCCCCTAACCAAGAGCTGACAGTGTAAAGGAAAGAAAACATATGATATTAAGTTGCATGTATCTATGGTTTCAGTGAGTTTTTGGTATATTTCTCCAAAACCAGATACTTTTGTCACACACCTTTTGTAACATTAAATTACATTCTAATGATATTAATATTTACACATTAGTATATATGATGAAATAATATCCCGAAGCATTTTCTTACAAAACTGAGAGCTTTAGTGCCATTTGTAGATATAGCAAACACTCACCAGCAGTTTCACTTCAAGCTGATTTGTGAATGCATGTGACTTGGCTTGTGCATACAGTGTGCAATGCATAGATGTTTCTCCACAGGCAAAAGCTGAAGAACAGATGAAAGCACAGAACCCTTGAATACCATTTTCAGAAGTAGAAATCTAACAATTTATAATTTGAATGAACTAAATAAGATGTTTTTTCTGCAAGAGATAAATATGTTTGGCATTTCCATGTTGTGTAAAAAGAAAATTTCACTTACAGAAGAAGATGCTGTAAAATTTGTATCTATGAAAAAGCAGACTATGCCTTACTGAACTAGAGGATAAGTTTCCCTAGCAATGTTTTATACTATCTGCCCACTTACTCCACAGTTTTAACTAGCTGAGGAAGAAATGCCTTTTGTTTTTATTTCCTTTATTAATTTGCATCACTGCCAAAACTTCAAAAGAAGCTGTTAAAACAAAGTGGGGCGGGGGAAGGGGGGGGGCAAAAGTATCCACTGAGATACAGAACTATAAGGGATTTTCCATACCACCATCTGGTCCTAATTAAAATAGGACAATGAAGTTTTATCATGACTCAAAATAAACCTAGATGATGTTAGTGACCCCAAAAGAAAGAAAATATTAAAAAAAAACAAGGAAAGATGTAAAAAAACAAGGGAAGATTAAAAAAAAACAGGAGAAAAAAGAAAAAAAGAAAAAAAGGGAAGGAAATTATAAGTACTACCACAGCATTGTCAAAACAAAGAAAAATAAGCCCTTACTTTTCTAGATTTACTTGATCTTGACTTTTTTTTTAAACCAAGAATATAGAATCTTTTCCATGCCCACACAGGAGGATACAGGGAGCAAGTCTATAAACTCTCAAAGAATAACTGCTATGAAAGCAGATCTATGACTGTTTCCTGGCTATCCAATATTACCTGGAGAAAAGAATGCACTTTAGAGTCTGACATAATAAAACAGAGAGAGAGGAAGGACAGCAGCAAGTTGGGATTGAGACTATCCAGAGATTCATGCTGTAGACAGGTTATAATAAAACATTTTTATTATTGGAAAATACAAGATCTGTCAGAAGTATATTATTTTTCTAGCATGTTTATTTTCTTACAAGTTTAGTGGCTCCCATCAAAGATTAATTTAGGAGACTGTATTTGACTCCTGAAAGCAATGATGTTTTCCCACTGAGAAGAATATCTTTTTGTTTGGTAAGAAATCCTCCTGCTAGGAAAGAAAAAAAAACCCCAAAAGTCTACCAAAAAAACCCTCCAAATCACTCCAACTGCAACTCCCAAAAACCAATAAAACAATTACATGCCATAAGCACCAACTGTTTTTTTTTTTTTTTGTTTCCAGCACTTTCAATGATTCTTGGCTCCTCCTGTATAACTTATTCTCAAAAGCTACACTTCTCAAGAGTTTCAATCCTCCAGTCTGAGCCTGAAAGACTGGCAGAGCTGACCTGCTGTAATCTCAAAGCAATACTTTTCTAATATGTTTTGCTTAAATAATGGTTATAATCTTGTACTGAAATTTCTGATTTCAACTGACTTATGTATGTGCTAATACTGGATATATAATTCCGCATGCAGTGTAGGAGAAATGTATCTGCTAACACAGCAATATATATTACAAAACTTCCAAAATATACAGGAGATTGAACAATTCTTTTCCAGGTAAATTATTTCCACAAACAAGATTTTTGCTTTGTTTTTGCACTCTGGCAGGCAGGGCACATGGAGGCTTTAATTCCCAATTCCCTTCTCCATCCCTTGTCATGTTATTTCTGTGTCATTATCACTTAACATACTTCTAAAGTCTGTCTGACAGCTGTCAGTTAAAAGTTAGACCAAGTCACATCTTGTTTCAACAGACTGCTGTTGTGCATGTGGTGCCCAGTACAAGTGCAGACATCAAACAGTAACTGCTCATAATTCTCAGTCTGGGAAGAAAGAGAGGTAAGAAAATCCTCCCTCACAGGATCCAAAAAATACAGCGAGCCACAGCCTGCTTCTCTGAGTGTTAGAGAATCATGAAATAACTTGGGTTCAACCTCAGCTGTCTTACTCAGAACAGCTATGTGATCAGACCAGGAGACCAGGCTGCTGAGGGCTTTCATCCTGCCAGCTCTTGAAAACCTCCAAAGATGGAAGTATCACTGAGCTTTTGCTCCACTGCTGGATTGGCCTTGCAGGGGAAAAGGTTTCTCCTTACACTCAGTCTGCACTGTTCCCCAAGTCCTGTTTCAATGTATACCCATTACCTCTTGCACTTTCTGGCTGTACTTTCTTGATTACTCGCGGTTGGTGGGAGGCTGCCCTCAGGTCCTTCTTCCCAGAAGGCATCTCATTTCAGGCTAAGTAAGCACAGTGCACTTGGCCTCCTTGCAAGAAGTGCTCCTGCCCTTGGCCATCTTGGTGGTCTGCTGCAAAAGCTGCTCTTTTTCACCTATGTTATTCTTGCACTGGGGAAGAAGGGGGGCAAAAAGTGGATGCAGTATTTAAATGGATTTAACAAAGCACTGAACAGAAGACAACAGAAAATTTTGTCAACCTACTAGCTTCACTACAGCTTAAAAAGCCCTCATTTGTCCTTTTGACTCTCTCTTCTGTCAGGGTACACTGCTGACTTATGCCCTAGTTGCTGTTTTCCAGTGTCCCCTCATCTCTACAGAATTGCTCCCATTTTTCAGCTCTCAGTCTGTGTTGTGGCCAAGGACACTTAGCTGACATTTAAATCATGTCAGCTTTCCTGAACTCTTCTATTCTTCAAAGCTCCTATGGCACCTCGCCTACCAGTTTCCCAAGCAAGATTAAATCCTTTCTCCCAGTGTCCAGGATCTGCAACTCATCTTGCTACAATCAAGCCTGACTGTAATATTATAGTTCTCCCTCATTTGTAAATAACAAATTCAGCTGTGCATGATGGCTCTTGGACGGCCGATCTAGTACATACACACCTGTATCAAGCAGTTATTACTCACATTTTGCAGAATGTACCCAATTGTTTATGTCTTCCTATTTATGGCAGATTTTCAGAAGATATTCAGCAGATTTTAGGGAGACTACAGTCTCATGAGAATCAGTTAGTAATCCAGAGACTTTCTTCAGTTGTTTAAAAGAACAACTTGTTTCTTCATGTATTTTGTCATTCTGATTGATGACCTGCAGCACGCTCCCTCCAGAGTGCCACGTTTTGTGGACTCTCCTTTGATCTTAACTCACACACTACACCTTCTCATCATGGGCATCACTACTACTTGTCTTTCCTTCCTGTCTTTCCTAGAGAGCTAGTACCTCTCTGTTAGAGATTTCAAGGTGCATGAACTGTCCTGCCATATCTCAGTTATTCCCATGATGTTGCAGTACTGTGACCAGAGACAGCTCTTGTTCTTTGTGCTTGTTTCTCAGGCTGTGTACATCTGTGCTTGAGCATGTACAGCCTTCCTTTCTCCAGAACCATCAACACTGCAGAAAATCCCAGCACACTGTCTCATAAAAGTTTCTGCCAGGACTAGATACATTCTAGGCTTCTTTATTTAATATCTTCTGCAACAGCAGAATGCTCCTATTGTGCTGCTGTAGTAGAAACACCTTTTTTAAAAATTTTTTGATTTGGAGAAAACACAGAGGTTTTTCATGTCCTGGGCTTTGATGCAAACCCCAGGAATTCAAAACCAGAGTAAGGTGCTCTGCAACAGCTTAGAGAATTCTTTGTGCTCCATTTACTACCCTATTTACTTCACTTCTCTAAGCAGGCCCTTATGCAACACAATTGTCTCTTCCTTTCTCTGACTCTGAATCACTGCTTCTCTCCTCACTGCTTTTTTGTAAACTTTTCCCAGAAATGCATCTAGGTGAAAACTTCAATGGCTTGATAACATCAAGAGACGCACTTAAACCCTAGGTCTGATTATATATATAAAGACATTAAAGCAAATCAGTCTTTTCATCCATGCCTTTCCATCTATCATCTCATAATAGAGAAAAGAGTGATACAACAAAATTACAAAGTACTCCTTAATTCAGATCTCATTATTGATGAAGCTTATATGAGAAACAGTAAAAAAGGTCAGTCAATAAAGGATTCAGTGTATCACCAATTATTTGTGGAGTTCCAATGAAAAAAATTCTTCTAATTAAGTAATAGAACACTTATACACTGAGAATATATCTGAAAACGGTCATGAAGGATTTTAAATGCTACTAGGACTTAGTTTTTTAGTTGTATGCACTAAAAACCACTGCTTACTATGCAGTACTATTCTTATACACATCAAGATATCTTCATCTTCTTATAATACCACTGGAAAAATAAACAAAATCCCTGTTATTAAAACAAAATCTCAGCTTTCTCCTCTGTAGGGTTACCTTTCAAGTAGTGCAGACATGCTATATACAGGAAAAGTGGGATATTAATAAATTTCCCCTGAGTAGTGCTTCCCAAGGAAAGAAAGGAAAAGCAACTTTTTAGAGCCAAAAGCAGTATAAAAATAACAGCAGAACATAAACTAAAATCTAACTGGCAGAGTGGAGTGGGGTGTCACAGGAGGTAATAGCATAGTACAGACTTGGTGGGGTTCTGTTCAAAACTAAAGACAGAATTTTTGATTCCTCTATATGTATTAGGAAATCTGGCTAAAATTTGGCAGGAGAACTTGGGCTTTTCTATGTGAGGCCCCTAAATCAAAAGCCTTTTGAATTGTGCTAGACTGTCTTTTACACATCACTGCAAAAATACTACTCTGAGATGCAAAGTTAGTAAGCTCTACTGTGTACAATCATAGAATCAAATTAATTGGCAGTAAATTAAAATTTAAATCTGTACTGTGCTGTGATATTCTACCATGATTTTGCTTCTTATCATTCTAAATAACACTACACAGAGTATACAAGATTGTTTTCATATTTTTAATATTATTTGAAGACAATAAACTTGCATTATGCATTTAACCAAACTTAAGTCTCTCTCATCACCATAAAGTCTTGAGGAAGTATCTTCAATATATCTTCACAGTATGTGAAGTCAGACAATTACTTATTTAAAAAGCAACCTTTTTATTTAAAAAGGTGTCAGGCTTCTTGACACCTAATTCTAGCCAGTAAGGTCACTGTCTAGAAATATTAATAAGAAATATTTAAAGTGTTCTGATCCATATTTAGGAAAGCATAATAGGCCACAAACATTTCTGCATTCTTACTTGCCACTTTCAGATATGCATCTTTTTCCAGGCTGCCTTGTACATCCTAAATGGCTTTCTTAATAAATAGTTATTACAATAGATTTCTTAAGGTATACATTTGGGATGTTAAAAAAAGACAAGGAATAGAAGAGGACTAGAACAGAAAGTACAGAACATAGCACTTTGACTAAAGAAATACATGCAATTCCCATATTTAATTGTGTTAAGAGGACACACAGAACTCATAAAAAAATTAAAAATCTGCCATAACTGCTCTGTGGCCTGGAGCAGAGACCTGCTCTAGCCTATTCAGCCTCACTAAAAGCACTCTGCAAGGCCATATACTAGTCTTGAGCTGTAGATCTGAGATAGTAAAGTGTTTGAAAATAATTTTGCAAACTACACTTTAAGGAGCAGGCTTGTGATAAAAACGAAGCCTCAACAAACTTCTACCACAAACAGTGTCCACTTGACACAGACTGGTATTTCATTCTGGAGCCACACAAAGACAAAACAAACAACTGGCAAGTCCTTCAACATCAAGGCTAACAGTTGAGGTTTTATTATTCTTCCAAAAAGCATTAAGATACAATTTACAAGGCCATAATGCCTCCTTTCCAGAAAGGCATCCCCAGAAAAAAACCCATGCACAACATCTTTTAATATTCTCTTATGCTAAAATAGTCAAGCTGGTTTGGTTGTCCAGCACATATCAGAATGACTCTAAAACTGACTGAGCTTTAGCATGCATCACAGTTTGTGATGTGGAGAAATCTTTATCAACTTCTGTCATGTTATTGTCTTCTTATTTTTGCAGCTGTCTCTTTCAATTCTACAATCTTCCACATGAAATAAGTCAATCACTAAACAACTGCATTTTCTCTCTCTTTAGAGGAGAGCATACACCTATTTGGGATTGTTTTCTTAAAAAAAAAAAAGAAATAAAAAGTGTTCTGTCATAGAAATTAATAGAACAGAAATCTCTGACTCTCTCACCAATACCTACTGTGTTTCATTCCAGGTCTACCCAAAGAGTAACTAGCTCATTTCTGTGCAGTGTCACAACATCACTGATACTAGGGCAAGCATTCTAGGTGAAACAATTTTGATGACTTTTTGATCCACATCAATTAGCTTGGAGTGACAATTTTACCTATTCCTTTAACATCTTAATCATGGGACTCTTTAAGAACGTTCAGAAGCTATGAAAAGCTCTGAGAAGTTTGGATCCCACATGTTGTTTTGGGGTCAATTTAGTCAATTTACATTTTAAAACAAATCACTATTTTTTAATATCTTATAAAAGATTGTATTGTATAAGTACATCATATTGCTTCAAGTGTAAGCTTCTACTTTATTAATAAATATGATGGTTTTCAGAGAAAGATGGGTGAACTGACAGCATTCACGTCCCAGTATTTCACCTTAAGAATACATATAAATGCTTTAAGTTAAGCTGTTTCATTCTGGTCCTAGCATGACCTAACTCCTCCAAGCATTTCTAGTCACAATTTTGTCTAAAGCAAATAAATCAGGTTATATAATTTTCTACAAATAGCTTGAAACTCTAGCAGAAAACCCCACATCACAGGTTTTGTCACATATGGAAAAGACAAATGGCAATCTTCCCTCTTCCCTACACTCTCCCCAGGTTTGAAGCAGGGTGACATTCTTCCATCCCCTAATCACATGAAATTTAGTTCTCTTCCCTGCCCCCACTGAATCTTTTACACCCAATTCAGCTGTACACTTCATGTATTTTCAAAAGACGGGGGTTTTCTAACATGGCAGATGTGTCTGCAAACAGTAGGAATCGGAGATGATCAGGTGTTTGTAGTGCTAGAAAGAAATATACTATTCTCAGCATAACTATTGTCAAAAAGAAGAAATACAGTGGAGGGGAAGTTCCTGAAGAACAACTTGCAAGAATTTTGGACATTGATGTATAATTTTGAAAGGGCATTTTTGTAAATGCTTTCAAAGTTTGTTCTTTATAAATGCCTGGGCATTTGAGCTAGAACTAGCCAAGGCAAAGACAGACAAATGTTAGCTACCTCTACAAATGTTAGCTTGAATTCAAGCACTTTCCTCAACTTTATTTACCAAACAGAGAAGCAGTTTGTGAAGCAATCTTCCACTGTAATTTCACTATCAATCTGTCAAACTGAAAATCTTCCTGTTATTTGGATTTCCAAAAACCTTGGGGGTGGGAGGAGCACCTCTCTGCAGGAGGGGGGAAAAAATTGAACACAAAACTTGTGGTTGCATCTAAGAAACATGTAACACAGCACAGACAGAAAATTATGTCTACAAGTCATGCAAACGGTTGCTCTTCGTTGAACACTTAAGAGTTATCCACTCTTATTATATAATCTTTCTTGATGCTATGTTTCTTCTTCTTAGGTCACATTCAGAGTTTACTTGTGATCCTACAAAACCTACTACTGCACACTGCTTTATAAACTAGAATACGCCATCTACTGGCAATTTAGTAAATTGGAAGTTCATCCATCACTACTTTAAACATTCTAAAAATTTTACTTGTGTTCAATTTAAATGCAAAACTAAAGGAACGGACTCCAGCTAAATCCTGCAGATTGCATTCCACCACTTGGCATATAAATATTATGAGTAAGTTACAAGATATTTAACAATAAATCAGAAAGCTAGTGCTATACTGTAGGTCTGTTCAGCACAACTTTCTGAGCCCTAATCAAAATGGTTTTCCTTTTTCTCTGTTGTTATTTTCTTATTTTATGAGAGAGAATAAAACATCCCCATGCCCTATTCTGAGGTTTCTAGAAAAATTCAGTGCAGCTACCTGATTGAACTTAAAGAAAGAACTGTTCAAAAGATTTTTTAATGGTGGGAGAGTTGAAACATTTAACTCATATATTTTAAGAGTATAAGATCCATGTTTTAGCAACTCCATTATAACATATTCATTTCAACATATACATGTTTCTTAACACTGCAGTGTTAAGAACAGCTCAGTAACACAGCTCAACTTCAACATAAATGTACTTTTCAAAGTAGGTTTCCAAGCTTCCCCCCTCCTCCCTCAAGCATTAGAAGCAAAAGGATGAACTCACATTAACTTGTTGCTTAATGCTTCTTATCTTGCTCCACCTTTCATCATGTGTCAGAATGTTTTCATGACATCATCATCCGTAACTACAGGCTGGCTTTGAAATCCAAAGAAACTACATTTTCATACTTTTCATACTTAAATTTCTGACTCAGTATTTTTAACTAAATTTTCATACTTAAAATTACTGAGTCAGAAATTATGCTCTGTCAATTGGCCTTTAAAACAGTGATAAAATAAGTGCTAGAATTACAAAATCACAGAATATTCTGAGTTGGAAGAGACCCACAAGGATAATCAAGTCTGACTCTTAAGTGAATGGCCAATATGGGGATCAAATCTACAGCCCTAATAATATTAACAGCATGCTCTAATATCCAGAATTCTTTTGGCACTAAAGAGTATCTCGTTCAGTTTTCCAACTTGAGTCTGTGAGGATACACAGCACTTTGAACACCACCTCACAGTGCAATTTGACATCTTGTCTTACTGCAAAAATTAATATTTTTCCAGAAACTGTCTACTCCTTCAATTTGCTGATATCTTGATTTGCAAATGCTGTTTTTGACGATATTTATTTTCTAAATTCAGGCATTTTCCAAATAGTTTGGTTTAAAAAATACTAAGAAGACAGTTGTCTTTCCATTTTTCCTTTTTTTTTTTTTTTTTTTTTTTTACTGATAGAGCAAAAATGACAAAAAAGTAAGGAAAAAATATTTTTCTCTTGTGGAAACTTGCTTAGCAGTTTTACTTGAAGTAAAAACTTGAAGTAAAGAACGTCCAAGAACTTGAATTATTGTAGTGATATTTTGAAAATGTCTGTGGCTTTTTGAAGTATTCAACAAGTATTTAATTTCTCTCCTAGATCTCTATGCAGCAGAGAACCAGGGGAGAAACTTATTGGTATACTCCAGCTCCACTCAAGATGGCACTACTGCACTGACAGCCACTGGCAGGTATTTAACAAGACTTCATCAGAGAGAATTGTGATTGATAAATTTGTGAGACTATAACATTCTTTCAAAGCAGGTTACCAAAGATACCATCCACTTCACCCGCCAAGCCCCTTGCAACCAAGCAAACCATTTTGGTCTGTCCAAATCTTTCCTTGAGGAGAAAGGAGTTTCAGAGTGCAGTAGACCTCTGTAGTGCAGCCCTGGCAAACCTCTGTGTCACAGAGATCTGCTTTCTATGGAGGGGTTAGCACGATGGGGCAGCAGATTTCAATAACACAGGAATAGATAAGGGAGAGGTGGAGGAACAGAACTGTGACTTTTTGCTAGAAAAACAGTACAGGTTTCTGAAGAAAGGATCTAGGACTTAAGAAGTAGCATGGAGAATGGAGATTAGTTTCCATAGGGCATAAGAAACCACTGTGGAAGGGAGACTGGCTTGAGCTACATCAGACTTCAAACACTGGCAGGAGCCCACTTGCAGCAGGGGCTGCAGCTCTTGCCTCGCTTGGTTGGTACCACTTGTGGCTTGAATTATGTGATTTCACTGATATTGTAAATATTCATGGCCCCACACTGGGGAATATAGCCTCTCTTGTTCTAATTCTCAGTCTGTCAGGTCATGGTATGGAGAGTTAAAAATCAGACAGCATCATATATTGCACAGTGCTGTTAGATTGTCAGCATTTCTGGAGGTAGGCAGTATTTCTCTAGTCCAGAAAGCAACAGGTATTGCTGCCATTAAAAAAGAGCCACGCAAAGTGATAAAGACATTTCAAAGTAACACAAATCTGGTATCCATCAGACAGGCAGTCATGTCTCCCTTGTTCTTGTAATATTTTTTAAAATAATATTTAAATTATAAGGCGTATTTTCTCCACAAACAGCTGGTCCAAAAATGATTGAACCTTGGAAATGCTGACTGTGATACCTAATTTAAAAAAAAAGAGTCAAGTAAAAACTGAAATAGTTATAATTTGAGCTGATGCAGATATCTATTAGGTAATTTATTTGTGATTTTTACATGATGAGGAAGAAATAGGAACACAGAATTAGAACTAGAAGAAATATTTGAAAGAAAGCAAGTGTTCTTCCTCTTATCTTTATATATAACGCACTTGGATGAATCAGTTTGAATTCTACCATAATGACTTGAATGTTAAACAATTCATTATTCTCTTCAATTATGTAATCCAGATTAAGAAGGAAATATATTATGCTAGAGATAGCTTGCAGAACTAGTATCTGGAAAGTAGGCTGTATCTGTATCAGTCTGCCTGACTGATTTAATTGAAATATTATCTACAAAATTGAATTCCAAAATTTATCAATCAAAATAGTAGGTTTGAAAGAAACTGAAGAAATAAATTGAAGACCAATGTCCTGAATTTGTAGTATTTAGCAAGCCAATTTCCTTGTTTTACAGTATATTTACTTAAGTATGCCAGAAGTGTACTGACTGTAAACATAGATGACCATAAGACATTTTAACCCCATAATAACTAATTATTTAACTTGTAAGAGTAACTTTTCCTTTTACATTTTAGGAATGAATATTCAGCAAAACAATCCAGACTTCTAATATTTTACATTAATGAAGAAAGATTATTGCAACCTTGTAGATTTTTACCTATTTTTTTGTTTTACTTTTTGACTTTTGAAAATAGAAACTGTGTGAAGGAAAATCCTAGAAGCTACATAGAACTAAGATGTAGCTTTGACACAGCATTTTTTGTTTGTTGTAGGGGAAGTCCCTATGTTACTGGTCTTCTTAGTTAACTTAAAGCATTTATCATAAACTAGAAGCTTCCACTTCATTCTGGGAATGTTTTTGCAGTCATTTTTTGTTCTTACTGAAAAGAAACTTCATAGATTGGCTTACGATTATTTTGTCTGGTTTTATGACTCTTTTGTAACTCATGTACACCACATAGTTTTGTAAGTAAATTTGCCCTTTACATGTTTATTGCTAAACAATTTGAAGCTTCTTAAAATATGAGCTTTCTCTAAGTCATCTGTTTGGGCTCCTACCTGCCTTGAGACCTCTGTGCTTCTCTGTGCTTGTGGAGATATGTCTCTGTTGGGCTGATATCCCATGGGAAGGGCCTGGAAGCAGCAGGGACAGCAGTCTTTGTCTGTCTGTGTGAGGGATGTGCAGAGGAGTTTTTATTGCATAACCTAATATCTACATTCTCCTTTCTGAGGGACTCATGTTATGTGTTTTTGGAAGATTTGAACACAATTAAACCGATTGCTGTTAAAAACCTCCACATCAATGTGCTGTATCAACAGAAAACCCGATGGCTTCCAGGTAGGGATTCCTGTGGTTTCTCAAACACCTGCTGGCTTGTGGCCCACAAAACCATTAACTTCATACTGCAGGTTTCAGTACCTGATGCTTAGGGTATAGAGAGCACAGGGGTTTCGGTGTCCTTCCCTCCTTCAGTGTACATTTCTTAGACGTGTATGCTACCATGTATCACAATTTTGTATTTGATTTATATTTTACCCTGTAAATACACTCATTAGTAAAACACTCTCATAACCACTCTTTGGTTCTTTGGTAATGTCCTGAGTAATATTCTTATTTCAGGGTTGCTTTCTCGCAGAAAAGTTATGGCTGATCTTGTTATGTTTCATAACATAAGAAAAATTATCGCAGCATAAAAACGATGCACAACACTGAATGTCCAGATTGTATTATCATTAAATTGGAGGTTGTTTCCCAGAAGGCTCCTTAAGTGGCAGGGAATAGAGCTATTAAAATAAATTACTTCTTTGTCTCTGGAGAAGCAGGACATAGCTCCGGGAATTCAGGGATATCCTGGATACTGTGTCATTTCCAGTCCTCCGCATGAATAATGGAAATGCATTCGTTTAGAAAGTGCAAGCGACCCGTTTACAATAAATGATCTCACCATGTTGAAAAAGAAAGGATTAAGGACAGGCAACAGACGCAGGGTGAGGCAGTACTGGTGTCGCTTTTGGTTTTGTTGTTTAGAGCTCACGGCTCTCAGGAACAGAGAAGTTGCCTAGAGAACTCCCTGCTCCGCCACAGCTGAAGCGCTGGGAAAGGTGAGGCGCAGGAGCACGGCGCGGGGATTTTCGGCACGGCCTTCCGCGAAGGGCCGCGGCGGGGAGCACTTCCCGGCACTGCCGCGCCCGGCGCAGCCGCAGCGGGGGAACCGGGGCTGGGGCCGGGGCTGGGTAGTAGCACACCTGGTCCGACAGAGGCCTGGCCGAGATGGGGCGGGAGACGCTCCGCAGAGCTGCGGCGGCCGCGGAGAGAGCCCCAGGCAGGGAGGAGCCGCCAGGCTGGGAGGAGCCGAACGGCGGCAGTGCGGGGCGCGGGGCTGCCGGCGGCCCGGGCCCGTCCCGGTACTGCACCGGCCTCATCCCAGCCTGAGGTGAGCACGGCACCGGCGGCCCCCCGAGCCTGCCCGGGGCGTGCTCCCTGGAGGCGTCTGCTTGGCAATGCCCGGTGGCAGGCTGGACTGAGTGAGATAGGTGTCTGGGAAGTTCGGCAAAACAGGTGAAAAACCCCCAAAACTCAAACTCCACCACAGCAGTATAGAACTGTGCAGTAAAATGTGCTTGTGTGCATGTAGATGTGTATGTGTGCGTGTGTATATATATAGGAGTGTATGTGTATAGACAACAAAAATAAACAATAAGAACAAAAAGAAACTTAACAAAACACCACCTGTCCTGGTCCTTTATTTGCTGCTAAAAATTTACATGAAAAATGCAACCCTGTGACCTCAAGGTAAGCAGTGAAAAAGCAGTAACTAATTTCCTGACATTGAAAGGTCACTACATTGAAAGGTGGCTTCTGTGATCTCACGGTATTTAATAAATGTGTTTCAGTTTCTTTCTGTTACACCTTTTTTTTTTTTCCCCCTCTACTGATTCAATATAATTTAGCCTGTTTTTAACAGCAGCAAAAAAACCAGTGGAAATTAACATTTATCGGTCTCACCTACTGCAAATATCCACCTCCTCAATCTCCTAAGGTAGTTTCATGTTGTTACAACCTAAATGTTACATCCAGCTATTTTATATACCACGGTTTCCACATTCATCTCACACATCAAGCAAAACCATGAACCTTATCAGTTTTGTACATTACGTGTTTTTTCTTCCACGACAGATATTGTGAGCAGGCTGTCAAGTGGAAAGAAGAAAACGGTGAAAAATTTTAGAGTGTTCATTTTGCAGTATTTTAATTCTGAGAACTTCAACCATTTTCTGATGTATGTGAAGACAACTTAAGAGAAGGAATTTACACTGAAACATATGGTTAGAGTTGTATTTTGTGCTCTTGACTCGATTCTCCCTCTACAGTCTACAAGTTAATGTGAGTTCATCCTTTTGCTTCTAATGCTTGAGAGGGGAGGGGGGTTCTGTATTCTTAAAGGACTTCTAGAATCAAGAAAATGAAAAAGACAGTACTCTATTTTTTGCTAGCATAGTACGTAGGATTAAGAACTCTTTTTTCACTACACAGTAGCAAGGCAAGTGGCCTTCACTGTGTCCAAATCTTGGGAAGAGAATATCTGTCTTTACAAGAGGAGGGTAGGAAATGCTTTTCCTGTTATTCCTACGTTATTTCTATTCCTATGACCTTTACGGACATGAGAAAATTGTGTGGAAAGTTCTAGTTGTTAGCAGCTTTTTGGCGTGGCTTGAGATTTATAATCTAGGGACCCTGAGTATGTGTAGATGGATGACCACCTGCAATTGGTATTCCAAGGACTAGTGCTTACACATAGCTTTGATTAGATTATGTGGTTTTAAAATGCCCATGGCATTTTATGTTCAAATTTTTGCAGCATTTGTCTGTTTGGTTACAGTGAACCACTGTTAGCAATACAGAATTTTCCCTGCTGGGGAACTTTCCAATAATGGGGAAGTTTCCTAAAGAAGTAGGTGTACTTACATCAACATTTAAGTTGTCACATGAAGTCTTTTGACAGATAGTTCTGGTTTTTCCTGTCATTTTCATTTGATTGTGGCAGAAACGTGCAGCAGCAGTACTGAGGAGCAATTTGTACAGTTTAGAATATAATTTGCTTTTAAAAAACTTCCACAGATGTTGGAAGCTGGCAGGAGGACAGAAAAGACACTGTGGTAGGTACTGTAAGAAAAATAGCAAGCTTTAGTAAAGGACTTTGATTGATGTCAAGGTCTCAAACTATCCAGAGGATTCTTCTGCTCAGGGTAAAACAAGAGAAGGTTCTATAATGGTTATTGGAGTGGTTTTCTTTTTGCATGTGCACCTGGATTTGACCTGGACCTGCATTTTTTTCCCTCTGAAAGTGAAAAATTGAATACAGCTGCAAACTTTCTCAGTCTTGAGGAAATTTGTAAGTAGTAGTCATACTTCTTTTGTGTATTGTAAAGCTTGTTTTCCTCTACAGTGGGAGAAGGCATTCTAATAAGTGTCAGCAATTGTAGGACATAAACATGGGTCTTGGGACTATAAAAGCTAACTTGCTGTCTGTCTTCCAGGAGTTAATCAGAGCACCCCTCCTGGACATCATGCCAATAATTCGTTTTCCTGTTAAAAAGGTGGATAGGGGTTGCAGGCAGGAGTATGGGTATCTTTCCTGACTGTAGAGCACATACTGTTTGTTCCAAGCAGTGTACTAGTTCAAGCAGTCTGCTTTGTTATGAGCAGTCTACAGCCACTACTTTAAAACAAAACAAAACAAAACAAAACAAAACAAAAAAAAAAAAAAAAAAAAAAAAAAAAAAAAGGAAGAAAGTATTTTGAGTCTGAGTGTGCTGCAGCTCTGGTCATTCTGATAGGGGGAGTGCACAATACCCAGTCAGTCTCAGTGATAGGCTTGTCTCCAGAGTAAGGGTGATTATGGTACTTTTGTGTGATGGGTATACCTCTGTCTCGTTGGAGAAGCTTTACTTTGGAGCTTAGTTGGTGGTCTGGAGTGCTTGTTACTCTAGCAGGGGAATCATGATGGAGGCATACTGATGCATACACATTCAGAGAAACTCTTGGGGACCCACAGGATTGGGCTGCAATTTTCTAGTGCTTTCAAGGACATCACTTGTGGCTAAGGAGTAAGTCTGGCACCTAATTACTTTTTGAAGCCTAGGATTTATCAATCAGATCTTGCACCCTGAGAGTCTTCTTTGAATTATTCCTGTGCCTATTTTTAGACTATGCTTACATTGTTAACAATGTAATGGATTGCCTTCCTTTCTCAGCTCCATATGCATTGCTTGCTGCAAATCAGCCGTTGGGATCAGGCAGCAGCAGTCTGAGGAAAAGAAGTAACTTGAATCAAATTGTTAGAAGGAGTCTAGTTCCCTTAAGCCACAGCACAGTAAGGGCACATGTGTCTTATGAATTCAAGACAAAATTGTTTTTTCACTGTCATCTTAAAGTTGACAATCAGAGAAGGAAGGATGAAACATAAAAATTGTGAAGAATGGCAGTCAAGATAGAGTTTCATCAGTTAGGAAGTTTCATGAGCGTTACAGTTGTCTAATTTCTTATACAGATTCTGAAACTACCACTAGAAAATAGCTAAAGGCAATACTTCGTTATTTTTGTGGATGTTTATGGGTCCAAAATTAAAACTTTATTTAGAAAAAAATTACCATTTTCTGCGTTTAGGGCTTAAAATACAGACTTACCAAAAGCAGTGGGTGTGTTAAGATTAAATGTATGAGTCGATATTAATAAGCATTTTAAAATGTTAAAATGTTGTGTAGGACTATAAAGCCTATGTCAGTAAAGAGGGGAAAAACTTCTGACAGAAAAGTGAAATGACTTTTGTATTCAGATGTAAAGCAGCAGAAATTCAATGCAATAGATTCTGCTTGTAGATTGACTGGCTTTGTCACTGTTTTACAAAGGCACTACTGTGTGAATGGTTGATTCATAGTTGTTACTGCATAAATATATGTTATGAAATGAACCACCTCATGAATTGTTTTCACAGTATATGTAACTTTGTGAGCCTTCTGGTATGTACTGTGGGACCAGGGTAAAAAAGCAGGGTGTATTCACAGTATGTTAAAATAAAATGAACAGGTGGGGAAGAACCAAGTTCTATTTCCTGCACTGACAGTATAGAAAATTCTTTCATTCTCCTAATGGGAGCGACATTCCCTGCTATAGTTAGGCTACAACTGGGTATTTGTGAGTATTTATTCACTTATCAACAGATAATGATAAAGGATTTATTTCGCCATCTGTCAAGAACAGATGTTTAAAGCAAATAAAGTAATATGTTTTTCCTGGACCCACCCATTCAGGAAGATTTCTGCCTGATTATCTACTGGGTGCAGTTTCATCCTGTTCTTAAATAGGGTGGGATCCAGTGTCTCCTGTCCAATTCTTTGTGTGGATTGCTATGAAGTGTATTTGACAGTGCAACTCAGAAAATGAGTATTTATTTATATTTGTCTTATTTTTTATTGGTTTAGGTTCCATCTGCATCATGGGAAGGCCTTTGTTTTTGTATGTATTTTTATTCTACTGGCATTTCCTAAATGGTAAGAAGCCGTAAAAAGCAGTAGAACTATTTTGGTGTGTTTTCTTTCCATGTATAAGCACAGAAATGTTAATTTCTCCAGTTTTCCTTCAGCTGCTAGCATTTGAGGTTTTTTCCCTTAATGCTTTAAGTGAAAAGGTCTAAGCATAGCTTTACATTAAACCAGATGCATGTATTTTGATATGGGGCCAGGTTAAAATCCCTGTCAGTTCCAGCAGAGGCACCTTTTCAAACAAGGTACCATTAGCATTACACCAAAGGTTTTCTAGACTCTATCAGACCTGGGAAATGTTGTGTATTGTTTAACATTGTGCGTAAAAAACAATTGGCATTTATATAAAAAGAACATTCCCATTGCTAACACTTGCCTGTTACCACAACAGAGTTTTCTCAAAGCAACAGCTGATGGCTGTGCATATACAGTTCACTGTTTTTAGTACAGCATCACACTGTGTGTGTACACAAAGCAGGTGTCTGCAGATATGAGTGCCCATTGTGTGTGTATACAGCAGAGGTCTTGTGTTTTATCACATACTTGGACAACTACATACCAAAATGTTTAACTTTTCAGAACAGAGAATGTACTTTGGTCCTTAAAATTTCCTATGGATATGGTAAGACATGACTTTAAAGATTAGGTGTATTATTTAAAAACTAAGTTTTCTTCCAAATTTTGTTTTTCAGCTTTATTCACAGTTGAAGCTCCTCAGTCACTCTGCATTGTGGAACGTGGGAACAATGTGACCATGGAATGCACATTTCCAGTGAATGGGAAGTTAGAGTTTAGAGATTTAAGTGTCAGCTGGGATAAGAAAGATGAGTTGAAGCAGGTTTATGTACTTCACAAAGGAGAGGAAGACCTCAAAAATCAGCACAATGACTTTAAGGGAAGAATAAAATTGTTGAAAGAGAATCTGAACTTGGGACAGTCTGTCCTTCAGATCACTGACGTGAAGCTCAGAGATGCAGGAATTTACCGCTGTGTTGTTGCCTATGGGGGAGCTGACTACAAGACAATCCACCTGAAAGTTAAAGGTGTGTATGCTACTATCAGCGGTTCAATATTGAGATACTCTTAAAAGATTTCAGAGGAGATCCTGAAGTAAGATATATCTGGATTAGCAGTTAAAGAAACCTAATTGGAGACAGGGGCTGTCTGATGGTGCTTGCACAGCTGTGTAACTTAGGCTTCTGTTTAGGTTGAATCCGTGTTCTGTCCTTTAAACCTCCCATTACATGTAAGGTATCAGGTTGCAAATCATGTGTAGAGTACAAAGACCATAAAGCCTAATGAGCTTTCTAAACCACATCAAATTTGTAATAAATCCTGTACCTCCAGTTACAGACTCAATAGTATTACTTACCTTTCCTGTCAAAATCCAAGCTGAAACTTGACCCTGGGGGCTGGGGAAAAAGAAAAGGTGTCTTTCCTTTAATACAGGCTGTTCTTCTAGAATACAGGCTGTTCTTCTAGCTTCCTATTGGTAATGATTTTTTTCCCCCAATTGTTTAGCTCCTTACAGAATTATAAACCAAGGAGTGGTGAGCACAGGACACAATGAATGGAAGCTGACGTGTCAATCAGAAGGATACCCAGCAGCTGAAGTGATATGGCAAAATAGAAACTACGAAGATTTGACTTATAAGGCAAACACAGAATTTGAAACTGCAAATGACCAGTTGTATCGTGTGACAAGTACCCTCACAATCAAAAGTGGAATTGATGACATTTTTTACTGTATATTCTGGAATAAAGAGCTGCAAGAAAATACAACTGCCATTTTACACCTAGCAGGTAACACTTCTGAATTTCATTTATGGTAATACACTTCAAGGTGCTAATGTAATTTTGTCCCAGTCGAATTAGCTATGATTTGTTTCTTTTTCCAAATTTTGAAGAGGCTAGACAGAAATACCTGTGTCATTAAGTTTTGTTATTAATGTATACTTTCACCATACTAACATGTTCACCATGCATGTATGGTCAGAATTTAAAGACAGGGATTTTGTGTGACCTGCAGGTATCTGGAAATTGAGTCTAAATCTTTTAAAAGTTCCATTATTTGGAAGACATGTAACTTAGCATCTGAAAATTAAATCCTTCCATCTTCCAAGATTATTCTAGTTTGTTGATGATTACTGTCACATAAACTTAAACAATATGGTCTTTTCCTGCCACTACAGCCTTTGCTTTGAGCATATTTAAATTTAAGTACTTGTATACAGATTTTTTTTCCCTCATAAAGTCAAAATTAAAGGAAAATTCCTATATGGACAAGACTAATACAATTCCTAATTAAACCTTTTAACTGGGCAGCTCCTCTTCTGCTTTTGCTTTTGATTATTCTTTTCGGCACTGTAGCCTGATATGTTTTCAACCAGACAGGAGACCCAATCCAACTCAAAAACAGTATTTCTCTTTGTCAGACTGTCACTGAGGTCATTTCCCTGATGCAGTTCACCATCTAGTTTTAAGAACACCTGTGCAGTCACGCTTTTTGGACACAACAAGGGTTTGAAACAGCCGTGTTTAGAGTGAGAAAACCAAGTAATTCTTTCAATGGGCAAGTCTGATTTTAACAAGAAAAATATCTGGGATTCAAGGAGACCATTTACCCTTTCCATCTGGAGCAATCATTACCAGATGAAAAGAGCCTCTTTCTCAATTACGTTTTTCGTGTAATCCTGGGAAACTAAGCCTGATGTAACACTTTCACAAGCAGGATTCTGATGGGATCAAAGGCACTATCACATGGAATGCAGAGAACAGAGAAAAATATTAATATGTTCTATCTTCCCCCCGCCTTATTTGAAAAAAGTGTTATGTACATCATTAACACCTGACCTTAGACACAATCTATAAAGTTGTTATTATGTCTTAATTGCTCATAGCAAAAATAATACAATGAAAATGAAAGACAAAGGGAGGATCCTATGCAATTATGTAATGTCTTATCTCCCACCTGTTTTTCTTGAAGATTCAACTGATGGCATTCTCCAGACTAAGAGCAGACGCTTTGTTGGAGCAATTCTCATTGCAACTGCTTTTGTGGGATCAGTGCTTCTATTTCTGCTCTGCATAAGAAAAGGTATGCAAATTATTTATTTTAGAGTGTCTCAGTTATTAGCAATCTGCTTTGTTAATTCATCCTCACTGAGTGGAATGAGACAGTTTTTTACCATATAATTTATTTCTCTTTCTTTACTGGGCTTGAGTAGATACTAGCAAGTTGACAGAGGGAAACAGGTTATCAACCCCTCACAAACACCACTTAGCCATGCATGTTTGTTAATTTTTCTTATAGGTAAGGATGTAAGCAGTAAAATTAGTGTCTAACCTATTGCATCATCATCATCTTTTACCTACTGGAAATTGAAGGCTCCTCTTCTGTGTCTTCCTTTTTGACTGGGGACCAGAATGCTGGTAGCTGGTAGTAGGATACTGGAGGTTTTTTAGTGGTTCTTATTCTGCATTCTCTGAAATAGAGAATTTCACTGACCTGTGAGAGCACCTGTTTTTTTTTAAAGTGAATATTTCATTGATTTCCTCACTAAGTTTTGAGCTTTCTCAGTTCACTTCCTGAATTAATATTGGATATTTTCAGCATCACAGTATGTACAAAAGCTAAAGCGTTTGGCAATAATTTGTTTTCACTTGCTAGCTAACAAAAGAAAAACTTGAAGATATAATTTGTAGGTTGTCTGAGTATGAAAAGACTATAGCTAGCACCCAAAATAAAGGAAAAAAAAAGTTTTAAACTTGTTACTTAAACGGAAAGAAGTACTGTTAATTTCTTTTTCTTTCATAGGTTGGGTGGGGGAGGGGGGTGGCTTTTTAAAAGTCCTTAGAAAAGTATTCATAAGCTTAACAGGCTTGCAGGTGATTCTAACAGGCTGCAAGAGGACTGCAGATAATCCTGCAATTATAAGAATATACTTGCCCTAAGAACATAATAGGAATAGGAGGAGAACATGAAAGTGGAAGAAGGGACAGCAAAATCCTTGACTGCTCGAAAGAATCCCACTGGGGATTTCATTGAAGGTCAGAAGTTTCCTAGGTTGCTTGACTAAGATTTATTGTTTGTGTGTGTATGTGATAATGCACATCACATTAGCTTTCATATCTATCTATACACACATACACGTGTGAGTGTGTGTGTGTTTGATAAACTACAAGTTGATTCAAAAGCTAAACTGTAAGTTTACACTGTAAGTGACAAGAAGTTTTTATCTTGAATCCTAAGCTGTCCTGGGTTACTGGACAAGTGATTGTTTCAGAACAGAATCTTCCCAGAATGTGAGAATTTTTCCCCTCAAAAAGCACTGAGAAGATGATCCCCTTTCTGTTCCCTGTTTTCTGATATGTTCAAATTCTGGGTGAAAAGATGCAGTGGGAAACCATTTGAACAAGTATTTTCCAGTGATGTTAGTGCATAGTATCAATGGAGTTCCAGCTTAGAAACAAGAAAAGGAGGTTGGAAAGGAAACCAACAGATTGGGAGTACTGAAGAATTTATT
Organism: Ammospiza nelsoni; assembly: GCF_027579445.1. Classification (NCBI taxonomy): domain Eukaryota; kingdom Metazoa; phylum Chordata; class Aves; order Passeriformes; family Passerellidae; genus Ammospiza; species Ammospiza nelsoni. The sequence goes on along the minus strand of NC_080669.1, from coordinate 42,117,149 downwards.
TTAGAGTTTTGGAAGAAAATTAGTATTTTGAGAACAAATGTAATGTGTTATTACATTTGTAGTGTAATGGGCTATGTAATGTGTGCCCCTCCCACCAATGTGTTTAAGCTCCTCAATAGATCTAAGGCAAGTATTTTGGGTTGTTTTTAATTTGTTTTTTTTGTTTCAGCTAGAGCAAATAAGGGCAACAGAACACCTGTGGCGAGTCCATCAATAGCAAGTATGTACATACGACATAAATCTAGCAGAGCGTGATTCTTGTGGAAATAAGAAATTCTCTTGCTTGAGAATTAACTTTGTAATGGTGACAACCAAATGGAGATTTAAATTCTATTTTATAATGCTTTCTACATTTCATTTACATAACAACTATAAATTACAATTGAAGAATGGCTTTTCATGACTGTGTCATCCTTTCAAAAGGAATGAAAAGCATACTTGTTCCAGGAACTGATGCACTCCTGATATGCACAAGAAAAGGACAGAGCAGTATATTGTGTTTTGGAAAGTCTGCAATAGGATGGGACAGGCTCCCTGGAACGTAATAGCTCTGAATGGCATCACATCCTGATGTGCAGACTTTTTGCTGCAATTTGAACTGTGTTGGCACATTCCTCTGTTTTTTCCAGTATCATAGCATGCGTTTGGGGGTCTTTGTCACAACATTCGTGACAGAGAGTTTGGCCCCGTTGAGAGAAACTCAGGGAAGCTTTAGTTTCTGTGTTGATATTGATGCTATTTACTATGAGCAAAGCTTAGTGGAAGGCCAGCACCACCATGACAGGTGCTATTGAAGGAAATGAAGAAAAGAGACTTAATATTTACAGCAGGAGAGAAGAGATTAAAATCCTTTTGCTGCCTGTCAAGATGGTTACTGGCTGACTTACTTTTAAGTTGTGGTATGGGTATTTGGAGACCACCACAAATTAAATTGCTGTGTGAAAATTGGTTCATGCTGGCTATTGGCATTTTTCTGAAGAAAAGCTCTCTTGAGAGTACTTGCTCAAACAGAAACAGCCTTTACTGCTAATCTCATCCCTTGCTCTACATTCAAGTCACTCTAGATCCTGAGTGGCCTGAGGTGGCAGTTTCTAACACATATCTATCACTATAGGAAAAGTTTAAGCTATGCTCACTGCTGCGTGTATATATGTCCTTTGCTTACAGAACTTGCAAAAGATAAGGATACACACAGCTGCAGAGATGCTTCTTTTGAAGACAGAGAGCTGAAATGTAAGTATAAATGATGAAGGAAAAATTAGTAGCAAATTTTACACAGCATAAACCATCCTGGTCACTGGAGCATTGATTAAGGACTGGTTTATTTAGCCTCTTGTTTCAACAGACAGAGCCTTCAAGAAATAATACAGCTTTGCATTCTGTGTCTTACAAACTCACCATCATAACTCATTGTGTACTGTTCTTTACATCAAAGAATGAATCTAGTTTTTAAAATAGAAAGATATACGAAGGAAAATATGATGTGGAGATATATAAAACCCCAAACCAGTCGCTTTTCCCAGCTTGCACTTTTGCTATAGAAAGAGCTGTTCATGCATATCTGTAAGGGTGGTGGTGGCAGTGAAGGAGGGGACAGGAACCTGTCACAGCTACTTGAGCAGGTCTCAAGCTGTACGATTTGCTCTCAACAAAGCAAGAAAATATATGAATCAAATATCTCAAATCTGTGAAATATCCTATGGTGTGGAACAGGAGGGTGAAATTATTGAAGTTTTTCTCTCACTTTCTTGCTGACTTCTAAAGCACTTCAATTAATTGCATCCCAAATCCCTCCCTGCTACACTTTACTACAGTAAACTTACAGGTAAGCCTGCTGGTCCTGCAGGTGTAGATCTCCAAGCACAAGAGTTAGGGTCTGGGGATATACCACTGGGAATACTCACAGAGGGAGCACTAAAGGTATTTAAAAGAATTTTAAAAGGTTTTGAAAGAAAGGGGGACCTGAGCAACAGCAATCTCACTGTATTTGCTAAAGAGCACTTCCCACACTGTTTTATGTTTGAACTACCACTTTTATTTACTTCCATGATCATCTTTTCCTGTTTGATCTTTTTAATTAATTTAATTTTAGATGAAGGAAACTTTTTGGTACCTTCATACTCTAGGAAAGGCATGCAAAAAGTGTTCTGTGCCTTCATCATTTTGTAATTTGATAATTTTTTCATGTAATTCTTCCTGTTACAGATATGCAAATTGAGAAGACCTAGAGAGAACAGGGGAAGACTTTTTCCCTCTGTTGTGAAGATTTGTCAGCTCAAATGTTCTGTGTTCTATATACTGAAGGGGATATTATTTTTTTGTATTTATTGTGTGATGGCAATCTTCTATATTGTTGTAACACAGGAAAAAAATTAATGAAGTTAAAAAAATTATTATAGCATAAAAAATATTGAATAGATTCTGTATATGTGACTAGATAGTGAGGTATTTATTTAAACATCAAAGTTTCTACCTTCTCAAGTTTAGGCAAATGTGTCTTTCAAAGATTTCATTTAATTAAATGTATCTTTCAGGTAAAGCACTTTAGGTCTATGACCATCATGAATTTCATAGCTAGCTCTTGATAGGTCGTCTTCTGAACCTTTTTTTCTTCCTTCTTCACCTGAGCTCACAATTTCTTGCACATAACTGGTTTTCCATAGTTTAAAGAATCTTTTCAATACTTTGATCCTCATAAAAGGTGCAACAACACAAATTGCCATACATGCAGGGCATTTTCATTATTAAAATACCAGATGCTCTCAGCTAAGCCTGAAAAAGATGATTTAAAATTCTTGGTAATTATGGTTTGGAAATTAAATAATACTAAGCTTTTTGATATTTTCTTTGAAAAGCATCGTGGGCTTTTAATTTCCTCATGATATTGCTGGCACTACTTGGTTACTGCTCACTGTCTTCTGATTTACAGTCTGGGGATAATGCAATTCTTTGGACATTTAGGAAAAACAGCCCTTGCTTTAGATTATCATTTTGTTTTCTTGGGAATGGGAAAAGGAAAACATACTTACTTCTAGGACATGAAATAACTGCACATGTGATTACATAGAAATGCTGAAGTAACCTGTTCTTGGTTCCCATTTCACAAGTTATTGTTGTCTATATTTTGCTAAGTGCCTAGCTTTTTGTGGGGGGGATCATACACAGGTGAAAAAAATTATTACAATGGTATTCACAATTGTATTTTTTTAATAAAACATGTTTTGCTTTTCTTGTGGTTTTTCCTGCTTTCCTTAACCTGTCAGCAAGTAGTGTAAGCTCTATTTGCGTATTTCTGAGAAAAAACAGTATCTAAGGATTAGGTGTAGGAGAGAGCCTACAGCCATGACATTCCTCTAATGGCTCCCACAAAGAACAGATGGCAGAGAACTGGAATCTCATTGGACTCAGATTTTATTTTTAATTTGAAAATAAATAATGTATTGTGCAGTCCCAAGAATGTGGACACAGTCCTCATTTGTGAATGCCAGGGCTTCACTGCTGGCAGTATTCAAAGTAGCTAATGCAAGGTTGTGTTTAAAAATCTGAGAAAGCTGTCCTCTTTAGTAGAATAGAGAAATGTCTGTCAGAATCATAATGGGGTTGGTCAACCACAGTTCAGTAAAATAGTTACTACAGAGTCATTTCCCTGATTCATTGCAGACCTTGTGTATTCTGATACTGATTATTCCCATTTGACTCTTCAAGGTTACCATGTGAACTTGAATATCTCCTCCTGCTTCCCAACATGCTTTTTGAATCTAGGTGTCATTGAAGGTGATAGCCAAATTTTAATTATTTACAGAGAGGTTTTTGAAATATCAGGGCCATTTGTAGACAAAGTACTGACTCAGCACAAAAATATACAATCATATCACCACATAAATAATTCCCTTTCCAGACAAGATAACCTTTTCACTTTCTACTTCCTGTTTGGGACTGGACAGCTGTGTGCATTTTACAGTAAAAGTGAAGAAGTCTCCTCTTGTTAGTTCTTATAAACCTTTGCAAAGCAGTGCTTGCTTTGTGTTATGGAACTGAAGTTAATGTCTTTATCAAACTCTACTCTACAGCAGGAACTGTTACATTTCTCTTTTCCCAGTAGGAGAAAGGGCAAGTTACTGTTGAAAGTGCTGTATATCAGATGAGTAAGATAATGAAATGAGGGGATAAAATTAGAAATTCTTTAGCTGAACCCTAACTTCTAAAATGACAGTGATTGAATTCCTGAGTGGTTGATGGGAAGCATAAAATTTTGCTACTTCTTTAGAAAAGCAGGACATGAGGCAAATAACAGGTAAAGCAAAAAGCCCTGCCCTTACTAAATAAGCTCTCTTTTATATTTCTCTGAAATACAAGGCTGAACTTGTCTAATCTTATTTTAGAAATTAAGCTTTTAGTAGAATTTAAGTTTTGTGGCTTCACTTTTATGAATACAGGGAGACAGGCCCACATGTTTATCCTTCAATGCCATAAGTGGTTTCAGGTAAAGTACTTTCTGCTCATTACACAGGGATAATACATACCAAAGTGAAAATAGAGCATTTAGTTCATGAGAACTAGGTAAGTGGAAATCCTTCCTATCCTAAGACAAAAAATGTAGTTAAACACTATAAGTGTAATAACATTTTTTCCTTCCATTAAAAACATTTGCATGATGCTTCAGTGTTTTTGGATATCTGGAAGACAAAATACAGCAGCAAGCAGGAGCAGACTTAGCTTCAGTAAGCTGCATTTTACTTCCTAGTAGCCAAGCATTATTAGATTTTCAAAAGTGCTCAGAAAAGCCTGGTTCATGTGCACAATCAAAATTGGCTTATTGGTATTTCAGTTCAGGACTCATTTATTTTACAAATGTAACAATGAACCAGTGTGGTGGCTTGCTTTGTGATGTGGCATTTAATTTTGTAGAATATGAAAGCTATTGAAAATTACAATTCCAATAAAGATCTAATAATATGAAAAATAGAATCATTGCTGTTGACCTGCACAGCTTTCCATGGAGCAGAACTGCAGGACTTTTGACTGTGTCCCTTTTCCCCTTAGGTTAAAAAAATTCCAATGGTACATCATTCAAGCATGGGCTAGACAGGAAAACAACAGAGGTGTTAAGAGTGGAATTTCTGCTTTTGCAGACCTTAACCATAGGACCTCTGTTTTTTTCAGCATATTGTCCCAGATTCACTGTCTCTCTCTCTCTCTCCATATTTTTCTGGCTCTGCAAGTGTATGATTGTCCCAGGCAAGTCAGATGCTACTGGGTTCTTGTGATGCCCAAGACAAGTCACTGATTCTTGGGCGATTTCACTGAGCTGACTCCTTGTTCCAGTATGGGAACACATGAAGAAAACATACTGTAGGCAGGACTAGCTCAGAATGAGCAGAAGATGGTGATGGTGATCGTGAAGTAACTTTGGTGTTTCTTTTCTGTCATCCAAATCATTGACTTCTGCCAAAGAAGTCATTGGAGCTCTTCCGGGAAAAGGTGAGACTACTCGTGAATTACTTTGTGTGACGGGGCTACACATGATAAGCTTACTGAAGAAGAATAAAGTAATGTAACAGTGGTTTTGTTGAGCTAGTTTGCTCTGCACTAGGCAGCAGGAGACATAATTTCATAAATCAGTCTGGAACTGTGAGGCAGGCAATCATCATACCTCTTCCCAAACCAGCTAGGATTTGCAGGAGTAAAGCCACAATCATTTTTTGTGTTGAGGTAGAGCACAATTCTCGCAAGCAGTGAGAATCTAATAGGAGACAAAAGAGAATGTGTAGCACAAACACATCACAGAATCACAGAATCACAGAAGTTCAAGACTGGAAGAGACCTATACTGTATCTCTTTTATGTCTCTCACTCATTATGACATCATAAATTAAAATTCACTCATTATGTCATCATAAATTAAAAGATAGAGTGATGAAAAATGAAAAGATGTGTCCATTGATAAAACTGTTTGATAGAACAAAATACTTTTATATTGGAAGGAGATCTATCAGTCACCTAATCAAATCTTCCACTCAAAGCAATGACATCGTAAAAACAATTGCACAGGCTTTGTCTTGTAAAGTTTGGTGCATTTGTAAGCATGGAGATTCACAACCTCACTGAAGTGTTTGATTAGCCTCCTAGTGATTTTTGTTTTTTGGTAATAACATCAACCTAGATAAAAATTAAGAGGAAATAGATTCTGCAAATATTAGGTAATTGCATGATGAATTCTTGTAAAATTCATCTGATGAAAGTAAGAAAATGTAACTTGATGAAGGTACAACAGTCCTAGTAAATGCAAGTTCAGATGCCAATGCTGTACACTGCTTTAAATGATTATAAACCCACTGAAAATCATGGGCATAATCAAAAACAGAATTTGAACACATAGATTTTACAGAGTGATTTGTATAATTTTGTTGGATGCGTGCACATTCTCAGCAATGCAGAGAAATGACCTCAGTGTACATTCAGCATGAAACTGAAACTAACAATGTCCTGAGAAAAGTCCTTTCAACAGAGTCAGGTTTTCTATGACATAAAGATCAGCCTACAAGCTGAATAAGATCAGCCTACAAGCTGTGCTATTGGTGCATGTTATACACTGTCATACGACTTGGGTAGTTTCTGCTATTGTGCAAATAGGATAGAGTTTTGGGAATCTTTGCTGTTACATGAATCAGATTGCAATGACCTGCGTAAAGATCTGATGTGAGTATAACACTGATAAAATGCAAATTGATTTTTCCTGTATTTCTGGCTGATGGATTGAGGGTTTTTTCCTAGATTCTTAAGATTTACTTAATTTATTTTCAAAATATTACTGGGATACAGAATCTGATTGTGAATGAAAGACTGGATAAGTTCCAGATCTTAAAACACAGGTCCATATAAATTTCTAACCCTGATGTTTTTAGAAGTTGAAATTCTCTTACAAATCTATCTTCTCTCATAGGCAAAGGCAGAGGAGTGGTGCTGGTGAGCCTCTTCAGCTTGTACATGAGGATGTAGCTCTTAGTAAATATTTCATCCTGAATTTCAGGGAGGATTTGAATGGAGAAAAAAACCTCTGTATATATTTGTATCTATATATTCCTATTTACATTCTTTCAGTTGTTAGTAACATACTACCTGCAGGTTGTTTTGATTGTACAGCAAGTCTGGAGACTTTCACCTTCTGCATCCCACAAAAAGCATAGGCTATGAAGAGGAGAAGTTCTTGTGCCTCTAAGAAGTCTTTCTTTCTGTAGAAGCTAGAGATAAAAAAGAAAATTTGCAGTGTATCATGCCAAAATGTCAGTCTGTATTCAGTAATGCTGCTAAGAGTGGAAAGGCTCTGAAAAGTTCTATGATATACGGAACTGCTTTTTAAATGTAACAAAATTTCACCCCAATTCTATCCTAGTATCTACAGAAAAAAAAAAAATTAGCTGTATTAGAATGATCATATTTGTCATGGAACAAAAAACTGACAGTGGAAAATATTCAACAGGTGACAGTTAAACAATGCAGGGAAAGTGAGAATTCGCAGATAATGTGAGCAAAGGAGGAAGTGAGAAATTATATATCTTCATCTGAAGGCTGAAGGAAGATGGAGAGCAGACTGAAATTATGCAAATAGGCTGTCACGTGTAAACATCAGGGACAAACCAATTGTCCCAACAATAAATTGCCTGTGTGGTGAGATGGGCAATAAGGGACTGCAACGAGTGTGCAAAAGACAAAAAGAATGGCAGGTGAGGTGGTATTTGGATAAGGCAGGTTTGAGAAAATAAGAACAAGAGATTATGTCCACAAAATATACTGAGACAGGCTGAAGAAATGGCCTTGGAACAAATTTTAATATGTATGGTTAGGATTTTTTATTAAATTCCTGAAATAGAAAATAAGTACCTTCTTTCTGATGGTGAGATACAGAACAGTTGTAGTTTGTATGAGTATCTAATGCTTGTTTTTTGTTTATTCTCTTGTTTATTTTCTGACCTAGTATTTTTAAACTTTTTTCTTTAATTTTTTTTGTTTCTTTCTTTTTTTTTTAAACTAGATCCTTCCACAGAAAGTAAAATCAGTTTAGCCTTTTCATGAAGATGTCAAAAAGTGGTGTCTTTTTGCACATGTGAGAGTGTTAAGAGGAAAGCTGTTGAAAAAACTTGCTTCCATGCAAGTTTTTGCAAAATGTACAGAAGGCAGGGGAGTTTCAGTAACAGAAAAAGACAAAATAATCTGTGACCGGGACTATATAATCTTTTGCTGTGTACATAGGTGCATGAGAAGATAGTCTCTTTGAGAAAAATAACTCCATTTCACACAAGGAGAGTCAAATGGAGCCAAGTCAGATTCCTGTTAACACAGCTGGATTGCTTTTGATTAAGATGAGTTTGTAATTTTGGATTATTTCCAGAAGGCACTGTCCTGTGCTTAGTATGGGTACTAGCTTTGCAGTACAATTAGACAGAGAGTGCAGAAGGAGAGGGATTAGGAAAAGCATAGTCATTAGGAAAACATAGCTGATCTAGGCTCACTAATGTTGCAGAGTCTGTCAGCAGAGGAGGAAAAACATTGAATGTAGGAGTGAGCAGATCAACTGCAATATTTGTATTTCAAATCTGTAACAAAGTCTACCAGCTCAAGATGTCTCAGGTTGCAAGACCGCTAGCAAAACCTTCTTTGCAGAAGTGTACAAGGCAGTTTGTGTGGAGGTGAGCACTGGCCAACTGGCCAGCCTGGTGATATTTCCATCCACCCAGCTCCCAGCCGTGGAGTTCAATGTCCCCACTTCTCTCTGTGTTGTAAAAACAACTGTATTTTACCTGCTACAACCCAGCAGGATCACATCAAAAATGCTGCCAATGGGACACCTTGGTCTCAGGGAAATATGATTCAAAGAAGGGTCTGTCTACCATAGCCACTTAAAAAGAACCAAGTACCCCTTCCTTAGTCCTTTAATAGTTTGGTATTCCAGAGTGAAATCTGAGAGATTATTGTGAACTTCTGTGTTGATTTGACTCCTGCTTTAAACCTGGAGGAAAGCCAGTGTGCTTGAAAGCTTGTTTAGCTTTTCCAGCTGGTCTGATTATTCTATTAGAAGCTATGGGTCTAAAAAGCTCACCTTACTTAATGCTGCTAAATTTCATTATGTAGACACCAATTGTGTTTACTGTTCTAAATCATCCATTTGCTAGAAAAAAAATATTTTAATAGCTGAAACAATGTTTCTGGGAAAGGGTTTCCCATTATTTATTAGACTATAAGGTCCCTGTGTCAGTGACTGTGTCTCTGGTTGTTTTGTTTAGTGAACAGCACAGATTCTCAGGATATTCAGGATCCTTTGTTAAGCTTGTGTTGAGAATAATCATAGAACTACAGAACCATAGAATGATTTGAGTTGGAAGGAAACTTTAAAGGTGATCTACTCCAACCCCCCTGCCATGTGCAGGAGCAATCATAGCAAGGGTACTAATCAAAGGTAGAGGATCTTACGTTAAGATGCTTCTTTTACTTAAGAAAAGCATTATGACCTTTCATGGATGAAAACAGTAGGATTTAATTTACATTACTCAGATGTGGGTTTCAACTGTTATTACAGAGGAGTAGATTGCAAAATATTCCGTGATCTTCATGTTCCTTTGCTTAAAATACTTCTTGTAAACTTAACATTACGAACATTGTGAGAGTTGTCAGTAATGCCAAATCAGTCCTTACTCTTACCACCAGACTGGTGCGAACTTCAGTTCCCAACGCACTGTGGTAAAAACACACAGGAGTGTTTTCTGAAAATAACAGTAAATAACAATAAACACATACCAAAGAGGTCTATACAAAGCACAGCTACTTAAATGAGCTACCCAAGCTTTTGCTCAAGAGCTTGACAGTTTAAACATGTAGCAGATTGATGTTCATATTTTGCCACCTGTTTCAGTTCCTGAGAGCATCCTTGTAACATCCAGTCAAGATAAGCACCTTTTCACTTCTGTCTGTAGAATGGAATAAAATCTATACAGTATTTTAAAAATTTAATCATATAGTTGTATGGAGCTTAGAGCTTGTACAGTTTGAAATGGGAGTCTAAATTTTCCGAAGGAACAAGAAATATCCTTCTCACTCCTTAGAGAAGGATTTTGGACTACCACTAAAATTTTTGTAGGAAGTAAGGCCAAAAATTACCAAATTTTTTTTAGACAACTGTTATAAACCCTCTGGATTAGTGAGCTGGGACCAGGGTTAAAGTTACAGGCATGATCAACTGAATGAATCAAGAGGAGAAAAATAATACTTAGTATAATTTCCATCTTTGATGGAACTTCAGTAATTTATTATCATTACCATCTGGATTTCAGTCAGCATTCACTAAGAAAATTTACCATAATATATTGCTTGTGGCCCAATGAAGTCAAATATGGGTTTCAACTTTATACTTTCAGTAAAAGCTAAAAATCTGTACAAAAAGAAAATAAATATTGTATTCCTCATTTTCCTTGATCGTTGTCATACTTTTGTTTTCATTGACATGTTCAAACTTTTTGTCTTGGGCCCCAAATCTTCACTGAAACTATTAAAACTCTTAAAAATCCATGATGATCTTTAGATGTTTGATGTGATGCTTTTTACCACCTCAATTATCCAAGGTTTTTTCAACTTAACTCTCATAATCACAGAGCACTGTGTGATAACTTGCTTTTTCTTCTGCAGATTGGTCTGGGAAATCAATTTACTGACTCCATCTGAATTGCTCTTGAAATGTCATGCTACTTCATACTGTTCTCAGAAGTGTATTTTCCTCACTTTGCTGTAAGATGCATTAAGTACTAATTTTTATGGCACGGTGTTCCTTCTTTTATCCCTGTGAATTTGTAACAAGCATATGATGAATACATTTTAGAAGTGGCCTTTTTCTTAACAGAAAAACAAAAGACTTTTGCATAAGCTTAGGATAAGTTAGGATAGTTGTGTACAAGGGACTGTTGAAGAGCAGGCCATGACATGTGTTTTATGAAGAGTAGGGAGAACATGAGGGCTATTCTGTAACATCATGAATGATTGGTAGTGCAAGCTCAGAAGAAATCACCTTCTAGATGCTGGTGCAGGCTTTTCTATGGAAGTGTGTCAGAGCCACATGATGAAGGTGCATGGGTAAATTGCACTGAGATTGCACAACAGCTTGATGTCTGCTTGTGAGATTATGGAAATAAAGAAGGATGCCTTCTAATACAGATCCTTACTGACAAATCCTTGATATTTCTAATACACATCTGTGCTAATAGATCTTTGATCTTTTTAATACTTCCTTCCTCCTTCCCACAAGCATTCTATGACTGCTTTCAGTATCCCAAGTTAAAATGTTCTAATATTTGGTTTCTTTTCTGTATTTATGTGTAATGCTTTTCTAAAACTAATCCCTCTGGTCAGACAAGATTTTCTTGATATGTAATAATTATGATTATCTGCTGGGGCAGATTGTGTATCTTCTTATTTTTACTATCAGTAATATGTATATTTTTTAAAATACTATCTCTTACATTAAAAAATAAACATCTCTGCATTTTCAATGTACTGTAGATGATAAAAAGAGAGCAGAATACCTAAAATGTCTCACATAAGGTTAATACAAGGATCTAAATATTGATGAGAAATAGTTTCATTCTTCATTCAGTTCTTTCCCTTATGTCCATCTTCTAATAGGTAAGCTGTGTGGAGAAGTGAGTGTAGTAGGAGACTGAGGATGGTAAATAGTAACAGTCTTTACTTCTGCATCTGGAATATAGAGATACTGATGGTATCTCTTTCTCACACAGCCATAGTAATTATGATTCATCATGTATTAAATGCCTCTGATAAAGGAAACTAGCTTTCATTTACATATAGTAAGTCCGCTTACAGTAGTTTGCATATAAACCTTTATTTGTTACATCATATCAAAAAGTCCCATAATTTTGGCTGCTAATTTGCTACGCTTTGAGCCTCGCTTTCCAAGATACTGAAAGCTCAAGGGTAGAAACAATGAGAGAAATGCAGCACCTGAGAAAATTGGAACCAGAATGTTTCAAGCTGAGCCCACAAAAGAATAGGGAAGTAAAATAAAACCCCTCCTCCAGTAAGTCTAGCTCTGGGGAAGTCTAAAATTGCTCCTTCCCTTCTTTACTTCCTTGTAGCTTATTTCTGGATCTTATTCACTATTTCTTTTCAGATTATACTACATGTTAACAAGCTTTATTCAAAGTAATTCTTCTGTCTTTTCTATTATCTCATTAGTTTTGTTATGATTTTTGCCTCTGGTGCTTCTTTGCTGTTTGGCGTTTTTCCTCTTTTTTTAGTTATGTTGATCTGTATACAATAGTATGAAAAATATGTGATAGTTTGCTTGCTACTGGAACACAAATACATTCACTCTAAAACTGTACTTTTCTCCTTTTGCATTATTCCAGGGATGATGGTTTACTATCAGTAATACAAGGCAATTTGTACACATCAGACATTGCCATATGTAAAATGAAAGAATAGCAGCAGTAAGTCTTCATTCTAATCCTTTCTGAAGCAAACTTCAATTTACCCATCCTGAGATTTCCACTGCCTAACAATGTGTTCCAGGTATTTCCTGGTCTTTAGGTTTAAGGCAATAGGAAACTGCAAAATACCCCATGCAAGGCAAAGCTGAAACAAAAGCAGGGTTAAAAATCTTGTAAACTAGATCATGTGTAAGTACGGACAGTTATAACATCTGCTTGTGTTTGTTCATGAATCTCTCCTACATGGGCAAAGTCAATTGCAATTGATTATTATTTGTGGATAGTAAAAAATATAAAAGCATTTCCCTGTCAGACTATTTGAAACTGCCTGCAAGCTACAGATTCTGAAAATGTCATGACTGAAGTTGTGGAATTGTTTCATTTCTCTTTATTGCCACTGTTTCATTGCCATTGGTTCATGTTCTTTGTGTGTGCATGAGTTGCTCTAATGCAGATTTTCCTAGTTTCTGCTGGTAGCCTGGAGTTTGTTTCTTTTTTTGCTGTTTATGAGCTGTGATGGATTTTAAAGGCTAGCATGGCTCTGATCTGCCTCAGCAGAAGGTAGTTGTTGCATGTTCTAATGCAATTCTACTTTTATTTCAGATCTACCTGAGAAAATGTTCCAAATCCTCACAATACTGTTGCTGGAAACACAGATCTCCATGGTATCAGGTAAGAGAGAAACTCCTTTTCAGTTCCACTAACAGAACTAATGCAGCTTTTAGTATGTGGGCTTCAGCACCCCTCCAGCAATACTTGCATGAACGGTCAGTAATGTCTGGAGCCTCTGCTTTCCATGTTATAGAAGGCACAGGCACTGACTGAGCACAGGACAGGTGTCTGTCACTTTCCAGAGTCAGAGTTCTTTAACATATTGTGTATTGGCAGCTGAGATGTCCAGCATCAGTGGCATGGCTGTGAGAAGGAGAATGACCAAAGCAACCAATGCCCACTGGGAAGTGTGAGATGGCATAAAGTATAATCATTTGTGTTCCCCTGTCCATGCCTGTAGCAGAAGCAGCTCGGCTAAAACCCAGAAGGAGCTTGGCACTTTTTCACATAATTTTCTCCCTTGCTACAGTTGCATGGACTTTTCTTCGCAGTGTCACTACCAACCCTTCCAAGTGCTCCTGAATTGTCTACCAATACGCAGCACAACCAATATGAAAGTAGAAACAAAGTATATTGAATGATGTATTAGAAATAACCATATCAAGTTCACTTTAAAATAGCAACCTAATGATAACAATATTAATTTCAGATTGGGTGAATGGCTGAGATTATTTTCATATATTTTCTGTAATACTGTTGCACATATCTGAGAAAATGTGTGAGATCAAATGATACTCACATGGTTCCAGGTTTGTGGAGACTGCAATTGCTACATAGCAATTTTGAGCTATACACATTTATCCAATGCAACTCCATTTAACAGGAACTACACTGGTATTCCTTTTTGTAAAGGATAGAGAAATTAGATTTACAATTTCCACAATTAATTGTTGCTTTTACTACAACCTTAGAACATGTAACAGACCATATCAGAGTTTGATAAAAATGGTCCCTGTGTAACCACTGGCCTAGCCTTAAGTAACTCAAAAAATGCAAAAAAACCCCCAAAACAAACAAAACTCACCACCAAAAACTTGTTCACTCTGACCTCATCTTTCAGATTCCATAATCAATACAGAATATAGATGATTTGCTATTATTACTATATGGTAAAAATATTAGTGTGAATATGAACAAAAAAATGCTTAAAACTTTTAGTCAAATCAGTAGCCATATACTCCTGGCTGTGTGACACAGTTTTGCCCAACTTTAAAAAAAATCAGAACATATTTTGATGAAACAAATGAAACTGTTCTCTTTTCCATACATAGCTTTATTTACAGTTGAAGTTCCTCAACAGCTCTACATTGCGGAGTATGGGAGCAACGTGACCATGGAATGCAGATTCCCTGTGAATGGCTCAGTGGATCTAAGACTTCTGACTGTTGTTTGGGAGCAGAAAAGGCAGGGCTTGTTGAAATCAAAAGAGGTGTACACATTCCGCAATGGGAACACACTCCATCCGTCTCAACATCCTGATTATGTAGGAAGAGCATCACTTCTGCACAGTGAACTGGAGCTGGGACGAGCCATCCTCCAGATCACCAATGTTAAGATCACAGATGCAGGATCATACCTTTGTCTCATTGACTACCAGGGTGTGGACTACAAGTACATTGCTTTGGAAGTAAGAGGTGAGTGGTTAAATTAAATGTAATTGTATACTCATTGATATGTCTCTACTAAATTCCCACAGGCTTGTAGAAATTGGTTAATCTGAAGGAATTTGTTGCTAGTTGTCCCACTAAGACTTTGTGCTCAGCCCCCAGCTGAACCAAAACAGTTGTCTTAGTGGTGGCTAGCATTTCAACAGCTGAGCTCCTCCCGGGGCACCTGCTGCAGGGGAGGGACACCATCTGTTGTCCTTCTGTCCTTCTTTCTACAGCCTTCTTCTCCAGTGCCACCACCTCCCTCCTCTCCTTTGATCCCCTTGTTGGGCCACCCTCTGGTCATTCCAAAAAGTTTCTCAGAGATGCTCTGATACACTTTTGAATCCTGCTGCAATGACCCAAGTGGCAGGGGATTCCCCAAGTGACTGCATTTCCCAGAGCAAGGACGTGTGATTTTCTGTGTTCACTGAAGCCAAATGGGCATTAGTAATAAACGTATATGTTATGGAAAGTAAGACAGACTAGATCTTTGAAAGATTTTTGGTGTTTCCTACTAGTTGCATGGCTGTGTGATGCAAGGCAGCATTCATTTTCCACCCAGATATTTAAATAAAAATATTTATCAAATGCAAAATGGACACAGACATTCTTAAGACCCACATTAGTTCCTATTAAAGGCAATTTTTTTCTAATATGATGAAAATATTACACTGTTTATAAGCTACGGTAAAACAAACATGAAATCAGGCTTTCTGAAAATAGCATATTCCAAATGTGAAAATAAGAGTCCCATAAGATTCCACTTGTCTCTTCTATCTTAATAAATCATAAATTTAGTGCCAACTGCTGCCCTGCATAAAGTACTGAAGTGTGTTCTTTTGCTGTAAGCATGGTAAGGATTGAATAATCCATTTTGCATTGTTCTACAAAACATTCTTCATAATTTTAAATAAGTGTTCCACAGATATAGCCAGAGACAATGCATAGGATTAAAAGGAAGCAGGGAAAGTGAAGTGGGAAAATCAGTGTTGTTGCATTCAACAATTTCACTCAACAACTTCTCATGCAGCACCTTACAAGAGAATAAATACTCAAGTAATGAGAATACCAGGTGAAGACAAGTTTGTTTTTATGTGCCAGTCAGAAGGCTTTCCTCTGGCAGAGGTTTTCTGGCAAAATGAGAACTTCAATCTCAGCGGATCTGCAAATACCACCTATACACTGACTGCAGATGGTCTCTACAATGTCACCAGCATCCTGACATTCAAACCAAATATGAGTGAGAACTACACGTGTGTCTTCTGGAATAAAGAACTGAATGGAGAAACTTCAGCTCACTTTTCCACTTTAGGTTTGTATGACCTTGAACTTGTTCATGGCACTGTTCATACATACATCATGTGCTATGCTCCATCACTGGA
The DNA here is from genome assembly GCF_027579445.1 of Ammospiza nelsoni. Lineage (NCBI taxonomy): Eukaryota > Metazoa > Chordata > Aves > Passeriformes > Passerellidae > Ammospiza > Ammospiza nelsoni. Next base: position 42,101,016 of record NC_080669.1, on the reverse strand, counting down.
GTTCAGTTCCAGAAATCAGTGTAATATTGATTCTTGGTAAACTGAACTAGTCACTATTATTTGTGTCTTTGAAGTCTCAGCTAGCTTCCACTCCAACAAACCAGTCTGTATTTTTCTGTATATTTTAATTTTAGAGTAGCTTTCCTTATTTTCCTGCCAATACAGAGGGAATTTTTTCAGCTGCATGGGCATCTTCCCTGATAGTCTCCTACTTAATTGTTCTATCTAGCTGTCTACCTTGACTTCAGCAAGGCTTTTGACACTGTCACCCCTAATATCCTCATGGCTAAGCTCAGGAAATGTGGGTTAGATGAACAGGATCAAGAACTGGTAAATTACAGAGTCCACAATGTCATGATCAGAGGAATAGAATCCAGATGGAAGCCTGCTGTCAGTGGCATTCCCTAAGGATCAATACTGGGTCCAGTCTTATTCAATTTATCAACAACCCAGATAAAGGAATCAAAGGCGCTCTCCATAGGTTTGCTGGTGACACTAAACTGAGTGCAGTGGCTGACCCACCTGAAAGCTCTGCTGCCATTCCATGGACCTTGATTAGCTAGAGGGTTGGGCAGAGAGAAATCTAGTGAGGTTGAACGGAGTCTAAGGTCCTGCGCCTGGAGAGGAATTCCCTCATGTGCCAGCACAGGCTGGGGCTGACATCTGTGAAGTGGTTCTGCAGAGAAGGACCTAGGAGTCCTGGCAGACAAAGAGCTCTCCATGAGCCAGCCAAGAAAGCTAATGGTATCCTGGGGCACATTAGGAAGGACATTGCCAGCAGGTTGAGGCAGATGAACCCGCCCCTTTACTCAGCAGTAGTGAGGCCACATCTGGAATGCTGTGCCCAGTGCTGTGCCCAGTTCTGGGCTCCTCGGGACACGAGAGAGAGAAGGTACTGGAGAGGGTTCAGCAACGGCCACAAGGATGATGAGGGGTCTGAAGCATCTCTCTTATGAGGAGACACTGTTTAGTGTCTTCTTCTTGGAGAAGACTGAGAGGAGGTCTCATCAATATATAGAAATATTTCAAAGGCAGATGCCAATAGGATAGTGACAGACTCAAACGCCATACAAATGAAAGATTTGACTGGCTTTTTTAAAGGCTTTTCACAGTAATAATTCAGACCAAATTATTCGTATTATGAGTGTAAATCACTATGTTGATAAATTTTAAAAATCCTTTGTTCAGTCAGTGCAAGACTTTGGAGAAACAGAACCAATAACTTGATAAACAATGCCTGTTTTATAAGTTATAAATTTACTCTCCTTTAATGTTTTTAACAGCTTTAATGAATACACAGTATAGTGGACAAAAATTCCTGATTTCTTTAATCATCCCCACATGTGTGACTGTAGCTGTCCTTCTCTCTGCACTAATAATATTTCAGAAGAGAAAATCATTCAAGAATGAGCAACCCAAAAAAGGTACATTTTACTTCAGATGGTGAAACTTTTCACTATTTCTTTACTTTTTCCTGTGAACAACCTTGAGGAAATTTCAATAAGGCACACTTGCATTACTCCAGTCACATTTTTTTTCTAGATGACAAGAGGGTAGAATATGAGATCTTGGATAATTTGAGTTGGGTTTTATTTTCCTCACTGTGTTACGTATGTGAGACAAGGTGTATGGAAAGATACATTTTTAAAGCTGACCAGTTAGTATTCTGTACAGAGCACAAACTTTGCCTTGCGTGAGGACTGTAAAAGCATAGTTTGAACAGTGTTTTCTTCATAGCTACAAAGACACTGTGGCTACAGTATATTACACAGAACCTTTATTTTTAAACTCCATTATGGCTCTTCAACTAAAATGGTGTGATACAGGACTACTGCAGTATTTCCTTTTTTGTGTGCATGTGCAGTAGTACAAAACTAATAAAGCAAACAGACTGTTATTCTAGTGTTTTCTTGCACATGAACAAACTCTAGTAAACCAGACTATATGTATTTATAGTCACGAAAGGAGAGTCTTAACTTTATGACTTCAGAATTTGATTCAAGTTTTGTAAAGTTTTTGATTCAAGTTTTGTAAAAGAAATGTAGAGAAGTTTATTTATTTGATATGATTTAATAACAACTGCGCTTACAGCTCAGTTTAAAGATTTGTTGAATAGTTACAGTTACAATATAGTTTCTTTCAAATCTAGAAATGTTTATGCTAATTTTGTATATATTTACTTTAACAGGCAGGAAAAGAAAGCTGAACCCTAATGCAAAGAATGAGAAAAGTAAGTCATAGGCAATTTTTAAAATTTACATTTACAGATTTTTCTTTCTTACATCTAAAATCTTAAAAAAAAAAAATGTAGATTGAAACCTAAATAATGTTACATCAGAATAGAGAGTACTTTTGAGTTTAAATTCTTTTATTCTTGCGTTTTTAAAAATGCAGTTTCTAAAGTTTTGACTTTCTCTTGGGCAATGTAAAAATTTATAAATATTGGTTCCCTTTCACTGAGGTACCAGTACCTTTCATATACAACTCAGCACACCCCTCTGTATACTAGTTGGGGTTCTAGTAGTCTTGGCTGAGGATACTCACAGAAAGCTGGTTGTTTTGGATAGCATCAAGATTTGTGGCAATAGTCTTATACTTTTAAATCAGGCTACAGGTTTTAACAACAAATAAAATGATACCTCATTTATCTGGAATATTATATCATTTCCTAGGCTACTTCTTGTCTTATGAGAATCTGACTTGCCGAGACATCCAGAAATTTTTACATTTCAGAGGAAAGACAATACCTAAAAAACTGTCAGGTTGTATCTAACTGTTCCATACTAAAACTGAACTGAAAAAAAAAAAAAAGATATGACCATAGAAAAACCATAAATCAATATGACAAGAAAAGTCGTAATATACCTACTGACATAAATCAATTTTGTTACCTAGAGATAACAGTTTGACAGGCTAATGCACTGTGAGGTGAGAGGCTGTGGCCAGTGTTAGGTACAGAGGTACTTGGTTCAGCCATAATTCCCTTGGTGTCAGAGCAGACCCTCACATAGTGTATTGAGGTCAGCCCTGAGGCTGCCAAGGAGGACAAATGGAGTAATACTGTGATGCAGCTAACCAAGTGAACACAGAGACAACTTAGGGCTTTTCCAAGTACAGGATTTTTTTGAGAATCCACCCATATTTCTCACTGCTAAAAAAATACATTAAGAAGTCATCAGCTTAAAAAATAAATTTTGTAGTTGAAATGTAGAGATTGGATGAAGAGGGCATGAATTCACTGATTTCCAGATCACCTCAGGTTGTCATGTGTGCATCTTAACTGTACGCATTTGATCCACTGCCATCAGTAGACATTACAATTGAAACAACACTTTCAGAAAGACACTTTCACCTTCCAGAAACCTTGCTGCAGGCAAAGTCTCATTCTTCTTTTTCATGTGACAGTGTGAAACTTTAGTGGCATCACGCCATGCACTAATGAACACAAGCTCAAGGCAAGCAGCATTCTGGAGAACAGCGTTGGTGCATGTCCGGACATCATTCCAGGGCATATTGTCCGAGCATAGCTTGGCTTCCCCCGGCTTTTTGTATTACTTTTGTATTTTTCCCCTTTGTAGCCTTTTCTATGCACTTAGTGAAATGAAGAAATTAAAGGAGACAAGGCCATTCTTTGTGGTTTTACTTCTTCATTTTAATGACAAAAAAACTTTGTCTTACTTGCAACATGCAGTAAGTCAGATGACAAACATTTATATTTCTCAGCATTGGATGTTTTTAAGAAACCCTGGAAAGAACCTTTTTTCCATGATGAGTAGGTAGTTGAAGCATAAAGCCACAGATACTTTACCACAGTGCCTTGGAAATGACCCATACAGTCCTGGTTACAGTAACAAGGACTGTTAATGTTACCACCTTTAACTAACAGCTCAAGCTATATCAGAACTGAATATATAGGACACTTAAACTCATCACTGAAGTCCCAGTTCTGCACACTTTTAATCACATGCACATATTTACTGACAATCATTACCATGGATGCTCTCTAAACAGATTTCAGTTTTGTTATTTCATTTAAAAGGCTGAAAATGAGTGATAGCTTTGTTGTAATAGAAAACTCAGAATTTGGACTACAGATGAAAGACATAATTCTTTCCTCAGAAAAGATTACAGTAGATGTTCTTGTAAATTATAACAGCTTTAAGGAGCCATTGTAACTTCAGCATGATAGTCTCCTGACAACCAGGAGACTGGGCTTTCACTCTTTATCACTCAGTTGTTAAAATCAGGCTTTTTATTCGTAAATCACTACAGATTTATTTTTAAACTAATACTATCACATTTTCTTTCTTTAAGGTGATGATTTTAACTCTCAGACTGAGGCTTTATACTTGTCAACTGCCACAGCTTCAAGAGACAGTGGGAGTGTGGGTCTGTGAAAATTCTTCATCTACATTCCATAATTTGCAATTTTTCCATCAGTTTTTGGGGACTTCAAAGGAAAATTACAGCACTTTAGCCTTAGGATAGAAAGTGGACTCATGGGGATGTATTTACACTGCTGTGATGGAAAGCTGTGCCTCCTCAGATACTGTATCTTCTTGAAGTTACTGAGAACTATGCTGTCACCAAATGTGGTTTACCACTGTGGAGAGGTCAGCTGAGTGCATCTGATACACTTTACTTTTGGACTTACTGTTGCTCAAGGGATTTTTCTATAAGAATGCCTTTATCAACTGTTCCAGTCTCAGGAATGGTGCTTGGAGTAAAAAACTCTTGTGGAATTTGAATAAAAGCTGTAAATGCTACTTTATTATTATTATACCCAATTATCTTTCTGCTGGAAACATCATCACAAGCCCATATCCCATTTCCAAATTTTCTTATACAATAAACTGCGTATTACCAGAAGTATCCTCTTGCATCATTGTATGCACTTGTATAAAACTTTTATCATTGCAACAGCTAGAAGATATTTCATATCACAAGAGCAATAAGAGGTTGAAATTAAATCAAAGGACAAATAAATAAAAAAACCAAACCAACCCAACAGTAGCAATACGTCAACATGATGTTGCATAAGAGAATTTTAACGTCTATATAAAACCTTACAAGTAAGTCAGGTAAAAAAACATGAACATAAAAAGTTTCAAATTTGAACTGATTATTCAACAGAATTTTCTTTAGGAAGAATTTGGAAGCAAAAGTGAAAATGAAGCTCAGGTAGATTTCTGCACTGGTTATTTTTAAACAGTAATTTTGCCTTTGTTCAGATGAAGAAGTGAGTCTTTTCTGTGCCAGGCTGCTTTTCTTCCTAATACTGGAATGCCAGATTTGGGAAAACATCCAAAATGAAACACCTTTTCCTCTTAGTCAGTCATGCGATAGTGAAGCAAGGGCACTGGGTAAGATCTGTCATATTGTGTTGAAAGACCAGTGGCTTTGGTAAGCTGTGTTTTCTACTAAAATAGATGTAACAAGATTGAAGAAAGGTGTTCACATGGAAGCCACTTCTGCTATGACCTTGCTCTTAGAAGAATTCCACTGATAGAAGTTTTTGCATTGCACTTGCTCTGAATTTGGATGGGAACTGCTTCTCCAGTGTCACTTTGCAGCTATTTATTCCAGCAAAAAGTGGACCTACAGTGCTGCTATGAGACCAGAACATCAGACCCTCTCTTGCTTCACCAGGATATGTGGTTTTAAAAAGCAAGACTGCCATTGATTTTACTTGGGAGGAGAAAAACTAATATCTCTCTGACATCATCTGTAATTTAATATCTATGTATTGCACATTTAATTACCCATTTGTAGCCACGGGATTCAGCTGAGACAAATCCACACTAGGCTTGCGATGTCCTTGCTGACATGACAAATCTGGCACATGTCAGAGAATCCGAGGCAGCTTCTTAAAGCATTGGTTAGCTTAATATGGAATAGCAGCTTGGGAACTGCCCTGGCTAGCACCATTTGGCAATATTTAAGGGTCAGTACATAAGGTCAAGCAATTTCTCTCTGTTCCAGATTTGTACTCTGCTGGGAACTATGAGCCCTTGCTTTTCTGTCAGCCGTGGTGAAATCTAACCCACTGTGTTCCTGGAAAGAGTTAATTTTGCATTTTTCTGTTTATTTTTTCCTCATGAAAATGAAGTCGAAGTAATAAAAATGAATTTATGTGGATGAACATAAATACTACACTGCAGTCTTTGCAATTAGTGATTATGATTGTTCCTCGCTGAAATGGAAGTCATCTTGTCATTACTTTATACTGGTGAGTAAATGCTGCCTTGGTGTAAGCAGCAAAGAACAAGTGTGGGTAGCATTTCCTGCCCATTTTTCAGGCAAGGCAAACACTGCCCTGCTTTCCCTCTTACTGGATTGTACACTGAAAGGTTTCACCTGGCATCCCTAGGCAGAGGCAGCTCAGCTTTCCACAACACTCCTACGACCTATCCACTCTATTTCATTATGAATGGAACAATAGCACTGTTTACTGCAATAACTATAAGAATACCTAGAAAAGCATTTTGGCTCATGAGTTTCTATTTTCACCAGCTCTTGCTGGATGCTTATGAAGCTGACTGTCACATCTGAGTATGTGAAAGTTACCTTGTCAGCAGCTTGGCAGTCTATATATGTCTATGAATTCATGCAAGACTTGTCTTTTACTGTAAACCACTGAGCATATGATACACGTGTGACATGATGAGTCTCTGTTCTTTCTGCTTCACCTACTGTTTTACATGCTGTTATCCCCAAACAGCTGAAGTGAGTTCTCACATACACACTGCCTGCAAAATGTTTGAAGCGTTTGTGTTCTGTTTGTCTGTGGTGTTCTCTCTGTGGTTTTTGTTGTTGTTGTTTTGTTTGTTTGTTGTTTTGTTTGTTTGTTGAGTTTTTAAAAAAATTTGGGTTGTTGGGGGTTTTTGTTTGTTTGGTGGTGTTGTTTTTGGTTTTTTTAAATAGTTTTGAACTTGACCGTGAGTCATGATGTTGTTAGACCATAAAACTATTTGGTATTTTTAAAGTTTGACTTAATTTTACTGTCATCTGACATTTTTGAATGGCAGAGAGGATACCTTGCATAATAAGATACTGTTACCCTTTCTGATATATACTGCCTCTATTCATCTCCATACATTTTTCTCAACTAGGTGCATGTCATAAGCAATAGCATCTTAGTGTACTGGAAAAAGGTAGGGATTCAACTGAAGTCGGTGGAATGTTTGTGAAAACCTGTGCAAAGAATCTACTCAGTGGTTTATAGTCACCTAAAACATAGCTCACTGAACTTAAATGATGACCATTTTTCACAAGCAAGTAGAGAGTTTGTTGTCAGTATTGAATTTTTCTGGTATGGCTAAGGAAAATCTACTTTTCCAATCCACTGACCTGCTTTACTATGTATGAGTGAGGTACATGCCATTTTAGCACAGGAGGAAATGGCAAACAGGGTGATTAGTCTTTCCGTTAATTCCTCACCTCTGCTATCGACCAGAGATTTTAAGGGCTTACAGTAGGTTTATTTCAGCTTTTCTACAACCACAACATTTTCAGTAGCTGTGAACTGCAGCTTGATCTGTGATTAAGAGCATAGAGCAGAATAAGATTAGCTGTTTGTACCAAGTTCACTCTCATACTGGCAGCAGCCTAAACTCCTACTATTTTCTTGATTCCCATTACCACAGACATGTCTGAAAGCAACTGCTAACATCAATAAGGTTAATATCTCTGGAAGAAGACTGAAGCAGAAGAGATATTCTAATAGCCAATTGAAATGCCTTACAAGACTTAAGTCTGCATCCTAGAAAACCAGCAGCTGATTCTGACTATGGGAGCAATTGGAAACGCCTTTTAGAATTTTGGACATCAAGAAACCCCTATTCTTTCTTAAGAAATACTGCAGTCATCTTTTCTTAGAGAATTTCTTTCATCTGACAGAACCATACAAGTTACGACCAAAACCGATACTTACCTACTCCACAAAATAGTTACAGAGATAGGTTTTATAAACCACCTCTATACAGTGAGGGTCACTGTTACAGGAATAAGTCTAACTTGTCTTTTCCTTCTGTGGGGATGGGGATCAACTAAGCAATCTTAGAAATCCCTTCTAACCTAAAATGACCTTTGACTGTAAACTTGTTGCTAAAATTACCTTCCACATCCTTTGTAATTATCTGATTTTTCTTTTACTCTGATGAACACGTGGCCTTAAAGTATAGCCTTAGATCAATGACTATGATGTGGTTCAACAAGATATCCTGGTTCTCTTCACCATATGTCAAGCATGCTGTGTAATACTTTTTTACAGCCAGTGCTTGTTAATATTTCACTCAAACTCAATACACAGCCATACAGTAAAAAGTAGCTGAAACAGGTAAGTGCACTGTACAAATATTGTTAAAAGCTGACTTTAATGAACTACTGAGTTCACTTCTGGGTTTATTTTCAATGCAATTTTCAGCAGCTAATGTTTATTTACTCACAAGCACATTTCCTTAATGGGCTTTTCCAAGTGAGAAGTGAAACATCTTTTATGCAAAGTCTGTGTTAGAAACTACTTTACATAAAGAATGATGCAGTAGAAATTTGCACACTGGGCTTAAGCTCATTCCTTACAGGTGTTTTTCAGGCAGTAGGGCGAGATGATTACCTGAGTCTCTGCTGGTGAAGGTGGTGCTTTCACTGGTGAGGGGAGGAACCTATCTAGTCAGAAATCTGGCGTTCTAATCACAACATTGCTAGCAAGAGGATTTCTGTGCTACTGGACAACAGTATTTGTGTAGGAAATTAACCTTTTTCAGGTGATACAATGAACATAATCCTTACAGAAGTAAAACAGATAATTGTCAGTCTTAACTATGCAAACGAGGTGAAACAGAGGCTAGTATCAGTGAATAGATGCATAAACTTAAGAAAGTCACTAAGAAAGGAGAAGCTGTTGGTGAGAATAGGGAACAGGAGAAGGTCAACTTTTTTATTTTTCAAGAGGGACACAGAATGTTTGTGAAAATAATAAAGTCAGATGAAGCACTGTGAGTTCAAAGAACTTCCCAGTTCATATAAGTTATAACTGCTGAGCCATGCTTCTGTACAACCCCAAAATATTGCAGTCCTAGTGCACAGATCTCCCTCAGACTGGTAAGAAAACTGAGAAAGCAAGACAGCTTTCTGAAAAATTTATAGAGCACAAGCAACATTTTACATCTCCAAGCAAAGTCTTAGATTTTCTCTATGTTTGCCATGCATGTACTTTATGCTCCTAAAGAGTTGTGAAGTAAAATGCAAGAGAGTAGACCTTGCTGAGATTCTGGGGAAGATGTCAGGGGTTAGAGCCTGCTTCTGGTCTAGTTAAATGCTCAAAACCAGGCACAGAATCTAATTCACCAAACCTAAGAGATGAAGAATCTGGTGAATTCCCATCTGTGAAGCTTATTTAAATGAAATTTCACAGAGACGGATGAAAATTAGTATATGTTGTGATTTGGAATGATTTCTGCTGTCCCATACATTCTTCTCTTAATATAGGTTTAACTTCAGAAAAGACTAGTCACTCCATTGTTTTAATTGCCACTATCTTAGAGTGTATGAAGAACTGTTTGTGTCCTTTATAAAAAGTCTCAAACTTCTTTTCCACAGAGATGTTCAGTTCTCCAAAAGTAAAATTGCTTTTGTCAACTGCTGCAAGAGGACAGAAGGTTAGAGCCCCTGTCCTCCTAGAACCTCCACTGGAGGAAGCTGGGTTGGGTACTCCCAGGATTTCCACAATGCTGAGTTGTACAATTGTATCCGAGACTGTTGCAGTGTGTTGCAATTTCCTGTTTTACTTCCCATTCCCTTCCCAGGTGTGGCAATACCTCTCTCCCTTCCCCCTCACCCCCTCGCTGAGTGAGTTCTGTCAATCAGGCTTAACATTCCAGCAAGGCCTCGTGTGGTTGGTCAAGTTCAAAGGATGCCCTTCAGGCCTGGGGTCATTGGCCTGTCTAGGTGTCCCTTGTCCCCTGACACCCTCTTCCTCCCACCTGGTTGGTGCTCACCTGTCCCTTCCCCTCCCCCTGTCCCTAGGCTTAAATTGAGCCAGGACCATGTGCTTGGTATTCTGTTGGAGCTGTTACCTAAGATTCAGACGTCTGTGACCATGGAATAAAACTTTGGATATTAACCCTCCGGCAGAATCCGTCTCCTTTTCCTCTTCACCCTAGCCTGAAGCCTTCCACCTGAGGTAAACTGAGTTTCTACAAGCCTGGGTTTGTTTCAGTGCCCAGCTGCAACATCCAGCCAGCCAAAAGTGTCTCTGAGGTGAAACACCACAGTTGTCGCCTTTGGCCCAGCAGCAAGGGTCAGAGGAGCCAGGGCACAATCTACCTGGTAATATTGGGATCATATTCCAATATGAGACTGCAAAAAGATGGGTGAAAACAGTCCAAGGCTGGGAAGCATTTTCTTTTCTTCAGCCAAGGCAGACTTGAACAAGACATACTGTGGAAGCCAGTTCAGGGCACAGGCCAACTCTGCTCACAGATAGTCACTGCCGACTGTCTGGTCTCTAATACTGCAGACATCACTGTTCTGGAAGCCATACCGTGCACAAGGATAATGTAACACTCCTAGTGCTTCAAGGCGACTGGTTATTGTCTAAAACCAGTTTAGTAGTGAATTTGGCCTGACAGGAGAATTGTTCATAGGTAGAAGCTAAAAGTTTCTTGCCTCAAATATGGAAAGTTGTGAAGAATGATAGGAAGTGATTACAAAAATCAACCAGACAGACAGGATCCCAGGACCATGGAGAAAAGGCCAAGAATATTCTCCAGTCAAAGGTCATCATCTATGCATCTGCTGTGTGCTAGGTATTGATACAAGTCATGCATCTTTTGTTGATATGCATGTTTTGAGCTTCATTCGTTAACTGATATGCCTCAGGTACTGCAGCAGAATGCTCTGTATTGGGTATTGTTCACTCTGTCCTAGAGTGGACAATACCCAGCTTGAACAATACTCTATTTGAACAACTCACCAGCAATGGACGGAGGAGAGGGTGCACACTGCTTTTGCTATCGCAGAATGCTGAAACTAGCCTGACTCATCAATTCTGAACTTTAAACATTCTAGGGAAAAACAATGTTTCCTGGCAAACTGGCTATGGTGATACAAGGCTCCTAATAAAGGAATCAGTTATATTACTGGTAACGTATTTAAAGTTGCCGACTTGACACAGCTGGCCTAGAGACATTTGCCTGATAGTCACTTTACCCTATAAAACCCAGTCTGCTTTCATTAAGCATCTGCCCAAGAGCAGGCCATACAGCCTACCATCACATTACTATATTTATTTGAAATTTGGGAAACAGTTGCAGGTAAAAGTAGCAGGAAAGTAGCTGACTATGTTTCTGAAAAAGAGAGAGTAATTACATTGAGAACTCCGATGACTGCTTTCAGAAGCAATAAGGTTTGGCCCCATTTTCTATCTTTGGTGTGAGTTCTCCTAAGAAGACATGAGAAAGGGACTACTTTTTTGTACTGAATCTTGCTATTTGTCATCTGATCTATTTCACAAGAAGTAAGAATTTCCTTAAAAAGGGATTTAATTAGCTGACTCCGTGTTTCTTAAGCGAAGCAGCAATATCTCCTATCTGAGAATCTAGAAATGTTTTCCAAATGTATTTTACGGATGGAGAAGGTCAGTATGTACCTTAATAAAAGCAGACAGAAGGAGATCAAAGAAATAAGTGTCACATCTCTGAAGTTTCATTACAATCTTCATGTAACTAGTTTTACAATCTATGCAAGGTAAACTGTCAGTGAGCTTCAAGAGCAGGGTTGCCCCATGAGGGGCTATGAGCCAGGAACAGAGGGCAACCTCAGCACCACATCCTCCCCAGCAAGGCTTGACACCAAGGTTAAGTAGGACAAAGGTTGGTAACACATCTCTAAACAACCCCTTTTCAGTCAAGGTGATTGAGTCAAGTTCAAAACCCACCCAGGAGTCCTGACTGGGCACAGCCAGCCACGTCTGGACACAGGACAATCTACAACAGCATGCACCAATGGCCCAGTCAGGAAAAGCAGCAAGTTGGGATGCCAGGGGACAGAGCTGGGCACAGACCTACCTATAGCTTGGCTCAGGCAATGCTTGGGTGCCTGACATGAACTTAAAAGGGGGTTTGTGGGCCCATGGGCACAGGATACACTGCTGGGGTCACCAGTGAGTCTGGCCAGGGTACCTAAAGCCCTCTGTTAGACATAGCCACGCAACAAGGAGGAGTCCATTGCCTTCTATAACACATCTTGTGTTCATTATTCCGAGTTTTAATAGCAATCATCTTTGTGTTAGAGTAGGATGACTCCTATAAGTCCTGTTTTTCAAGCAGACACTTCTGGAGTAATCATATTCCTTCTGCTTTAACTGTAGTATTTAGCCACTGCCCTGCATATTGCCATTTTTAAATATTAAAAGGCTTGGAGTTTCTTTTGCAATAAAGAAACCCATATGCTCAAATATATTTATTCATACTTACATCTAAATGTCTGTATACAAAAGTTAAGTCAGTAAATTCTTCATTGCATGGCAGCCCTACTTCTTTCCTTGTGAAATTCAGAACTGTTTGAGATCTCAGCAGAGCTTTGGAAAACTCTGAGCAGAAGTTTAGCTGACATGATCCCTGCACCCACTCAAGATTTTTTTTTTTTCTGAAAGTTTTAATCAAGGAAAAAACCTTGTCCCAGCTTCTCTTACCGCTAAGTTCTGCTGAACTGACCACAATGCTGCTGACAGATCTTATCTCAAGTTAGGAGGATTGGTTACATGCTTTAGTGACCTATTCTCTCTTTTTCAAAAGAAACTTGGTTATATTTAAGGAAATGTCATCTGACATCTGCTTCTGACAGACACATAGTGTGACTTTGCAATTTTGCTACTTCTCACAAGTCAGCAGACCAAAAGACTGGTAGTGCTGATAATGCAATAGCAAGTGCTAGAGATCTTCTTTGCAGCAGTTCTGCCTTTACTGAATAATCATGTTCAGACAAGGCCTCACTGACTAAGGAAAAGAAAACAAACTGCAAAATGCGAGAACAAAGCAAGTACTATTAAAAAAAAGAAAATGACAAAAATAACTGATACTTTCCTGCATCATCTCCACCACTCCAACAGGGAATACACTGCTAAAAATCTGAAACAAGTTTGACTAAAGCAGCCCTGAGGATGTGAAAAGAAAATAGTTAAATAGCTAAGCAAACTGTGCTGATATGCAGTTATTTAACTGCTGTGCTGGCATACTGTGTGCCTCAAACAGCCAAAGGATTCTAATGGGTATCTTTAATCAGGAACATCATAGTTAAATTAGTAAAGGTTTTTTGTATGCTACTCTAATGGTTTTTAGTCCGATTTGCTGTCTGGTCCTTCTCCTCTCTTGCTGCCTTCCTCTGCATATTTCATATTTTAAATTTCTCTTGAGCAGTATGTGCTAATAGCCACAAGGAAAAAAAAAAAAAAAGAAGAAGACAATGTATTTGTTAACATTTTTACATATATAACTAGCACCAAGTCAGAGCACCACTGTCTGGCTGATGTTTCAAATAATCCCTTTCTTGCTAGTAAGTCTCTAAAGACTTTATTTTACTAATACAGAGATCTGAATATTTTATGCTGTTTGACTAAGATGCCATTTCAAGTCAGAATTTTAAATACAACCAGAGAAGCTGTCTGATGCCCAAGCACTGTGCTCTGTACATGGATGTTGTAGGCATGCGAGGGCTGTTTCTGTATGTCATGAGAAATACAGCTCAAGTCGCTTATCATAGAAACAGTGATGGAAAACAACAATATCACTCAGAAATCTGGTTATCCTTCTTCTACTTTAAAAAAAATTCTTGCTGTGTTTTTTCTTGTTTTAAGAATATTTGCTGTGCACTAGCATCAATGTGTGCATGCTAGTATATACTTTGTAACAAGAGAACTTTGGAATCTAGGTCTGGCATTCCTACATTTTTAGTGACATCTAGCCCTGGTCAAAGAGGCCAAACAGTGCTATCAACATGAGAGAGGTTTCTGTTTTACCTGTCATTTACATCTTGAAACACCAGATTGCTAGTATTTTCACTGGGTTTGTCAATATTGAAATTATAATGTTCTCTTCTTGTGCAAAAACCAGTATTACTGCACCTCCATTATTCTACCGGCAGAAGCTGAGTTTTCAGCTCCTTAATTCTAATTTGCATGTCACATTCGGAAATTTCTCTTGAGACCTTTACAGCAAAGCACAGGACTCTGCCTGTAACGTGGGAATTTTAGTTTGCTGCCTCAGCAAGAGGAATATTATTTTGAAATTTACTTCTTAGTGGGAGTAGAAGAAAGAAGGAATGAAATCTCAGTATTTCAAGGACTACATAAAAGTCTCACATGTCACCTGATTCAAGACAAGACTTCTTTTAAATACAGCATTTCTTCAGATTTTGAATATCAAGGCATACCCGCTTTTCCCATGCTTACACAAAGCTAAATCCTGAGGTGTGCTGAGCCGTCACAAGGATCTACGTTCAACAGCAGCTCCAAAACTGTTGCAGGACTAGATCTATAAACCTAATTTTTCTACTGACTTCAGTTATCAATGTCCTGTGCTTGCTTACAAACTTTGCAAGTTGGTAAATTCTTCCAGCTGATAAAGCAAGGTTGCAAGAGCAGTTTTGCCTGTATGCCTTCTTATAAGCTCTCAGATGTCCATTAGAGGAAATTAAACAAAAAAAAATTTGCAAATCCATCAATTAAAAATAATTTGTAATTGGTGAGTCACTGAGGTTCTGCTTTTTTAATGTCAACAGAGATTAACTAGAATTCTATTTGTACAAGGTTTCAAAATGGATACTCTATCAAAGAATAAAACATGCCCTTTTGAAAAGTGTTGCCTGAGTAAAGCTGAAGGAAGATCATTGTATTCTGTGATTGAAGGGTTAAAGTTTTACCCCATTTAATACTGGGGAATGCTTGTAATTATGTGCATTCCAAATGGAGGCAACACAGGAATGACAGTGATTTTCGTTCTGGGCATTATGATTTTTAACCTTTAGGCAATCTTGTTCATCCTTACCAAGTTACAATACATACCGGCTGATGAACTGATTTTGGAAAAAAGTCATAAAATGGTGAGAAAACACATACCTGCAATGGAACAGCCTACTCAAGAAGTGAACACACTGAATTCGCCCTTCTGCTTATTTAGTACCTAACCAAATGTAAATTTCACTGGATACTTCCTAGGTCTTATACTGGAAAGGACAGTGAATACCAGTCCTTGCTCATATCACTGAGTTTGACAGATTTTCCAATGTTTCCCCCTCATCTCTTCATTCTGTGTCTCCCATTCAAACAGATCTGAACTCACATAAGCATGGAGTGGCCTGATTCTGTTCCTCCTCTCTGGTTGATCAACATATATACAGGTCTTCTCTCACATATGTCAAAGGTACATTCACCTTTGCAGTTCTTTTCATGTCATGTACAATATTGTTTCACATTTATTTTCAATGAATTTAACCCTTGGTCATATCCTACTCAGCAGCCTGCAGTTCTGATGCCTTTAATCATTTCTTGTTGCCCTTGTTGACATCAAAAGGTGAAAACAGCCCACTGTGTTCATGTGAGAAGACCACTTTGAGCTTACTGACAAAATAATGTTCTTATTACTATCAGTAAAGTAATATTGAGCTGGCATTTGTTAGGGCAAAACATCAGTGACTAAAAAAGTGTTTAAAAGATTATATTATCAGTGCATTAGAAGTATGTTCCAGTGATTTTTAACTTATAAATATGAACCTCTTATCAGTACAGTATGTCACACAAAAAAGTATAGCTAAACAGTTGAATCTATTTACATACTATTGAAGCCAATGTGAGTTGCCAAGGCACTCAAAGCACCTGCTTGCTAAATGAGTCATCTGACTAAACATCTTCCTGCCTGCATCTACATATCCATCTACATTTCCATCACAGAGATAATTTCAACATATTGAGGGCTGGTCAAAATTTCTCCCTGTCCTAAATAAGTAAAAGAGAAAAAAACCACTTAATATGGCAGTATAGTATTCTTAATAAAATCTGGTAGATACTCTTAATAAGACTGTAATCCAGTCACTCCAAGACTTGTGTTCCCCAGGATTATTTGAGAACAACTGGGGCTATGTTTCATCATATGATGCCTAAAGAGATGAATATTTCTGCATGTTCTTATTTATTTACTATAACTAAGTAATAAGCCAAGTCATAAAGCAGTATCCAAGCTGAAAAAATGGCATCCAATGATAAATTAACAGTTTTCAAAACTAGTAAGCTTTGGTGTACAGAATTGTATTTTCTTCTGCCAGCATGTCAGCCAGTTTGCTTCCCACTTCATATTTTTGTGGGTATGGTCTACAAAAGCTGAAATGCTCCTCTTTTTTTTATTAAATGCAAACGAGAGCTTTGATTACAATTAGGAAAATATCTATTTAACTCTGTCAAGGAACTGCTAAAAGGTTGGCATGATTCAGTGACTGAAAAAATGTGATTACTGCAGTATAGCCTAAAAGCAGAAGTTCATGTAGCACTTCTCCTTTCGCTTCGCTGTTTGATGCAAATTTAAATCTACTGAAGAACAAACTCTAGAGCTCCACACAGTGTTGACTTGCCAACGTCACACCTCTGAACAGGCTACAGAATACCTAAAATTTTTTCTAAATGTGGATAAAGTCAACCAACTTTCTATAATTTTTCAAGTGCATTCTTATTTAATGGTTTTATTCTTAATTTAGGTTATTGAATATTTGTCAGATCTATCTAAGAATATAACTAACAGCATTCACATTTTCTGCGTGTATTTTCAGCTAGTCCTGATGTCACATCTTTTGCCACTTCAGATCTCCAGTTTCTGCTGAAGTATGAGCTTCTGCTTGACAAAAGCTTCCAATCTGTCTCCTTAAATAATTTACACACACTTAAGTGTGGTGATGCACACATTCTTAGTAAGGTTTTAGCAACAAAGACTTTGATGATATCCTAGAGACCACAAAGATGTCCCTGCACAGTCTCAGACTAGAAGACAGAACTCTTGGCTTGTTACTGTCCTCATTGTTCTGAGCCTCCTAATTAGAAAACATATTTTGCGTAATGTGCAGGGCACAGTCAGGAATGAGAGCAATTTACTAATAAATACAGTAATGAAAAGGCTCTATTTTATGTGATGATATTTTGCACTGAAAGGGTTACTATTTAATCAATGATGATTTGGAACGAGCAATCGATTTTTATGCAATTTACCAAGACAGGAATTATTTCCAATTTCTGTCCTGCAACTGGAAAGTACTTTAAGCCACAATACATAGATTATTAACAAATAGGTAAAAAAAGAATTGTATATAATTTCTTTTACATTGGACTTCTACAGGAAACAGCTCAAAATATGGTGCCTTCTCCGACACTGTCAATTTCCATTGTATTGGCAGCTGTATTCTAGGGAAGTTTGGACAGTTCTATTTCAGTATCAACTTAGCTGAAAGGGACAAAAGACCTTTAAAAAAAAGTTGATATTTTTCAGTGTAATCATTGTTCACAAAGAACTAAAAGCTGAATTGATCACTTTTTTTTTTTTGAAACAGCCAGGTCAGTACAGACAGAAATAAGCTTGTAGGGGAAAGGCAGAGGGGAGTTGGAATTCCTGTTGCTCAGAACTCTATATGGTTGTAACACAAAAACTAATAAGAAACCAGGCTCTTGAAACAAGCATGTAATTTGTGTGCCATTTCATGAATCACTTACAGCACTCTGTGTATTTTTCCATGCAGCTTGGGAATAAAATTCCAAAGTTCAGCTGATGCTCAGCTAGGAAAATATTTAAAAAGAACCTGCTCAACCACTACAAACACATAATCAAGACAGAGTGCAGCTACTACATCTTTCTCTAACCACCAAAAAAAAAGCCTGCAGAGGGCATTGCTAAACAGTGGCATCTTAACATACTTTTAGAGATTATTTAATAGACATCTCAGACCAAATAAGTGCCTACAACGAGGATACATAGAAGACAAGGTTAAGATCCACAAAGATTATATAAGAAAATCCCAGTGTTTTCTTTCTTGTTTTTACTTGTTCCTTATATCTGCTCAAGAGGAAATCTGTGGATGTGTTTTACATCCTGTCACCTGAAAGTCAGGGCCCTGCCTCTTGGATATAGACAGTGATCCAAGCTGCAGAGGATGTTCAACAGACCAGCAGATCAGACTCCTGCCTCCAGCATCTGTTGTCCTTTACTGTTCACCTTCAGACCAAAAACATTCAAATTCATCAGCAGAGTTGAGGCATGATCTATTACAGGTAACACTGTATTACACATGTGTCACAGATAACGTGTATGGCTATATTATGTATAGCAATATAATTCAAGTGCACTTCCTTTGAATTTCAGATTATACAGATTATACAATAAAGCAGATGTTCACAAAATTTCAGAAATACCTAGTAAAAATAGTAATTTAAACGTATAATACATGGCAAGTCTAGGCCATCCTATCTACCAACGCTTCCATATGCAAGAGCTACTACCTCTCCAACTCTTTTGTCTGCTACTCCCATATCGACCTAATACACTCTAACCCTACTGTGCAGCCTGCAGTTCATGTAGGTGGTGTTACCTGGTAAAAACACGCAGTTATCACCCCAAAAAAGTTTCATTAATTTCCTTCTACACACAGCAGCTTGCATGGTTCTTCGGCCAGTTTATTTACAGTGAATATGTCTTTCCAGCACTGGTTCATAGTGAAAATTATGTTAGTAAATGCACACCCGAGTCAGTTAGCTCCTTCTACTCAGTTAGCTCCTTCTACAATCCCTTTTTCCTCTTGCAAAGTCATATATAGTTTATATACAGACTCTTTATTGAGCAGCAGTGACCTAATGCAATTAAATGACCTGCAGTTCATTATGTCGGTGCTTTACAAAGGAGGCAGCACTGTGTGTTCCACAATCTGAAAGAATTTAATTATTTTCTAAAGCTGAGATTTCAAAAATGATCTGCGATTCTGGATGTTTCATCTTCCAAGCATCAAATATTAAAGGAACGCAGTTCAGAAACCACAATGGCTTTTGGCAAAGTAATTGTGTACACAAAGCAAATACTTCAGTGGTAAGCTATTCACGAAACCAAGAGCATATTCACCAGTCACTGAAACCCAGATAATAAAGTCTGAAAGAACAGACTGTATTTCTAGGGATATTTTTACTGATGCAGAAGACTTTTTTTTTTTAAATACCCTCCACTGAACTTATAGCAGTTATGAAAACCAAACTGAATTCCTCAGGGCTAAATAATCTGAAGAACCCAGATTTTCTGCAAATATTGTGCTATGTATGTTAAATCTGATAGACCATGGTTTTGGCATTCAAAAACTTTGAAATACTTGTCTCCCTTTTTGTCTGGCTTTATATATTGGTATGGTTGTTAATGCATGGACCAAGCTCTGTCATGATTTCCTATTCTATTTTCTAAGAGATAAGTAAACAAAAGAAAGTATTTTGAGCCCAAATTTATTTGATTTCTAACCTAACTAAATCACAACCATAACTTTACCCACTGTAAAATCCACTAGTAAGCTTCAAAATTTTAGCTTTGGGCTCTTGAATGCTTGGTGAAAGCCACTTTTCAATACTATATACATTTTAGAAATTTAGAATACAACTTTGTCAGTTGTTTGGTTTATCCACTGGAAAAAAAAAAAACCAAACCAAAACATTGCTGCAACACACTGCTGAAAAACTCAGGAAAGTGGGTTCTAGTGCTACTGTTTTATACTGCTGGTGACATAAATTGTTCAGTCAAAAACTGAAATGGTACTGTGTGATGTGTACAAAATACACTATAAAACGGATGGCAGCATATTACATATAATCAGAGAATGATCTCAAACCAATCATTATTAATTGCATTAATTTATAAATTATCAAAAGGTAAATAAATTTGTGGCCATTTGTGAGTGACTGCTAGAAAAATCAGCTAGAATTTCTCTAATTGATTTTATTAGTTGCACTTCCTCAGCTCAAAATTAGCTTTTTACTGTATTTAAATGTAGCTGGATATAGTAAACAACTTTGAAAAATTGTCAGAAAGTAAATCTAAACATTAGGACTAAGAACTGTACTGTATTCTGCACCAGAATTACTGGTTTTTGTCCCAGTACTTCAGGTCATGCACTGTACCTAAGCACAAATTACTACTCAATTGCTGCCTTGAGTAGTAACAATATAATAAACTTCTTCCCCTTCTTCCAAGCAGTCTCTTCACAGGAATATTCCTTCAAGCTCTCTCAGCTGATTTCAGAAATTGTCTGAAATAATCACAGTGACTTTCCTCTTTACTAATTGCAACTGACTAGCCTTAGCATCTAACCCACTGTTTGTTTGCTTTTCTTCCTTTTACTTTTAAACTATGCAAGATTTTCTTGTAGTGTTACAAGAAATCACTTCCCTTTTACTGGGTTGGTTTTGGAGTGTTGGGTTTTTTAAAATTTCTGATATTATTATTATTATACTTTAGATTTCATCATTAAGGGTGATAACAACCATTATAACTCACCCTCTGAGAACACCTCTGTGGATGGTCTGTGGGAAAATGGTTTGAATATTTGTCCTACCTCATCCGGTTCATCTGGAACTGTTTTCAATGTAAATGTCCATTTAGTGGATCAGTGGATGACTAACAACATGGGCAGTTTAAACAACAGGGTAATCTATGGCAATCTTCACATTCCATCAGCAGAAATCTGCAAGGGAAAAGACTCGTTTGTTCCACAACCAGTTTAAGTGAAGATGACTAAACGAAGACATTTTTATGTACATAACACAGGTGCTCACTCATTGTCACACACTTAGTGTGTTTTATATGACACAATGCCTGCATGTGTAAGCAGCATGGCAAAAACTTTATGACACTGACTCTGATTGTGCCTCAGTCTTTCTGAGTTTTCTTCTTTTACTCTGAGCTATATTGCTAGCAGTGACAAAAGCAGGGGGAGGAGTACTTGTTCTTTTTAAATTTAATATGCAGGAACTAATACTGTTACTGCTCATGCAAGAGCTGCAGACACATTAGGTGAGAGCTAGCTGCACAATCTAAGGGACAGCTCAGGGCAACACCTGCACATCTTAACAGAAGCAACTACACAGAACAGCTATCCTCATCCAACATTTTTATTCCAGACCTGCTTTGTCACCAGCAGTATCTCCTCCTTCCTTTCACTAGCCTGCTAATATCCAAACTAATGGCATTTCAATGTCCCTGCATGTTCCCACAGCTCTGCATGAGCTCTTCCTTGCCAGGACACAATGGTCTCAGGAGTGTGGTTTCCAAAACCACATGACTGTCACTAAATAGGCAGCTGCAATCAAGACTTATTTTCAACTTGGTGAAGTTGATGACAACTGACAAGCGGACCTTTGTGTGTAAGGGGCTTTCACAATTCTCTTGAGCTTTGTTATCCTATTGTTGCCACTATCTCCTGTAATGGCGCCCTGGCATCCACTGCCAGAGCTGTACAAGAAACTCTCTGAGCTTGGCCCACTGCACACATTTAATTTCCACACAACTTTCGCATCCTTGAGTATTATGAGTTACACTCCCATTCTGCAACACTCAGAAATGCTTTTCTAGCCAACTACAAACAGACTATCATTAGAAAAAATTGATCACTGCTGTTTTACCATCCTAGGCATCTACATTTGTTTTTGATTCAGTCTACAAAAAAGTACCAAAACCATTACATGCTTTGGATCACAATTGTATTATTGGTGTGAGGATTTCAGTAGTCACACTTTTAACAACATACAGCAATCTTCATGATTTCTAACTTCAAATATGTTTCTCATGTCTCTCCACAGAGAAAAGAACAATAGCAGCAATCCAAAAATTGCAAAGGCTTCAGTCTCAACTTTTTCCGAAAACCTGTGGTTTTTGTGCAGTTACTACAAAATCCTACCATGTAGTGGCTATTAAAAGCAGTAGCTGCTTTCTTCATTAATGCTGGTCTTGGCACACAGCATGAGCAGCACGATCTGAAGTATGTTTGCTTCTTACACAGCCATCTTAGGATGCTGCAGCATTAACTAAGGAAGCTACAAACAAGGAACATGCAGGTCTCTTACTAACTGCTTAATGGAATTTCTTTGACAAATCTCTCCTTACTTTCAAGTAAAATGAACTTGGCTCTAAATGCAAGTAATCCAGAAGGATGATTCTATAGTTGTAACTATTCTTCAGTGTGTATTTTGTACCATTTATTTCATAACCTGAGGAACAGGAGAGACAGTAAAATGAGATGATGCCACACTCCTAACATAACTTCTATTTCCTAATTTAAAAGGCTAGCAGTCAAAAACATAGATCAAAAAGATTCAGAGAAAAGACTAAAGCAAGGATGGTATTTGTAGCATAAAGCACTGGTTGGCATATATTTGAGAGCGCTAAATTTGATTTTAAGGCATTTCCAACTAGCCCAGTTAAAAGCCAAAGGTATGAAACATCTGGGTATTTTGTTCCATTATTACTATTTTTTTCCAAGTTATATTATGGCTTTGTTAGGATTCTAATATATGTGTCCTCTTAACTCCCTTCTCTTTTTGTGCTTGTGTTCAGATGAAAATACTTCAGCTGGAAAATGGTATTCAGATGGTAACAAAAATTCATATGGTAATGTAACCAGAAAGCTGCAGGGAGAGGGAAGGCCCTAGGTGTGCAGATAACCTATGTTCTTTGAAGAGCACTGGGTAATTTGTGCAGTAAGACCAGCTACCAGACAGCTCAGTCCAGACAAACTCCTCTAACAGGCAGTGTCAGGGGACTGGTTCATAAAACTCTTCTGATTATTTCTACCCATAGCCATTTCTTTCCAACAGAGGCACTGCCCCTACAATGGCAAGGAGATCTTACCTTTAGTTCTCTTCTATTCCCTTTTATCTTCCCGTTATAGAAAAAGACTAACAAGCCTCATTTACTACCTCTAAAGCTACAGCTCCCTACTTTCCATTCTTTATACCACATGCTCCTGCTCTCTCCACAGTGTGTGAATAAAAGCATCTGTGCAATGATGGAAACAAGATTAACAAACAGGTCTCGGGTAAAAATAACACAGTGTGGATGCTCAGTCCAACACATCAGCTGAGAGAGAAGTCTGTGGTAGCACCTGTCAGAAGCCTGAAGCCAAACCCAAGATGCAGCACACTCAGTGTGTGAGCAGCTGTGCCCTGCGCTCATCCTTGTCCCCAAAACCACCTCAAACACCTCACCTTGTCCCCAAAACCACCCAAAACCACCACTGCCTTGAAGAGGCAACGTTCACACCGGACACTCGCAAGGCTATCCCAGATGGATTTCATCACAGAACCACAGAACGACTAGGTAGGAAACAACTTCAAAGGTCATCTAGTTCCAAGCCGCCTGCCACGAGGCCAGGTCGCTCAGACCCCCATGCAGCCTGGCCTTGAACACTTCCAGGGACGGAACATCCACATCCACAGCGGGGCAACCTGCGCCAGAGCCTCATCACCCTCACAGCAAATAACTTCCTCCCCAGGTCTACTCCAAAGCCACTCTCTTTAAGTTTGAACACACTTCTCCTTATCCTGCCACCCCTGGCTCCGGCTCTCTGCCCCCTCCCTTCCCGGCCCGCACTCGCGCGCAGCCCCTCAGCCCCAACGCCAGTCACGCCTTCGCCGCCCGGAGCAGTGACGCGGCGTCTCTATGACGTCACTTCCGCTCGCTCGGGCCCTCCCCGGGCCCGCCCCCCCGCGCCGCCACCGCCCCTCGGGGCCTCGGACACCGGAGCGAGGGGAGGGGGAGGAGGGAGAGGAGGGGGAGAAGAAGAAGGAGAAGAAGCAGGGGCAGAAAGAAGAGGAGGAGGAAAAGGAAAAGCAAGAGAACGAGAGGACGGAGGGGGAGGAGCGGAAGAAAGAGGAGGAGCGGAAGAAGGAGGAGGAGGAAGAGGAGCGGAAGCGGAAGGGGGAGGAGATGGCGGCGGGGGCCTCGGCGACGGCGACGACACCGATCCGGAGCGCGGGTGGGCGAGACACCCGCGGGAGGGTGGAGCCGCCGCTGCCGCCGCCGCAGCGACCCGGCGTCTGCTCGGAGCAGTGACTGCCCGGCCGCGTCCCCCTCGCCGCCGCCTCCCGCAGGCCGCCCGGCCCTTGCCCAGCCCGCGTCCGCCTCCGGCCCCGGCGGCTGCGGCGCTCTCTCGTCCCCGCGCCGGGGCGGTCTCAGCCCCCCGTCCCCAGTGGTGCTGAGCCCAGGGGTTCCGTCGGTGTGCCGGTGATTATGCGTGGCTTGCCGCGGACGCTGTATCTGTCCTCCCGCTGATGCCCCCGCTGTTCCCCCGCCTAGGCTAGAGCAGGCTGAGCGCCAGCTCCTCTGGAAATCTTCAGCCATGTATTTCCTCAGCGGCTGGCCCAAGAGGCTCTTGTGTCCTCTGGAGTCCCTGGAGCGACCGCTTCACATCCAGACGGATCCCCAGAGAGCTTTCTTCGCCGTTTTGTTCCCCTCGCAGCTAAGCATCTGGTACTGCAGAGTAAGTATCCATCGTTTTATAAGCTCTCGGACGCTGCTCTACCAGCTGAAAAGACCTGTCGTCTGCTAATTTTTTTTTCTTCCAGAAACAGTTGTAAAATTTGGTGCTAACTTCACAGGATATTCATAGGTATTTGTGAAGCTGAGGGGTTATCCGCGGTGTTTAGTGATAGCAGTATAGTCTTAAGAAAATATGCAACACCAGCCTGGTTACAGTTAACACTGGTTTCTGCTAAAAAATAAGACTTCCAAGCAACTGTTCTTTTTGAGACTGTACATTCAGCTTGTACTTAATATAAAGAGTGTTTGTAGCAGTGTAGGGTTTTTTGCCTATATGTTTCATGTCTTTCACCTTTGTGTTTTCTATGTTTTATATAAACGAACATGTGAATGTAGAACATATGAAACATTCTTTGTAAAACATGGAACAAACGCTATCATTACCCAGAATGTTGTAGCATTGAAGTTCACTAAGTTTTCTTTTTATGGAAAGTTTAAAAGTTTTGTGGCTCTAAAAGCAGACTTGTCATGGCTTTTCCATGGAAGGTGCTGGTTTAGCTAAATCTAGTTTGAAACTGTGTGAATAATTGATATTAAGCACCTTGCTTTTAATTCACATTGTATTAGTCTGGTAGCAAAGTGCTTATTTGTCAGTTTGATTTGATGTAGTCAATGAAAACTGTGATACTGACTTTAAATTTTGATGCTGGATCCTTTTAAATACTGCCTAGATTAGACCCTAAATCTGTCTATAAATATCTCTAGATCCAGGTGGTTTATAGAGTTCATCTCAGATTACCAGAGAAAACCAACAATCCAGTTTTAGAAAGCTGATACTGAAAGATGTCAAATGACAGTCATAGCCTTAAAATCTTCTTTTAAGTTATGCAGCAATTTCATCACGTTATGTTTTATTGTGCTCAGTAAGGCAGTTCAGTAGTTCCTGGCTGATGTGCTCATGCTGTTTTTTGACCCTAGACAGGTATCCAGCTAGCACATAATCAACCCATAACTTTGCTGTGTGACCATCATCATCTGGCCTCTGTTTTCTTGGGTTTGTGGCACACAGTGTATATAAAGTGTACGCTTCTTAGTTTTTGCCTGTAGTTGTTGAACCTGTAGTTGTAGTCTGTCAGCACAGCAGAACTGATCTTTTTTGTGGAAAGACATAGAAAACAACGGGCTCATGAAATGCTTCACAAGATGTGCCCTGTTGTCTTGAATGTCGTTTACTTCATGGTCTGTTTTCAAGGACGAGGTTCATTAGCTTGCATGCTTAGACTTGTTTTGAAACGTTAAACATTGTAAGACTTGCTACAAACAGCACTAGAAGAATTCACCTCGTGCAGAGGAGTTGACTAAACTTACAGGTCATTAATATTTTTTAAATAGATTTTGATTCTGTTTGTAATGGGTGCTTTTGAGGAAGGTGCCGACAGGCACCAGGCCTTACCCACTGACTGATCCTAAACTGAAAAACGTGTTACAGTCTCAAGGCCTCTGTGGAAAACTGCCTGTTATCAGAAACCTGGAAGAATAAATGTTTTGGTCAAGGTAATTTTAAAAGAGAATTTCTTGCATTATTTTTAGCTGTGGTCCTGAATGTGGTTTGTTGGGCTTTTTCCCCCCAGGCTTTTCTTTTTTTCAATTTAATTATTGCATCTAGAAGATGTTTTCATTGGTCAGAAGCACAGTTTTTGGAACAAGGATAAATTCTGCCAGGTTGCACTAACTTGATTTCTTGTCACAGAAAAGCCTTCTGGCTGTTGTTCTTGTTTAGACTTGTTACTATCTCAGCTATGTATCAAAGGTTTCATTTAAGAATGAGGTGATGAGACTGGGAAAGTTCTGTTTTGAAATTTTCAGAAACAGAGCTCTTTGAAGCGCTTCCAGGTGTGTGAGTTTACATTCAGAATGTGTATTTTTAAGGTGACATAGTCATGTTTAAAACTCCTTTTCACCTACTGTGCACTAAGAACTAGTGGAACTAAGGAAAGTTGATCCCAAACTGTGGATTGTTTCCTGTTTTGGAATCATTTGGAATCATTGTAGGTATTAAGACTCAAAACAGGGTAACTGGTGTTGAAAAAAAACAGATGGAATTCTGCTAGTGTTTTTGAGCCAAAAAGTTCTTGACATTTTACACATTAGGAGAGATTGGGTTGTAGACAGAGAAGACCACTCAGGTGAATGATTTTGATCATGCACCAGTATGGGTGAAAGGTTGTTGAGCACAGCCCCCAGATATGTTGACATTTCCTTATGAGTTATATGCATGTGCTACTGTACTGGTATACACACTATCAAGCATACATGATGTAGTTTGTGTACAGACTACATTGTGTATGCTTGATAATGTGTATGCCAGTACAGTAGCACATGCATACAATTTTTTGTCTGTTTAGAAGGGAGCTATATTGGTCACCTAGTCCAACTGCCTGACCAATGCTGGGCGACCAGAAGTTAAATCATGTTATTGAGAACATTATTCAAATGCTCTTATACACTAGTAGGCTCTGGACATCAACCATGTCTCTTGGATGCCTCTTCCAGAGTTTGAAAAGAAAAAAGAAAGAATGGGGTAATACCAAAATGAACACATTTTAAAATTTTTATTTTATTTTTTAGTGGTATAAAAAAATCCTTTCTTGCTCCCCATTTGATTCTGTTAAATACACCCCACTGTGGAGACCTCTGCTCCAAACATTTCCTTTACATCAAAAGTTCTAGGTCTACTGTAGATAATACCCTGATACTTAAGGGCCATCTTAACTATTTTCATTGATAGCATGGAAAAGCTTGTCAAACATTTTCATTCTGGTAGTTAAGTAGTTGGATGCTTGAAATTAGAAACATCAGCAAGTTATAGAACCTTTCTGAAATGGTATAATGAGATAATTGCTGTTTGATAGATTGACTTGGGAACTGAAGATGAGGTTTCACAAGGCAGCTGTGCAGTCCTGTGTGTTATCATCTTTCCTGCTTGCACCTTGATTTTAATGGAACTTGTGATGGACTAGTGATGTTGTTTTACAGGGCTGTTAAGCTTAATGAACAAATAGAAGCCTGTTTATTTAGTTGATGAAAGAATGAAAGGAACATTATAGTTGGCCCTTTGAAAGTGTTACTCCTTTGACAGTTGTGGCTTTAATTTTAAATTGGTTTAGTTATCTTTTGAATTCTGGAAATTCACCCATAGGGCTCTAGGTATTAAGAGACAAGGTAATGTGGCTAAGGAAGAAGGTGTCATAGATGAGTGGAGTTCCCTGCCTAACCCTTGACAAGTGAGTTGTGTACAGCAAGAATAGTCTGCTGATGTAGTTGTACATATAAATATCGTTCAGCATTTCCTTTCTTTAGTGTTAACAAACTTGTGACAATGACAGGAATAAGTACTGGCCTTGAATATTTAATGAAATCTCCTGTAGGTTGTTGGACTATCTGCTATGACTCTCGTCAGTCAAAACCAGTTTTGCGAGCCCTTTCAAGCTAAGAGTAGTTTGTCCCATCTGCTCATTCAGAGGAGAATTCTTGATTACCTGTATGCTTCTCCACTTGTGATTTACATTTACTCTTGTTTTTCTTCCTTTTTGGGTTTCTTTTTTTCTAATGATCTGATTCTGAGTCTGAGCACCTAAATGAACTATAATAAGCTTTTGAGAAAGTGTGCATGTCGGAATCCTAAATTGTCAAATAGTTGGTATTAATTTTAAGTGCTGTGTAAGTTGATGTTCAATCAGCTCTCACAGCTCTGTCAAATGTGCTCTTCAGTCTCTAGCTGTTGCCATATTAGAGTTGAAGTCAATGTGTGCTTTAAATCTATGCATACAATAGGCTAAAACAGGGCTTCTGTTGGGGAGGTGATCTCTGTAACCTGGAATTTTACCACACTATAAAGGGAGTTACTTGTGACACAGTGCATGAAGTTCATAAGATATATTAATAAATACATTAAAATTGTCTGCAGTTGTTTCTGTAGTGTTTTTTTTTTACTTATGAGGGCTGTTAAAAAGAAATGTTTTCACTATGCTTTCAAGTTTATGTTTTCATCTCAGAACTGTAAGCAGAATAATTTACAGAATTATTGTGTGTGGCTTTTTCTTAATAGAATTGGATGCAACCTCTGGAGGTTTTTTGTCTAGAATTTGACTGCAGAATGGGACAACAGATGTCTTGATATAAGTGGTTGTTTTGGCTGTGTATTGTGAATGATATGATACAGATAGCATCAGTACAAGTTAAGATATCTTACCCCTTCTACTGTGTTTTCTCCCTTAGTAGTTTAACCCCCAAAATGCTGATCTCTTATTTAGACCCTTTAGACACTTGTCTGAGAAGGGGATTTCTTTGTCAGCAACAGTAACAGTTGTGCTGTTGCTTCTATTAAAAAGATAAACTTGTTGTTACATAAGGAAAAAAAGTTGCACTGATGAATTTGTCTGATGAAATCCAAAATTGTCATGTGGTTATTTAGTAGGATTTACAGGCTTTCAGTGTCTCCTGTGTTATAAAATATATGACCCCTGAAAGTGGTGTTGTAATTACGTGCATGATGGGAAAATGCATTTTCAGTTATGACTTTTCAGTGTCCAGTTAGTTGCATGTAAGAGAAAACCAAAGATGCATAGAATATGCCTTTGCCTCTTGTCAGCATTTTTGAGAAGTAGGTTAACTGAAAACTTTCATTTGGCAGAGGTAGTGGTTGACAATTCTGCACTTTGTTTTTCTGAATTATTTCACAATAGCCATGAAACACATGATTGGAAGCTGTGTCTGCTCTGTTGGGTAGATCGTCTGTTGATTCTAAGCTTTCCAAATACTTTCAAAATTAAATTAAAGGAGTTATGATTTTATAATTAGCATTGCTTTTAGAAATTCATTTGTCACCTCCATTTGTCAGGTACCATTCTGTTACTGACAATGACCTTTTGTGGTCTATTTATACAAATTTTTCTTATGTGCACACGCTTGCTTTTCTCTGTATAACCTTTCTGTTTTATTAGTTTGTAATTTTACAAAGCTTCAGGATTTAAAGCAAAGCACAGACCATATAGTGACAAAATAAAGTGCACAGTGTCACCAGACCTTTGTTCTGTTCTGTTGTTGTTTTCTCCCAGCCTTATCTTTGTCACTTAGACCATAAGCTCATCTGAACAGCATTTTTGATTTTTGTCTCATGCCTACAGCCTAATGAAGCATTAAAGCATTTACTGTATAAAACTAAACAGAACATTGGTGTTTGTCAAAGAAATGGCTTATTTACCCTTGGTGGGATGCATTTTTGATGTCTAGAGTAATACATGGTTGGGGAATGAGAATATTAGGTTTTAACAATTATCCGTAGTCATGCAGGTTCTTGGATTGAAGTTACATTAAGAAACCCAAACTTGTACATAAGACCATGTTGCATATGTACTGTCAGGTCACGTGTTTGCTTTTCGGACTTAGTTTTCTACTGTATTTGCCGACCTACTAGTAAAATCAACAATACACACAGTTGATCATGAACCTACAGTCAAACCAGAGAATCTAGTTTAAAGAAACTAATTTTTTTTTGTTATTTTATATACTGTCAAATGATTTTACCTTTTTCCAGTTGGTTAATGTCAGTTTGATTTGTATTTTCATAAAATGTTGTAGAATACTTGTGTTAAGGTAAGTGAATTGGTAATTTCCCGTATCTAAACTTGCTGAGATCATTTGCTTCAGGGTTTTTTATACCTTAATAGATTTTTTAATAAAAATAATGTTATACATGGCTAAGTGTTCTGACATGGGTTGTGATGCTAATACTTCATAAGTGAGCAAGCTGCTGTATTAGGTCAGGTAGAATTAAGTTAAATAGTAATAATTAGGGATTATTTCATCATGGGTTTGGCTGTGGTGTTTTATGTTGTAGTTTTTGTAATTGTTTGCATAGATGTTGATACAGAGCTTGTATTTCATAGTGGAAAGTCCAGAGGGATTCTTAATGTACCACTGACAATAAAGCACCTGTGAGTTTTTAGGTAGTTTGAATTGAAGTGGCTTTGTGGAGGGAGCTTTCTTGCTACCTTGCTGTTTTACTAAATAGTGCAATTAATTTCTGGTAATGCAAACCAGATTTGCTTTCATGTTCTAATCACACACCAGTAAAAAAGAGGCATGTTTAATTCTAGAAAGACATTGTTGTGAAGCATAAAAACTTCGGAGTAAGAACTGTGGAACATGTTCTTGTCAAGTGATAGCCAAGGTAACTGACTGATGGAAGGAGATAAAGTTTAGCTGTGAGAACAACAAGTTCTCTTTCTTTTCAGTATTGTTAACTAGTGTACTGGAGAGTTTGTTTACGCGTTAGTAATAGTAGTGCTATATTGTTTTTAAGGTTGCATTTCTTATTTTTCTTTTCACTATTTTTGTTATCCTGTAAACATCCACTGCCACAGTTCCTTTTGTAAATGAGTGGCAGCTTCTGTTTTGCCTGACCTTACATTCCTCCTGAGAGACAAAAGTACCATATCAAAATGCTAGATTTTCTTTGCAGCAGATTTTAAAATGCTAGATATGCTTCTTATCTATTTTGGGAAGCCTTTTTTACTGTTAAATTGCAATTATGACTTGCTTACTCACTTCTTTCTTCCTTAACAACTGAAGGTGTTTACTTGTTAAAATGAATGTTCAGTGGCTTGCTGTGCTTGGGTCAAGTAGTTAGGTTGACATATATTCCTGTTTACAGAAATATTCCTGTGCCAATATACATTTTCAGTCACTTTAGATATAATAAATGACTTCAGATGTAAAATTACTGTTTCTCATGCATAAGAAGAGCAGGATCTTGAGCTCTCCTTCTATCTTTGTTAATCCAGAGCATTCACACCTCTGTGGAAAGCTTTTAAACAGGGTTAGAGTTTTCTTCATGTCTGAATTCATGCTTTTGAGTTCTGGAATATGTGGAATTTAATAGTATTAGTGCAGTATTTCCTCATTTGACCTCTCACTAGGTAGCATTTGTGACCTATTTAATTCGAAGTGAGTCTGCTTTCTAACAAGAAGCTACTTAAACTACAGAAAGATAACAGTTTGAGTGCAAGCAATAATTTTTAACTGCTTAAGACCTCATCTGTGAGTCACAAAGCCTAAAAATAAATTTGTATAAATCCCGTAGCTGGTGTGTATATAGAATGTTCTTCCAGCTTCAAAGATGTAATTGCAGCTTTCTTGTGAATCGGTGTCACAAGAATTCTACACTATAAATACTATAATTATATTCTGTAAGAATAGTAATATAGAAAGAAAATTGTGTATTACTGAGTTTCTAATTTTGCCAGCAGCTAAAATGCTTCAGGCATGGAAGTGCTTTAAGAATGATCTCCAGGTTTGCAGTAATGATGCCGATTACCAAGGCACTGCTTTTTCTCAGTATATTTAAGGCAGTTAGGGTGGTTCTAAGACAATCAGGGAAAGCCTGTGTAGTTCATTGAGAACAATCAAGTAGAGTCTGCTAGTAAGAATAATTAGTTATCTATTTAATATTAAATAATTTAAGGCAAAAGAAGCCACTCAAATTGAAAAAGCTGGTTCAAATAGTTCTTAGGGTAAAGATTAATGTGCTTGTTATCCTTCATAAATGTTTGAGTTTATTTTTGATAATTCAGTTCTGTGTGGATATGAAATTTAAAGAATAATGCCGTTAGCGGCACACCGAGTCATACTGTGAATTTACAAAGGCTAAGGCTGCCCATGTGACACTAATTCAGCTTATTGTTTACATGCATGAGGATAACATTTCATTGGTTTGTTTTATACTCTTTAAAATTAACATTCATACTTTAATGTTAGGTTGTTTGCAACTCTACTTTTTCTGAAAGGAAACTGAAGGAAGTGATTCCAAATAGCATGGAATTCTAACTAGGATTACCAAATTCTGGAGTGATTGCCACTCACAAGATTTGTGGATAGAATGAATGTCTTATATTTATTGTACTGATTCTGCTGGTCCATCAAGTAAGCAAAGAACAGTACTAAATTTCTGTCACCTGTGGTTGTAATGGGGAGCTTTGCCTAGTGGTATTGTGGTTAATTTCAGTAAAATGAGTGGTTATTCTCTACCCTCTTGTTTCCCTTTCAGTGTACTTTTTTTGGTACAATGTTTGATGCTCCAAATCTGAATGACAACTGAAATTGATAAAGTTAGGTATGAAGGTGAGGGGTAACTTCTTTGACAAAACAAAAAGTACATCCTGCTTAATTTAACTTTTGTGTCCTTTAAGTGCTGGAGGATAATGGAAGGAGAAATACCTATCTAAGCTGAAAACTATTATTGATTCAAAAACAAGAAAATAGAAACAGTTGTGCAATATATTTAAGGAGAATGAACATTTCTAAGCACTAGAGCAAGGAAGGGCAACCTTGCATTAGGTTTTTTATGTTGCAGCTCTCCACTGCATTCATGAAAGGGAATGAAGGCTTAGTGCCCAAGGTAGCTTTGTCTGGTCTTCATCACCCCAAAGCTTTTCTCCCTTCCCAGAAGGAAAGGTACTAATGGGGGCACCTCATTACTTGCAAAATCCTTCCAGCTAACTGTAGAGGTGGATTTTCAGCAGGTTCTGACTACCTGTTCTAGAAAACAAATTTCCTGATTATCATTCTCTTTAATACAATGGCCTGCCCATTTAGTAGAAACTAAGCAAATTGTCTGTACCAAATATTCTATGGAATATTTCCTCCTAATTCATTTGACAGTCCATATCATTATAGGAGCCTGTTTGAGGTGTATCTGTTGATCTTAAACATCAGTTACCTTTTATCTAAATTGAAACTATTTCTGTATTCTGTAATGACTCCTTACTGTGCAATTAAGTATTTTATTCAAACGTCCTGGATTTGAAAGAGTGAGATTAGGAATGACAGTATGGCAACAGTTCTCCATGAAGTTTCTTTAAAGTTCCTTTTTAACCTCCTTCAAGGGAAACATGTTGTAGCTGTTGAAGGAGACATAGTTCTTTACAGCTATAGCGCAACATATAAAGCATTCCATTCCTACTAGATAGGAGATATAATTATTATTTTTTTTTTTCCTCCAGCCAAGTGTATTAATTGTAAGCTACAAGGAACTTTCAAAAGCAGCTTCTCAGTTTGGACCTTACAAACGAGCAGAATGGCGGCCTGACAGCACAATGATAGCTGTTTCGGTAAGTAGAATTTTTCCTTCTTGCTCTGGTTAAACTATTGCGAACAAAAGCTTGTGTTACCAATTTCTGTGCTTATAGAACCTTGCAGACGGTAAATACATTTAATTGATACTTGTCTTGTGAAAATATATAATAATACCAATGACTTTTTAGACAATAGAAGCTTTCTTTCGTAGTATTCATTAATTTTTCCCTGTGAGAATGAACTGCAGTTCTTTGTCTTAAAACAGTGGTTAGATGTATTGCCAGGGGGTGATACAACATCTCATTACTTTAGTAATCTGGTAACGTAATACAGTAATGTAAAGTTATGTGAATGAAAGAAATAGTTGTGGACTTAGGTAACATAATTATGTTTAACTTGATAAATAGAGTTTAAAGGTGAGTCTTAAGAGATGGAGCTGTGGCCTTATTACTGGCATTTAGTGATTCAAAAATATTGCAAGTCACTGAGAACACAGAAACAAGGGCTGTGACAAGTGATATGTGAACTCTTCTGTTCGGAATCTTAGAGATGAGATCTTGTCTCACATGGAAATAAAGTCTTGTTTCATATCTGGTGCTGTGTTCACAGTACTTTGGACTATTTCAGCAGCAGTATTTGAAGTTTGAGTAGCAAGGTGAACACAAGAAAGGTGGGACTACAGTTTATGAGTTGCAATATGGGATAATCCTCTTGGTGTCTTTTGGTCAGGTCTAAACATTATGACCAGATCTTAAATTAGATATTGTTATCTTAGTGGAAAACAGGAGATGATTTATGGAGTAGTTATTCTCTCTAGCAATATCATGATAATCATAAATCAGCTAAGCTTCCCATGGTCCAGATTTCTTTTGCATAATGCAAGTTAATGCAAGTAAATAGTTAGTCTAAAATACTAAAATGGCCTAGAAGTATCTGATGAAATCAATGAAGTTAAGTATTTCTGTTAGTGCCAGATTATATTCTCAGTGAGTACTAATAATTGTCAATAAAGTCAGAAAGATTTCTGTAATTTTTGTTGCGGATCAAAAAGAGTTTTTCAATTTTATATTGCACCAAACACATTTTAATTAAACCTTTATGTAGTAGTTCAGAGGAAATTTGAATTCTTATATTTAATTACTTCACATATTGTGGGGTTTTTTTTCTGAGATGTTGTGATCCATTTGCTCTGGAGACCTTGTGGTTCAGCTGACAGATTAACTTTAGTTTTTGCCACTTCAATAGTGAACTTTAAATTTTTTCTGCAACTAAATGTGCAGTGCTCTTTTTGGCAGATAGTGTCAGAATGTAAATGCCCATGAAGTCTCATTTTGTAAGCTAAAGTTCTGTGAATTAAAATTCTAAATGATCATCATTTATAAAATAATGAGTGTAATAAGATTTCTAATATTCTTTGTGTTTCATAGGATGATATTTCATCCCTGGGTGTACGTATACAAATTATATAGTCAAGCATGTTTGTTATGGTGGTCTTAACATAAGCTGTTTTGCAATATACTTTAAAAAAAATATATAGTTTTATTTGGAACAGTTATTGAGTCCTACTGAAAGATGCATTTATAGTATTGCTGGTTTTGTTGTAGTGAGACAGGACAGAAAGTCAGTTTTTAGAGCTTTAATGAAGAAAGTGTTTCTGCAGATGTGTGATTCTCTCAACCCAAGAATTCTGTCCAAGTGCATAGTTTTCTCTTTTTTCTTAACTAACACATTCAAGTGAAGGAGCAATGGCAAAGCAAGTTTTTAATGAAAAACCCAGCGATTTTGAACTGAATTAGCCTCACTTAATTATTGAAGTCCTGTGCAACACCTGAACATTTCAGTTTGAAAGCTGAGTTAGGTGATGTTTATCACCTATTACTACCTGTGCTCATGAGTACTTGGTTGTAGTAATTTTCTGTAATAAATCTTTGTTTTAAGAAGGTGAACATAAGGCTTAGTACATACTTATTAGTGAAGTGGTACATTCTTCCTTTTTTTTTCCTTTTTTTTTTTAAATGACATCATCGTATGGAATGTAGTCTGAATTTTATGTTCACCCTAACAGTGATATACCATGTTTTTTGTTTCTGACAGCCCAAATATTCAAAGTGTCTTTATGGAAACAAATCACTTAACAGCATATGCTTTGAGGTAAATTTTATTTGTACTGCAGACTTTGGGCCAGCATATCAAGCTTTATAACATACCTCAAGTAACTGTAAAAGTATGTAGTTAAACAAGCTTAAGCAATTTTCAGTATCACCATCCCCTAGAAATTGTAACTTCTTTTTCCGCTAGTATCTTCTGTTGTTAAACTGTTGGCACATTTCCTAGACAGATCTTATTTTTTCCCCTTATATTTTGTGGTTTCTTTTTTCATATTGCTGCCTTTGTGATTTTTCTAGTGTTACTGGGAAATACTTTTTCTTGTTTAGATTAGTACATATATCCAGATAGCTAATTGTAGTAGTAAATCAAACTTAGGAATTGGGTCAAGATGCTTCATTATGGAGAAGTATAGGAGGCATTTTGATCCTTCCCATGTTGCAGGCAGTCCTTCAATACAGACTGCTCTTCCGCATGCGTTCCCATAGATAAGGCAGAGCTTTATTAAACATGGTAGCAAGAAACCATGTTATGAAATTCCTGGCAAGATTCCCAGTGTTTGTACTGACTGTCAAAGATTAGAATGATCAGGGAATGGATGACAGTGATGGTTACTTATTTAGTAAGTTTCACTCAAATGTTTTTAAATCGATGAAACCTCTGTAAATGAATATGATCCATTTGCCAGAAGTCTGTGCTTGAATGCTTCTACACCTCTTCCCCCTCTTCATGGAATTTGAGGTTCTATTTAGAAATGAGCCTGTAACAATAGCAACTTTGTGCTTTGAATAGTGTTCAGTAAGGCCCTTTGTACCTTAATATCAGTATAAAGATACTTCACAGTATTGTTTTACTGTTCTTTCCAGGATAAGGTAACTTAGGGGTTAAATATTTAATGATGTAATGGAACGAACCTGTAAAGATGTTAGAAATGAAGACGGTTCTTTACCACATAATACCTGAACATGATATTACAGCACACAGAAAAGCTTCCATTTATTGCCACCCTGTCTCAAGCTCACCATTATTGTTCAGATTTTATTCTTGCTTGAAAAAGACACTCACTTTGAATGAGAATAATAGTGTTTCTTGGAATTCAAAGCCAAAACACAAATTTTCTGAAGCAAAATGTTTCATTGAAATGTGAATATCATCTATGAAATGATACATTAAGTTAACAAGAGTGTTGCTTTATTCAAAGAAAAGGAAACCAATCTTGCCAAGAAATGTGAAGCCATTCATTTCAGTGCTTTTTGTCTCCAGTGCTTTGGATACATGCCCAGCCCATATTAAAATAATTGGATGGAAATGCTATTTAACCAAAATGTGTTTACTGATTTGCCCAGAAAATAAATTCATGCTGTAAAAAATGACACTTCTTTGAACACATAACATTATTGGTCATCTACTTGTTTCAAGCTTATACAAGCAGCTTCTAGGTATGACTGGAACATCAGAT
The DNA here is from genome assembly GCF_027579445.1 of Ammospiza nelsoni. Classification (NCBI taxonomy): domain Eukaryota; kingdom Metazoa; phylum Chordata; class Aves; order Passeriformes; family Passerellidae; genus Ammospiza; species Ammospiza nelsoni. The sequence continues at coordinate 42,063,783 of NC_080669.1, read as the reverse complement.
AACTAAATTATTTGTTCCCTGTATATAGTATGAAGTCATTCTTCCAGAATGACAGAACGTGGCTTGGGATTGAATTATTACAGGTTTTGTGGTAGTATTAAAGATAAGTGATGTGAGGATTTTTGGATGGCCAACCCTGAGAGGCAGTGCTAAACTCTTTGCATTCAGTAGTGTTCGTTTGTGTTCAAGCACTTGGAGAGTTTATTCAGGTACTTCCCACCTTCTACTTTTCTACGCTTATTTTCTATGCTAATTCATGTAGTTGATAGGAATTATTTAGAAATAATTCAGATATTTCTACATATCTGAAATAGTTGTCAGGTTTTATAGGTTTGTATGAGTTGGAGGAAAATTTCTGATGGACTGGTGCATAAACAGGATTGTTTTTCCATTTTTCGATCTCCTGCCTAATCTATTCACTTGACTTTAAGGGTAGGTATGGATTTTATCTGGAATTAATATAAATACACAGTATTTTAAATGTCTGAATTAATGTATATTTGAGTTCAATATATGAGACATACATGGAAATCACATAAGACTAGCAGATTTTACTCACGCTGAGACTAGATATTTATCTTATCAGTATTTCTCTTTCAGACTGCAAATGGATACATCTTATTTTTTGAAATCCCATCAGCAAGAGACAAGTATCTTTATGAGCCAATATATCCTAAGTAAGTATTTTAAACTTTGGATCATCACAGTGTGAAAAAATCTGTCTGGACAACTTCTAAGCAGTTTTTATGACAAAAGATACTTCATTACAGAGTATGTTTTAACACTTGATGAGTATATGAACCATCATTCCTATGAGTTAGAGTCAGTGTAGGGTAGAGTCGGAGTCAGTTCAAGTAGATTGCTGTGTGCTGGTGTGATTCCTTAGGTCCTTCTTACAAGCTCTCAAAAGCCTTAATAGCAGGTAAAGTCTAATTTTAGAATTTGAGGTATTATGTTGTGTTTATGATCTGCAACAAGATTTAATGATGCTTTTTGAATAACTCAATTGAAAAAATGATGTCTTAGGAACTGTTAAGATACAATTCAAAAATAGATCCTGCTCCCTATGTTTTCATAACTCAGAGGGATTTTTAAAAAGAAATGGGGAATAAAATCCCAGTATTTTTGAAAGCAAATGGATATTTTCAGTAAGAGTGTGCAAGCATTCTTGGTGCAGTATGTTATGTTGTCAGCTTCATCTTATTTTCCTTATTGTGAATGACAGAATACATCTTATGCACTTAAATTGTGAATGTATTTTGGGTGTGTTTGTGGTTGATTTTGGATTTTACAAAATTGGGAAATGCCCAGGACAAATTAAAACTTCAAGGAGTATATGTGTATGTGTCTGTGTGTTTAGATAGGCAGAATCTGTAGTCATGGGTTGGATTGGATTTGTCCATGCACGTAATAGCACACTCTCAATTTCTAATTGGCTAGAAACTTTTTCTTTTTTTTTTAATATATCTCTCTATATATCTTCATCATTCTGATAGTACTAGTCAGTTTATTTTTTTTTTTTTCACATTCATAAAAAGAGTTAAAGTTGAATCATGAATCTCTCCACATGGTCATCTCTTAGGAGTATTGGATAACCTAAGATGTCATGTAAGAGGAAGATATTTTGACTTCTTTTTCTTTTCAGTATAACTGTTAAACCATGAACATTAAAAGGAAATAAAGGGGGTTTTCAAAAGTATTTAAATTCAAAATCTGTCTTCTTTCACAAATATGTGTTGGAAGAAATTACTTAGCAGGTAGTAAATGATTTAAAACTGAATTTTCCTTTATTGACTAGAAATTTTTTTGTGTGTTATGGCTGTAGTCCATCTTTTGACCTGTGAAATAGCCCTCAAAGCTCTGGAGTTAACTGGAATTTATTGTTGAAGCTTACTTTTCTTTTTGCCAGAAACTTAATGTAGACAAGTTATATTACTTTACTTGCCTCTTTGAAGAACTGAATAGCAGTTTTCAAACTGACTCTTCACATGTGGCTTACTGTCTTCAGGGGAACAGGCAGACAGCCTGCTGCTGCAACTTGTCCAAATAAATAAAGGGATAGTAGATCCTTGTCTGTACATTACATAATGCAGAAAACTAAGCAGTAGTTTATTGTGAGTTTTTCTTGTTCTTTTTGAAAAGTTTGGTGGGTGTTTTAATTGGCAAAATCTGCAAACTTACAAAAATATATATAAAACACAATAAAAGTTGAAAAAGAAGCTTGCTTAGAATATAACTTGTAGGAAAGCTTGAAAATACCTATTAAGCCATCAGTGACTAACCAGTCTAACTTTTATAAACTTACGTAAAACTTTTATAAAAGTTTAGTAATTGATATGAATTGTTGACCTGAAAATGCATGTTTTAGTTGTTAGTTGTGTGTTGACCAGTCAGGGTTTTAAAATACATTTGTATAGCACAAAAAGGACTATAATGCAAATTCTGTTCAGTAGAACAAGGTGTTTGTGTGTTTATAATAGGTTGCTCACAGTCTCCTAAGACTATATATTGTGTGTGCTTACCTTTAAGAAGATGAATGATCTCACTGAATTCACTGGGATTACTGGCTTGTCTATACTTAGCCCTCAATTTTGAAAACCTAAATAAAATTACTACTGCTCTGATTGTATTAGATCAAAAGAAAGACACAGCTATTTGTGAGTGAATTGTGCCTCCTGTGATTAATGTAAAATGATTCTTTAAGTTATTAAGATTGAATGAACTTCTTTTGCAGGTGCAGATACAGTGCGCTGCCCGTAGGCAGTCTCACTAATTTACATTGTAGAGCAAATACTTGGCAGGGGTTAATCAAACAAAAACCCTCCAATCTAAAATGAACAAACAGACAAATGGGACCAAAAGCTAGAATTGAAACTTCTATCTTTCTTTTGGCATATATTCATTTTCCAAAGGCATTATTTCATTGAAATGGTTGGATTTCACTTCTGCTGGGCTGAACAATACCAAATTAGTTTTCTTCACTTTGAAGCCATTACAGATCAGTGAAAGGCCTTGTATGTGGCTTGCCTCATGCTTGAAAGGGGATGTCTTACTGTTTTCTCCCCCTGTAACAGTGTGTTCTTGGCTCCTTCCTCTGTGTTGGCAGCAGTGATTATGCAGCTGTGCCTTAAGTGAAGTTGGGTTGTTGACCTGATGGGGAAACTAAACCTGCCTATCTCCCTTTTTAACTCTCCCTGTCCCCTGCCCTGGATTCTAGTAGCTTATTTTGCAAATTGGCATTTAATAAAAGGCTGGCATTAGAAAATGGTGACTTTGAAGTAGTACACTGAGTAGCTACACTGGAAGTTGAAAAGCATGAAGTGACTGTTCGGTGATGCTTGTTTAAGTCTTATGATTCATGGTAAAGCAATTGCTCGGAACATTTTGGCAGTCATGGTGGTATTAATTAGGACTCTTCCAGCTCTGTTTTGTGTGGTTATTTACCTATGCCGGGCAAAGTGAGAGAGAGGGCGATTACTTTTGGAAAAAGTATGAGGGAATCCTTGCATTAGTGAAGTGACATCTACTGCAAACTAGTTAGTAAAAACTGAGATGAATGTTCAGTCATGTTGTACTTTATTATTACTAATTGTTGATGTTTATTAAGTGCCCATATCTACTAACTTTTTGTAAACAGAGTGAAGCCTGTTCTTTAGTAGCTTTTCTTTAAATAATAATGGCCAGTTCTGGCAGAAATACAAAACTTCACTGTCATGACTACAATGAGAAAGGGATACCCTCTTAATACAACTTTTTCTTGAACAGATTTCTTAAGCTGTGCATGTCAATGTAACAAGATGGTTGTGCGCTGGGAATACACACCAGTAAAATCCTCAGCTGCTCCAAAATACAGGTCTAGTGCAAAATTTCCTAGTTTATTCAATATCCTGAAGTTGAAATTGCACCTAGGTTTGTTAACATGCAGGTGAAAATACTGAGAATGGTTGTGTTTAGATCCTTTTGTCATCTTAGCTCTCGTTTAAACAAACAGTGCATATTTTACCATAAATGAAAGAAAAAGTGGTTAGTCAGAAAAGGAGGTACTGGGTATATGGTAGATAATTTCGAGCTTGCCTGTGTCTGGTGTGTTAACAGCTGTTCTAGCATGCAGCTGTTGTGTAAACTGTAATTGCATTTATGAAAGTTTTTTATTGGTCCAGCTCAAACAAAATGCTTCAAGGTGGAAAGCAAAACAAAACTCTATGAGAAGTGACAGAAACACTTGGGCTGTTTGTAGCTCAATATGCGTTCTAGTATGTCTAATCGCAGCATGATTTTTTTTCAGGGCCAAGTCTCTCTTTTGTTCTCATTCTAATCAGCACACGTTTAGTAAAAGAGCTAAAGCATGAATTGAGGCTAAGATGCCATCCTGTTTGAATACCAGAGTCTTTGCTTTTCCTTATCTTTCAGTATTATGAAATACAGAGATTTTGGAAAGTAAGGTTGAGTGAACTTCTCTTGCACCCTGCTGTTGTTTGTATTAAACCAGATGGAATCAGAGCCTAGGAAAATTGATTTCCTGTTTAAAAATGTACATTTCACATGATTGTCTCCTTTTCAAATCACCCAGTTGTAATGGTCTTTATATTCTTAAATCCAGTGTTTTAATGGAAGTACTAAAATCCAAAATTAAAATTTGTTGCTGGAGCCCACAAATCTGTTGAAGCTTGTTGTATTAGTAACTGAGGACAATAGCTCTTACGAAATTTAGAATATGTTAAATACTTAAAGAAGGTTTAGTGGGAAATACTTCTTAAACACTATTTTATACCTTTAGAGATTTAATCTATATGAAATCTATTCATGTAGGTATGGTAAGAGTTAGTCAAATAACCTGTTCAGTATTATGCATATTATATGTAAAAACCTGTTACTAGACTCATATGATAAAACAAGTGCTCATGCCATAAGTGCAAGATATGAATATTTATATATAAAAAAGTAAACTTTTCATTTTTCTTGCTGGAATCTATTGGGTTCTTTTGTCATATTGTGATATTTTAAGAATGTAGTTTTTCTGTCAAAGAAAATTTTTCTGGCACTGTTGCTGTTTTGCTAGGAATTGCCAGTCTGTTCTTGGAGTGAACTGTCATTCATGCTTAATGAAAACTTACAGTATCCTGCTTAATTTGTGAGACTAAAAACATGGGGAAGAAAGCAGTAATTGTATGGTGTTTAGTTTTTTAAAATTGAGCCAGAGTACCCTGCAGTTTTATTCCAGCTCTTGGATGCTTTGCTCCAGTTCAGAGCAGATTTGGAAGAGAATCAGTATTGGCCGTTAGCCCACATTCTGGGGTATTTTCTTACAGTGAGCACAAGTACAAAGTACTGCTTCAATTAGTTCGGTCTGGTTTTACCACTCAATTCCTAAGGTAACTACAAGACAAAAAATGAAAAATAATGTAAATAAGGTAAGATTGTAGCATTTTAAAATAAAATTTATCTGTACCTTTGATTCCTTAAGGAAAGTAACAGTGCATAGAAGCAAATTTGCAGCTTTGTAAGCTGTGGCAAGGTACAGTGGAAATTTTTTGAGGATTTTCCAAATGAATTTGTATAGCTATTCTTATGCTTGACAGTAAAGAGGTGAGTAACACCATCAGAGTGGGGGCTTCTCTCTACTGATCTGGTTGTTGTTTCTGTTTAAAGGTTTGCCAAGGAGAGTAACTGAAGTTTTTTTGCTTGAAGAGCATGTGTGACTTAGTGCTGAGGATATTTTTGCCTTTCAAAAAAGACAAAATCTAAAAATTTCACATGGCTAATTAACTAAATGTGGTAATTGGAGAGTGTTTTGTGTCAGGTTTCTTCATATCCTCAAGTGGAGCCTGCATTTGGGGAGTGATAGGAATGTTGTGTAAATTTAGAATGAGACCTCAGTGGTGTAAGTTATTAAGTCTCTGAAAATGCTTTGAAAATTAGTTGTTATCTAACCAGTATGAATTTTTGAAGAAACTCGTTCATATGATGGTTTTCAAAGCTGTATTGTTGCTTATATACCTGGTTACTCTATTAATGTCTTATCTTTCTGGCATTTTTAAAAGCTGTCTATCTCCTTTTCTATAGCCTGATGGTTTAAAGGTGCCATAAATTACCTCATCAGTGGACATTTTTTTCCTGATTCAATGACTGAAGATTACTATGTACAAAGGTTTTGAACTTCAAACTCTGCAAGGGTAATAAGTGAGGTGTGCAGTGAATTCACTTACTAGGTAATTTGTGCTCAGCATTAAGCTTCTGCTGAACTTTACCATTGTGGTTTTCCCTGTAAGATTTTAGGACTGTTTGAAAAATATATATTTAAAACTAGATTAGCTGAAGAACTTTGATTAACTATTGCAACCATTGGAACCATATGGAACTTCTATTAACCATTATGGCACTTGTAAACTCTTGATGGTGGTTTGAGATGTTTTAACCTTTTAATTAAAGGGAAACACAGGTTGGATATCAGGAAAAAGTTTTTTACAGAAAGAGTGATAAAGTACTGGAGTGGTCTGCCCAGGGAGGTGGTGGAGTCACCATTCCTGGATGCGTTGAAAAAAAGATGTAGCACTCAGTGCCATGGTTAGTTAGGGCATGGACTGGATTCTATGATCTTAAAGGTCTCTTCCAACCCAGTGATTTTGTGGTTCTGTAACTGTTGTCAAGAAATCTTTGCAACAGAAATAATAATTTAGTAAACCATTTAGCCTTTTTATATGTATAGTTGATTAATATGCTAGCTAGCTGTTTCTTAAACTGCAGAAATGTGCTACTACCTAATTGTATTGTAAAGGCTATACTAAGAACTACTTTTCTAAGCACTTATTCTTCATAGTTGTTACCATAAACTCACTTTAATTTTGTTGGTGCAGCTATTGCCAGTCTGTATGAATACATCTCTGCATCCAGTCAGATGTATTTAATCCTCAGCTGGTGGTTGCCTGCGGTGTGTGGTGCAGAGATGCAGGTTTAAGGAGTGAAAAGATGCTAGATGCATGAAAACCAAATCTCACAGGTGGTGATGCAGCCTTTTTGAATCAGGTATGAAAAAATGAAGTCCTCAGCTTTTCAGTGTGAACATTAACTGAACTGTTCACATGAACCATTGCAAAATGGTTAGGAAAATTGTGTAATTGTGCTAATGCCAAGATAATGGCTGTTGTCAGGTTTCTTCCTTCTTGACTTGGAGAAGAACAACTTGTTGGTGTTGTAAATTGTTTTAGAAACATTGCCCTGCTTTTGTCTTATGAATATTGCCATTAATAGATGAACCATCATGATTTTCAATCTTCTTCTTGTCCCTTCCTTCCCACTCTAAGTACTACTGAAGAAGTAATTTTTTCAGGAACAACTAAGAAGATCATAGCCCAAAACTGGTATAAAAGTATTTTACCTTGTTTGTATCAAACAATTGTTCTAGAAATGATTTTTAAGTGTCTGCAGTCTTTCTTATTTTTTTCAGTGAAATGTCTCCATTACTTCTCATTACTTGCACGGTTTAGTTAGTGAGAATGGATGCTACTGCGTTGTTTGTTGTTTGTTTGGCTTTTTAAGTAATACATTGTTTGCCATTAGCCACAGTATTTTTTTGAAGTACTGTATTTTTTTACTCTGAGAGTGTTTCTGAATTTTTCTAAACTATTATCCAACGATAACTGCCAACTATATTACTATGATTACCCCAAATAGTACAGTGGAAACTTAAATATGAATTTATTGCTAATTCTATCTCCAAGTTAGAATTCTCCATTACTGAGCAGAAAGCAGTGGACTTTATTTTAAAATACTAGAACAGACTTAAATATAATATGTGTTGTGTATCTTAATTGCAATTATAAAGAAACTCCCTAAGTTTCTAAGTTTCAGATTCTGCTATAATTAACTTCTTAAGTATTTCTTAGATACTTTTGGTAGTAGTGACAAATTTGTCTGTGCATCATGTTGTATGACTTAACTGCTGTGCAGTTAGTGGAGGCCATAAATGCAGTACTGTGCACCTAGAAAAATTAGCTGGCTGGTGTCCTGTTTCCTCCCTGAACTTCCCACCATTTCAGATAACAAACTTCAAGAAATTCTTCCTACCAGAAGAGGCTGTCTGACTCTGCTTTTGCATGGTGCTGCCTCTTTCTTGAATTTAGGATGCTTTTAAGTTTGGTGTGTTGGGGCTTTTAAAAAACGCTTCCCTAATCTTTCCCTGTTTCAGTTTTTATTGGGTTGCAGATTTTCCTCAGTTCTGAGTTTTAAGAGATTTATTCACGGGCTGAGTTACATTAACAGATGCCATGCAAATAGCAATGATTATATTTGATTTGACATACAGCTGGTCGGTCACTGGAATATATTCCTCTCAATTCTTGTGCAAAACTTCAAGTTTGGCTGCAGCCATAGCAGATGCTGATGTGGCAACCCAGACCAAACATTCTTTCCTGCTTCAGTCATCTGTGTGCATTCTTCGTTTAAAGGTCAAAGGAACTCAGCCAGTAAGGCTGACTCATGCAGATGTGGACTGTATGAACATCGTGTACTTTCGGTAGCGCCTCCTTTGCACCCATGCTAAGGGCTTCTTTTTGAATTGATAAATTAGACAAAATCATAGGCAATGAGTTGAAATAGTGGCATTTTTGGAGTTTCAGTCAAGGTGATGTACCACAACTCTGTGTGGATTGTGCTCTTGCAAGGTGGGTAAAAGGAGCCTTTTTGGGACAGGAATGATAGTGCCCGAGTGGAAAAGATAAGGTACCACAGATGGTGACCAATTCACTAAAACTAGCTTGTGAAACTGAAAATATTCAAATATTCTTGCAAGCTATTTTTTTATCAAAGGTGTTGAAGGGAAAAAAGCCAGCCTATGTGGAGACTTGAAATTTTTCTTCCTGCAAAACATGTCTTTTAAACTATGTTGTTACCATTCTGGCTTTGTAGCTTGTGCTGTGCAGAAACACTGAGTTTACACTTGGTTATGTACTTCGGTCAGTTAAAACAGACATGCTAAGTTGTGTCTTATACCTACCTAACAGCAACATTTCTGCATTACTCAACCCTTTCATCTCAGTTTTAGTCACTTGCTTGCACAATTTAGTTGTACCACTGATTGTTGATAAACCAGAGTAATTTCATCTAGTTTGGGAGTATACTTTCTGGAACTGTATGTTCACATGTGTTGAAAAGCCTATCTCCAAACACCTGAGGTTTTGTACATTTTAAAAAATACCGCAACAACCCCACCATGCAACAACCCACCTGTATTATTAAAAAAAGAAATGACTGCTTTTTTCAGGGGTCCTGTCAGTTCATGATAGCTAGCTTACATGAAGGCCTAGATCTTTCCTAAGACAGCTGTCTTTTAGAATTAATTTTTGTTCAAAATGCAAACCAAACATTCTAATAATTTGAACAAGTTGCACATCTTTTGATGGTGGATTAACTAACCTTAAAATAATTTTTTCTCATTTTTCAATGTAATTCTTCACAGCCACCATAGTTTCGTTCTGGAAAAATGATACTACTTTCATCTGCTAAATCCAGATTGACAAAAGTTACCTTGGTCTTACTTAGCTGGCATATATCTTTGTCCTTGCTACACAAGGAAAGGTATAATCCCCATTGAAGAATACCAGATATGAATATGGCATTGCTATAAAATGGTAATGAATTAAGGAACTTGATATCTACTGAGATAAAAAAGACAGGAAAGAGATTTATGCATCCTTGTGCTTTTAAACTTCTCCAAAGCTGCATCTGCTTTAGTTTCTGCCATGTCGTAGGCAGTTATATTTGCTACCCTGATGTAAATTAAAATAAATGTTCTGTCAGTTAAAACACAGGTAAAGATTACATGAATCTGTGTACTTATCTATTGTTTCTGACTGTTGAAGTTACTACAAATTCTAACTTGTCTGCAATGCCTGTTGCATTCACAGTTTACTTTGCTTACTACCATAATGCGCATTAGATAACTGAGCTGAATGACATGTTACTTATGACTGTAGGTTAGTTTTCATTTAAAAAAAAGTTTAAAAAGCACATGGCATGTCTGATAACCAAGATAAATAAGGAATACTTTAATGATGCTGTATGGTCATGTATAACGATGTTGTGACATAATCAATGGAATTCTACATCTAGAAGTTGATACTTTGTAATGGTCTGTTTAAAGGGATGGAATCAGTGTTCAGTCAGCTCTTCTTAGTTGGTCATAGGTTAAAAACTAGTTAATTTGCTTCAGGGAGAAATATTCCTATGAAATACTGTGATAGATGTCTACTTGTATGATACCTACTGAATTTATATTATAAACATTGATCTGGCAGAAGGAATGGAAGAAACATAAACATTTTGAAATCTGTAATACCTGTAATGCATCTTGAAAAGTAATAAATTGGAGATACTTAATAATTCACCAATTTAATTACTGTAAACAGTTGAATAACAATTTATTAAATCAGATTTTTCACTGATACATATCCCTTATTTTAGGAGTATTAAGGCAGGCCACACAGCTATTGTAATGTTCATTCTCTATTAATTTGTCTTATCTTGTCTACGTACTAGACTAAACTTTTAGCATCAAAATTACATCCTAGATATTCAGTGCTGGTTGTGGGGGTGTGGGTGTATACATAGATACACATATATATACACACATATAAATATGGGGAAAAAAAGACCACAGGAATGTAAGTCCGTAACTCTTGCGTCTTTTGAAGGACAACCTGTTTCAATTAAAACATTTCTCTTGTATTTTAGAGGAAGCCCTCATCTGAAGGGGACCCCACATTATAAGGAAGAACAATGTGCTCCTTCATTAAATCTAGAAATGAAGAAAGTGCTGGACTTGCAAGCCTCTATCACAAGGTATGCTCATTAATTGGGTCTTGAGAATTTTTCCATATGTATCAATACTTTTTAAAAAGTGAAAGGAAAACTGGATGGAAGAAAAGGCTTCTAGTAAGTTTCTACGCTTATTAATACTAATGACTAGTATTAGTAAGTTACTATTAGCAGCTAGTAAGTCTGAGGAGATGAAAAAGTGAATTGCTGTTTAAGAATTCTTTCTGTGCTTGGCTGTACTGATATTTTCAGCATACAGAAGTATGCTCAGTATTACTGTGTAATACTATAAATGAGTTTGTCCTTCAGATCCAAGTGTGTATTAGAGATTTCATAGAGGTGTTGGTCAGTTAGAGAAAAACTGTATGCAGGATCCCAGCATTTCTCCAGATGCCTGCAGAGAGTCCACCTTTGTCCTTTTTCCTTACCTCTTGCATTTTTGTGGTGATGGCCTGTCCTATAAAGAAATTTTGAACATGATAAATAAGTATGTGTGAAAGGTTGCTGAAACTTCATAGCATTTGAGGAGGTGGGAAAGTAACAAAGTGAAGTTTGGGAAGAGGCTCCTTAGGACAAAATGGCTGTTGGAAGAAATGCAGTATATACTGGAAAAAGGTTTGTATTAGTTGTCAGGAGTTGGGAAATGTTTAAGAAAGGATTTAGGAGGAGTCTAATTTCTCCTTCACCAGTTCATTCCAACCACAGATAAAAATGTATTGTGAATTATTTACAGCCTAGGCAGTATTGTTAATTTTCTGGGATAGATGAATAATTGATTGTTGTCAGCAATGTCTTAAGGTTAGTCAAAAGTATTGAAAAGATCTTCAGCAGTTAGTATCCCAGTTAAGCAATTACTCTAACAATACAGACCTGTTCATGAACAGTGATTGCTGGAGAGAAGTTGAGGTGTATACCATATTTTGTCAGCGTGGTACGTTTGTAATTTTACAATGCAGTTGCTGGTACAAAAGGCAGTAATACAGTGTTTATGATATTAATTGATACTTCTGTGACATTGAATTGATACAAAGTGTTTTTAGGGATTAACAAATATCTTTTATTAGTTTGCAGTCCATGTTAGAAGATCTACTTGTGGCTACTGCTGATGGATTTCTCCATCTCATTCACTGGGATGGGATGACCAATGGGAGGAAGGCCATCAACCTATGTACAGTTCCATTTTCTGTAGATCTGCAGTCTTCTCGAGGTAGGTTTTAGGGATTCTATTGCTTATAACAGTTACCTCTTAGTGACATACCATCTGATATAAAATATTCTCTGTTCTTAAGCAGAGATGAGAAAAATTTGCCATTTGTAAATGGGAATGAAATAGCCTGTTTAAATTAGGTTTTCTCATTGAGGTAATAAGTGAACATCTGAAATGTCTGTTAGCTTGCAATATTTCTGTGTTCACTTATTTTTAAATTACTCATACTTTCTCAGCAGGTTCACTTACGGGATTTGAAGATGTTTACATCAGAGATATGGAATACTGTGCCACGCTTGATGGCTTTGCTGTTGTTTTCAATGATGGCAGAGTTGGTTTCATTACACCGATGTCAAGTAGATTCACTGCTGAGGTATGTTTCCTTTAGCATTTATATCATGCACAATAAATGTGTTTTCCTTGGTTTCTGCATTTCAGTTGGCTTTTTACTTTAAATTCTGTTCAGCTACAAAGAAACTAAAATTTGACATCTGCTTAAGACATCACATAAGAACAAGGCTGCATTTTGTAGCATAATTTGAGCTAGATTTTTATAGGGTTGATAGCGCTGGGAGGCCATAATTGATAATAACTTCCATTTATTCATTGAAATTGTCATTACAGACTGTGTCTTACTGTGTCAGATCAACAGCCTTCCTGTTAAAAGTTACAAGTGGGATGACAGGAAGTGGTATCTCCTAAATATAAGTACTATGTCTAGGACTTAGTTCTTATCAAGTCCATCTCTTTCTCATAGTGACAAGCATACTTCAGAATTTCTTTAACAGGAATCTTCCAAATTTTCTCACCTGTAATTTGGCCTAAATACTATTACAATTTGTTGTTACGTATCTGTGTTTTAATTACAGAGTACCAAAAAGAGTAGATCTATATCAGATTCCTTCACCCACTTAAAGCACTTGTGATCTCAGCTGTTGCAGATGAAAACTTACTTTTATGTTTTTATTTATTTCTTCATTCTTAGTACCATCTACCAATTTTTTTCTCCCTAGGCAGAGTTAGGAACTTTTTTGCCTTACAGGTATTGACTTATTTTGTTAATAAGAGATCTTATAAACAGTTTTCTTACATACTGATATCTCTCTGTAATTTATATTAAGAAGAATGAAACCAGTTTTGCATTTACTGGAATTTTATTTATTTGAGCCATGTAATTTGATCTTGACATTAATAGAAATGTTGAGATCATAAAGGTCAACTGACAGATGTGTAATATGGTGGACATGGATAGAAGCTGACTGCTATTAATAAAAGCACTGTTTAACAAAAAATCTTCTGAATTCCTTTCTCTACAGCAACTCCATGGTGTTTGGGCACAAGATGTAGTTGATGGAACTTGTGTGGCAGTGAATAACAAATACAGGCTAATGGCATTTGGATGTGCCAAGTAAGTTTTTTAAGGCTGGTTCAGAGCAGGGGAAGATTGTTTCATTATAAATCTGAATTAGTAGTTACTTCTTACTAAGTTGGGTTGCAAGAACTGTAAAGATGAAAATAATCAGTCTGCCTGGAGATTACATAATGTGCTGTCAAGGAGTCAGGAGAGAGGTGGAAAGAAATGGTTGCTTGCTTGAACTGCAGTTGAGATTTATGTTTGCTGTTCAGGTCTCGGGGAAAAAAAATTAAAAGGTGGCTCAACCAGTAGCAAGGATTGGAAAGTGCTGCAATCCCAGCTAATGTCAAAGCAGGATTATAAAGTCAGTTTTAAGTAGTTAGTCATAGTAATATTGGACAAGAATCAGCACTTGGCACTCAGCTGAGAAGATGCTCTGTGCAGTCATGATTTGGTCAAGAAAAATATTGCCTGTTAGAGTAACTGTGAATATTTGTAAATTAAATGTTGCAGAAGTACTTTTAGTTGTGGTATTTTGCATACTGCTCCTTCAAGTCCCCCCTGTATAATAGTGCTTAGGCTGGACTTAGAGTGCAGCTTTTTATTTTCTTTGATTGTATTTTACTTAGGTTTTGTTTTATAACATTTTTAAAAATCTGGTTTATTTTACATCTGTCCTCTTAAGAACTAGTATTCTTGTTTGTAGTAACAATACAGTGTGTTGGTGTTTCTTCAGAAACAGGAATAGTTACTTTGATTAACTGATCATAGTATGCCTTAGTACATCCCTGATGAAACTTTGGCACTGAGTAACTACTGCCTTCCCTCATGGATTGTCTGGCAGTTGGAAGCCATAAATGTATGTGGACTGTATGTACATATGTATCTTAGGAGAATGAAGTCTTTTCAGTACATGGATTATTCTAGGGCTGGTGGTTTGGGTCCTCTGATGCCTTCTGGAAAGCATCTTAGTAATTTGTTTCACAAAGTTCTTTGACTATTACTTGATTCAACATCTCTGTTCTAGATAAATTTGTTACTGGTGAGAGAAATAGCATCTTTTCTTAGACTCTTGAAACTGATAAGAAATCCAAATAATCCGTAGTCTAAAGCATGTGTAATGTCTTCCAGTGGCTCTGTGCAGGTTTATACAATAGATACCACCACTGGCGCCATGCAGTTTTCTCATAAATTGGAACTGACACCAAAACAATATCCTGGTGAGCTACTTTTATTGCTAGAATTTTCCAGCTGCTTTTAGGTTATGCTATATTTTTTATCATTGGCTAGTTAACCTCTGTTAGTTTGCATAATCACTGATGTGAATAGTATTTACTCCTGTCTGTTTATAATAATTGACTCTTGTGTCTTTGCACTTTTAGCAGCTTGCTTTTTAATTAACTTTTGGATATGTTTTGTGTATGTGAGCGTTCAGGTGGCTGGTTTGTGTTTTTGTGGGGTTTTTAAACTAATTCTTAGTCTTGAAATTAATTTTCAGTTACTTCAGGAAATTAAAGGTTATTGCCAAAACTGATAATGAGTATAATAGAAGTGTGAATTAATTTGAAGTGACTGATATACAGAGTACAGAAAAATACTGAGTAATGCAGCTTCCTTCCTGCACTGCAGTGTATTTTTTCATGTAGTATTCTGTGCTTAAGAGTAAGGAGCATACCAAGTGGGTAAATTGCATCCTCAACTGAAAATATATGTGTCTATTGGTTTTCAGTTAAAAAACAAGTCCATAAGTAAGTTTTACAGTTGTGTTAAGTGCCTCTATTGTCCAAAAAGTTATTTTAATAGAATTGTGGTTGTGTGGTTGTCTTATAGCAGTGTATTTCTGGCATGTTTTCCTGTATTATTAGTTTCTTATGAAACCAAGCATGCATTGGAAGGAAACGATTTTTTGTTTGCTACTTATTCATGTTGAGATGGTCAGTTTGATAAATACATCAGTTAATTGAAAAATCAAATATTTACTTCCATATATTTTTGTTTATACTTTTATAGTGAAACCAGTTGAAGGACTTTCACTGTTTTCACTTGCTTTGTTGTCTCCTTTTAAACAGATATTTGGAATAAAACAGGACCCGTTAAACTAATCAGATGGTCACCCGATAGCTGTGTTGTGATGGTGACTTGGGAATGTGGAGGTTTGTCCTTATGGAGTGTTTTTGGTGCTCAGCTTATCTGTACTTTAGGAGGCGATTTTGCGTGAGTATTTTTAATTTACATTGTAAAGAGTGTATTAGAAGTGTTTGTTTTTATAATTGAAAGCATCTAATTAGAAATTAATTCACTGAATTAGCTTTTTAAAATTCTCTTTTTCCTTTGTGATTTCTTAGATATTGAGATATCTTGGCAAATATTTAGGAGGGGATCATTTAAATATAAAGAAAAATATATTATTTTTATTTTGTAATGGTCTTTTTGTCTGTAAAAGAAAATTACTCTAGGAACAAGCTTGAGCAAGCAAATATTAAAATTCCCTCAGTGCATGTATTTCAAATAGTTTATGCTACACATCTGACAGTTGCATTGCCTTTTTTTTAGTGTCATAGATCAAACAGGCTGTATCATTTGAGATGAGATTCAATGTAGAACCATATGAAAACACAAAGATAGGAATTTAATTTATTATTCTGATGAAGTCATTTGTAAACTCAAACTTGTTCTGTTCTGTTTTTAAGGTATCAGTCTGATGGTGCCAAAAAGGACCCTCTGAAAATCTGTTCCATGGTAAGCAGGAGTATAAAAACACTGTAATAGGATGACTCTTAATGTTTTTAATTGTTTTTAGTATAACAGGTTTTCAGAAAATCAAACTATCTTTCTTTTGCCTAATTAGTTTTCATAGTAAGATGCCTTTACTACAATGTTTTATTGAAGGACAAAAGGACAACTGATGAATTTTTTTCATGAAGTATGCATGACATGCCTTTTCTTGCCTTTGCTTTTAATATTAAGAATGAACACTTGTGATTTTTTCTTAATTTTGATTTTTTTCTCTGGTCTGTATTTCAAAGTGCTGTCAGACACAGATCAACATTAATTGTAGACTCTCTTATTTCTCTAAATTTACTAGCTGGCCTTTTACACTCAAAGTAACTTTACTAAGATTATTAATTCCAGAGAAACTGAACTGCTTTTTTTTTAAATACAAACTAGTTAACATTAAATCCAATCCTGCTAGTCTGTAAAATCAATAAATAAATAGAATAAATTAGAGTAAATTTTAAATTAGAACAAATTTCAAACACATCCTACAAGGCCTTGTACAAACCATGAGGAATTTTTTGCAGTATTTTTAAAACAATTTGGTTTATTCATCATGACATAGTTGCTATGAAGATTGACAATTCTAAACATGCATCCCAAGTGGAGGTACATATATGCAATGACAGTACCTTTTAAATTTACCTCTTAAAAAATTTCAAAAATTGAAATTCTGATATCATTGAATTTAATGAGCAGGAGCCAGTGTAATTTTGGAAATCAGGATTGTTTCATACCTGGCTCTTTGTTTGAATTTTTGTTTGTTACCCTAAACGTGAACTAAACAGTCTTCATTACTTATGTGAGTGTCTTTGCACAGTTACACTTCATTTAATCATTACTTTTTTAACATAAGACAGGAAATCATTCAAGCTAGAGTCTTACTGTATCTTGTGATTTTTACTGTTTGATTCCTATAATGATATGCTTTAGAACAATAGAATGTGTGGATTTTTTCCAGGCTCAAGTATGTCATAAGATCAGTTGCAGTAAGTTTCTGTAGTTCTTGTTTTGTGAGAATATATGGTATTACATTTATATATGTGTATGTAGTGTTGGGCTGGGAATTTTATTGTTGTTATTCTTTTACCTTCAGACCTGGGGATCAGAAGGGTATCATCTCTGGGTTATTGATGGGAGTTCTTCTTCAAACATGAAACCTGAAAGAAATGCCAATAATGAAGCTCAGCAGTTTGGTATTCTGCAGTTTCAGTTCATCAAGAGTGCACTCACTGTTAATCCTTGTATGGTAAGTTTATTTGTTGATAAATAATATCCTTTTTTTAGATCATACTTCCAGTTTTAGGTGCCCTCTGGGTTGTTCTCTCAGGTTTTAAGTCTGTTCTGCAGCTATTAGAGTTTTAGAGTTGTCTTTCTTTTTTATCGTAGAACCTTTAAAATGGTACTGTGAAAATATTGCTATGCAATATTTCATATTGTTTACTTAGAATCTCTTAATATATTGATCATGTGTTTTTCCTTTCCTTTCTGTATGTGAAGTTCAAAGTTGCTTTTTTTTCTTTTGTTTTGTTTTTGTTTGGTTTTAATATAGAGTAACCAGGAGCAAGTCCTCCTTCAAGGAGAAGATCGCTTATATTTGAACTGTGGAGATGCAGCACAGACTCAGAGTCCCAGAAATACTTTGGCACACTCTGAACATAACCACACCAGGGAAAGAGGCCCTTTTTCAGATGGCAGTTTAGATTCTCAGGGTTTAAGCACTTTACTAGGACACCGGCATTGGCATGTTGTACAGGTAATTGATCCTGGTTGCCCGTATGTGCTTCATGCTTGCAAGAATTTGTAGGAATAGAATATGCAGCTGATCTCCTCACTCTCTGCCAGACTTTCTTCCTCTGGTATGAGATCATTGCCTTTTTATTGTCTCTGGGGGTTTGCCATGGTACAACTTTTTCTCATTGACAAAAGGTAAAGCAGTGTTGGTCCTATCAGCCTTGTGGGTATGAGTTTGCCTCCTAGCCAATAAATACAGTCTTAAAGCTTTTATGACTTTGGGAAGGAGTAGTTAATTACTTTCCTGGGCTTTGAAAGAGAGAATAAGTGCAACATGCAAGAAATAATTTAGGTGTTTGTTTTTTTATTTATGCAAAATGCTTTAAACCATATTCAGCTGATGTATATAGTCTTCCATCTATATTTTCAAACATAAAAAATGGCATCTATTTTAGCATATAACTGAAACTTCACAATATCAGGCTTTCAAAGAAGAAGTTGTTTCCAGGGTAGTAATGGGACTTCTATTTTTCGTGCAATATAAATAAAAAGATAAATATCTTTTAATCTGTGATTCTAATATGTATTCTTTGATGGTTGAATTGGTGACACTTTTAAAACAAGATTTCTGAAAGATCCCCACTATTTTGTTCTTCACATAGCACATGAATCAGTAGTATTAAAAAGTATTTGATTCTAGGCATATCAGGCAGGTTCTAGATACTGTTGAATTTCCACTTTAGCTGGCCAAGTGGCTCTTCTGTCTTCTAAAACTGGGGTGTAAGAAGGAGATATCTTTGTTCTGTGGTAAAAGTAAAGCTGAAACAATTAGAATTACTGTGCAGAGCAGCATATCCTTGAAAAAGGACAGTGCCTAGGTCTCAAGAGTACCTACCTTCCTTGTGTCAGATTGGAGAATGGAGTTCTAGGCTGATTTTGTATCATCCCATGTGACGTGAAGAATACCGAATTGAGATTTGATCTGACATATTCCAGTAAGGTTCTCTTATAGGAAGGCTTTTGGATATGCTGGTGTGTATTTGGGACAGGATTAGAAATTTCATCCCTACACTGAAAGTCCTGTCTGAAGACTGTATTTATCAAAATATTTATGTTCCTTTGAAAGATTCTCTTAGAGAGGGAAGTAGCTGGGAGGAGACATGAGCAAATTGTGACTATTAATTTGTAATATAGTATTAATTGGTATATGTTGTTAGTACATTTTGATGTTTTGTGTATTCAAAACAGGGTAACATTTAGGCATGAGTAACTTTTGGTGTGTGGGCAGTAATTTTATTTAAAAACAAATTTCCAACATTAAATACCTTTATGATAGTGTTTTGAAAAGAAACCACTGACATTGTCCAAATTCTTGTAGGATGTGGCAATTAATTGATACTTTAATGGTAGT
This sequence comes from Ammospiza nelsoni, assembly GCF_027579445.1. NCBI lineage: Eukaryota > Metazoa > Chordata > Aves > Passeriformes > Passerellidae > Ammospiza > Ammospiza nelsoni. The sequence goes on along the minus strand of NC_080669.1, from coordinate 42,044,490 downwards.
TGGTATAGTCATGTGGTTTTCATTTTCTCTTTTTTTTTTTTTAGATTCATAGTACATATCTAGAGAGCAACTGGCCTATAAGGGTGAGTTATTTTAAGAATATGTTCATGCTTTTTAAAGATATTGGAGGGTTATTCTTAGGATTGACTGAACTCTGAAAATGAAATCATTAATTTACATTACAGAGAGAAAACTGTGTTAGTAAAGTATGAAACATGAAGATAATTTACACGTTTTGAGTCTGATGTTGTTGCCTTGTGGTGCATATTTGGATAGGACATAGAGTTTAAATAAATTCCCATCTGAGGTTCTGCTGCCTTTTATTTCTTTTTTACAGTTTTCAGCTATTGACAAGCTTGGACAGAATGTAGCTGTTGTTGGCAAGTTTGGTTTTGCACATTATTCTTTGCTCACCAAAAAATGGAAGCTGTTTGGAAACATTACCCAGGTGAGAGGTTATGGAATTTTATTCTGGTGCACAGGGAAGATTTTATTTGTTGGGATGTGAGACCTGGAGAAAATTAAAGAGTATCATTTTCAAGGGAACAGCCTGTAGACACATTTGGGATTAGGGTTGCTGGTTATGCATGTGTTTCTCATAAAGTGTCTGAAACACAGGTCTTGTGGTTTTGACACACTAATTTGTGTCTGAATATTAGCAGAGTGTTCCAATTTTGCGAGTGTATAGTCAGTCACTTAATTCCATTTGTTTTATCTGAGAGTTCATGTGATGTAGCTTTGGATGTAAAGCTTATAAATTTGGGCATTTGAGAGAGTCCAGGGATGTCAGTAGCATGAAGAACTGTGGAACTATATTTTGTAGTATGAAGTTTGGCCTGCACATACTACTCTTTAGTACTTTGGTTATTTTAAGCATTAAAAACTTCTTATTCATAGTCTTGCCCCTATGCATAAAGCTTATAGAGATCATGCATGGCTTTAAGAAATTACCCATATAATGTACATGTGTGTGTGTTTTAGTGTATAAAAATACATACCTATATGTCATCTGCTTGCTTTTTTCTTTTCAGGAGCAAACTATGATGGTAACAGGTGGCTTAGCATGGTGGAATGACTTCATTGTTCTTGCATGTTATAATTTAAATGATCACCAGGAAGAGGTGAGATACTTTTCTTCAAAGTAAACCTACAATGATTAAATTATCTGATCTGTATGACAGTAGTATTATTATTAAATTTCATAAGCATGAAATTTATCGTGATATTGTGAGCATGTTTATACATGATAAACTTTGGTGGTTTTTGGTTATATTCAGAGTTTATATGTTAATATATAAGTAATTCTTTGCAGAAAATTTTTGTTGTTGTTATTAAAAACTGTGTACTGCTGACTACAGTGAATCTACTCGTTCTGAAAACTTTGTGACACTTTTGCAATTAGCATGAAGTGTGTTCTGAGATACCTGTTTACAGTGTTTTGGGACAATTTTGCAAGCTTTTAAACTATATGGGCAGAGGAGATTTACTTACTCTTTGCTCTTTAAAACTGGTGAATAAAATTCCTTCCTTATGATTGTTGTTCAGTACTTCAGCTTTGGCTATACTGTGCTTTAACTGCTTCGGTTATAATAATAAAACGGATGCAATGGATAAAATACTTGATGAAACAAAAACTCAGTAGCGTGTCTTGGTAGAAATTCTTGACAGCCATTCCACAATAAAGAAAATAACCAGAAGTGGAATTACTGTTACCTTCTTGGTAAACAGAACATGTTTACAAACTACTCCTTTTCCTTGCAGCTGAGAATCTACCTGCGAACGTCTAACCTTGACAACGCGTTTGCTCATATCACCAAAGTGCAGGCAAACACATTACTACTGAGTGTCTTCCGGGACATTGTGATACTGTTCAGAGCAGATTGTTCCATTTGCCTTTACAGTATTGAGAGAAGGTCTGAGGGGTGAGTGTCACTATTGAAATGCTTTTGCAGTAAGGTACCTGTAGACCTGCTCTCAGTTTGAGTAAATTCCTACAATAATACAAAGGTATTTGATAGCTGGTGGAGTCAGATTTTTAAAATATGGAGTGATGTTATCTTTATGCATAAGTTCATGAGGCTTTTCATTTGCACACATACTGATAGGCCCATGCAAGCCAGAAGTAGGTAGTGGCTGGTGTATGCACATTTCCAGCTGTCTGAACAAACATGTTCCTAAATTGTGGGAACTTGAAAACTGAATATGAATAGGACAAAAAGGGACTAAAAAAGACCCACATATTTGAATTTTTTTTTTAATAAAAACATGTTTGTAATGTTAGAAGCACTAATTACTGAAGGGAAGGTGGCAGTAGGCTTGCAAAGATGAAAAGGTTTGGTCTTGGTGAGGTGTTGAGGAATTGTTTTAGTACAAAAGGAGTAGCAACGTAAAATATGCCAGGTGCTTTCAGACAATTAAGATTAGTGAATCTAAGGAGGAGATAAAGATTCAGAGATTGGGGGTTTAAGTCCCTATGTAGGTGATGTTTCTTACAGTTATGGTATCTTCTTTTTAGCAAGAAAGGACCTTTTCGTGGTAGAAAAAAGCAAGTTGTTGGTGAACTTCAGAGAAAAATATTTTTAATGCTTTTAAAAAAGCTCTCAGCAGAATCCAAACCTGGAAACTGTCTCATTGAACGGTCAATAGAGTCATATTCTGAAGTATCTGATATTGTCTTCTATCCATGCATATCTGTATTTCCCAAGGTATCGAGATCAGTAGCCCATTTTAGGTTTGTTTGGTAACTTTATATAGAGTAGATAAGTGGGCATTTCTGCTGATTCCTGATTAAAGAAATGTCATTTGTTCCATAGAGTAAATTGTTTGCTAAGGGTAAGTTGCTTATTTTCATTAAGTTTACTTTAAGGTAGTTCTTTCATGTTAAGTACTGTTGTAAAATTTCTAAATGTAGTCATTTTCCTTTCAGTCTTAATCCTACTGCCAGTATCCAAATTCTTCAAGAAGTATCCATGTCTCGGTACATTCCTCATCCTTTTCTTGTAGTATCTGTTACGTTGACATCAGTGAGAACAGAGACTGGCATCACCTTGAAGATGCCTCAGCAGGTAACAGATCTTGAAATTTGATAGAATTGGTGCCTGAATTTGTTAGCTTACTCCTTAAAGGTTACCTGGCTGATAAATCAGTCATGAATCAGTGACTCTTGTATATGGTAAAATCCAGAACGCGTTTTTTTCTGAAGTTCACTATGTAGATATGCTATGTGGGAATTGGGCATAAGGGGGTGGATAGAGAAATAAGAGTTTAGATTTTATTTCATACCTTCTCGTCTTAACTTGCAAAGTTTGAGACCAAGTCTTGGTGAACAAATTAAATTTAACTCTGTCAAGGGTATGTTGCTCTATCATGTATTAACAGTCAAAAACCAGAGCAATCCATGGCATCAGGAATTACCTTTCTTGCAACAACATGTCCATTACTCAAAGAATAAATAGAAAAAATGAAAAGATGGCATTCTGTGTCTCATATGACCCTATGAGGCACTCTTTGTCAATTCTGCAACAGCCAAACAATAACTTAAGATGTGAAGGTCCCTGTCTTAACATCATAATTTTGTCAGGGCACTGAAAGAATTTCTACATGCAAAGAGAACTTGGATTTTTGTTGTAAATAAAAACAGAGTAGACTTAACTGAGCAGAATACTTTGCTTTCTTGACCCACCTTACTAAAACAATTTTTCTCTAACTGCAGCTAAATAAAAGTTCAAGATGCTGTACAAGTGTGGCTCAGCTCTTTTTGGCTCAGCTCTTGGGTTGTGTACCAGTGTAGTCTTTGCAGTCAGATACTGGCAATCATACTGTGATGATACTGATAAGAATACAGAGTTTTATTTTTCTTAGAATGCTGGTGGATTGCCCATTTTAAGACACATGGTTGGAAAAAGTCCATATTAAACACATGGAATGAGTTTGGTGAATAAGAAACCTTCCAGTATTTACTGCTTTGCACAAGAACTTGTTCTTGATTTTTCTAAGTCCTTCTATATTGAATTCAGCTGTTAGTCATCTCTGTAAAGTGGGACATTTAATTTACTTTTTTTTCTGGGTTTTTAATGTGGTTATGAGTGAAATTATAATTCAAAAAGCTTAAATAATTTGCATAATATTCTTTCTGTCCTTAGGCTTGTGAAGCTGAAAGTATTATGCTTAACTTAGCAGGACAACTTATCATGTTGCAAAGGGATCGATCTGGACCCCAGATACGAGATAAAGATAACAATCCTAATCAAAGAAAGCATGTGAGTACATATATGAAGTCATACTGTGTATGACTTCAAAGATGGCAGTGATGGAAGAAGCTGTGCAAGAGAGTGGTCCAGACATAAAGAAAATAAGACTATAAGCAAGGCAGTATTTATGCTTACTGACGAAATTGTGGGCTGGAAGTATATTAGCATTTGCTTGTGTTCACTAGTTATATTGAAAAGAAATAGACAAGTTTTAAGAGTAAAGATACTGCCCAAAATTTCATACGCACCAATAACAGAAAATCTCTAGTCTGTCCAGAACTGTTTTGTATGTTTATGGAACGTTATCATTTTTTGCAGAGTACATTTACAGAGTTCTTGGCAATAACAACAATAGAAATCAATTACTGAACTCTCAGTTCTTCTGAGCTGATGAAAACCAATTCTATGTGAAACAAGCACATTGGGAGAGTGAAATTTGGAAAATTCAGATAGATTTGTCAATTCTAGGTTGGACTTGGGGGCTACCTGAAGAAGCAGAGAACAGGTTTTTACTTTTCACCTTTACTCTTACCTCTCTGCTTCCTGACTAAGTATTAAGGAGGTTAAAAAAAAAAGTGTCTTGAGTTAATATAGGTATTAAGTGGTGTTTTGTCACATGCTAGCGTGCAGATAAGAGAAAAGCAAATTTGTTTCTTCTTTGTTAGAAGAATAACATGTTTGAAGACAGTACTTAGCTGAAAAATAGAGTTCTTGTGAATAGGGTAAAAATAAAAGGAATAATGGATACTGATTTTTTTCTTTTCATTTTAAATAGCTGCCTTTTTGTGCTCCAGTTGTCCTAGCCCAGTCTGTTGAAAATGTATGGACTACTTGCAGGATTAATAAACAGAAACGCCACTTACTGGAGGCTCTGTGGCTCAGCTGTGGTGGGGCAGGTATGAAAGTCTGGCTTCCCCTGTTTCCCAGAGATCATCGAAAACCGCATTCCTTTCTGTCAAGACGGATCATGCTGCCTTTCCACATCAACATATACCCATTGGCTGTTTTGTTTGAAGATGCCTTGGTTCTTGGTGCTGTTAATGACACTGTGCTCTATGACTGTTTATACACTCAAACCAGTGCTAGAGAACACTTAGAAGTTCTCTTTCCGTTCTCCATTGTTGAGAGAACCTCTCAGATCTACCTCCATCACATTTTACGCCAGCTCTTGGTTAGGAACCTCGGTGAACAAGCCTTGCTTTTGGCCCACTCCTGTGCCACATTACCATACTTCCCTCATGTACTAGAACTGATGCTTCATGAAGTGCTGGAAGAAGAAGCTACCTCGCGGGAACCTATTCCTGACCCTCTCCTTCCCACTGTGGCGAAGTTCATTACAGAATTCCCCCTCTTCCTGCAGACAGTTGTTCATTGTGCTAGGAAGACAGAATATGCCCTGTGGAATTACCTTTTTGCTGCTGTTGGAAACCCGAAGGACTTATTTGAAGAGTGCTTAATGGCCCAGGACTTGGACACAGCTGCCTCTTACCTTATTATCCTACAGGTAACAGCACCAGATATATTGCAAGATATTTACTAATATTGCAGTATTTTAAAAATAATGTCATATCAAAGTTATGCATGTTCAATAGATCTTTAATGTAACAGTTTTCTGTTGATATTATGTCCAGTTATGAAGGGTGGTAAGATCATGCAGTGTAAGTAGTTAGTTTACTGTTTTAAATGGGAAAATTATAGCATTAAATTTATTGTTTATAATCTTTGGTATACTCGAATGTGAAGTAGTGTGGCTTGACTTATTAGAACTTCAGATCTTCTATAGTAAAAGTAAATCACTTAATTATGCTTTGTTGCTTGCAGAATATGGAAGTTCCAGCAGTTAGCAGACAACACGCTACTCTCCTGTTTAATACTGCCTTAGAGCAGGGAAAGTGGGATCTCTGTCGTCATATGATTAGATTTCTTAAAGCCATTGGCTCTGGAGAAACAGAAACACCCCCAGCTACACCAACAACTCAGGTTTGTGATGAGAAAAGTAGATACTATGCATCAAGCCTTGTATGATTAATCTTCATATTATATATCATGTTTGGTCCTTTCAGTGTATGTTTTGGTTTTCTTGCTTTTAGGAACCTAGTTCAAGTAGTGGTTTTGAATTCTTCAGGCATCGCAGCATTAGTTTATCCCAATCAGCGGAGAATCTCCATAGCAAATTTAATCTGACAAAAACACTGAGTATGCCCTCTGGCCCATCTGGAAAAAGGTAATGTCTTCTCATTGCCCACTTTATTAGGTAGAGGACTAACTTCTTACTAATTTAAGTTACAGAAAAAATTTATTTGATGGATATGTCCTAATCTCCTTCCACATTTTTTGCATTTATAATTTCACAACTTTTTTACTGTTTGTGTCTCCTAACATTCTTGGGAAAATATATTCTCACACATGTAAATACATGTATTTATGTTTATATGTATGCACAGGTATGCTTACATAGATATTGCTGACCCAAAGACTCTGAAACCACTGGATGTGGTACATATTGCAAGTGTAGTAATTTAAGTAGCTAGTGAGATCACGTGCCTCATATTTAAAGGACCTGTTTTTCTGAAAAACACATTTTGAACTGCTCACAGTTCACAGCATCACAGTGTACTGCTCTGCTACCATGCACATCTTGATCTGGCACTGTGTTTCCAAGCTACAAATAGAACCTTTTATGCCTTGGGGTGAACCCCTCTAAAGCTGCTGTATACCAACTTGATATTGATAGGTATTACAGTTCAGAAGTAGGATTGAATTGAAATTATTGTCTTTGCTTTGGCATTTTTCCCCATCCTGATTTCTAAAACCATCCTAGTATAAATTCTGAATTTAGGAATTTTTAATAGAGAGTACTGTCTTAAAGGTTTGGATAGGAAGGGCTGTGGGCCAATACTTGACTACTTCTCTAAACTTTGCAATGTCATCTGCCTTTTATCTCCTACTTTACTTTTTTCTGCATTGCTAATAGTTTAATGTTCTATAAAAACTGCTGCTGTTGTAACTTAAATCCTTTATTTCACCTACCTGTTGAGGCAATGGGACCTTTTAGAGAATATAAACAGCAAGGAACTAGGGAAACTGCTTCTGCTGTATTATAGAAAGCTCCCCTTCTACTACTCTGGTGACTTGATGTTCTGCAGTTGTGGCCTTTGTGACTCAGCTTTATCAGTGTTCACTAGGGTGTTCTGTGCTGTGTGTGTAGGTGGAGTAAAGACAGTGACTGTGCTGAGAACATGTACATTGACATGATGCTCTGGCGGCATGCTCGGCGTCTGCTGGAGGAAATCAAGCTGAAAGACCTTGGCTGCTTTGCTGCACAGTTGGGCTTTGAGCTGATCGGCTGGTTGTGCAAGGAGCGAGCCAGAGCTGCCCGTGTGGAGGATTTTGTGTGTGCTTTGAAAAAGCTACACAAGGATTTCCTCTGGCCATTTCCAGTTATACCAGCTTCATCCATTAATTCACCTTTCAAGAATGGAAAGTACAAGACAGGTACAGTAGCATCTGAGTTTGATAGATTTCAAACTCAGATTTCCCTCCTGCAATGCTACATCTGTGAATCTCAGTCTGTTCTGCCCCTTTTTAGCCAAGATAAGAACAGGCTGAGGCTTGCCACCTGCACAGCTTTCTCACACAGAGTGTATTTTTTGAAGAGATTCTGTTTAACATAGATGGTACCTCTCGTGTGATTACCATTTCTGTTGAAATCTCCTGATTTCTCAGGTGTACTGAATTGGACATCACTGTAGATATTGAACTCAACATGGAAATTACTTCAGTGTAAATTCTGCTGCAGAAAATTACTAAAATCAATATTCTTTTGTAGTCTCTTGATGAGCTTTTGATTAACTTCTTAAAAAATAAATAGTAATGTTCCTAATATTTGAAAGTTAGATGGTAAGAACTTTGAAGACTTCTAAGCCTCCTTTATGTTACTGATCTCTCAGTTCACTACCTTACCTCCTTACAGCAAAAGTGACATTTGCTACCGTATCTCCACATGGCAAGGCTGACATTGCTGCCAAGTCTTCCTCTTTTTAGTAACAGCATCATTATTTACTTCTGTTGATGCTAACACTTTATTACATCATGCTTCTTTTATGCCAGTGCTCTCATAAAAAGCTGGTCAGAAATTCCTGAAATGCCTAAACTTGCTGCATTCCCTTGAATTTCATTGGTCCCCTGAATATTGACTTAGATGCAAGTTTTAGCTTCCTGAAATGCCTGGAGAGAACTGTCTAAATTTCCTTCTGGATATTTGCATGATTTTTCTATGGTGTGTTTTGATTTTTCTAGCTGTGGGGGAACAACTACTAAAATCTCAGTCTACAGACACCTTTGTAAACATGGAAATGGACACAGGGATTTCAAACACACCTCGCAGTCGTAGCTGGCTTGGTACTATCAGCTCTTCTCAGAGAGAAATTGATACTGTTTCATCCCATGGACCACACATGCAAGATGCATTCCTTTCTCCTTTGCTAAGTAAAGGTTAGTCACTCTTCCTTCTGTCTGCTCATTGGGACAATGTGAAGTGTATGCTTATATTTTGATATTTGCGTGTCACTGTTGTATTGTCCCTTCTCAACTACTGATAAGAAAAATTCAGGAAAAAAAAAGAAGGGACTTACTGAAAAGTGAACTGAATTTTTTACAACAGAAAGGTAATGCCCATGTTGTACATCTCTAAGTACATGAAGTTGAATGTGGAATAGATATTTGCTGAAGTTTCTATCTGTGGTGATAACTTGAAGTTCAGTATTTTTTCAGTCTGCATAGGAAGAGTGTCCTACGTTGTGGTTTTTTGTTTCCTTGTCTCTTGCATAAATCAGCCTCTTGCAGGTGTTGGAACAGCTCTAATTGCATGAACTTTGTGCTTTTGGGTTTCCTAAGAATGATATTAGATATATTACTTATTGAGGAAGTTGAGGAAATTAGAGATCCATATTGTTGTATTTTTTCCTAAGGCTTTATGTAAATTGCTTATTAAAAGGTGCAATGTATGATGAGCTTACTAAAATAGAAAGTGTACTTTATATATACTTTTTTTGAACACAGAAGGATATGGGAAAAGTTTGTTAGACCATTGTAGTCTTTTAAAAATTTTGTATACTTCCTCTTGTCCTTGAGCATAGAGTGTTTTCAACAGTATCTAAATCATGTGATTTCCACTCCATTAGGGCAAAGATCTAAGTACATAGTGTGAGCTACAGTTTTTTCCTTAATTTTTACAACTGTAGAGCTTTCTGTGAGATTCAGGGCATTTGGAGATGTTTTCTGTCTGCTTGGGCATGGTCTCATTTTATTTTCACTCCTATTTCTCTTGTGTTTTAAATCTGGAGACTGCAAGAAAATAGTTACCTTTTTTCATTGCATTGACTTTACTGCTGTCTGCCACTACTGGTCTTTATATAAACAGGTATATGTAGGGCTTTTTTCTGAGCTGGATGAAGACCTTTGAGTTGAATGTACTTTGCTACACATTTTGAAGCAGTTTATTTCTAAAGAAACTAAATTAATAGCCTTCAAAACATTGCAAGCTGAATTCTAATAAAAATTTCATAAATTACTAATCCAGCACTGGTATTTATGGGCAAGAAGATAATCAAATAACCTTTTGACTTCCTGAACTTTTTCCAAGAAAAGATGCATATGCTTTAATATGGAAATAGTTCTCAAGAGTAGGTGCCTTCATGACTCACCACTGTAATGTTTTTAGCTTTGTTACTTTTCTTCTGAAAATTCTGTTACTGTATCTGCTCTTCATGTTTTTACTGGAAATACTTATTTTTGTATTTTTGTGCTGGTAAATATTTACATTACAAAACACTTGAAATCTTCATGGTTTTGTGTGAAGAAAATAATTTGATATTGAAACTTCATTTTAACAAAATTTAAAGTTAAATAAGCAGAATTTTAGACAGACTGTAACACTTCCTGGACTTAATTCTAGGACTACAGTATGCAAGATGCTGTATTGGTGCTTTAATGATGATTGCCCGCAGATACCTAGGATGCCTTACTGATAATAATTCTCCTGAATTATTTTTACTGGATAGAAAAACTATTGCATTCCTGCAACATTAGTTCTACCATCCATAGTGACAAGAAGAATGCTGAAGCGGGATGGACAATATCCCTGAAGTAACTGTGATGCACCGTAAAGCATTACTGTTTGTCAATTTTTATAGGAAGTAGTTCAGAAATTCTGAATCTTACTAAAGTAAGTAGTTTCTTTTTTCCCTTATGTTTCTGAGTGTTTTTGATAGGTGATGAATGCAGCATTGGTTCAGCAACGGACCTGACTGAAACAAGTTCCATGGTGGATGGAGACTGGACCATGATGGATGAAAACTTCTCCAGTCTAAGTTTAACTCAGTCAGAGCTTGAGCAGCTCTCTCTAGAGCTGGCAAGTAAAGGGCCACACAAGTCACAGGTGCAGCTCCGGTAAGTAATGACACCTTTGAGACTGAGAATTGCTGGCTTGCAGCATTTGGAGAAAGAAACAATCTACACAATCACACTGCAATTTTTGTCTTGGGAGTAGAAAAATAAACAGCTATTCTCTCCATATAGGTATTTGCTACATATCTTCATGGAAGCAGGATGTCTGGATTGGTGTGTTGTCATAGGCCTTATTCTCAGAGAATCTTCAGTTATCAACCAGGTTTTCAGTATCATGCAGTCCTCTGATATTGATGGAGAAATCTGTCAGAATATTAAGACTGGCCTAGATGCTGTTGACAAGTGGGCTTCTACAGATTGGTAAGTGTTACTTTCTGTTTTCATTTTCATTTGAGCTGTAGATATTTTGTTACCTAAAAAGTAACAAAAGTTATTACCTTCGCCTTATCTGAAACTTCACTTCAGAGAGTTGTAATGAAACTGGGAAAAAAATACCCAAAACACAAACCAAACCAAACCCAGAGGAACCAGCTTTCCAACTTTTATTGTTTGATCAGCGTTGCCATTTTCTCTTTATTTATAAACATTTGTGCTTTTCAGGCACGTGACAGAAGTACTAATTTTAATTCATTTGTGGTGTTTCATCCCATTCTCCTCCTAGCCCTGGGTACAAGCCATTTCTAAGTATCATCAAACCACAGATCCAGAAACTAAATGAAATAGTAGAAGAGCAAGTACAACCAGAGGCATTTCAGCCAGTGAATCCATCTAAGGTTCCTGAACAAGCGAACCCAAGAGCTGAGGAAAGCAGGACTTCATCTAGCCATGGCACTAATCCTCAGAGTGATGCTGGAAGCAGCAGTGCAAGCAGACATGAAGAGGACAAGGCTAAGACAGAGGATGAAGATTCATTCCAAGAAGGCAGTTATGACTGTGTTGTGTCTTAATGGAAGGTGAACAACTTCCATTTGTTCAGGTGTGAAAGGAAGCAAACCAGCTCTTAGATCTGCTTCTGTGTTTTGGATTTGAACTCTTTTTTAAATTTTGTTTGTTTGGTTTGGTTTTTTAATATTTCAATCTTTGAAAATTTTAGTGGGGATAACTAAACACCAGTTTCATCAGATAATTTCAAAAGGAGGCATGACTCTTTTTTGATGCAATGGCCAGACTGCAGCTTTACATTTTGATACTTTAAATGGTGTTGGAGAGTGAACACACATGGAGACAGATTCAGGCAATGTTCATCAGTACCTTTACATCACCAACATGATCCGAATGAACTACTTACATCTTGCTTGAGTTTAAAAGGTGAAGAGGGGATTAAATATAAAAACTGTTTTCTTTGCAGCTTGCCTGCCTAATAAATGTCTGATCAATGCAGTTCAGATTGGTTTGATACCGGTATTTTGTATTAAAGGACTGTAAAATATATTGTATGTTTTTGTGAATAATCTTGTACAAATACTCAAGACTGTAGCATATTTGGAGGTACCTATGTGTGTTTGCATGTTTCTAGATGACTAGTAAAGTTAAAGCAGAGTTGCACTTCTTTATGGATGAGGCATAATTTACTGACCTAACACTGACACAAGGTGGCTTACCTGTTTTTTTACTGCCACTTAACAGATCTTGCAGTTGGGTTAAGGGATTGCTGAAGGTTATTTATTTAATTGTAAATTCTTTTCTGATAAATGGATTTTTTAAATGTAAATAATCATCATATACTCTTGCTATGGAAAACTAGTTTAACAGCTCATACTTAAACATTTTTCAAACATTTTATAATATGCATACTTCTAACTAAGACATATTTAACTTTCATACAATGTTATGAAAACCTGGCTGCAGAAGTCTGTTGCTTTGAGGTACTTATTTTTTCTAGCTGCTGTCCCTATATAATAACTACCTGTAACAGTATTAATTTAGATATTAGCTTGTTTGTACTGTGCAATCTGAACAAAAATGTAACATTACTCATTTTATACATGATAAACTAGTTTATTTTTTATAACATCATTTGATTACTGACATGGACCAAACTAGTCATCGTAGGTAGTTCCAGCATCTGTTGCTTTTCTAGCGTAGTTACTAAATGCACATCCATTTAAACCCTGAAATTAAGACTATTCACAATTAAGTTTTAAATGAATTGTGGTTTCATCATCTTTATTTCCTTTGTAGATAAGATCAAGTGCTTTAAAATGTACAGATATTAAACTGTTGCTTTAGAATGGCTTTTCTAAGCCAATACAACCAGTAAAAGTGCAATAATTGCGAGTATTACGTGGAAAGCTGGAGCCATTAATGAATGCAACTTGAACTTCATTTTAAGAGTTAAACTTGAGACTGAAGTTAGATGAAAGAAACGCAGTCTGGGTTCCAGCATTAAGCTTATTCTGCATTGTAGCTACTGGTTACAGATAATGTCTATCATACCTACAAGCCTGTTGTGACCTGATGTCAAAATTCATTATTGTTTTAAGGGGATAATACTTAAAGCTTTTTTTATGATAAAGAAACCTGCTTAATCTATGTTAAAAGAAATAAAAACTGTGCTTCAAGTTAATATTTTTCTGTGGTTCTGTGGTAATGATGTAGCCAAGCCCATCCTGGTCAGCGTTCTGCTGTTCAGGTTTTGGATCTGTGCAAGTAAAACATTAACTGATATATTAACATTCTTAATATTCATATCTTACTACTGTGCTACTGTTGTTTAGCAGGTAAATCTTTTTAGTTGTGAAATTTTAGAAGTTTGTACTTCTTTAGTAGTAATTATCTCTATGCAAATCTTACATGCTAATTTTGTATTTTGATTTCACTGCTGTTACACTTGTAATTAAAAGACAAATGTATTCAACTTTACTTGAAGTTACTCCTGTGAAAAAGAACTATTTCTGACTGCAAGCCATTCAGGTAGGCCATCTTAGAGAGACAAAGCTCTCAGAGAAACCACCTGATGAATTGTTTTTTATACTCCTGCAGCTTGTTTTTTACAGGATGAAGGAACCAAGCCTTTGCCTTATTAGTGCATCTTTGAACTTACATCCACCTGCTGCTGTGAAAAGAGATGTAGTGGGTTTAGGTGGCAAGGGTGTGGTGGCAAGGGAGGGCTGTGTCAGACAGGGCCAGTTCCAACAAACATAAGCTGGTGCCTCCTCTCTATAATGTATTTAACAAGGAGTAAAAAATGCTGTGGAATATGTGTGAGGAAGAGTCCTGCAGGCAGCCAGGCCCATACTGGAGGAGCAGGCGGAGATAGTCCAGGCACTGGAACAGAGATTCCATGCAGCCTGTGGCTCAAAGCAAGTAAATACACACATTAAATTATATACTAACAGTCTTGCCAATTAGCCTCTTACTGGTGTGGTACTGCTCAGCAGCTCAATCCTTTAAATGATGAGGAAGAGGCTCTACACCTGCAGCCCACTGTGGAGCACGCTGGAGCAGATACCCACAGTGGCAGCCTTGGAGCACCCACACTAAGCAGGTGGATGGATGAGCCCTGAAGGAAGCTGCAGCCCAAAGAGCCCACACAAGAGCACATTTCTGGCAGCAACTGTGGCCCACAGGGATCCATGCTGGAACAATCTCTTCCTGAAGGACCACCCCAGCAAGAGGAGAATCCAGTCTGAAGCAGTTTATGAGAGATGGTATTCCATGGAGTGGACCCCATGCTGGAGCAGGGCAATAGTGAGGAAAGGAATGAAGCAGAGAGGAAATTTTTCAGACTGACCATGACCCGACTCTTAACTGAGTTAACCCAGTTCTTCTACACCACTGTGAGAGAGAAGGCAGAAGAATGAATCTGGGAAGGAAGGGGAGGTTGGGGGAAAGTGTTTGGTTATTATATTTTAATTTTAATTGGTAATAAAATAATTTTCCCAAGACCAGTTTGTTTCATCTGTTGTGGGTACCGGTGAATAATGTCCCTGCCCCAACCCATGAATTTTCTCATCCCATTTTCTCCTGGTCTGCTGAGGGGAGAGTCAGCTGTTTGATAGGTACCCATCAGCTACCCAGGGTTAACCCTCCACAAAAGGTCTAGTCATCCACAAATGTGCACTATTTAACTAAAGATAGGAAAAATGGGTCACAAACAGTTGAGGATAAACATCTTTTTATGAAATTCAAACATGTTGACACTCTTTTCACTTTGTGTATTCAGCTCACATAAAACTGGCTGATGTAAGATCTCCTTCACAACAATTTGCACATCATCAAGTTTTCTTGATCTGTTTCTCATCCTGTGCGAAACTCCCAGAAAAACAGGAATACTCTGTATTCTTTGCTATTAGATTCTTTCACACCAGGTATGCCTACAAAGCTGCTTGAATCAAATTGCATTTCTGAAGGTAATTTTTCACTATCATTTTTGTCAACCCAAGTAAGCTAACCTTTCCTCAGCATGTTTTAGCTCAAAGAAACCATTTCAAATGGTTTTCAAGCTGCAGTGTCTCTCAGCTATAGGTCTGAGACCCACTGTTAAGTAAGCAGAAATACCTGAATTCATAATCTAGCCAGAAGCTGTATAAAGGAGGTCCTTTTCATAATAAACTGAGGGGAGAAGTTGTGTGTGGCTATAATGATATTATAAAAGATGATGGGTAATTTGCTGAGGGTGGTAAGCTGGGCTCAGCTGGATGGATTTCCCACAAGTAAGAGGGAACATAAAGGCAACCGACACAATCTACTGTTTCAGCTTCGTCTCCTGTCCTAGAGCTGAACACTGCTGAAGTACTCTAGCAGGCAGGGACAGGAATGGCAGCACAGGGTGAGTGGTGTAAGTCATCCCAGTGTTTAAGCAGAGAAAAGAGAGATACAAACTTGTTGAGTGTTCTGTTTATCATGTGGCCCCTGAAATGGGAAATTCTTTGGGCTTACTTATTCAGAGAGCACTGAGAGAAGGCTTTAAGAGTCCAAAGCTGGAGCCTAAAGCTATTACATAGCAGACACAAAGCACCTAACTACTCTTTCCTTTTTTATCCAAAAAACTCCAAACCCCAAAAAATCCCCCAACAAACACAAAAGAATAAAACAAAAAAAAAAACCTTACCGAACAATGCAAAACAAAAACTCGAAACAAAACAAAACCACCCAAACAGAACAAACGACCACCTTCTCCCTTGAAAAAACCATCTCCAAATAAACTCTGCATGGGCAGCCTTCTAAGATGGTTACTTAAATTCACCTGTGCACTTACTGGCTTTGAAGCTTCTACTTGTTCCATTCTCAGAACAGATTGAAAGAACTGTTCCTTTTTACATGAATCACTGCTAGTTTTAAGACTGATTATTTCATCTTTATGCAACTGAATTTTTTTAAAAACATGTTTGCTGAGGAACACTGATGCTTGACACCCTGCTTGAAATACAGATCTCCCTAAACAGGCTTATACTTCCTGCTCAAGACTCCGCTTTAATGCTTAGCATGTTCTTAAGCTGCACCCACAGCTTTGACAGAACCATGAAGAGCTGCAGCCCAACAGAACCTCTTTCACAGTGAACAGGAGAGCCTGGCTAATTTCTAGGATCAATTTATTTCCCTGAGACTGAAAGGGAAGGTTGAGAATGAATGTTCTGTGTTTAAAATGGAAGCCAGTTACATAAATTAACACTAACCACAGAATGTAGGTTTACTGATCTTGCATGTCTTCCTACCATTCTCCACCAAGACCACATACCAAGTTCTAAAATGGGTCATCCTGCAGTCCCTTCTGGACAATTATCAAAAGTCAGATTATGTTTAGCCCTCAAGGGAGAAAAGTATGGAACAGCTTTGCCATGTAGACAAACTGTTCTTCAGCTGCATCCCACCTGCTACAACCACCTCTGTACAGACTTGTTAGATCTTGTCTATTTGATTATCGTTTCTCCAGGAGAACTGCAATCCAACACAGACTGACAGACATCAAAGACAGGCCTTACTAGCACAGAACAGCCCCACTCAGCTCAACAGTTTGTGTATGATTGTGTATGAAATTTTCCTGTTCATTGCACCTATCCCAACACTTCTTTCTTCAATTGCATGCTTCTACTTGAAAGACAATCTTGAAGGTATGGTGATACACTATAAGGATGCACTAGATTGCATAACAACAACATGTAGGGGCCTCCTTTGCTTAAATTGATAAAGTGCTTAGTACTCAGCTTCAGAAATACATATTTTAATAGAAAACACAGTAGATTCTCAAAGCAATCAAAATGGGGGGAAAACCAGAAGAAAGCAATTGAGAAAATGCTGTGGATATAAATTGTTTCCAAAGAGCATAAGGTAATTTTAACCAACTGTTTACTGCCTCTACTAAGAATAAATAATGTTTCTACTCTATGCCCTTGTATCCTTAAAGTTACTAGCTGCTTGCATTTAATACATTTCAGAGAGTAAATCACACATAGCTTTTTTTAGGAGAAATAGTAACCCACAGTAGCAGAAGACTCATCTGCTTGTACTTGAATAGGGAAGCAGATGGACACAAACAGAGAATTTTTCCATCCTCTTTTTTTTGTCTCAGATTAACAATAAAACTGGTCTCAACCATCAATTTTGCAAAGAATACTTAGCTTGGCTACCAGTGACTCCTCTGTATCACATCTTCTTCAAAAACCACCCTCCTGTCCAGGAAACCACCCAGAATTCCCATTCTGACTTTTCTCAACTCAGATGATTTTTGCACTCTTTGGCCAAGCTTATCCTCCACACAGCTCTAACACCAGCTGTCTGACCCAGCAGTATTATACTGCTCTTAGCAGTATTTCTACCCCAAGTTCAAGTAAAACTTTACTGCAATGAATGGAACTCAAATATATAGCCTTTAATCATGCTAAAAATCAAGTGTCACCAATCAAGTTTTGCTTTTATTTACAAAGACAGAAACTTGCAACAAACCAGATATACCTCATAATAAATTTATTTAACAAGGATTAAATCCTGAGACAGCAGAAGTTATTGCTTCACTTAAAGTTTCAGAAACTGCCAACAGGCATTTTTATATTTTTGGCTCCCCATATGAATTCTTCACACAGCACTTCCAAAGCTTTAAATCATAAGCAAAACACAAAACTCAAAACTGAGAAAGATGGTAAATATCAGTGCAGCTTTAGTTAACTAGCTGTGCATCAGCTAGAGTACAGTACAACACATTCGTTGAGATTCAAGACACAGGAGTTTTAGTTCATAACTCTGATTTCCAAATCATTAATAGCACTTTTAAATAATATAGGGATTGTACTTTCAAATCAGAAACAATCAAGTGATGATTAATGCACATTAATGTATAAACCCCCAAGTTTTAAGATACTGATGGCCAGTTCATTATGATTACAGTAATTAAACCTCTTACCCTAGTCCATGAGTGAGCTGACAATCTTTGTTAATGTCCCTTGACCAACCAATGACACTGGTTCTTTCCACTATTACACACTACTACAGAACAATCTAAAGGAAAAATACCTGACTGAAGAGCTGTTATCCATCACAGCTCACACAAATTAACTGTCACACAATTTTCTTTCATGTGCTCTGCAAACTTACCAGTACTAGCATGTTTCTACTCGAAATGATGATGCCTGCACAAAATCTGCTCTGCATGACATTAGGCAATACTCATAAGATTAACTATTTAAATTTGTAGTGTGATATTGATATAGCGAAATGTTTTATATATAATTTGGAAAAAAACATTAAGTTCCTTCAAATATATCAGGTTCTTTGAATTTCAAAAATTACCCTTAACTATTACCCCACTGCACTAAAAAACCCCAAAAAGATGGTAAGTACAAAAAAAGAAGTCAGTAGCTTCTGATTTCAAAGCTTGCCAATTAAAATTGGAAGATACTCTAAAACACAGACATTTATAAAAATCCATCCTATGAAAATAAAATAAGAGCAATCCAGAATATTAGACATCTTTTCAAGATTACTCTTTTAGGTGCTTTTCCTTAAGGAAAGGAAACCTTATTTTAAGAAATAGTAAAATGTATTAGCAAGTGCAATACTGACACACTACCAAAAGTTTCTCCAGAGGAGATACCAAAATTAGCCAATTCTAATAAATTGGAAGGAAACTAAAAATTTAGAGTAGGTTAATTATAAGACATCCACTTAAAGGAGTAAGGACTTAGCACTCTTATGTATGAGAGAGCAAGTCACATGCTCATGTGCTGACACTGAAAGATCCCAACAGGAACAAAACCACAGGATGGTAGTTAGGTTGAACTTAGCCACTCATGCTGTAACACCAGAGAGACAGGAAAAGGGTTAGGACTAAGTTTTTTAACAGAAACACACAATTTGGATAAACAATTACCATGTCCCATCATAATATTGATTTCTCTGCATTGTGCATTTGCCAAGGACTCAACGCAACCAACATGAGTACCACAGCTTTCAGTGACTTCCTCCAGTGACAAAAGTAATGCCTGGGACTTTGCCACCTCTGCCGTGCTCCCACAGGAACAAACACCTTCTAGCTGGAGATCAGACTTGAATAGGACGGATAGGATTGGTAGGTGATACTCCATGTATCAGTCAAGTACAGTTGTATTTTACACAGTATCAAAATAATTCCACGAAGCCCTCCCATTACAATTGCCACTATTTATTGTACTAATATTACCTCGTCAAGTGCAGTTTTCATTTTAAGAAACCCACTAGCCAAACTGCCACTTCAGTGGAAGAGCCAAGGTGAACTGCATTCAGAAAAGTATCATTATATCCCCAAGACAGCAGTAGTCTTTAAACAGTCAAACTGCCAAAGAAACACCATTTGCTGAAGTATTTTAAATTCTTGCTGAAGTCTCTGGCATCTTGTTAGAAAGTGCTTGCCATAAGGGCATGCTGCATCAGAGATAACGCTATCAGCCCTGCAGCATTGCTGACAAAATTAAAAGACGAAAAGGTCATAGGTACAGGACCAGCCAGAAGAAAACGTCCAGTTTGGAAACCTCTCCAGTAAGGCATAGAGTTGAGGTGACTTTTGATCTTCCCCAAAAAAGTAATGTGCTGCTATGGCAAGGGAGACTATCCCATCAGAATGCTTTTCTGGGGCCTGAAAATGAGAAAAGGACAACACAGTCTTTATGATTGTTCCTGATACTTGAACATACATCAATTCAGATGCAGTTTTCTACAGACAGTATCTGTCCTGCAGTTCTTTGTTCTCTATGTTAAAACACTCCCTTATCTTCAACGTATCAGTCTGATTACATGATGAGTTCAATTTGAAACAAACTGGCAACCACATTTTTGGATCACAGTGCCTCTGATGTGTTACACAGCTTCCACGTGCTCCTACTTCAGTGTTTGTATCTGCCTGTTTTGCTGACAAATCAAGATACGGACTCCAACACAGTGTTTACACTGATCCTTCTACGGCAAATCCCATTCTGCCTAGCTTTGCCTCTATCAGACTTGCAAGGCTTGTCACACTTGAGACTCCAATCTGCCTTATCGAGTACCCTTTGAGGATTATTTGTGTTTAGACTGCCTGATGCAGGAAGGAAAAATGGGCTTTCTGACTTTTCAAAGATACTTGTAATATTTACTCATAGGATAAGTACTAAACCTATAGTAAAAACTTACATAAAAAAATACTGCTAAACCTATACTAAAAACATATGGGTCTGCAAAAAAATATTCCTTTGCAAGTTAGAAGGTGAGGAGGCAGACAGATAATAGATGGACAGCATTATGCTCTCTGAACATAGTAGGGCTGAGATTAGGTGGGTTTGGTGGAAGCCTAGGCCTGGGCTGCTTAGGGCAAAGGCTGAGTAGAAGCTTAGGTGGAGGCAGGACATAAAGAAAGTTATAGGATGAGAGCTATAATTTGTTGAGTTGAATTCCACTCAAACAGGAAGGCTGGAAGCCTTGTTTCTAGCAAAAATAATGCAAAAGAAAATTTAGAAAACAAAGCTTTTACAGCTCTCTTCAGCTTCAGGGCAGGTACATTTTATACCAAGGATTCTATAATTCCCCAACACCAAGCAAACAAGAGAAGAGAAAGAGAACTACTCATAATAATAAAAATCAACTCTGAAATAACAGTAGTAAAGATAAAACTTCAGGAACTGTGAGGGGAAGATCAGAGAAATCAAAACTTATGATCAAAGACCATACAGACAAGAAAAGTATTTTTCCCTTGGCTGTTTGAAAGTTGGTGGACTATCATGGATGGGAAATACATGGGAGCTGATCTATAAAGCTGACCTATCAAAAGAAGGATACTAGAATTAAGATCTACCAAATAAAGCAAAGCATTAGGAAGTTACAGTGACACTTTTCGCACAGGAATGCAGCCATGGTGGGAAGAGGGTGGATCAAGGCATCACCAGTTTCCAGCAGTGCCGCACTCACCGTCAGTTCCACCCAGAAGTGCCAGGGAGCTGCCTGCAGCCCACGGGAGTAGAACACAAAGTAGTCTCCCCCCAGGCTGGCGACCGGCATTCCATCCCCGAGGGACCAGCGGGACAGCGCGGAGCCCGCGTGCGGCCGCACGTACAGGGACATGTGGCTCGGGCCTGCAGGGACAGAGATGTGTCCACATGGATCAACAGGCAGAGGAACCACCTGCTGTCCCTTGGAACAGCAGGGCATCCTTGAGCTACTATTCATGTCTTCCAAAGCACGACAGAAACATCTTCTCTACAGAAGATGCTCCAATTTTTCCTAAGCACTGGGATAAGTGTGATGTTAAGGTAACAGAGGAACACAGGACATTTTATAATAATAAATATAAAAAATACATACTAACATATAAAATGCTACAAGATCCAGCTTAGAAAGGACCTTCTGTAAAATCAAGACTTACACAAGACAGATGAAGTTACCAGTCCCAGATATAAGAACTGCAAGACACTACTCACAGCTTCTTGTGTGCTATGAAACTGAATTAATTCATGCTAATCTCAGAAAGCTCACTATCTTGGGAACAGCACTGCAACCTGCAGTACTGGAGTCAAAGCCTGATTTATTATGGGCATAAAAATAAACACAAATCATAAACCAGAAGCTTCAGTCACTCACCAGATACTTCAAAGCTTAACCTCACAGAATTCCAAGGCATCAGCTTCTTGGACAGAAGTTTAAACTGAATGGGGCTTCTTGGCAAAATTTCTGGAGCAGGAAGATACCAGTTTTTCCTTTGGAGAAAAAAAAAGTTTCAAGTTATTCTCAATGCAACACCCTGAGGTCAGAAGATAAGAAGTTTCTCCATAGTACAGCTGACTGTGCTGCTGCTACATGAAATATTCAAAAGATGCTGATTCTAGCAGGAGACAGGTAAAATCAACTTTTGGCCAGACAAATATTTAAAGGGCATATTAATAGAAAAATGGTCACTAGTGTGTCAATTCATTACCTTCATCTGCCTTAAATTACAAAACAAACAAGTGAGAACATTTTCACCTTCAAACAGATAAACTTTTGCTCTCAAGATTCTTGTGGTGTGAGAAACAGCCACAGCAGCTGAATTCCTTCTGTAGAGACTTGCTACTCTAAACATCCTCTGCTGTCAGCTGCAGTGAAGGAAGGGAAGAAGGGAGAAGACATATATCCTCCTCTTCTGAACTGCCCTTTAGGAGGGCCCCCTTCACCTTTTTCTCCTATGGTGCCTACATCTAATTTCCACACATCAACTTCTACAGCTCCTGCAGCAGACCCATAGCAGAAGACACAGATGAAGGAATATGTACTTTTAGACCAGGATTATCCTTGGTTTTTCCTCCCTTATGTAAGTGAAATTGCATAAACGACTGCTGTACTTTGCAGTAAAGTGCTCAAGTGAGGCAGAGTTCACACAAACCGGAACATGAAATGGACTGGCAGAATCCAAGGAAGGCCACAGAAGGGAGCCTGCTCCTCACACGGAGTTCTAATGGTGTCATTGATTTCAGGTACATGGGGAGTTATGTGAGATATTCCATTATAATCAAACCCATTGATCCATATACCAGAGTCACTTTTAACCACATTTCCATCTAGATCATGAAATCTTCTGCTCGTATGCTAGAAGGAAAAAAAAACAACAAACACAGAAAGATAATGGAGCCTCTGGAGTTTGCAAGAGTCAGAGGTGATTCTGAAATATCCTTAAGGTCTGAAATACCTTAAGGTCTGCTGCATTTTCAGTAGACTTTTCAGCACTGAACATGTATCTGAGTATTTATGAATATAAATGCAAGAATTACTCAGATGAGAAACATATCATAAAAACACTATCAGAAGATGACTGTTTTAGCCCACCTCAAACCACATTCACTTTTTAAATTACCACTGGTTACACAATTCACCCGCTTAAACCCCCCTAAAACACCCTGCTCTTCTGACACAGGTGAGCTGAACACTGGGAGTGAACAAGGGAAACATCAATTGTTTCAAATCCAAGAATAATCACTAGAGCTTTTAAACCAAGAAAGAAAGGGGATATTAAGCCTTGAAAAAACTAAACATTCTTGCAACCAAAAGAGGCCATACAACATGCAAACCTTTTCTTACCTGGAGAAAGACTCGCTTAGGCTTTGGATTAGCTGCATCAGAACTGTAAGGAAAGAAGATTCCACTACAAACGAGAATCAGAGTGACTACAAACACAGTAGTTAAAGTTACTAGCGTCGTTTTGGTACTTTTGACAAGGTAAATGAAGTTAATCTAGAGAATAAAAAAAGAGTCCAGTTATAAAACTGCAACACATAAATATAAAACACTACTTTTATAATTCTAAAATTCAATTATGGAACTGAAGGTACATTAAAAGGAAGTGTCTTGTGTGAGGTGGTACTTGCAATTATGTCTTTTTAATCTCAGTATTTAGACCTAGTGTTTTTAAGATGATTTCTTTTTTAAAAAGAAACAAAGTGAGTAGTTCCTGGAACTTTCAAAATTTTCTTGTTTTTAAAACATCTGCCAAAACAAACAAACAACCAAAAAAAAAAAAAAAACCAAAAAAAAACCCAACCCAACAAAAAACCACAAAAACCAAATTTTTCCAGGTTCTATGGCAGCAGAAAAAGCCCACAAATCTGAGTATTCTTTTTGAAGTTTGTATATGTATTGTTCAGTCATATATTACACCTAAATCAAATCTCTGCTCAATCTCTACTCAAAATTTAGCATTACATTTTGTATTTTACATCAGTCTGCACTACATCACCATAGAGCAATATAAGCTCTGCTTCAATGATCTTTCTTTGACTATCACAAACTGTGGAATCTTTGACATATGTTCTAGAATTTTCCTGTAATGTTTAAGATACTGTCAAATTATCACTAACTTCCAGTATTAATTAAAAAGCACATCTTATTCTAAACTATAGAGAAAGCTTAAGGGTTTTAAACAACATTTGCAAATTCTACTTACAAAATAGGAAGACAGGATCACAGTGAAGATCACAATAAATCCTGCCAACACCATATCTGGTGGAATTTCTGAACCACTTCGTCCCATGACAGGTGTAAACATTTCAAACACAGTCCAACTAAGATACAGCATATACAAATAGGGAACAAACATCCCCAGCATGTACATTGCAATAAACTTTATTGTGGCACCTATACAGAACAGGAACAAACAAAAGACAAAAAAGTAGAAGCTCAGAAGGACATAAACACACAGCTTTATTGAAATATCCACAATGATATACTGCTGCAAGTCCCAATACACAATACTGGTCCTCATCCCTAACATGGATATGGGAAGATCTCATTTTGCACAGCTAACACCAGTATAATTTTCAAAACCACCACAAAATTAATCTTGTACTACAAAAAAAACCTGAAAAATGTTTACTGTCCCAAGCATCATGTAAATATTATTATATTTTTATGAACCTTACTGTTCATCAAAATTCTGATCACTTATTAATATACTGACATACTGTTCTTACAGCCTGAGACCTGGGATGTTTTTCAGCATATTTTTTTAAAGCTTCTCACACTTACAAACTTGTCTCTAGTTCAAGAGCACTTTTTTCATGACAAAAATGTGACTTAGTTAATTTGATTACTCAAAGTCAATGTTTGTGATTTCTTTTGCTTAAATAAGAGTAGGGGTACACGTTTAGAAACATAATATCAACCCCTCAAAATCCATACCTTTTTGGCTGAATTCCTTGTGGATCATCAGCTTAGTGAGTAAAGGAAATGCTACCCACAATGTACAAATGAATGCTGAACAAAGGCCCATCTGAGTCATCACAGCCAATACTATTGACCAAATCATCAATGAGGCATCAAAAAAAACATCTCCCAGGAACTGCTCATTCACATTCTGTAACAAAAAGAAGTAAAAACATTTCATTACTGTGCACATTCCATAGGTCCCATCTCATGAGAACACATAAAAAAATCCACATTCCTTGTAAACAATTGTTTTCCTTGGGCAAAACGATTTTGAATAGCATCATCTCACCATCCTCTTACCATACAGAATTATCCATGACAGTAAATGTTTTTTATTAATTTTCTAAATCTGCTGACATAACTTGAAAAAGAGATTACATAGGCTGGGGAAGAAGGAGGAAGGCAATGTACAAATAACAATACCAAAGAATACACAAGGCCAGTGTTTCAGGTAAATAGGGTCTTTTTTAAAAAAAGTAATACAGCATATTAAAAAACTTCTTACACAAGCACTCTTATTAATGCACAAATATTATATTGGTCCCTCTTTAGGTCATGCCACAAGCTGTCACCTCAGAAGTCAGTTCATTAAAATATGTTACTTGTTTTGAATAAAAGACATAATATGTGAGACAGCAGATATGTTTCAGGGGGCGTGGGGACGGAAAGAAGAAACTTAACCATCAAAAATATTATTTGCTTTAGGTTTGGGTTTTTTTTAAATTACATGGGCAATTCTGCACTGTATGCATGGCACGATTCCTAACTGCAAATCCTGCTAGTAGCACAAGGGACTGCTTGCATGAACAATGGTTATCAGAAAGCACCTACTTCAGTTTCAGAGTGAGGAAGAAAAAAAGAGGAGAGTGAAGAAACATAAAAGTTGCCAAACTATTTCAAAACACAAAGCTTATCAACTAAGAAGTTGTTGAGCCATGAATCTGCCTCTGATAGCCAAGGAAGAAACTGGCTTCCAAAATTTTTATGCAACTTTTAAGTCAAATGCAAGCAACATTAACTGTACAGTGTGGTGCAAGCTACAGCATGCAACACTTCTGATTTTCAGAAGGTTGATCTGATGATTAGGCAATCAGTAGCCATGAAGTAGATCTAGAGCCTGAAATGTCCTAACAGCTAATGAAAGTAACAACCAGCTCATCCAGACAACTGGAAAACGGTAACATTGCATCTATTTAATAAATGGTTCATCTTTTCCACAAAGGGAAAACACAAAATACATACATTTAGTAAGATACACGTACCACTTAACGCTCCCCTTCCCTAAGAACATTCAAAAGACCTACTTCCAGAGAAAGACACAATGGATCCATTCAGAACTTTTCATACAAACAAATAGCATGAAGTTCTTAAAACTTTTTCAAACATTTGTATTTGGATGACAACTAAGGCTTCCTAAATTCCCTTGTCCAAAACCTACCCACACGGCTGAGATAATATAAGTAACAGCAAGCTGAATGACTAAATATTACTGCACCTAAAACCTCAACCTAGCAGGCCTGAGTAGTCAACTTCTGCCCTGGAGGAGTGTCATATCTATCAGATACCTCAAGATTATTCGTATTTAACACAAAACCATATGAGACTGCTATAATCCATAATTATGAAATTATTACACGTTAAATTACATTGGTTAATTCATAAAAAAAAATCCTAAGCAAAACAGGTAAACAGACAGTAATCATGACAAATGACAGCAATGGAAAAGTAACACACCAAATCCTCACCGAGCTTTGCAGGGGCCTAAATTACTTTTACCTATTGCAGAGAAGAACACAGACAGAACTCTGTTACATCTCCAGCTGTGGTCAAAACAACTATAAATCAGAATAACTACTGAATTGTTTAAGTTAGAAAATACCTTTGAGATCATTTGATCTAAGCCTTGCACCATGTCCCTAAGTGCCACATCTAGACATCTTTTATTAAATACCTCCAAGGATGGTGACCCAACCCTTTCCCTGGGCAGCCTGTTTCAAAGCATGATAATCCTTTCCATAAAGAAATGTCTCTTAATATCTAATCTGAATCTCCTCTGGCATAACTTACCATTTCCTCTTGTCCTGTTGCTGGTTGTCTGGGAGAAAAGACCAAACCCCACCTGGCTATACCCTCCCTTCAGGCAGTTGTAGAGAGTCAAAAGATCCCCCTGAGCCTCCTTCTCACCAGCCTAAACAATCCCAGCTCCCTCAACTGCTCCTCACAGAACTTGTGCTCCAGACCCTTCCCCAGCTCCACTGCCCTTCTCTGGACATGCTCCAGCACCAAAATTACTTTCTTGTACTAAGGGGCCCAAAAACTGAGCACAGGATTTGAGGTGTGGCTTCCCCAGTGCTGAGCACAGGGAACAATCCCTGCCCTGCTCCTGCTGGCCACACCATTGCTGGCACAGGCCAGGATGCCATTGGCCTTCTTGGCCACCTGGGCACTGCTGGCTCACGCTCAGCTGCTGTCACCAGCACCCCCAGGGCCTTTTCCTGTGGCAGCTTTGCAGCCACTCTGCCCCAGCCTGTGGCACTGCCTGGGGTTGCTGTGACCCAAGTCACAAAGGCTCCTGCCTTTTTTTTGAAACATCTCCTAAAGGTCAAAGCTGCCTTAAATCACATAAGCTCTTACCTCTCTGATTTAGCAGAACAATCTCTATGTTTAGATGAAGCAATTTTTCACAGTGACACTTAAAATACTAAAAACTTTTTGCTTTTTTTTTTAAGCAGCTCAAATCTATCTTCCACAGATTAAACACCTCATTGCCCTTCAACAATAACAACAAAGCCTTGCCTACCTTGTAGAAAAACTTCTTGGCTAGCATGTGCACAAGAATGAGCTTAGCTGCAGCTGCAGTGCCATAGAGAGACACAGAAACATAGAAATGGGTGTACCAAGAAAGAGCCCGTCCAATGAAGGAGACAAACACTGCTACCATGAGGACTGCCACCAGTGCACACACCCAGCTCGTCAGCGTAAAGCTGAATGCAGTCAGTAACTTCTTCAGGTTATGAACAGCTATGAAGAAGAAAAAAGAAGTTTCATTCAATACTTGTGTATTCTACTGCAGACTATCATCAACATTTTAATTACCCCATAGTGTAACTACTTTAATGACCAAAATAAAGGGATGCCCTGTGAAGATATCTCAACAGCACAGTTTGCATCTCTTAGCCTAATTCTTTGCATGTCTCTTTGCACACATCCCTACTGCAATGTTTATTCCCACAATACTGGTGCATTTTGCAGATTACAGCTTTCTTAATTTTCTAGCAAAAATTTTACTAGGGGGCCAGTGGAGCCACGGTTCCACTTTTAAGCATACAGAAAAGCCCAACAAGAAACCCAACAAAAAACGAACCACAAAAACTCCAAACCAAAATAAAAACTCTCCCCTGAAAAAATACTAAACGAAACAAAACCAACAAACCACTAAAAAAACCCACAAGTCCCACTCCTCGATCCCCCAAGAAGAACAAAAAAATTGAGTTGCTTTTCTTGTAACATTTTCTTACTCCAAAAATGTTTTCTGGATTTTGAGATGAGGGTGATTTCTTGAGCCTTATTTCTTTTAAATAGGCATGTTCCTACACATACTAAGAAGGTCTAACTAGATTTAAGTTGGTTTACACTCTATTAAATTTTTCTGTCATTTTCCCTATTTTTTTCCTTACTTGCTCCTGTCTACAGACAGGTGTCATAGAAACATGGTTCTGACACCATATCTGAATTAACAAAATAAAAAACATAATATGGATACTTGGCTTTTTTTTTTTCAATTTCCAAATCTTTAAAAGATTAAATTTTAACCTTCATGAAACGATAAGACACAAAATCATGATTCATAAATGCTACACATCTAGGCCTATCATATTCTTTCACCATTATTAATATTCAGATGCAAGATTTAAGCACAAAGCAACTCCTATGGCATGCTGCACACCTAAAATTTATTTCTGAAGTTCAACTAACCAGATGCTGTAATGGTCTGAACACTTTTTCACCTGCACTTTTGCATCGAGTAAATTACTATTTGTTGACTAGTAATGCAATTTAAAAAAACCAAAAAAGCTAAAAAAAAAAAAAACACCAAAAAACCCAAACAAAAACACACCCAAAAAACTCAAATACAAACAAACAAACCCACCCCAAAATCACCTAGACTTACCTCTGGGTTTTGGCTGTAATACTTTTTTGCTTAAATAAAAAAAAGCAATTGCTGATGTAATATAGTTCATAATTGTGCCAACACGAGCAGGATAAGCCAGAACAAATAAACCAAGTATATCAAAGAACACAACATTTCCATGTCGATACTCAAAAGATTTAGCCAACTTTTCTGATGTAGCTAGGTATTTTAGGACAGCCAGAATATTGTCACCTATTAAAGGAGCAGAGGCACAGTATAATTATATCAAGGTTAATAAATTATCACACAGCATTTTTAATATAACCATTCTGAAAAATTGTATAGAAATATCCTCAACAAAGGCATGAATACACAAATGATTATACTCAAACAGGTATTTGACAGTATACGAATAGTATCTTCATGAGTTATTCTATCCAGCTGTCAAAATAAGTATACCTGGGAAGTCTCATGCACTTAGACATCACCTCAGTGAAGGCAACAGTCAGGCTTTCAGCCCACAAACTCTTCTTCACCTCTGATATTTCACACTGGACTTGAAGGCTAACCCATGGAAGAGTTTACAATTTCCTAATCTTCATCCTTTCCTCACTACTAAGCGACCCCTCCAGGTTTCCATGACTATGAATTACCTGCCTTTCCTTCCCTACATGACTGTAAAGACAAGACCACTATTTTATTCTGTAGCCTCCAGGAATCAATCACCTTTTGCTTTTACACAGTACAGTCAAAACACAGGTAACTAATGAGAGCAATCATTCTAAACTTTGATTTTGCTTTTATTAGACCATTAAAAGTGCTTACTGACTGTAAAGTCTTTTTTTTTTTTTTTAACCTGTCATATATTTAATGGGACAAGTTCTACATATAACCATCATGACCAGTAAAACCATCTTACCGATAGGAATTTAAAAGCGTTACTTTCTGTCCTGCAGCTAAATTGGTGCAAGGAAGCGTTTAAAACCCTAATTCATGCTGGTCATCTAAGCTGGCTTCTGTATAAACTTGAAGAGTAAATAGTCAAAATCCTGGAGGCATTTAGGATTATGCTAATTTTCCTGGGAAATTAAAGGTTTTCATCATTTTCTTTACTGCATTCTGTCAAACAGCCTGCTATGAGCACAACCTGTTGTTCAAAAAAAAAATCCTATTTACCCAGTCTGTGTGCTACCACATAAGTTTGCCTGAGGTCCATTCTAATCCAAAATTCTCTGTTGGTAGATCAGTCTATATGCCACCAAACTACTCAAAAGCTTCTGTTGAAAAACATTAACCAATAATGGGACTTAGTGAGATAAAAGCAACATAGAATGCTGAATAATCAGGTATCAATGGAGAGACAATAACTCTGATTTGAAAGCAACTGTGGAATCTAACGTCACTCAATGCTGGTTAAGTTTATCTTCCCAAGCTGACCAAATATATTTCTTTTATTATTTAAAATGTATGTATTCAGTTAATTCTTTCTTTGTGTTCTTGAAAACACAACCAACATGTACTAAATGTGTCATTAAAATTATCAATTTATACTACAGCAGTCCTACAGCAAAATGAAAAAGTAGCTACAATACCACTCTTTGGTAAATTATTGAATCCTTAAAATACCAACCTGCTCTCTGAATGGAATCTGTCAAAATTCTGTCTGATGTGTCATATTTTGTATGATAAATGTAGCCATTTTCAATAAAAGCCAAATCTATTCCTACAAAAAGAAAAGCAGCATTTTTAAAATCTATACAATCCTAAAACCCCAAAACAAATACATGAAAGCCTCCCATATTCTTTACAGAAAATGCTGCTCTACTTTGTAACCCAGTCATCATCCTTACAGATGAAGAAAGTAGTCTTCTTTACAGAAGGAAAACTAATTGGACTTCCAGTGTCTTTAAAAGAGAACAGCTGTAAAATATTTTAAAGTATCTGTCATTTTGCATGTACCCATTCCCAGGACATCTGTACCCAAACAGAGGAACACATGAAAACACCAGATCATCTCAGCCTCATGTACAAGATGTACAAGATGCTTGCCAAATGCTTACTTGCAACACTTCAATAAATGTTCGTGCTGAAAAGTAATAAAAAGCAGCACTGTGAAACTACAGAGCACCTTCTCAAAACACCAGGTGCGCTCTTTGTACTTCTAATGTGTAAACAAAAGTATTTACCAAAACGCAAAGGTTAAACCCTCTGCTTAATAAGTTATACATTCAGTGTACCCCATTCACCTGTTCAGCTCCATATGCAAAAAGCTGCTACCTGCAATCTGAATGCTCACAGTTTTTAGCAAATTAGGTATCAATTCTGAGGAACAAACCAATTGTTAAACTTAATTATTTTTTTATTGGTTTATAAAAAAATCCCCAGAGGTCAGTAAGAAATCATTTACCATCCAGGTGTGATTCTGAACAAAGACGACATTGTACAAAATCAGCTAGTTTATTTTCAGACTAGAAGCATACTTCAGAACAGTACAGAATATGTCAGAACAACTGCTTTGTATCAATAATCAATTCAAAAATATCACTTTTCTTGACTCCAATGACAACCTGTCCTGGACAACAAGGACTTTACAGAAGTTTACAGTCTTTTGAACTGTGTTCATTGAGTGAACATTTCACATTTCTTTCCCACTGTTCATTCTCCACAGAAAGGACAGCAAGCTGTAAACAGATTAGCAAAACAAAAAAGCTTCTGTCCAGTCCTTGATTATGGAGAAAAACAAACATAACCCACCAAAACCCCCTAAAAACCAACAACCAAATCCCCCAAACAAAACACCACCACCAATAAGGAAAAAAACAACCCACAACAACCTAACAAAAACAACAACAAAACAAAACAAGAACAACAATAAAAATCCCCAACCAAACAAAACCCAAGGAAAATGAAATACATTAATGACTATGTCACTATCTCTAAAGACGATGATTTTGCTTAATCTATAGATACAGACATTTCATTCCTGCAAGTAGGTTATTAACATCATGTACCAAAATGTTTCAAACCAGAATATTTAATAGAGTACTGTTAATTCCTGGAGTATTTCCCTGATTTTCAAGAAACTTTTCTACCATGAAGCTTCTTTCTGGAAAACACCAGTCATCTAAAACATCCTTAGCAACTATATGACAATCTAAAAACTCTTTCCTTAGGAAAGGAACAAGAAAATTCCCTCCCAGTGTGACAGATCAAATTTGAAAATGTTCACACAGTCAACCAGAGACGAGTGTCCTTCTTATAAAAATGTAATGTGTATTGACATGCCTTTTGATAACATACCTGGAACATTGCCAAAATCCCTGTAGATACGGAAGTCAGTATCTGCCGGGATAATGCCACTCTGAAATATTTCCTGTGCCACCACAGAAGCAAAGGGATGTTTGGCTGCAACTACATATGCTTGTACCAACCAAGGATTCTCAGGTCCTGACAAAAGATGAGCAGAAAACTCACAACAAATATTTTTTGAACTTCAGTTAGGCTATGCATTCTCATGGTAACAAAGAACACAAAGTAACTCACTGAGATTTAACACTCTTGCCCTGCAGAGCATATAGTAAGTACAATTGTGTTGGATGAATGACTCACACTTGAGAGAAAGAATTGGCTACACCTGAGGGGAAAAAAAAACTAAGCCACTGTTGCCTCCCGTGTTGGAGAGCAACAGTGGCAGAGCAGACAAGCCATGTCCCAAAAAGACCTAGCGTTAATGAAGAAGTCACAACCTTTAGCAAAGCTTCCAATCCATCATGTATCACACATCAGTAGTGTTGTTTAGAAAAAGTCTGACCCCCTAAAGCATTCAGAGCAAGCAAACACCGAAGGGCTTCATCAGGACAAGAATGTCTGCAGTCCAGCTAGGATGGGGTACAGGTCTAACCGTAGCCTACAAAACACAGAAGTTTTGCTGCTTCCTGAGCATGAGATGGAGTTCTAATGCCAACATCTCCCTGATTTTACAAGAACTTCTGTGAAAAATAAATAGAACATGTGAAAGTATGAGTGTTAAGACACATGTACTACCAAAACACTTTTCTCCTTTTTATCTTTAAGTTAAAGGGAAACACAATTCTGTTGTTCTGGGAAGCTCCACAGGCTTCCCACCTATGAAGAAACTTCTGTGGTAGAGCTTTAGCCTGTAACTAACTAAAGACTAAGAAAAATTTAACTGGTGCACAGGACTGGGAAAAAGGCACAGATGTTCTCTTGTCTTTTGCTTATGAGTCATTTTCAATATTCCTTCAAGTCTGCATAATTTATTATCAAATTATCCTAGTGTAGAAATTGGACACAATGCAAGCTCATACCTGTTTGAAAAACAAGTTCTTTTCCTCCTACACCTGCTGCCTCCAGGTTAATAAAAGCTCTGATTGACTTGGCCCACTCATGTTGTGTAATGAAGCCATGACTAGCCTTGATGGGGAAACAAAAAAATATAGGTCAAACATCTACCAGACAAGCCTAAATGTTATTTTCCATCATTCAAGACTGCATATAACTCAGAGCACAAGGCAGAAAACACAATCAGATGCAGAAAATGCAAGTCTTCTATTTAAACTAATATATACAATATCCTTAATCCAACTGCACGCTTTCCTTTGAAATTATACACATTCTCCTCAGAAAAGGCAGGTAATCAATGAATATTTCAAGAAATTAAAAACAAGCTATATCTTTCATTTGTTAAGAGCTTTAATATACTGCTTTGATGTATAATTTTTAATTCTGGCACATTCTCACCTGTAAAATATTTTCTTCTGCACCATTAAATAAGAATATGACAGCATGCTGCAGGGACTGTGATGACTTTGAAAGTGTGTTAAGTATTTCAAGCATCACCGCACAGCTAACAGCATCATCGCTGGCACCTTAAAATAATCAGCAAAATAATAAGGCTTACAACAAACACACAGATTTGTAACAAAAACAAGAGAGAGAAAATGGTTTATGCTATTGCAGTTTTAATATAACTGCAGTACAATTGTGTTAAGCTTTAGTATATTTTTGGTGCTGCTTGTACCCTCTGTCTACACCACTTGAAAGCAACAGCTGAAAGAAAAAATAAATTCAGAAGTTGGGCAAGTGAATGACAAGATATCAGATTCAACACCACTGTTCAAGAGAAAAAGACTAACCAGGCTACTAGGAAAGCAATGTGATAATTATCTATTTTCCTAAATACAACATGAACAAATAAGGATGTAATTTTCATTGACAGCACTCTCAAATTTCAAGAAATAAACATTCCCACAAAAGTCACCCTGAAGTGCTCTACATTGTTACAATGCATTCAATTAGGAGAACAAAACCTCCAAGTTACACAAAGCTAAGACTGCAAAATAAAGCTAAGGAAATACCAGAATTCACACCTTTAAAAGTCTCCATAAGGTATACATTATAATAAAAGATTTTCATGATCAGATGCTTTTCAACACCCTTCTTTCTTTGCAGAAACCCCTTTCACTCTAATCTCTGTTGTCTTTGAGTTTCTCATCCAACTACAATCTCACACCTCCCACACCCCACTGGTTTTTTATCTTGATTAAGCAGCCATCTTTTAGTCAAGGCCTCCCATTTTCCCACTTCCCTCACTTTGGTGCAGGCTGTAGCACCTCCCTGTCCTGCTCTAATAAATAAAACCTGGGAGAAAACAGAAATTTAAACCTCATTCCTGTGGGCCTGGGTTGCACACATGCTGCTGACACGCACTGAGATGCCAACAATGGTGTGTGTTCAGGAGTCAGCATGCTATTTAGGTACACTTGCTAGCTACTCTAAATGTTCAATTTACACACTAAAGAAAAAAAAGAGCAGCTTTTCCAAAGCTTGTCACCAGGCAAAACTTAAGAAGTATCTGCTATGAAAACAACATATTCCTAATATAAACATAAATCTTAGTCTAGGTTTTAGCTTTAGTTTACTGCATAGAATAAGTAAATTTGAAATTTTTCCAATACACAATTCTCTACGCTATTTCTCAGAAATTACGGCCTAAGAAAACCACATCATGTCTGCAATGATAATTTCAAGAACGTTTTTGCTGTCAAGTTTATCAGAAAATAATCAAATAGGCCATATAAACTGAAGAGCAGTAGAATCAGAACAAGAGACATATTTTAGGACTTCAAAGTTTATGTTTTTTCCTTCACAAGGAACACAAGCTTTCTATTTTTTAAAATAAATTATTTACTGAGATTTGCTTCACACATTTTGTGTCTATAAGCACCACAAGCAGATTATATTTTATTATCTGATTTTCAAATGTATTACTCACTGATCTTTGAGTCATGCTGATTCTGGTTAAAAGCCCACCTTTCTGATAATGAAAAAAAGGGCTGTAAGCAAATAGCTAAGAGAATATGGGAAAAAACCAAAAAATTCTTGCTTAGGTAATGTGCAAGTGACACACTAAGAAAACAAAAGGCAGAGCAGCTCCTTGCTGCTGTAAAGGGCTAGGCTGCTTTGTGATTAATAACAAGCACACAGGATGATTTCTGGCTCCTCTGCAGTTTTCTCTAAAATCCTATACAAAGCACTCCTATGTTTTTGGCACTTCTGTGCAAGGTTGGTGAAATATTTTAGTGTCTGAGTAACTGTAAAGAAAATAACTGATGTAAACATAATCCTGTTTTATAATCCACAGAAATCGACACACAATTTACATAGGACATCAACTGGAAAACAATTTTTAATTATCATAGTACTGTGCTTGTGAAATACTTTAAGTCTCGGTAGACATACATGCAGTAATTAGCATCTCTGCAGTTCCTCAGTCACAGAGCATGTATAATAATCATGCATTTATTAAGCTAAATTTAGAAGCTCATGTTGTACAAATATGATTGAGAAAGAGAAGTTCTATACACAATTTATGTTCAGAAAAAAGGCAGAAGGAGTCCAGTAAAAGCTTTGTTTCTCTAGCTAACACTCAACTGTTCCCTTAATAATGAAGACTAATCACATGTGCTACAGAACAGAAGGCTCACCACCAATAAAATATTGCATGGGATGTAAATGAAAAAATTCCAGTAAAAGCTGTACCATTGGTGAGTGCCATCTGTGGGTGTTTTTTAACTGTAATAACAGGCACACACCTGTGGCTGAGTGTTACAACAGATTTTGTGTTTTAGATCCATACCTTCCTAGCTTTGTTAAACCCACAAATTTACAAAGCAGTTTACACCCTTGCTGCAATAACAATTTTAAAGGATTAGATTTTAAAAATGTAGAGGAACAAGAATAAGAGAGTATGCAAAAGTGACAATCAAACTAGCAGTAAAACATATACACGCTATCAAGATAATAGTACTCCAGCCTTTGATCACTACAGTCTTTTGAGACAGAAGCTTTGAATCTGGAAAGAAAAAAAACCCTGGCATATCTTAAGCATATCAGACTGAAAATCTGAGATACCGGTAGAAGGAGGGGAAAACAGACTCGTTAATGTGTGTGGGCATAATCTCTGGCACAAAGCATCCTGTGAAAGGAAAACCAGGATTAAATCAGTACAGAAATATGAAAAGACCTGGACGATGGGTGGAAACAGCACAAAAACAATATGCATAAGCAGTGAAGTACAAGAAAGGCAGATATATCCAAACTTCCCAGTAATCTAGATAAGCATCTGTAAATCACTGCCTACCAGAAAATGAGAGTGAAATCCTGAGTTTAACTAGGATCGATCTGTCACTCTAAACAATGAGTTTCACTGAGACCAAGCTGACTAGCTGGCATGTGCATTATTCTAGCGTGGCTACTTGGTAGGAGAAATCCATGAGCCAAGCCCTGCAGCTTATGTCACGCACAGAAACATGGAACAAACGCACAGACCTACCTGGGGTATTTGGTACGGAATCAAAGTGACAATTGGATAACACTGCATGCTCAGCTCCATTGCGAGGTTCCAGCTTCACTACCACATTGGTTATGTTTGCATAGTAACTAGTAAAGCCCCCTAAAAAGTCAATGCTGAAGGAGCCTGTGGGCCTCTGTATGTCTACAGATATCTTGTGAGCATCCGTGCTTTCTCTTTCTATTCCCCTGATTTGTTCTAAGAGGTAGTTAACTGCAAGAACTTCATTTTCTGGACTTCCAACTGTTCTGGGCCCAATTGCTGTAATGTTGTCAAGATATCCCCTGTAAGACATAAATTAAAACTTAAGCATCAATACATTTAGTATGTAACTTATCTACAACTGTAACATTTTTGTAGATGGTTCTATTTCAAAACTCAAGGTAGGCAGAAGAGGCTAAAGCCAGTTAGATGATAACTTGTAATGGGAATATAGCCCTGATTAGGACTCCTTCTTTTTACCATGATAGTAAGCCATGATATTGGTTTTCTCATCTGAACATACCGATTTAAAAAGAAACAGAAGAGTGAATGAAGAAGCTAAAGACTTTACCTTTAGCGAGGTTCTGTATATGCATATATGTCTTTTTCCGAATGTCTAAAAAAGCACACTTTTATCAAGATATACACCTGACGCTAACACTCCAAAACTGAAATTAAAGTGATAGTTTTAGTCTTGCCGATGTCTCGGTGACATAACAACTGAAAACTTGAAGACACTGAGCACTACACGAGACTACTGGAACTAAACTATGGGGAGGCGCTGCTCCATCAGCTCCGAGCTCTCGCCAGGGCACAGCGCGACACGACCCCTCTGCCAGGGACCGCCACCCACCCCGGCCGCCTCCCGCCCGGCGCCCCGCCGTACCTGGCGCGGGAGGCGCTGAAGTCGCGGGGCCCGGCGGTGGCGGGCGGGCGGCTCAGCAGCTGCCGGTGCGACACCTGCGCCAGCGCCCGCAGCCCCAGCAGGTACAGAAGCACTAGCGGCGCCCCCCGCGCCTCGGGCAGCGGCAGCAGCGGCCGCCGCCCTCCCCGCTTCTTGCCGCCCGCGCCGGGGTCGCCGTCCTCTCGCGGCGGCGGCCGGCGGCGGTCGCGCTGTGCGGCGGTGGCGCGGAGCCGCCACCCGCCCGTGTCGCCGCCGCGCTCCATGGCCGCGCCGTCCTCCCGCCCGCCGCGCAGCCGCCGTACGGGCACGGGCGAGGGTCAGAGCGCGGCCCGGCCCGGCCCCGCCCGCCGCTCACGTGGCCCGGCGCAGGGCCCGGCGGTGGCGCTGGCGCTGCTGCTCTCGCCCCGCCACCGCGCCGGTCGGGTTAGAGAGCAACAGCAAGCCGCCTGGTGCAGCCTCCGTGCTCAAGCAGGGTGATCCCAGGGCACATGGTGCAGGATTTGTCCATGCTGTTCTTGAATATTCCTAATGAGGGAAAGTCCACAGCCTCTCTGGGCAATCTGTTCCAGCGCTCAGTCAACTGCACTATAAAGATAAAGGTTTCTTCCTCACGCTCAGGTGGAACCTCCTGTGCATAATTTTCGGCCCATTGGCCTCGTCTCCTGCCCTCGTGTCCTGTTGCGCAGAGCTGCTAAGAAGAGCCTGGTCCATCCTCTTTGTACCCTCCCTTCAGAGACTTACTTACACTGATAAGGCCACCTCACAGACATATATTTTAAGGCTGAACAGGCCCAACTCTCTCAGTCTTTCCTCATGAAAGAGGTGCTCCAATTCTTAAGCTACCTTTGTTGCTCTCTGTCAGACCTGCTCCAGGAGCTCCATGTCTCTCCTGTCCTCAGGGGCCCATAACTGGGCACAGCCAGTGCAGCCGGGCCTGGTTTGGCTGCACGCTGAGGCTGGGACGCCCTCAGCAGTGGCTGTCCATGGAAGTGGTGGCCTGGCAGAGGTGAAGCCCTGGGCCTTCTGTGCAGCCACAGCTCCGGGGGGAGCATCCACCTAACCCTGCACCTGACCAAAGACTGCCCCATGCACTATGTGCTGCATCACCTTGCTCACAAAGGTGTGCAAGGCTTTGCCTGGTTTCTTGCCTCTTTTCGTTGTTTTAATTGGTTAGTTGGTTTTGTTTTTGTTAAAGCAGAAAGGAAAGTTCACAGTTCACAGAAGTAACAGTGGTGCCATGTAGGGGAGCAGCAAAGTGCCTCAACCCTAGCCCCCACACCCTAAAAAACGTAACAGCACTGGTGGTTCTTGCAGGGTTTCACTCTCCACTGCATTATATCTTTGGCATTTCATAGTTGAAGCAGTCCCCAGGCTGGAGCTCAGGGGTGCAGAGCAATAGTGCCAAGAGGTGCTAGTGAATAGTGGCTTCGAGTGAACTTATGCCGAGGAGAGCACCCACGAGGATGGGGCCCGAGCAGTGACAAGGACCGTCACTCATGCAGCACTCCACATGGTTCTCCTTGGGAGAGAACACTTCCTCCTGCTCTCACACTGCCTTTGAGTGATGGCACAGAAGATGACCACTGTTTGTGGTCATTTTGTTTGTCATACTGCTTTCCAGTGTTCTTCACCATTTTTGAAGATATCCGAAAAGATACCTACTTTTTGCTGCTTTGTGATGTAATCTGGAAACAAAATATGTAATGATCTAAAGAAATGGCGGTTTCAATAAATCCAGTTGTGCAGATAAACACTGAACACTGCTCCTTTCTACCCTGCCTTTGTTGGCATATGAACACTAATAGGATTTGCAATATTCTTTGGAATTAAAAAGTCTGAAAAAAGTGGTGCGCTGAAAGGTGATGACTATGCTCTTTGCACA
Organism: Ammospiza nelsoni; assembly: GCF_027579445.1. NCBI lineage: Eukaryota > Metazoa > Chordata > Aves > Passeriformes > Passerellidae > Ammospiza > Ammospiza nelsoni. The sequence goes on along the minus strand of NC_080669.1, from coordinate 42,004,947 downwards.
CCCCAGGTTCTTTAGGAAATTTCCATACTCAGGCTTAGTGAGTTTTCTGATTTGCTTCACTGCATCCTCAGTACAGACAAGATTATTAGGGATGATTTATGATTTGCAACTCCCAATTATGCTATGACCCAGTAACATAGTTCTAGGCTGAGAGACTTGGTTTATTCTGTTTTGTTCAGTTTTTCTTCCTTTCTGCTTTTGTCTCACTTACCTATGTTAGCTCTCCCTTCACAAACAGACATTCCTACAGGTTATGTTCTCAAAAGTAGATGTTACATTAGAAACTACTATGAAAAATTCCAATATAATTTTTTTCAAAAATTTTCAAATATTTTTTAAAAATACCAGTGCAGAATTAGTCCAGTGAAAGATTTGCAACACAAATAACAAAATAAAACAAAACAAAACAAATCAAATGTGACCCCCCAATATGTCATGGAATGGAAACTGCCCTTTGACAATGTCATATTAATAACCTGTATGATGTTTACTACTATGAATATACTTAAGAAAATATGGTTTTAAAGAAAGACAGGCCTGCTATGGAATGTAGGTCTTTATTAATCCTTTGAAATTCTTGTGTAGATCTTGAAGTTATATAGAGAAGACAATCAAGGAATCAAATTCAGACTTTCATCTCTTATTTTGATTTAAAGCCTATCATCAGTGTTGAAATACTGGGGGGCCACCACTCCCAAAAGACTTGCCTAAGCAGCTTTATGCAGGGCCAGTAGCTCTCCAGCAACATATTTTGTTTTGCATCAGTTTTACTATGCCTACATTATTGATCTGAAGCATTATGCACAGTTTGAGAAGTAGGAGCTACACATCATTTGTTGATGTGTAGCTCTTTCTTTTGGCTCTAGGTGTACATGAGGATTGGAACTGTAGAAAAATTTCATTGTTTTCCTTATAATTCTCCTTTTATTTTTTGGGCAATATTTAAACATTAAACCACCCCTTGTTAAGAAAACGTCTTGAACATACTAATTTTTGTGACAGTCATATTCTTACAGATCAAAAAAATTTTTTAAATTCTGTCAACTCAAAATTTGGAAGTAATTTTCTGCTTTCAATCAGAAAGACTTGGTATGTTTGAAAGAGCACAGCCCTTTTATCTTCTGTTCTGAGCACAGCATTTGGGAGGGCACTGTGGGGTATGAATTGGGCTGGAACTACAGTGCTTACATGTTTTGACATGACTGTAATATCAGGGTCAAATTCATCAACAAACACAGTGCCCTTTATTGCTCTGTTAGTCTGGAATGACCAATTTAAGATAATTGGATCTGATTTCCAATCAAATTATTCAGCATAAATTCAGTTTGACTTTATGTCAAGAAGGCTGGTGTTTAACCTAGTATCTTGCAATCCAAGCTGGCTTATTTTGTCAGCTCACAAAAGAGGAAAAAACATGTTCACTGAGCATTAACTATACTTGTAAACCTTGTTTTAAGCAGAAAAAGTAAAAAAAGACAATTCCTTATCGATAAGGACTATGGGTTGGATTTATTTTCTAGTTAAGTAGCAAAAGTAAGTTAAGTCATAGCAAGTTAGCATTCTTGCTTTATGGAAAAGTACAGATATAAATGTTTTATACGCTAAGGCCACCATCAGCTACTTAGGGCAAGAGAACTAGACCACTATCTTCAGAAGAACATTCAGTTTTGACTAAAAATAAACAGTGATGAAATAGCAGGTAAATTGTTCCCATTGTCACCTTTCTTATTGAAATGTGATTTACTGTGGTATTCATTTCTTAGCTTCCATTTTCTATCCATCGAATCTTCATACATCATTGACCAATAAATTGAAAATCCCTTTGTTACAAGTTGTCTAGTCTAGTGTAGGTGTTAATACATCATGATCAAGACCCCTCTTACATTCATCTTCAAGCTTAAGTTTTATCAACTGGTGATTTTCCAGCCCTTTCATGCTCCTGTTAACCATTCTGATGATTTCAAGTTTTCTGGTAACTTACCTGCATTGCTAAACCAACAGAAGTAGCATTAAAGCACCTATACCAGTGACATATACAAAGGTAAGATCATTGCTACTCTGCAGGGAGGCAGAGATCGTTATTTGCTTTAACATAAGTATGTTGCCACAGCTTTGAAGTGACAGTTCTGTCTGGCTGTCTTGGGAATCTGGTTCTGTCACTGCAGCATGTTCCAGCCATCCACTCAGTGTCCCACAGTTTCTCTGACAGACCAGCTTTCAATGAAGTTTGGACTCAGCAGGAAACTCTGTGAGGAAGAAGAATCAGATTTTACATTCTGAGTTTCCAGGACCTATTATGTCAGCCTTTCCTTAGTGACAGATGCGGGCTTGGAAAAATCTTGCTTCCCTGCACAGAAGATGGTGTTGGATCACTGAGCCTTGCTGCTGCAATAGAGCTAGATCTTTATTCCTCCCTCAGGCACAGATCTTTCATCTCTTCCATATATCCAGCAGTTACCTCACTCCTGTAACCACAATGTTATAACTAGAAGCTCATATTAAACCAATTTTCTGCCCTGTCTTCAAGGTAGATTTTTTGGGCACTACTACCAACAGTCCAGTTGCCGTCCCTTAATTGTGGCCTGGTTCTTATTCTGTGTACTGCAAATGTTTGCCTTGCAAATTCTGTAAGTGTTCAGTATTGCTCTGAGTCAACACACATTCTTCATTCTTCATTATAATGGCAGTTTTAAAAATGCTATCCTAGTTTAAAAAATGAAACTAGGAAGAATATTTTCAAGAATATTTGAATTTTAATAATCCATCCTTATAGAAATACAGGGCAGCCTTGTGTAGCCTTGTATTCAGTTCAATACAAGCTGTTGTCCATTCTCAAAACTCTTCTATACAGGCACACTTCATGTTGTCAAGGAAACTGGCACTTCTTCTTTTTGGACTTTATTTCCTCACTTTATCATCTTTCCACACCTGTATTCCACGATACAGCACCTAGCACAGTGTGTCACAGGTTGGTTTAAGAAAATAGGACAGGAAGTCTAATGAGCTTATATCCCTTGGTGTCTGTGCTCTCAGCTGAATCCTTGCAAAAATCTTTCCCAGACATCGATGGTGGGACATTTAGGGCTAATTTAGCCAAACACATCCATCTGTTTCCTAAGGTATGAAGACAGAAAATGCCTTATTGACACTCCAGATACACCCAAGAATTGGGCATTTTCACCTTCATGCTATAATTAAAGCAGAATGATTGGACCCTGCTCACTCTTTTCAGAACAGGAAGTGGGAGAAGCCACCCACAGATGCTGCTAGATTGATAGGGCACAGAGACTCTTGTTTGCATCAGCACTGTACTTGACCATTTTGATTTGGTAAGCAGTGCATTACCCTCTTCCCTGTTTAGCAGTACTCATTTCCTGTGTCCTCTCCTCTTCTTACCCTATAATTTTGTAATGGAAGCTATAATGACAACCAAGAATTACACAGAGAAAATGAGCTGATTCTTGCTTGTTGAAAAACAAAACTAACAACCTTTGTTCAGTTAAATATATCCTCCACTTGCAGCCAAGTCAGGCTCTATGTCACCCTCTTCCCTGTAGATACTCTGCCCCCCATTCCATGCAGGCTGAGCATTTCCTTTGTTATAAAGGGAGGCCAGGGACTGATGTTTCCCTGGGGAAGGGAGCAATCAGTACACCTGACTGTAATTTCAGGACAGCTTTTTCTTCATTTGCTCCCAGCCTGTAAAACTTCAGTCTATCTTAAACTAATAAGAATTTGTTTAACTGGTAATCAGATAACCAGAACCCAGTCCAAAACCAAGCCACTTATTCTTCTTTTAGGTATTTGTTAAATAGCTCACTTTTTACAGTCTGACAACTTCTGACAAACCCTAATCACTCACTTGCTTATTTGCTACCTCTTTCTGCTCTTTAGCCCCTCTGATATCTGCCAGCTATCACTGCCAGCTATCCTGTCTCCACAAAACACACCTCTTTTGTAATCCTAACTTTATGCAACTGAATCACCACCCTGGTTCTTCTTCTCTAATCATATCAAGATTAATTTTTTTCCTTCAAGACTTTAAGTACCTCTGTATTCATCCACATAAGTTACCCAGGTTCATTTATCATCCAATTTCAGCTATTTTGGCAGTGATATCAGCCTGTTTATTTCTTACATAACAGTTTTCCAGTCTTTTCATATGCTACCTCTCCTGCACACAGTTCTCTGAATATTTATGTTCAGGCTACCTCTATTACATTAGCAATCACTTAACACCACAAATCAAAAAAAGTCATTTTGATTCAGTCATTTCAATCAATATTCTCTTAGCTGATGGATCATATGACCAGGAGGGTTTTATCTTGGCTTACTATCTGTTTATCAATGCTGTCAGAAGGCTTTGGTCAAAAAAAAAAAAGAAGATGTATGTGATAAGAGCAGGTAGTTCCAAGCAGAGGGACAAGCATGATCACCACAAAAGACTGATGAATGCAGGAGGCATGGTTTCAATAAGCTCTCTGCATTCCATCTGAGCACAGCCGACTATGAGGAGACTTTGCAAGAATCTGTGTGTATTTATGCCAGGCTAGCTTTCTACATTTGTGCAGTTTATTTCAATAAGGACTTCATTCCAGAGACTTGTTTCCCATATTTTATATATACTGCAATAATAACAAGAGGCAATAGGTAGGTACGTTGTGTCTTCTTCAAAGACAGCCCTGTTCCCATTGAGAAATCAATGAAGAAATTCTCTGGTGGTGAAAGGAGTGAAGTAAAAGTATTTTGAAATCAGTGGAGATGAAATTATTTACAGCAGCCAAGAACACAATCACTACTTTCAGTTTTGAGAATACTGAGAAAAAGGCGTTTTAGAAATGCATATATATCGAGCCTCTGTTTCAACCGTTGCTGATTTCATTCTATGAGCCTGGTAATAAAAGCCAAGACACACAACTCCTGAATGGTTCAATATATTCTTTATGATTTGACAGGACAGCATTGAGGCATAATCTCTTCATAATCATGAATCATGGTTATTGAAGTACAGATGTTCCAGGGAGATTCTCATTTCACTCTACACCAAATATTTCATGGAGCAGTCTGCCTGTGAATGTATTTCGTGCTTACTCAAGCACTTAACGTGGAAGCTAACTTGGAACTTGTGAAAGCTGAGCTGGCAAAATAGATCTGAGGAGAAGTGACTCTTCTTGCTACCTGAAATAAACTTTTTTTCCTCCAGTGTGTGAATGGAAACATGAAAGTTCTTGCAAGAGTTTTCTAAGATGCTTAAATGTTGAACAACAAATAATAATGTAAGCAGTTTAATAGAAGTGCAGTCTACAATTTTTTTTTCTTACTTTTTAAGTAGAAATGAAAGATACTTAAATTTTATTTGTAAATTTAACATGTGGAGAAAACCAATAGATGATTAAGGAGAAGTACTGTACACAGGTATAGCATAAAATTTCTTCTGTATGTTGACAGAAAATTGTGAAAATATTTTGGCCTGATCAGATGAGCAAATTGTACTCTGCTATTAATGCGCAATAGTAGTTCTGGATAACCCAAACTATTTAGTATGAGTAAAGACTAAATGTATTTAGTAGGAAGGACTGTAGAAAATGAACATTCAGTGTAGTACTGCTAAGACCATTTTGGTTTTAAGAGAGAGTCATGACAGGCCATGACAATATTCCTTTGCACATAATCCCCAGTGAAATCAGTGAATATAATGTTAAAAATTATCTGATGGACTGACCAGTGAAATATTCCAGACTTCATTATTTTGTCCATAGACTTGAATTCCCATGACGGTAATATAATATTCAAGGGCCACCTATTCCAAGCATCCTGACAATGAGGAAGTCAAGCAGAAACACCAGGAGGCTCACTGGGTGGGCTGTGGGTTCTGAGGGATTGGGCAGAGGAAGTGGCTGAGCCACAGTGTCACATCTGAGAAGTCGTGGCAGTGAAGCTGGTGGAGCTGTCAATGACTGGCAAAGGGGAATCATAACTACTGTTTTTAGTGAAGCAATAAGGAACCAGTGGAACTGCAGGCCAATCAGTCACACCACTGTGCCCAGCAACATCACAGGTCAGACTGTGGCGGGCTCACAGTGAATACACTGGTTGTATACAACCACCATGTGAATTTCACCTCTGGATCAAGCATCTGTCTAGTTTCATTCCTGGCTACTTTTTTTTTTTTTTTTTCTGCCTTCTGCAATTAATTTTGCACACAATTAATTTTGCCAAATTGGGAAACTGCTCCAGTGTAGTGAACAGCAGGGTCAGTTCACCAGTCTAGTTCACTGCATGAAAACTCACATGGTAGCGAGAAGGTGAAGTAGGAGTGGCAGCAACTTTTCTATCAAGACTGCACACTCATTTCACCTCAAAAACCGCCCCATAATTTTCCTTTGCCATATTTTTGTTTTCTCCAGCCCTAAAACATACTCTAAATAATTTTCCCAGCAAAAGAAAATTAGAATGTCATGTTGCAAACTTGCTGGCTTTGCATTCAAATATGCCAAAATATGAAATATATCTGTTTCTCTAGTTATGCAGGTCAACTGTATATTTATACTTCCCCTAGCACACACAAACTACACAGATTATTAATCAAGTTATAAAGTAAGTATACAAACATGTAAATAAAAATACTACAAAATGGAACAAGCTACTGCCCACCCTGCCCCCCCAACAATTACAATAGCAGTGTGACCACCACAACCTTTGTGCAAGGTAAATTGGTAGGAAAGTGAATAAGTTCCAATAAACCAACAGTGAGAGCTGGAGAGAAAAGTTTTACAAGGACCAGCAGTATTTAACTGTGGGCTTTTAAATCACACAAGTAAAGGACTGCTCTGGTGTGGTGAAAGGTTCAAATATGCATATATCATGCTCAGGAGAGCACATTCAAGCTTCCTGTAACTTCTGTAGTTGCTGCAGGCTATGTGATGCTCACTGCAGCCAACATCTGCCCAACAGCACAAGCACAGGGAAGCCACAAATGAATTTCAAATTTGAATAAACATTTGCAGTAAATGCCCCAGAACACAGGGCAATCTGAAGCCAGCTGACACATCTGAACTTTTTGGTTGGTCCCATAGTTGAGTTCAGTAGAAAATACGGACAGTAGTCCAAGGCTAATGTAAGTATAGTGCAGATAAATAACAAAATCTGCATTCCTCTTGTAAGTTTCCTCCACCCATTCCTGATTTTGTTTCTCTGATCTCTAGTCAGCACAGAACTTTGTTTTTCTGAGTATAGGTGGAGTCAAATGATTTTTGAGGAGGGGAGGATGGGATTCTTATAAAATCCAATGCTTACACATCCTGAAGGAGACAAATTGGTTTGTTCAGCTAGCCAGATGGTAGCTCAGATGAGAAAGATGACCTGGTAGTTTGCAGCACAACTCAAGAACTTACATACAAGTGGAAGGTGAAGGAAGAGCTTCATATCCCATACAAGCCTTGGCTGAATAAGGTAATTTCTTGATGCTACACTTGATTTTTGTTACTTCTAACTGGTTGCTCATAGCATTCAGCCCCTCTTTACCACCCTAATATGCTTTGTCAATTAACTGCTATAGATCATACTCATTAGACTGACTCTGAAAATGATGCTGTGAAGTTAGAAAGGAAAATTTAATGAAGAATTCCTCCTGAATTTGTGTCTGAGCAACTAGTACGACCCTACTGTAGTTGAAGATCTAGTGACAGATGAGCATCAACAGAGCCAGTCTGAGTGTTAGATGAAAATTATAAGGTATCTGAATATGACAAACATAGCCTGATCCTTGCCTGTGTACCAAGTCACATGTGTGGAGGAAGCTTCAGCATAAATTACAATTGATTTCTTTGTTTCTTTCCATCTTTCTTCTAATACAACCAATAAAACACGACTATTTTTAATCTGTTGTTAATTTATTAAAGCTATATTTTGTACTTAATTTTACATAGCTGCTGTTTCAAGGTATCAGCCTTGGTAAAAGTACTTTTGTGTCTATGTATATTAAGTATGTTTTTCTTCCTTTTCTCTCTTTTTTTTTTTCCTAAGTACAAATCCAAGGTAATATTTGCACTGGAAACCCAAACCAAAAACCCATTACAAAGTCACTTTTTTAAAATCTAAATGTGGAAAAACTTAATACTTGCCCATTTTTGTCTTCTTGGGGGACCTATATCTGTAAAGTATCACCAGCTCACAAGGAGCCCATTCAGCCTCCATTCAGAGACAGTGAATACATTTTTGGGGGAGTGTTAAGTATGAGTTGCATGAAAACAACAAGTTTAGGATTCATACTAACAAGAGTTTTTTCTTGATTCCACCACCATGTTGTTTTGCAATGTGCAGCAAATGTATTCAACTCATTTGCTCTTTTGTAAAAAGTAAATTAGAACATGGAGCACAAGATAACCAAGTAGAACAAGTATCCATCTTCACAAGTTTATGTGGCACCCTAAAATGCAAGCAATGAGATAAGCATTTTATAATTTATTTTTATTATTGTCTGATAAGCTTTTTGAATCATTGGCATGAATCAAAACAGAAATAGCTTGGAGAACTTGTAGAGCATGAATAGAGGAACAGCCCCTGTGCCTCAGAAAGTGTCTTTGTAGCTATCCAGGTGCAAAGATAAAGGTTGCACTCTTGCCGCGTGTTCTTGCTGGCAAAATTTGCCATGAGCATAATAACACTACTAACAGAGCTGTCTGCTCTTGCTGATGCAGACACCAAGCACAGGCTTTCCTGATTTAACTCCATGTCTCACAGAACATCTGTTCCAGCTGCCATGAGAAATTTTGGAGGTAGGAGTCAGTGGGATGCTAGACAGAATGCTTATGCTTCCAGGCACAGCTTTACATTTTTGAGGCACTGTGTGTATGACCAGGCGCAACAGAAGGAGCAGTACCCTACAGGTACTTCTTTTTATTTAGAAGGTTAGCTCCAGGGACAAAATGGGTAAGTGAGGATATTAATACCTTACTGTTTACCATTACTCAATAGTTAAGAGCAAAAGGAGATCCTATGTAGCTTTTTTCAGTTTAGCGTGTTTGCAATTACATAATCTTATAATAAATTTTCTCTTGCAAGTGAAGGAAGAAGAAAGCAAAGTGTGGTGTCAGAAACATGTTCCCTTATTGTAGTATCTATGCTTTCTTCTACCCTGTTCAGGCATTGCAGCAATTCCCTATAGTATGCAGCTGCACTGCTTTCAAATCCATAGGGCTGCTGGAAAATAACTACCTCATTAATTAATAATAGAACTGAAATAGCAATTTTATTTGGGAGTTACATGTAACACTGTGATCATTAAAAGGAACTGAAAGATGAATTCTGAGCTGTGACATAAAAGATATATTTGTCATAAGGAAACATGCTGTCCATTTAAGTTTTGTGAGCAGTGAGGCCCAATTTATTCTCCTCCTGGGACAGAGTTTGCCTAATGAAAGTGAAGAGTGCTGGGTGGTGTCATGCAGATTTTATCATGCCTGTTTTAGTCTGGGTGTTGCCTGGTAAGCAGCAGGATTTCTTCTATCTGTCTTGTGGCCCAAATTATAATCCCTTGCCCAGGCATGTCTATGCAGAATGCAGAAATATCAGTATCACTCTCCCTAAGCAGGCTCATTTAGCTTGAGTGTTGTGTCCTTTTTGTGTTCTTCCAAGCCTCAAACAAAATTATGACCATGCTAACTTGAGCTCAGCATTGTCAGAATGCTACAGCTACAGCTTGATATAATTTCTATATTTTCTTATAGTAAACTGAGCACTAATACAAGTATTAATGCTTACAACTTTACAAAATTTATGACCTTTGAAAGTATTATCTTCATTTGACAACTGAGAAAACAGTCACAGCAAGATCTGACAACTTGCTTAAGATGACCCCAGAAACTGTGGGAATGAAAACCTGATTCTTTCATACAGACCTCAACACAAGGCAGTCTCTCCCTCTCTTGTGGCTGTTCTAAAATTTTTTAAGATGTGCAAATGAGTCCAGTGCCATGTCAGACCAGATATGGGGCAGTAGAATGATTTTGTTTCTGATCCCTACAAGGCTCTCATGGCTTTTTCTCCCCACCCTGCTGCAGTGATTCAGATCCTCCTGAGATCATGGGAGCAAATCACAGGACTAGTGACTGCTTCTTTGTACTGGATAACTTCAAGTGGTATGGATTCCCTCATGCAGCTCATTTTTCCCAGGTGCACACAGGGTAGAGAATTTTAAGTATAGTATATCTTCAGCTATCTCAAGTTTCCCATTCTCCTCCTGAGACAGGTCTTTTTGGTTGTCTGTGTCTTGTACAATGTCCCTGCTCAGCATTTAGTGTCCATGAAGAAACCAGGAAAATGTATGAATGAATCTCTCCCTCCAGCCAGATCCCAGATCCTCCATACACTGCATGATTGCTGCATGTTTATTACAAAACTTTTAAAGGGAAATATGCTTTTTCAGTTTTGTGCTTAATAAGATGTTCTTGCCTATGAATAAATCTTTGCAAGGATGGATGCACACTGTTTTGGCAAAAATGCTTGGCATTGCAGGAATGATTAATATTTATAAATACTAAAATGTTGAGGACCCTAAAATTCTTCTATCTTTGAAAATCTTCATGTCTGAATATCTTCCCATTATCTTCTCTCCTTGGTTCACACCTGCATGCTTCTTTTGTTTTCTTAACTCTGTACTTGAATTTTGTCTTCTGTCTCTTCAGACCTCTGTTACCCAGGTAATATTTTCAGTCAAACCCCTGTAATGAATGTTGTATCTATAAATGAATGTTATTTAATTAACTTGATAATTACTTGTGTAAGCCATTCCTAGAATATTTTAATCAATTTCTTTAACCATGGGCCTTCTACCAATTTGCAGATCTGTTAAAAAACCTCATCACCATCACTACCACTCCAGAAAAAAAAAAAAGAAAAAAACAATCCAAACACCAGAGAAGAACTAAGAATTAGAAAAGATGCAGGCTAAAGACAGCAATCCACCCGACGGTGGCTATGGATGGGTTGTGGTAGTGTCAGCCTTCATGGTGATGGGCCTTACTGCTGCTGTCCTCAAGACTTTTGGTCTGTTCTTTGTTGAAATCCAGCAGCACTTTGATGAACTTGCAAGCACCACTTCTTGGATCACATCAGTAACCATTACCGTCTTTCATTTAGGAGGTAGGTAGTAGTATTCCTCTAGCATTTTATTTTAATATTAACTACCTGAGAAGTTTGGAAGTCTTCCTTAAAAAAAAAACCAATCCCAGCAACATATAAGGTCTGGAGGAAGTCTCTACAGAAAATACAGAAAAATTTCAGAAAATTGGCATTTACTGCCTCATATATGGAATGGGTTAATAACAAAACTCTATAAAATAGGAATCTGATTGCTTGAAAAACATCATGTACCTAAACTCATGATTAAGTTTTGCTACAGGCTCTGAGTTAAACTCATTAGGAATAATAGCCACAGAGCTTGTTGAATCAAGCTCTTAAAACAGTTTGTGCAAGCTCACTGATTTCAGTGTGACTGTCTGAAGTACTTTTTCAAAGTACTTCAAAATACAAGGATTATGACCCCATCCATCAGGTAAGCCATCTGCTACCACAATTATTTTCAGTCCTGCTTTTTCCCACTTCTTTTTATATTCACCAAGATCCCCTTTCTTTGCATGTATTACCAACTCTATGTCTTCTTCACCCCTCTTACTATGATTCCAAGTTACTGATCTACCAGAAGACTCACAGGGTTAAAAAGAAAAAAACAATCTATTCACACAGAGAGAACTTAATAAAGACATGACCATGCAAGCAGAGACTAGAAGAAGATAGAGTGAAATATCCCAGTCAAAGGCAGTGAGGTCAAATACTACATCACATCAAATGAAGGAGGGAAAAATAAGAAACATACTGCATTTGACTCAGCTGGGTTGTTTAGAGAGTCCCTAGTGCCCTGCAAACTGCATGATCCTTCACATGATGGGAGGATTCCAAACATGTGCAGGCTTGAAGTGTACAGAATTTGTGAAATCTGCTCTGCATATTCTCATAGAGATATATGGTTGCTATAGGTAAATATCCTTACATAATAAATGCTATCATAATTTTCTCTCTGAAGACACTTCTTTGCATAGACACTGTATAATTACATGCATCCTACTCAGTCCACACCTATCAGTATTATTGCTTGGAACTCCAGTATTTCCAAACATCAAGAGCAACTGATCTTTCTTTGAAAAATGTATTCAGAAGGAAAAAAGAGTAACCCAAAGTCAAAGTAAAAAGATAAAATAAGTCATGAGTTGAAAAGATTTTATCAGTTTCATAAACTGCTATCCTTGATGCCTGCTTTGCAGTGACAGGTATAATTAACTGAAAAAAAAATTGAAAAACCTGCTTCACAGACCACAGAAATTAATAAATGGTAATCTATCAATTTGGTTAACAAAACAGATGTATCACTGACATATTGTGATACTATTGTGTCATTCAGGCATCTGAAGTTCATGAGAAGAAAAAGCCAGCATAGGAGGGAAAAACTTAACAGTCCTGTTTTAGGTTTTGTTTTGTAATAGCATATATTTACATTGTATAGGAATGTATGAAGGAATAGAGCATATAACACAAGAATATCAAGTATAAACCAGAAAAAAAAATTGCCTAGCCACATGGGAGGCCAGCCTACTTCAAGGAAGGCAGCTATAATTTTCAGCAGAAGTTGCTTTTCATCCTTTGAAATCCATTGAAAATAGTCCTCTTTCAGTGAATAAAGCTTGGTGGTCAAACATTCCAAAACCCCCTCTGTACAGTAGTTTATAAATGTCTCAGGTCAATACATAATTGTCCTCATCTTCTTCTGCCTTTGCTTCATTTATAGGGACCAGAAACTTCCTGATGAAAATCACCTGAGCCTCCAGCTCTTTGAGCATGTTTCCCAGCCTGCTTAGTCTTTCTTAATGTATGTCTCTGGGAAACCTTAAGTGTCACTTGGCTCAGTAGAAGGATGATCCCGGAATTATTATTTTTTCCTATTTGGATCCTTTCAACGGCAGGTCTGTTTCTTGTATTGAAGGAGAGCATGTGCTTCCACTCCCAAGGTCTGCACTTGCAACAGGCTGTTCAGTTTACCACAGCAAGGATTCTCCCCATCACCTTCACCAGCCTTTTCTGGCTATTGATGTACACCTCCCAACACCTTTCTCTTTGTACTCTTGTTGTCATCCCTTTCCATTGCTTGTGCATTTTCTGTGTGTTGCCTTTGTCCTTTCAAACTCCGGAGTCAAGATATTTTACCCATTTCCAGTTCTGTGGCTAGCTTCTTTCATTCTCTTGCTACTCCATGTTTAATTTCTGCCTGTTTATTCTTCTTATTTGCTATTTAAGAACTGAGATTTGGTAATATTTCTGCTCCAGCTGCAGATCTTTTTCTTGTCTTCAAGAACTTTCATGGATGTTATCCTGTGTCTACTTTTCTCTTCCTTTTTTAATCATATTTTATGATTCACCAACTGCATGTACTTTATCATGTCTCATGAACTACATCTTAGGATAATGACTGAATTTCAGTATCATTTTAACATGTTTATAAAATTATCAGATTTTTGCTGTAAAACCTGATGAGACATTTGAAGTTTGTGTAACTCCTGCCAGGTCTTTCTGCTGTCAGGCAATGTACATGCTGAAGATTTTGCAGCAACTAGTACTCTGTCAGGTTTATTTCACTCATCCTAGCTACCAAATTCTCTTAATTCTGATTAGCACAGGTTAATGTATAACAACCTGCCCCTACAAACTACTACGAAACCTTCTTTGCTGGCTGCTCTCTTTTAATAATTGTCTTCCTACGTATTTAAATTTAGAAGCGTGGTCCTTGTTAACTGAATTCGGTTTTATGCATGAACTCCAGTTCCCAGGATATTTAACAGATTTTAGGGAGCTGGTTCATGCCAGGTGGCACTTGGGAACCCCCTAGTGGCCACGGCCATTTAAAGAAATCCTGCGGCTTTGACCTCGACTCGTGATGCTGATGGAAAAAACAGCCAGGCAGTAAAACTATTCTTCATTAAGCAAAAATATCTCTGACATTTCAGGTGTTTCCAGACAGTGACTAGAGACCAAAGTAGCTGCTGCACCATCAGATCTGTACCACCTGCACCTTTGCCCTTGTGTTGAAGAGCCCCTGCACTCTGTTGTGAGAAACTGTACCACTAAATAAAGAGTTAAGAAATGAACTGCCAATTTTCTGTAAAAAGTATTACCACAAAATAAACCCTAATTTTTGGTCCTTTATAAACTTTTAAAATTCCATTAAGGGTTGATTTTTGCAAAATTTTAGAAAACAAAATTAGTTTTCTCCAGAAAGTTTTCATGTCAGACATATCAATAACATATTCTCAATAATACAATTTTTATAGATGAACCTATAGATTCCGTGGCTGAAGTTTCACCTTCTGCTAAAACATTCCATGAGGTTCTGTCTTGTTGGTAGTTGTATCCTTACACGAAAGTCAGTAGAACTGTCTTACTACAAGGAAGGCACTAAAATGCTCTTTCCCTTTAAAAGAGAATATATTTGAATATATTTTCAAATCTGTGCCTCAGGAACAGTAATTTCTCTATCAGCAAGGATAAAATTTTGAAATTTTGATTGACCTCCTACTCCATCCAGCAGAATTAAGGCTGTTTGTGTCAAACATTATAAGGGCAGTCATCATCAAAATGTTTTATTTATTTGGCCATATTGATCAGATTAATGTTCTAATGTATTTTTCTTTCTCTATTTTTCTGCTTATCTAGCTCCTGTTGCCAGTTCACTGTGTGTACAATATACCCATCGGAGAGTTGTGATCACTGGAGGACTTCTGGCTTTTTCAGGAATGGCATTGGGATTTTTTGGACTCAACATGGTCTGGTTGTTTGCAACAACTGGCTTCGTACAGGGTATGAATTTATGGCTTCATGGCTTTCTTCCACCAGCAACGTATTTGAGGGTGCTAGTGGTAGGAGTTTTAAAATCTGGTATCTATTTTGACTTTATGAGCAGCCAGAACAAGCAATGTTCTTTAAAAGTGATTTCCCTCCCATTTCACCCTCCATTGTACAGGAGATCTGCAACAACAAAGAAGACAAATATTTAGATGCCAATAATTTACACTTGCAAATTATATGCAAGCAGAAAATTAAGTGTTCTGTTTTTCATTCAGAGATAAGAGCTTTGTGAAGGTTTAAAAAAACTTCATAAAGGGAACTGAAGTAAAAAGACAGGGAGATCCCAAATTCTATACTTTCTATCAGCTTATCTTATGGTTTGAACAGAGTCCCAGGCTTTCATTTTATTCCAATCCTTTCCTTTACTTCAGGCCAAACCAGGCCAGATAATTGTCCCCAACAGCTAGCAGATTTTCCTGGAACAGGAAGCAAACCTAGAAGGGAATAAAATAAATAAAAATTCTAAATTCTGCACTGGATGCCTGAGAAAATGTCTGGAATTTGAACCCTTTGGCAGTCCTGGGCTGCCAAAGAGTCTAGGGAGCCATCAAAATAACTCTAAGTTAGAGCAGGTTTCAAATTTGCTCAAAGCAGTTAAGCAAGAAAATGAAGAGCAAATAGAGGCAATACACCAACTTGCCTCATGTCCCACCTCACTCATGTCTACCCTGAATACAGCTCAGCTTAATTGGCTGGTCTGACCTAGTACCAGCCTTAACACACACAGCATGGACACTGGGATCTGCCTAGCTTCAGCCTCATAACCATGGGATTTCTCATGCACTGGCAAAGCTGTGAAACCAACTTCTTTTCTTTTTTTTTTTTTTTTTTTTTTTCTTTTTTTTTTTAAGTGAGAATGTAATAATGTATATACTTCATGTTCTGCTTTTTCACTTGAATATATACAATGTACAGAATACAATATAGTCACAAATATACCCTTACACCTACTCCAGCTAAGCTCATGCTTCTTCTAGGCAAAAATGTTTTCTTTCTAACACTTTTAACTTTGTAAATGTAGAAGCACTTACTGCTTAAATTTCTACCTTCACAAAATACCTCAATGGTGTCTAACCTGTGCTGTTTCTATTGGTGTTTTTCAGGTCTTGGCATTTCTTTTTCGTGGACACCAGCCATTAGCATCGTTAGCCACTATTTCTCCAAGAAAAGGGCTTTGGCCAATGCTATTGCCAGTGCTGGAGAATGTGCCTTTGCATTCATGTTTGGGCCATTTTTCCAGTGGTTGATTGGTCAATACGGATGGAAAGGTGCCCTCTTGATCATAGGTGGCATCCAACTCAATATTTGTGTCTGTGGAGTACTGATGCGACCCCTGGCAAGCAGCTGCTTCCTTGAGGCCAGCCATTGTGAAACTGAAACATCACCTGGCAATGGTGCATCCAGGACAAACAAAGAAGATCAGTCTTCCATCACGCCCAAAACCTTCAATTGGATGCTTGTGAGGCGACCAGAATTTGTACTTTATGCCATTTTTGGTATATTAGCTGCTATGAGTTTTTTTGTTCCTCCATTATTTTTAGTTCCACTTAGCTACAGCCTGGGAATAGATGAATCATGGACTGCATCCCTCCTATCCATTTTGGCTATGGTGGACTTTGGAGGCAGATTGCTGTGTGGCTGGTATGCCAACCTCCACGTTACCAAAAGCATTCATTTGCTGGCAATGGCGATTACATTGATCAGTACTTCCCTGATGCTCTTGCCACTGGCTAACAATTACCTTTCCCTGGCAATATTCACTGGCTTCTATGGATTCTTCTTTGGCACAACAGTTGCCATTCACATTACAGTGCTAGTAGATGTTGTAGGCATGCCAGAATTTGACAGTGCCCTAGGACTCTTCATGCTTATTCGAAGCACTGGAGGTTTTGTGGGGCCTCCTCTTGCAGGTAAGTTAAGACAACTCACTGCCAAATACAGTTCAAAAGAGGAAAGGGGAATGGTAATCTGAACTGAAAAGATCTGGATCTGCACTCAACTTTCCCCCTTTTTTAGCTCAGGGGTATCTGAGCCAAGAAGTACATAAAAACAAATAGTCAGTTTAAATCCTCTTCAAAATACACTGCTCCTTCTCTTCTGTGTGATTTTGGAGGTACCTTTACAACAAGAAAGGAGGGATAAAAGGCAGGGTTTACATGGTTGTCCTGCTTTCTGAATCCCACATAATGCCACTTGATGGCCTCCAACTATTTAGCTAAGAAAGTGCACCTTTGGGACAAGCAGCAGACACACACTTTCAGAGAAGAAACTGAAATTTGAGACTACTGATGTTGCACAAATGTTGGTATTGTTGGGAGGGTTTCTACAGAAGTTCAAATTGGACAGCCTGAAACATTAGGCTATGCAAACCTCAAGGAAATATTCAGAGAAATGCCTGCTGGTTTTAGACAGCATTTGAGCCAGCTAGTATAATAAACAGGGAAGGCAGCACATAAGAACAGTGGGAAGAGAGAGCAGACAATGAGACAGCACATGGATTTATGGTCTGGCAAAAAGATATAGTCATCTTGGAAAAAGGCAAGACAAATGAACTGCAAGCTGTAGAGACTTTAAAAAGTGATATGGCAAAAAAAAAAAAAAAAAAAAAGACCATTGTGACTTGTGCAATGCAGATCTGAGTCCTCATCCAAAGACCATTGTTCACGCACAAGTGACTTTTGTGATAATGACATTCCTAATGGGTTGCAAATGAGTCCAACTGAATACTGGAATATTTTAATTCACTTTTGAAGTACAGGAACCAGGAAGATTTGTAGAGAGTTTGAAACAGAACAGTATCGAAAATGTGTTGGAAAGATCTGAATAAAATACAGTTTATAGTGGCTGGTCACTAGTACTAATTATTTGGGAATCAGTGTGGCCCCTTTTTGTATATTTAGAGAACTACCAAGAATATATGGAAGAGCAGGGAACCCTAAGTGCCTCTCAAGCTCTCCTCTCCTCCTTTGAGTGTAAAATCTAAAAGATTTGAGTTCATGGTTCCTATGCCTGTATAGGGCTGATCATAGTTTAGAATGTGGGCTAGGAAGTATGCTAAACATGGACAAACTTCCCAAAAGCAAGCAACCTTCATCAGCCCAGAAAGGAATGTGCCATCATACCCACAGGGCAGCTGACACACCTCTGCAGAGCTACTACTGTAATACTGTACTGTAGAGATTTTTCAGTATAATACACAATGGCATCACATATTTTGGTTGGCTTCAATGTCCCTGAAAACCAAGGTCTTTTTGTTAGCTTCTGTGACTCTTTGTAAAATGATGAACTGGAAATCCACAACACGTCAGACAAATTCTCCAGTTTTGTCTCCAGCAGATGAATGTCCTTTCCTTCTTTAAACTCACTCATGCTGTAGTTATGGTCCAAATTTCAGCAACTCGTGACAGCTACACCACAGAACATGGAGCTACTCACATACACAGCTGCACAGTCTGTCTTTCTGCCAATACCTGCACTTGCACTGTCTGCCACACTTTTGGTTGGAAAGTACTTAAAACTGTGTACTATATTGTTTCACTAGTAATTCACAAATTAAAAACAATGAGACATGAATTGTGTTTCAAAACACAAAAATGAAAAATGAAAAATGCTATACTGGGGTGATGTTCCTTGTGCTTATGGTGTAGAAATCTGCCAGACAAGTATGTAGCCAGTACACTGCCTTTGTAAGAGGATATATTCTCAATGCTGAGCTAAATTACATTTGTCTGCTCTCCATCAATCAAATTCCTGTCATTTATTTCTTCTCCAGGTCTGATTGTGGACATGACTGGAGATTACAGAGCAGGCTTCTACATGGCAGGAGCCATTCTTGTCCTATCAGCTGGATTTTTAATTATTTTAGATCGACTCCAACAGAGAAAAATAAGAGGAAACAAGATTAGAACCAAACCAGAAAAGTCAATGTTACCTTACGCTTCCCTCCATATCCTGAAGCATCAAACCAGAAGGTATGGAGAGCACAATGTAGTGGTGTGACTACATGAGACCTCTGACAGCATCTCAAGGACACATGGAAGTGTATTATTTTTGCCAAAGTCACTATTATTAGGATTTGCAAAAGAACAGAAATTTTGGGTACGACTGTTTGAAACAAAGGAAGAAAGTAATTAATTTACATGCAAAGTAGAGCAGTATCTATTACCATATTATCTTGATATTGAAGTTGCATTTTGACTACGCAAGTCTTCAGTAGAGTCCCAGAGGGCTGTGCTAAATGAAATAGGCAAACCATAGTCTAAACTAAATTGCTGTGAAGTATATGTGCAGCAGATACAAACTCTACCCTCAACTGCAGACCGCAGCTATCGCTAAAAAAAAGGAAGAGGCATCAGCTCACAAATGCTTACTTGGGGAAGTGGTGCCCAGTATTTTCAGCAAACAAGTTGGATCTGAAAGCACAAGTAAATGAATACAGTTTTGAGCTGAAGGGTTTGCAGGTACTCTACAGAGTAGTGCTGGAATAAGACAAATAAATAGACAAACCTGGTAAAAGTTAAAAGTTATATGAGTAACAGAATACAGTAGAGAGAAATGCAGTCCTAGATATCAGAAGTAAAAAGCAAAATACACCCACAGAAAATGGAGGATTGATGAGTAGTATGGGAAGAACTAAGGCTACAGGGGACTTCAAACTGAGTAGAGAATCCCAAATGCAACCCTGTATTTAAAATAGCAAATGTCTTTCTGTGTTATGGTAATATAGAGGAGATAACAATGGTAATGCAGAGGAGATAACAATACTTGCAAAGCAGAGTTAACTGGAAGAAGTACATGAGCTGCAAAGAATTAAGTTGAACATAACTGAGAGAATTAAAAAATAAGGGAAAAGTATAAGAAATAGTTTGCCTGGTTAAGAAGAAAAAATTTTTATAGGGCATGAAAACAGCCTTCAAATCCATAATAGTCTGAGATGAAGAAAACATGATTAATTCCTTTTCTTGTTAAAAACAACTGGTAATTTATATCATTCCCAGAAAGGCAGTTATGTAATAAGGGAAAAGCTTCATTGTAGCCTGTTCAGATACAATGCAGGCTATGAATGCAGAATATGAAAATACAGACATCAGAGAATAGGTATCACACAATCAAGGATATAAATATATGTGTTTCAGAGTAATAGGATGGGCTAGATGACTTCCTGATGTCCCCTTCAGTCCCACATTCCAATTTTCATAAGGCAAATACTTTGACTAAAGTTTCTATTTATAAGAATAAAAAAGAGTCTGTATCCAAACAACTGGGGTTTTTTTGTAATTTTACTCTATTGGGGGAAAACAGAATTTAAGGGAGAAAAGGCTGAATAACATCTAGACAGAAACACTGAAAGGAAAAATAAGTAGCACTTTAAAGCCTTCAAACTATTATGAATATCATATCTGCCCTACTTAAAAACTTCAGAAATTTTCACCATTGAAACACTTCTTCTGTGAAGCTGAATTTACTTAAATCTCTCAGCTGAAAGAATTACTTCTTGTCTCATAAGAACTAGTATTTCAAAAATTTAATTTAACTTACAGGGAAACAGCTGAACCATTAATAAATCAACTACCTGTGGGGGCTTGATTGAAGAACACATATTGGAAGGAGAGCAACTGAGTGTGCAAAGTCTTGTAGTAAGGCTCTGACACACCTGACAAAAATCCTTTTTAAACTTATAAGTTGAAAAATTTAGATTTTTCTAAGAGTATTATTCTTCAGTCTTCTGAAGTGTTCCACTACTTAAAATAACTCTTCATTTTATAAAGTGGAGGCGGTATTGCTGGAGGTGGGAAGAATGGGGAAATGTTTAATAGATGCAGTTTCCAGCTCTGGCACTCTGCTAAAATTCTGTCTTTTATTTACAAGCCCTGTCACCAATTTATTTTGACATAGGCAGCAAAGAAGGCACTTAGTGGCACACTGTGCTGGAAGAACAGGGGCACAAGGAGTAGGTCAAGGGAGGTGATTGTTCCCCTCTGCTCCATGGTTGTGCATACATTTTGGAGCAGCAAAGCACAGGAAAGAAGCTGACAAAGATGACTGAGTTCAGCAGAGGATCACTGAGAGGCTGTGGAACCAGGGCTGGTTCAGCCAGGGGAGCAGCAGCTTTGGGGGCACCAAACAGCATCCCTGGCACCAAGGGGAGGAAGAGAGGAGATGCAGCTGGGCTGTTCACAGCAGTGCATGGTATGGGGGTGAGGCAGCAGCAAAGCTGAAACAGAGAGAGCTCAGGCTGAAGCTATGAGGACAGCCTGGCAGCACAGATATAGTCTGGCATGGTTGGGCTGATAACATCCTCGGGGCTTTCATGGCCAGAATGGCTGAAGTCCTGAGCAGCCCAGTCTGAGCTCAGAACTGGCTTTGTCAAGGCTCAGGCCGGAGATTTCCCCTGGTATCCATCAGGCTGAACAGTATCTTCTGAGAAATACTTTTATTTTCTTTGCTAAACGCACTAAATAATATTAGTCCCTTAGACTCACTGTCAATCTTGTTGCTATGTATCTGTCTAATGGCACAAAAGAAGTCAAATCATAGAATCATGGGATACACTGAATTGGAATGGGTCAATAGGATCATTGAAGTTCAACTCCTGACCATCCCAAGAATCACACCATGTGCCTGAGAGCATTGTCCAAATACTTCTTGAACACTGTCAGGCCTGGTGCTGTGACCACTTCCTTGGGGAGGCTCTACCAGTGCCCAGCCACTCTCCGGGTGAAGAACCTTTTCCTGATATCCAGCCTAAACCTCCCCTGACACAGCTTCAGGCCATTCCTGTGGGTCCTGTCACTGGTCACCACAGAGAAGAGATCAGTGCCTGTCCATCCTCTTCCCCTCATGAGGACGCTAAAGACCACAATGAGATCTCCCCTCAGTCAGGCTAAACAGACCAAGTGACCTCAGCCACTGCTCACATGGCTTCCCCTCCAGACACCTCATCCTCCTCATCACCCTCCTTTGGGCAGGAGGCATCCTCATTACCCTCTTTTACTGTGGCACCCAGAGCTGCCCCCAGCACTCGAGGTGAGGCTGTCCCAGAGCAGAGCAGGACAATCCCCTCCTTTACCTGGCTGGCCATGCTGTCCCTGATGCCCCCAGGACATGGGTGGCCCTCCTGGCTGCCAGGGCACTGCTAACTCATGTTCAACTTGCCACAGACCAGGACCCTGATGTCCCTTCCTGCAGTGCTGCTCTTCAGCCTCATTCCCTAGTCTATACACACATCCAGGGTTGTCTCATCTCAGGGCCAGAATCTGACACCTTCCCTTGTTAAACTTCATTTGTTTGGTGACCTGCAATTTGTCAAGGTAGCCCTGCAAGGCCTCTCTGCCTTCAAAGAAACTAACAGCTCCTCTCAATTTAATGTCTTCAGCAAACTTAGTGTTCGAGTCCTGCATCCAAATCATTAAGATGTTGAAGAGCACCTAAGCCCTAAGGTGGAGCCCTGTGGAACCCCACTAGTGACAGGACCATAGCTTCATTTGGAAATTATTTGAGGAGGAAGTTTCTGTCATGAACCAGGCTTTCAGGATGAACATATTTATGGTGTTTGTGCAAGGCAGTCTACAGGACATGTTGCTCCCTGGAGGGGCCTGCAGTCAAGGTAGAAGCAAGTTGAGGAATAGCTTCTTTTCAAAAAGCTTCAAATCCAGCCTATAGTGGAGTTCTTCAGTATGGAAGCCAGATAATAACTCCTTCAAAGTAAGTCCTCAAACCATGGACAGACAAGGATCCTCAGGACAAACTGAAAGGGATATAATTCCTTATTTTCTCTTACTGTACTGTGTTACTGGTAATGTAGATTTAGCAGTGAAATACCTGTGAGTTTCCACTGAATTTCCCATAAAATTCAAAACTAAATCAGGTTGTACTTGTTTTACTTTGCTCTGTGTGTTGTAGGAAGCCTCAAATATCAGAGAAAAATAATTATCATTTAAAGGAAGCAAATTAATAAAAATCTCAGAATCTTGTCCTAGGAAGACGGGATCATAATGTCAACAGCACAAAACTAACTAACAGCTATTCTTTTTTGAAGGTCAGGCCTGTTATTTTTAGTTACACCAGAAGCATTCATTTCCCACCTTTCACCAAGATTCATCAGTGTCCTGGATTTGCCACAGGTCTGGCTGTAAGAAAAAAGCTGGGTTACTTTGGGGTTTCTACAAAGTACTCCTCTTCCATCCTCTACTCCTGAAAAGTTATCTTTGAAAACATAACACCTTTGGAATCCACGTGTCAACCCTAGTGACTTTACACTGATGGAGTTAGCAGCACCATATCAGAGAAATAACATTTTGTAAAAAGATCCATCAAAAGCAGGATGTGGTGTTTCATCTCTTCATCCATCCAAATCCTCAATAGCAGCATTCTGCATTTACATTCCAGAGGGCACCACAGATCCATGACAAAGCTGTTTGGTTTTTTTCCCCTTTCCTGTTATACTGTTAACAAGAGATTAATTCAGAACACATAATATTCAAGCAGTTGACATTTTACCCTACACATCACTTGAAGGAAGTAAGGGTCAGAGACTGGTTTTGCTACATGAAGAAATCATGAGGATTTTCTTTATTAGTGTTCTGATTCTCACAAGATCAAGCAGCTTGATCAAGCAAGCTTCAGTTATCATCCTCTTCCAGAAATGAAGCTTTTCTTCAGGAAAACACATGATTTGATAGGAATTTTACAACATTTCAGAGTGCACAAGGGCTGGCATGTCTCTTAGGAACTTGACAGACTGTGATAGATTCCACTTACAATTTTACACACATGGATATTTACAGAAACTTCCCTGCATCTCTTTCACCTTTGAAATTCCTATTGAGTTCATCTGGGTTAACTTGCCCAAATTAGCAAATTTATGCTGCTCACTCTTCATTCTTCCTGTACCCTTTGTTTTCCCCTCTGCAAAAACGGTGTTGCTTCAAACTTTTACCAGGTCTATCAAAACCAACCAGATCTGGCATTAATAACAGAATGACAGAGTTTGGAAGGCACCTCTGGAGGTCCTGTGGTCCAACCCCTGCTGCAGCAGAGCCATTTGGAGCTGGTTGCCCACGACTGTGTCCAAATGGCTTTTGCAGATGTCCAGTGGGGGAGACTCAACAAACTCTCTGGGCAACCTGCGCCAGCGCCCAGTTATCCTCACAGAAAAAAGGGTTTCCTGATGTTCAGAGAGCATAGCCTGTGCTTCAAACTGTGGTCACTGCCTCTGGTCCGGTCTCTAGGCACTACCATGGAAAAATATATAGACAGATTTTTACCATAATTAGGAAAAATACAAGAATCAGCCCCATCCTAGCTAAAAAATACTGATGTTAATACTTTTTATCTGACTTGCTAATGAAATGAATGTTGGTCACTCACACTGTCTGTTCTTTCCTGTGGAAACCCTGGGAATATTTCTCTCTCTGCTCTGGGGTGCCCTGATCCCCAGGGGAGCACTGACTTTGACCCTCATTCATGGAGAAAGCTTCCTAGACTTCAAGATAGTCTAGAATCCACAAAAGTATGAAATAGATTATAGAGAGTAGTGTACGTCTATCACTTGGTGAGAAATTTAGGTTTTGGGATTTTTAGTACGTTGTGGATGGAAGCAAGATGGAGGGTACAGGGTGTCATCCTGGGTTTCTTCTTCATGCTTCTTCTTCCTTCTTCTTCTTGGGTTTGGGTGGCATTTTGTAATTGGGCAGAAACTATGTGGTGCAGGCTCTTTGGGATCAATTATTGGGTTAAAAGGGAAAATAATCTAGGTGTCAGTTCTTAATTGGATAGTTTAGTCTTAAAAGAGCTTGTAACAAGAGATTGTTAGTCATTTTGTGCCTTCTAATGAAAAGCTGCCAAACTCAGAGTAGTGAGACTGTTTTACTGATAAGAAATAATAAACACTTGAGTCCAAACACAAATTACTGTCTCAAGTGCCTTCAATGCAGACCCAGAAAAACCAATGACTGGTACCCCCACAACTGGTGCCCCGTGTGAGGAATTTTCTCTTGCGTCTGTCAGCCATTTTCACTACATTTAGTGCACAGCTTCAAAGACAAGTAAAAACTTAAGAATGTTTAATCCTTCAAACTTAAAATTGTAGAGGGACAGAGCGGCTCAGATTAATGATTCATTAGGACAAATGACAAGCAGAAGATGGCTCTTTTGTCTCCTTGCTCTTTTGGCAGTAACTAACTGCTGGTGTATCACAATACCCAGACCTTTGAATCAATCACAGGCTGCCATTTCTTGCCTGACCTTGTAAATGGAATTACTACGGCGTTAACACAGGCAAAGGCCAGGCTTCATTAGTTCTGGAGCTCATGGGATGTACCGTCTTTTTGTTGCAGTATTTGCTTCTCAGTATAGAATTAAACTGTACTTGCCTTAATCTAAGACACTTCTGTCACAGGGTAATGAGTTTTGGTCCACATATACTATATTGCACAGTGTCAAAAATGGTGCAAAAAGAGTGCTTAAACAAAGATATAGAAAATACATGCAAAAATACCAGTTCTCTCTAACAATATAAGCAGCCTTAGATGAAAACATGTTTGAATCTAGAAACAGTCTGCCCACTCTAGGAGCTTGTGCTAATTGGGCAGGTAAAAAGGTGTTGGGCTGTCTCTCAGAGCACATGTAATTAATCAAGATTTTTCTGCTGCTTTTTAAGAGGGAAGGATGCAGAATAAAATGAGAAGTTGTCTCCTTGCCCCTTTCATGCTAATTAATGCATTCAGAAGCTGAACTGAAAGGAATTTAAACTCGTGATAGTCATAAGAGGACAGATCAAAGGAGAAAAAAACAGACCAAGTAACAGAAAGCTGCACATGCCTTCAGTTAACAGACAGAATACAGGTCTGAAGGAGGTAAGATTTATATTTTTTGTTTCACACAAAGTTTTCAGCTTTGTTTAAAAATTATGCTTTAGAAGAGGCTTGACTGTCTCTAAGTGAACTCAATATGCTTTATTTCCTTGGCTAGAATTATCTTCAGTAAAGTAATTGTGTTTTCTAATTTACTTGTATAGTGTGGGTAGATTAGTGGGATACAGTCAAGTAGGATCTGTTGTACTCTTCACATTACAGAAACATGATTATGTGAGGATTTATTCTTCACTATATTTGATTAAATAGATTTTTAACTGTTCAGACAGCTGTGATTACCACCTTAAGATTGGGAATATTTGTAAATTGAATTTGAAAATTGTAAATAAAATTACAATTTTATTTACAATAAAATTAATTACTACACATCTGAGTTTAGATTGTCAGCAGACATAAATCAGTATTCCCATCGGAAATTCAACAGATCTCTGAGAGTGTTCAGTGACTGAAAACCTATTCCCCGAGTGTTTACAGGGAATTACAGAATAGAAAAACAACTATTGTTAGGATCAGTATTATTTTTTCTTCTAAATTGTTTTTCTTGTCCAGGAAAATTGCCTTTTTTTCTATTTTCTCAATTTTGCTTTAGAAATCTGCCATCGCGTGGTACCTAAACAGACCACATCAAATTCTGCAAACTCTGTTACACTCAGTTGCAAACATCTTGATGTCAGTGATGATCCTAATATGTAGACTTATAGTTATGGTTTTGAGCTTTATCCTAAATTGGGATTTAGTTGTGTGTGTATAGGAATCTACTTGATTCTGAAAATACCAGATTATCCTGCCTCCCTAAAATGCTCCCATTAAAACAAAGAAGCTGAAAATATTAAGCTTCAATGGTAACAAATTATTTATCACACTGACACACTGTGTTTCTACCCTGTAGGTTTTAGCAGGACCAACCTCACAAAATGCCCAGAAGATATAACCACCTGGACAGCAACCACTTTAGAGGGAAAGGACATGTCTATTTTGCAGTGGAAGAGTAAGTGTAAACTAAAACCTATGTTAGCATGTAAGCTGGTGAAAGAATTTGTATTGAAAGAAAACCAGAAAATTGTATAAAAAAAAATTACTGTTGTATATAAATGAAGTGTCTTTTAACTATCTTATAGGTCTCTCTAATGTTTGTCAAGGGGTGACCTCAGAGAGCCATCAATGATATGAAAAATCAGAATTGCAGAATTCAAGAATCTAGAGTTAAATAATATGATCACAAGTCATCAGCCTTTACCAGGTTTATTGAGGTTTATTTAGAATTTACTTTTAAGACTGTTGCAAGGTGCTCTGTACCCTAAATCTCTAGATTCACAGACCTCTCTTAGGAACCTCAAAGAGACATTTTCTCACCCTAAAGAATGGTGGAAACTCCCCATAGAAATAGTTAAAAAAAAGAGCAAAACATCAGTAGCCTACAAACATGACTCCCAAATTGTTTCTGCCAAATATTTTTTATCTTTGAATTACAATAAAATACGTTTGGTCTGGGATTATTAGAGACACCACCCAACTGGTGATGTTTTACTACATAAGGCAAGTAATTCCATTGTGCTAGTACTGGCTTACTGAGCCCCAAACTTAATGACTTGTTGCAAATACTCATACTGCAAGATAGCTGCTCCTCCATCAGCCCTGGCAAAAAGAATAAAAAAAAGGGGAAAATTCTCTAATAGTCCATCCAAAGCAGTTCAGTTCTTAAAAAAAAAAAAAAAAAGCTGGCTAGTCATGTTTCAGCACTTGAAACTAGACATGCTCACCTCGAACTGCTGTGAATTCTAGTGGCTGCATCTGTAAGTAGTTTTTCTAGTTATGTGACCCTCTCCTTCTAGTACCAGAAGCATTCTAGCCCTATATGAGCCCTAGATTCTTAGCGGCACAACTTCAGCTTTAACTGGAACAGCAAGAAATTGCATACACACTTTCCATACTAGCCTGTGAGTAGTTAGGGAAGGAGTTAGATGGCAAATGTGCAGTCAGAAGCACCAGCTCCAGATACACATCCTGGGTTTTCTCCTAAATTTGCCCTAAACCAGGACAGGGACATACACAGGCTAATGGACAGCTAAAACAACACGTGACAAGCAAGAAGTCTAAAAATGTAGAGAGGGAACCAGTTGCCTGGAGAAGTAGTCCCTCCAAGTTTCAACTGTGCTGGCAAGAGTAGGAAAACCAGCGGAGCCATCTCACAACTTTGGCTGCATCAGAAAGTGACTGCTGTGAGCTCTGTCTATGTTAGAATGGGTTTATCCTGATTCACATAGCAGTTTTTCCCCATACTCTTTTCCCTTTAATAATTTCATATATTCTTCTGTTCCTGAACAGGAAAAGAACAAAAAAAATGGGGAATGAATTCAGTATTTCTCAACAGGGAGGATATTAAAATTAAAGGAAGGCTTTTAGTGACTAGGAAATTTGAAATTACTTTGTCAGCTTGCTTTTTTGATGTAAAGTGGAAATGTGCTGCTGTCCAAGTCCCCAGGAAGCAGTGAGGGAAGGGTGTTTTAGAGCACAATTTGCAAAGCATATTTTCCCTAAAATGACCCAGTGATGACAACAATGTGCCTGGTATGTCATGCAAGAACTGAATCCTTTTAAAGCTCTTTACAAATAATTCAAAGATTCTTACTCATGTTTTAAGGTTGCAATGTGTTTTATGCATCAAAAAAAAAAAAACTTCCTTCATTAGAAGTAGCTGCAATATGATGCAATTAGGATACATTTTAAATACTTGTTGCCCAAGGAAATTTAGCAAAGAAACATGAGCTGCATCATTGCAGATGTATCATTTAATTTAATTCACATTCACTTGCAATATCACAATGCTGTGATTTGAGAGACTTACAGACAGGTATGTTTTTGGAATTTGTAGTCACTGGTAGATAATTATTTTCAAATAAATATATTTTAAAAATGTTTAAGAACTTGGTAGAGAAATTAGCTAACAGCTTAATCTATAGAAACTAAATGAAGTTATTAATACTTTGCCTATTTTCTGAGGTAGATTCTGCTCCATGACTTCCTCTGATAAAAAGTTGCTGACACAAAATTTTGGTCTAACCATACTTGCTCTTGGGAGGATGCATCTAGTTGTGCTGCAAATTTTGTTTTGCTTTCCCAACAGAGCTCTGGGTATTGGGCTTTTCATTTTGGTGCTGGCAATTTTACTTGCCTTTGGCTGCTGGTATTACAAAAGACGTAGTGGCTACAAAAGTCTGCGGGTAAGTGTGGCAGCTCATTTTCTCTCATGCTATTATTTTGGCAACAAATTACCTTGATTTGCATGACAATAATGCAGAGAACATCACATCTGTAACAGGACATCACTATCTCAAGCAGTATTTACACTGACATATGTCACAGACAAAACCACATACGAAATACAACCTGCCCCAAAGAACATGCAAGTCAGACAAAGGGGTAAGAAGAACCAGAGGCAAAGGGACATGAAACCAGTTGCCCAACTTTGCACAACACATCAGTAAAAAAACTTATCTGTAAATTTTGTAAGATCAGTAAAAAAAAATATTTGTAGAAAGCATTCTATTTATATTTACACAAAACAAAGAGACATCCAGTAATATATTCCCTGTTCATAAGATTTACCCCTAAATAAGGGGTAAATTGGAGTAAATCTAGGAAGAAGAGAAGAAAAAAAATTGTAAAAGTAAGTAAATACGCTCACGTATGGGTGATGTGAGATTCATCCACGCAAAATTTGATTTGCAATTTTAAGATTTACAAAAAAGTGGGACGGGTTTGAGATTTGTTTTCTAAGACTACTTTAAAAATATTTTCATCTGTGTCTTCTTAGAAGCTATTTTTAAAAAAAGGTACAATCTGTCTCATAACAACTGCTGTTAGAAGTTCCAAAGCTTTATATTTTAAGTTTTGCTCCATCTCCTATGAAAGGGAGGTCTTTTTTAATTCTTTAAAGTGAAAGCTTGTTATGATTTAACCCCAGACAGCAATTAATCACTGCGTAGACACTTGCTTATTTCCCACTGCCACCCTGGTGTGGAGGAGAATAGGAAAGAAAAGGCGAACTTCATGGGTTAAATTAGAACAGCTCAGTAATTGAAACAAAATATAATCATCTACTACTAATGATCATCATAGTGAAAAGGTGAGAAAGAGAGGACTAAAACCCCAAAGTAACAAGTGATGCCCAAAACAGTTTCTCACCACCTCTAACTGATGTCCATTCCTGAGCAGCAATCAGCCCCTCCCAGCCAAATCCCTTATTTTTATACTGAGTGTGATGTTCATTCCAGTGTGGAATGTCCCTTTGGCTAGTCCAGGTCAGGTGTCCCAGCCATGAGCCCTCCCTGTTTCTCTTGTATCCTCTCAATGGCAGAGCACGAGCAACTGAAAAGTCTCTGACTTAGAGCAAGAGCTACTGAACAAAAACCAAATAATCATTGTGTTACCAGCATTAATCTCATAAAGAATCCAAAAAAAAGCACTGTACCAGCTGTTTAAAAGAAAATGAACTCTATTCCAGCTGAAACCAAGACAAAGCTTTAGGCAAATTGTTTATTTTGAAGAAGATATAAGTAACTGTTTGCAACTAAAAAACCCAGCAAAGGTCTCATCTAAGTCAGCAAATCCATTTCCTTGCTCTTTCTGGTAACTTTGTATCAGTCTTTTTCTATCCAATTATCTATCCAATACATATATCAACCAGCAGAATACCTAAAAGCTGAACTTTCATAGAGAAATGTTGCAAAAAATGAAGGTAATACTCAAAAAAACCCTTCAAAAACCAAACCAAATGCCTGTTTTGCATATCCTGGCAAAAAGCATAATCTGTTTTTTAATTCCTTCTCATGACAGATTTCTACTTTCTGGTTTTGAAAATCAGTTTTTTCTTAGGCTACTTCTGGCTAGGGGAGAACTGGTACAGAAAATGTGTACAAAAGAAATGCTGAAAAAATGGAAAACAAAAAGGTTCAAGATTAAGGAAAGGAATAGCTGGCATAAAAAATAGGAGGCATTTGGGTACATGAGATGTCAGTTCCTGCATCAGTCATCAGAAAAATGCAGTACTTATTTTTCTGTCAATGTAGTTGGATTACACAGGAGAGAGAACGTATGTCTCAGCAGAGACAGCAAAAAGTGTTAGGTGAGGTATCTTTCCTACTTGCATTGTGTCTAATTGATTCTAATACATACTGTATATGTGCTGTCAAATTTTGCTCCAACTTCACAATCTCTTCTTCCTTTCACCTCCCCCATATTTCTCTATGATCTGTCACAGAGCAAAAGCTCTAGTGTGAGCACAATACGACGCGTGGTAGGTGAGGGAGAAATACTGGACTGCAAAGTGGCTCTCCAGGACTACAGAGACTTTAATTCTGTGGTAAGTTGCAAGTCAAGACCTCACTTAAAACTGAGTAAGACATGGTGAGATAATATTGTTAAATAGACACTTGATGATTTCTCCCATGGTGTATTTTCTCCTACTTTGAGTATTCCATGCTTCAATATCAACTTAGAAAGTAGTATTTGGAAA
Source organism: Ammospiza nelsoni (assembly GCF_027579445.1). Classification (NCBI taxonomy): domain Eukaryota; kingdom Metazoa; phylum Chordata; class Aves; order Passeriformes; family Passerellidae; genus Ammospiza; species Ammospiza nelsoni. The sequence continues at coordinate 41,973,606 of NC_080669.1, read as the reverse complement.
AAATTGTACTGTGAAAAACTAAAGAAAAAAATTACATCTACTATTTAGAATGCTTACTTCAAAGTTATTGTCTTCAATTCATATTTATTCTTAAGTTGTATGATCATTTTGCAATCTATTAGAATGATGCAACACCTGAATGCTGAAATATACTAAAAAACCCCAAACATCTCCCTAACTGATTTTCTACCATTCAGACAAACAAATAAATTGTGTCTGTACACACTATACTCTGATAAGAATTATCAGAGAATATTATAAAACTTCAATGTGTTAGCTCTTCTAATCATTACAGAAAGATGATTATATTTAAACTTTCGATTTTCAAAAAGGTAAATTAAGTGATAAGTATATATAAATGGGTGTGTTTAAATTGCTTTAGAATTGAGAAGAGGCTAACCTTTATTTAAAATAAGCTGCTCAAATTTTTATCACTAGAAATACGATAATATGCCTGCATCAAGACTCTTAAAACCTTTAATATTTGTCTGAATTATCAATCTAAAACCACTCCATATATATAAGAAAATTATTCCTGCCTTTTTAACATTGAAAATTCTCTCTTTGGATGAACAACAGCAATAAAGTGAATGTGATGCAATACCAGAAAACATACTACCAAAAAGTAACCTTAAAAAATAGACACAATGAATGAACTTGGCTTCTTTAAGTCATAGAACTGTATCTAATATGGTGGTAAATAGCTTGCTGTGTGTTTAAGGTCATTTTCTTGTAATTTTCCTTATAATTCAATTGGGTTTTTTTTTTTTTTTGATCTTTCACATCCATTTTCCTTACCACAGGTACCTGATGCTCCACCAGCTTATGACAAAATTGCTGCAGATCAGTCACCACCACCTTATTCACCATAACAAGATGAAATTTGAAACCATAAACATACTGATTCCATTTACTCATGCTTGCTCTTTATTTTCTGTCTATGCTTAACTTCCTTAAAGCTATGATCATACAAAAGAAAAAAACATGTCTTCATCAGCAGTTGCTGAAAACTATTCCTGCCTTATTTACAGAACTGGTCCTTGAAATGCCTTAATAAATCTGAATGCGATTTTGTTTTAAGCTTTTCACTTCTTGCAGTCAGATGAATACATTATTCAAGATGACTAGACATTGTGGTCTAGTCATCTTGAATCCTTCACAGGTCTACATAGATCTGTAGTGACACACTATTCAGTATCAATCGGAGTAGAAAGTGACAGCACCTTTGTCTTCATCTTTCCCTTTCTTTAAAAAAAATAACAAAAAGCCCCAAAAACCAAAACAACTACAGACACACACACAAAAAAACCCACCAAAAAACAAAATCAAAAAACCCCAAACAACTATTCCTTAGAATGTAATGTAGAACAATCTGTCACAAAATGAACCAAACAATTTGACTACATGTCCTCTTACAAACTGTTTTCCTCACCAGCAGTTTTAAAATCTATTTCCAAAAAGTGACAATGTTTTACAACACACTTTAACCTCACATCACTTGTTTATGTACCTGTAATGAATTAATTCCTTATAAAACACAATTCCTTATAATAATCAATGTAGGCAACTTTGAGTCCATATTATTTCATACTGCAATGGATATAATGACATCATCTTTCAATTCCTTGTGGCAGTCATGTGAGAGAGCAAAAGAACTTTGTAAATCTAAAGACTTACATGTAATTTCTTTCTAATATGATGAAATTATTTAAGAAAATGCACAAAAAACATGTTTCTTGAAGAATACAGAATACAGCAGACTCCTAGATGTTAATTTCCCAAGCTTGCCAGAACACTATCAGTAATAAAAAACTAAGGATTTTGATATGCATAAACTAGCTACATACATTTGATAGTTACTGTTTACTCAGCCTTTTTGTTATTGCTTGCTTGCCAGATTATTACTTAAGATTATATGCAGATCAATAAATTTATACACAAGGCCTAATATCTGACAAGAGGCAGCTAGAATGGTACAACATTCATTAAAATCAAAAGTAGTTACAGAAGAAAACTGATTTCATAAAGCAATTATTAACTGCTATTAGTAAAGAATCTACTTCTTTGTCATGAAATACACCAATACAACAACATTAAAACAAAATAAGTTATCAACACAAGGCATGGGTTACTTGCCTAACATAAACTCCATTTGTGTTGACAAATAATAAAGATGGGTTTTTTGAAATGTTTCTTCTGTAATAAAAACATTTATATAGATTAAAATTGTTGGAAGGTAATAAATATCAGTAATTGCTGTGAAAGGCTATAATCCATCCATATGTCTTTACAAACTTAATTTATATATTTATTTAAAATATAAAGACGTATTTTTAGAGACTTATTTTTGAATTTTAACCTAAAAAGCTGCTTACCTGTGTCATTTCCAATATCCACCTGTCAGGAAAAAAATTGTGGAATTATTTAGCAACAGGAAGAAGAAAACACAGAAAAACATAAAAAATGCTATCTTATAGTTAGTAAGCACTAAAGATGTCAAACACAAGGGCCAACTAATTTTCTTGCAGGACTGGTAAGCTAAAGCTTGGTGCTGATATTTTTAGCAGCTCAGCACTCAGCATTTCTCTACTCTAGGGCAGCTTCCTTTCAAAAGACTGTAGCACTACAGTGGAATAGAACTGACATGCAGTCATTTTCTCATGTCTGAGAAAAAAAATCAATTAAAAATTAATAGAGATTATTTACTATGAAGAAGTGCTTAGAGTTCAAAAAGATTTACTTGATTGCACACATTTTTAGTAGTGTCAGAATTAAATATATTACCAGATGTTGCAAAAGCTCATGAAGTTAACACTGATGAAGTAGAAATATTAATTTGTTTGTGGGACTATGTAAGGCTAAATTGTTAAAACTCCTCAGCAGCCTTAACTGGAACAATTAAACTTTGAGCTGAATTTATAGATACTTAAAGGACAGATAAGCCCTCCTGGAACCTCAAATTTTTACATTACTTCTTTTACACAAAAAGTATTTGACTCAAAGACAGCCGCCTTAGATTTCTAATGAACAGAATGCTTCCATTGCTGCCAAAATCTAGCTCTTCTAGATGTTTTGTCCACATAGATTTTTACTCTTGTGCCAACACAAAAGACATTTTTGGGGGTAGTGGTGTTCCGAACTGCCTGTGCTCACAGCAATATGAAGAAGAAAGGCTCATCCATCTTATCCTCATCCACCATGAACCATCTCTCAAATCCCACCGGATCGCAACTCACAGTGGAACAGATTGCCCAGAGAGGTTGTGGAGTCTCCCTCACTGGAAATATTCAAGGACCATCTGGAGCAATCCTGTGCAATGCACTCTGGGATGATCCTGCTTGAGCAGGGAGATTGGATGAGGTGATATGCTGCGGTGCCTTCCAACCTAACCCATTCTCTGCTTCTGCGATTCTATGACATTTATTCATCAAAAAAGAACCAGAGACTACTGGGCCATATTTAACTAGAGAAAAAAGGACAGAATTTATAATCCATTGTGACAACACTATTGACATTAAATGTCACAGTTACTGCCTCCTCTTGTTTCCGTAGAAAGCTCTTCGCATGGGATAGCTGCAAAGTCCAGTCTTGGTGGATTAACATGGGTGAAAATCTGAAAAATGCTTAAGCAGCACATGTGCCTTCACATTTCCAAACCATTTTAGTACAGCCTCAATTAGATGTTTGGACCACAAGCTTTATTTGCTCCTTTCCTGAGAGATATATCACATGAGTTAAAATCAGTACAAGAAAAGAGTGATGGCCTAATATAAATACTTCAGTCCTTCAATACTTATTTTGTGAAGTTTTTTCAACTCCACTAGCTTCCATCTCTGGATGGGAGAAAGAGAATTCTCTGCTGCACGTTTGCTAAGTTCTCTGCATACACAGAAAAGCAGCCTTCCTTCTTCACAGTTCTTTTTTTTTCATTTACCTTACCACCATCTTGTAGCTATAAGGGGAAAGATCTGACTCATTTTTGTTGAAAATAAGTTTCTTAAGAAAAAGGTGTCATCTTCCAAGTTTTATCAATTTGTCCTTTCCCACCCACCTTGGCAAAAGTAATTGATTTCTATTTCTCCATAGCACCATGTACACCTCAACTTACTGCTTCTGACATTCTGGAGCAAAAGAGTGGCCCTTTTTGGACATAGTTCAGTGCTAGATTTGATTCCGCAGGAAGAATTTTAGGATGGTTATCTGGAAGTTATAAAAAAGAAAAACCTTAGAACTGCTTCAGAATTTGCATTAAAACAAAAAAAAAAAGATATGGTAAGTGCGACTATTCCCTGACATTAATATCCTGTAGAGAAATCCTTGCAAGGATTAAAAGGTGTCAGGTGTCTACCTTGTTATAAATTACTCATATTTCTCTATCTCTAGGAAACTCAACCTGAACATTTTTGGTATCAACACAGATTGAAGGAGCTTGTCTTTTTTACATTCATAATTCCCAGGATATGCAGCCCACACGATCTTCACTTCCTGGATTTTGGCCCCATTAACAACTTCAGTCAACTCCTCATTCAAACCTTCTGCCATTGAACACAATTCATGCATCGCTCCTTATAAAAGATAAGCAGTTTTATGCTTTTATATCACTGTTATTGCTGCTCTGCCTCTCTGAATTACTGCTCACATTTTTGCAGTACCTGATTCTTTGGCTGCAAAATCTGCCCTTTAATGTTACAGAGAAGCTCAGGCTGAGTTCACACAATTTTGCTGGAATTATTGTTGCCACTGTGTATACATACTGAGAAAATTAACTCATACTTGATCTATTTCTTAATTGTTTCCACTAAGCATTGCCTACTGGCCACTACAGCGAGTGAAACACCCAGTCCAAGGTGCAGCTAATATACAAGGATAGGTCTGCTGCACCAGCCACACCCCTGCATTTCATTTTCCTAAGTAAAAAAATTCACTTTCAGACATGGGCTCCCTTTAAAAAATGTATTGGTTTTCCATAAATTTCTTAGGCCATGGAGGAGGGAAATACTTCAGATAGGTCTCTTCCACTTTTTGTTCTTCTATGATCACATTGTAAAAAGCACTCTATTGGCAAGAACAATATTTTGAAGGCATAACGTAGTTGAACTGTAGAATACTGTCCAGACAAGCCTCAAACAAATTACCGCAATTTTAGTATTGGTGTGTTGCTAATACGAATTGTAAATGTTCTTTAAAAATACATGCACACAATTCCTCCTTCTCAGTAGTAAAAATTTATTATAATATTAAAAATCCCAACTTTTAATATTGTGTAAATGGAATCCATCATGATACTACTCTTCCTTTATTATAAGGAAGACACCCTGTGACTACATAGTAATACTCAGTCACCAATTCCTCTGTTATTCAATTTCACTGCTGCGTGTGATTAAAAAAAAAGAATGAGCAATGATTCCATAAATAGCAGCATGTTATGAAGGCAGATCTCAATGTATATGTTGGTACCAGATGGCAATAACCAATTGACAGCCAAAATAGTCTGATTTTATCCTTATTTATTCATTCTTGTGTATTTATACTTGAAATGGAATCAATATGAACAACTAGTTAAATAAGTATATTGTCTTCTTTTTATGACATCGGTATTGAAAAGCAAAGTTCTAAAGCCTGAAGACAATCAAAAAATCACAATTGTTTCTTTACTATCTTACTTCTCTTTGCTGTTTAATTTTTATAAATGCTATTTTTCAATGTTCCTCACATTCCTGAAAATAACTGCATTTTCCAAATATTTTCTTCATTGTAAAAAGTGAGAATAGGGGAAGATAAAGCAGTAATCTAGGTGTCTAACCTTTAGTTATGGATGGGAAGCTGGAAGGAGTCAGGGGACCAAGGATTCTATTCCCAGTTTCTCCATGTTGCTATGAGAACTCAGAACTTCATTGTCTTCATCTGCAAAAGGTCGTAAATTATATTTATGCACATTTTAATGGACCTTCTGTGTAACAAACAATTTTAAGAAATATTATAAGCAATAAATTACATTTTCTTTGCTTTTCCTTTACATGTCATTTTCATTTAATGTGCTTAGTTCAGCTGAGATTGTAAAAATTTCTGAAGAATTCCTGGACCAGTCACATATGAAACAATGAACTATCCTGGTTTCCAAGTTTACTCAAGACATTCAGGTGTGATTACTGACTAGACAATTCCATAGTTTGAGAAAATAGGAAAATAGACCAAGATTTATCAAGATTTTAAAGTTTGCTTTTATGCCACTGTAGTTTCAAGGAAATTTTTTTAAAATAACATTGCTCTTTGTCACATTTACAAAGTGGCTTCTTCAAGAACTAAAAAATCCTTATCTGGATGCCCATCTGTATAAAATGACCATATACAGATTTTATCTTGTATCCTATGCACAAAACCAATGAGATTTAAAAAGCATCATGTTGAAAATCATTACAGCAGTTTGCCCTTTTACATCTTCAAGAGACATAAAATCAAGAAAAATAGGAACAGAGTGTCAGACTCGCAGTGGTTTCAATAACCTGTTTTAAAGATCATGTCTTTACACTAAAATATTCTGCAAGTGGTATAGATTTATTGGATGAATTAAGTTGACACTGATGTGAAGTTGGTTTACAATTCATATTTCTATGAAAAAGTTAGTAGGAGGCTAAATAATATTCAGAAACCAACCCACAAACACTGAAATAATTATTATGAAGAAAACTCATCAACACACTGTTGAATAGCTCACAGGACCTTTAGAACACTCACTCTTCTGATACCACATCTCAAGGATACGGTAAAATTGAAAAGGTATACACAGCAATGACAGCAACTGATTACTTCCATGAAAGAAATAATTGAATTCACAACTTCTCTTTATTCTGGGAAATAGACAACCAACATGGCAAAGGTCTACATAGGCCATATAGAAAAATAGCAAAGAGCAAAGGCTCGTTTTGTCTTACAATGTAAATATTATCAAATGAAACTAGCAGGTGCCAGGTTTGAAAACCAGAAAGGAGATTTATTTACCAATTCTCTACCACTGGATGCTGTGGATGGTAATAATCTTTTTACATACTTCCATGAATTCTTGAAAGGATTGGTGTATTTCATCAAAAGAAATACACTGAAAGCTATTAAATAGGAAAAAAAAGAAATCACAGCTGTGTGAGGAATACCCTAGCTCACAGATAAGTGGATACTAAAAGAGTATTCAGACCTGGCTTTGTGCTCTTTTGGAATGCTACTGTCAAGTGCTTCAAGAGACTAGGTGATACTGGGATTGATGGCCATCATAATAGCATAGATGGATCTTAAGTTTGATGCAGCATTATTTATCTTATTTTTCTTACTATTTTGAGCCAGTGAAGTCATCTGAGGTGCAGCTTACAGAGAGCAGTCTACATAAGTTAAGTCTTTGTGAGAACCTCTGGCCATTCTATTCAAAGGAAACACTCCTAACATAACAAACATTCATGCTTCAATAAAAAATATTAATTTACTTTAAAATTAATTTGGGCTACTAAAGTTCTCCACTACCACCAACTATGAACCACACACACTGTGGCAGCTATGGATGCCCTACAAATGCTAGCTTTTAGTATTTTTCTGACCTACCCCCATGAGACATATTACTTTCTCTTCACTCACCAGGAGAATTTTTGCTTCCCTTTTCACATTAAGCCCTTTGCCATGTTACACAGTGAAATCAGCACAGGTTTGAATGACTTGGCAGACACACTTGGTTTGAATAGGTACTTATATGACCCCTAAAACTTGTCAAATATAATTGCTTTTAGGGTGGGAGAATCCCTATGAGAAAATGGCAGCACACGCATGAGAGTTTGAACAATAAAGCAAAATTAATGTAATTTTCTACTCATAGCAAAGTAAGACTATTGTGCAGAACATGTCCATTCAGGTAAATAAAAGGATGTCATTCAGAATATTTAAAGTCATTAGTAAAGCTAGAATTTTGCATGTAATATGGTGCTTGAAAATTGTATACAATATCAGAGGGTGTCCAAAAGCAAGGCATTTCACAAGCTCTGAAATGTTGAACATGTTTTCTTAAAAGGCTGATTTATACATCTATGTTTATATGTTTCATTAAATGTCTTTTTAATTTCAAGTCGAGATGCAGGCAATTTTGCTTTTTCATTGTGCCTGTGAATATAATATACTTTTTTACAGTTCTTTTTGTGCTACTGGTACCACTATTCATTTGGTAGAGTGCAAAAGGTACATAGCAAATTGTCAATGGGTATTTAGGTTCACTTGAAAAAAAGCCTTATCTCTGACTAAAATTCATACTATTGGAAAAAAGTATTGAGAATAGGAATTTTATTCACAAAAATTACTAAAATTTGGTTTTACATAATTAATGTTGCAAGCCCATTACATAGCAGTCTCAAGTGTTTCTCCAGTAGGATTTGGAATGTGAACATATGTCTGAGAATAAAAATCCATGAAAACTGTAATCAAACTAATCAAACTTCTCATGTTGTAAAGTTTATGTCTGCCAAATTATAAAATATTTATGAAAATCATAAAATATTGCCATATTAATTCAGAAATTTTCTTGGAAATAATTCAAGCAAGTTACTTGAGTCCTGAGTTCCTAAATTCGGCCTTTCTAACTTTTCTCTTTATTAGAATTATAGCATAAATCTTTCCATTACATTAGCACACAGAAAAATGTCATGCAAGAATTTTTTTCTCCATCAAGAACAACTTCAATACTAGAACCTAGTCTTGAGCTTTCCCAACAATGTAGACAATTCACTCTACAGTAAGCATAAATTAGAAAAAAAGAAAAAACAATCATTGCAAGAGAAAAATCAAAAAAAGCAAGTCCCAAGGTTCAACCAGTGAAATGGAAATAAAATGAGTTGCTGGTACATATGGGTAAAATGTCCATGAAAGAACTGCCATTCTCTGCCATCTCCCTGTGTTGGAAAAGACACCTGCAGCATTCAACTGTAAAATGAAGTCAGACTTAAAAATCCTTAGTACTGTAAACTCTACAAGGGCATGCAGACACCCTTAGCACCAGGTGTCTTTAAAATCAATTACAAAACATCTTCCATGAGAAGCAGGAAAATCATAGCAGGTAGCTCTTTCTGAATTTAAACAAACCTTATTTCATTCCAAAATTGACAGTTTCCATCTTTCCCAGCTCTAAGATAAGATGGAGATTTCTGATCCATAAAGATGCAATTCCCCAATGAAATTCTTTTAATTAGTGCAAAACGAAAGGTTCCTATGGAAGGCACAAGCCTTTCTTGCCTCCAGTTTCCCAGAACTTCAGCTAAATAGCTATCGGGCTACTTTTCAGAACAATTTAAACAGCAGCTGACAGAGGCAGTAAGATGTGGTCCTGTTCTTCAACTCAACATCTGAACTGCAGAACTGTGTACAGCAAAAGTGGAAGGGAAGTAGAAAATTCAACAGGGTGAAAGCAAAGGTTGAAGCTTAATTTTTATGAAACTCAGTCTACAAACACGGCTAAATACAGATATGTAAGCTTTTATCCCCTTTGTCATAGCTATTTAAAAGGCAACTCTTATTCATAAGCTCTTCTGAAATCCTCCCTTCTAGTTTCTAAAAAAACCCAAACCAACAAACTCCACAAAAAATCCAACACATACGAAGACAACAATTCTAAAATCACCATCTTCCATAAGGTAAGATGGGCACCCTTTCTCTATATGCAAAATCACAAAACATATAAAAAACTTATCTCCATGAGCAGGCAGCTGTGAACTCAGCAGATCTGCAGAAAATAACCCAAAGGTTTTATCAGATCAAATGCTGAAACTAAGCCAATAAATACTGAATACACTGTATAAAAAGGGAAGGTTTATGCAATATGTAAATTATCCCCATTCAAAGTACTGATAAAGCTTCTTTTAATCTTGTATGATGTTTTAGCACTGTCCTTCCAGACAGAGCACTTATAAGCTAAAAAAAACATACAGAGCTAGAAAGCGTGACCAGTGGAAAAAAATGGGTAGTTGTTATGGCTAGATGGAAGATTAGTGAGTGACCTTATTACAGTTACCAGATAATGTGGAAATACATACAAGGTTGTAAAACAGAGAACAATAAATTGTTCAACAGATCTTTGAGCTTTAAGACAAAGCATGGCAGTCCTTAAGAGCAATCAGTGTGACTTAGACTGGTGTATAGGAATCCATTTGTAGCCTTACCATTTCACTCCAGTTATTTAGGCAACATAACCAAACCATTAAGAATGGATGAAGTATGGGTTATCCTGCCCTATATAATGAGGAACAATAAGGAGGCCTTCCTTCCAAATCCTGTCAAATCATGTGAAATGTAAAATCAGAGAAGAACAGAAGAGATTAAAAATTTCATTCTACCATACACCAAAAGAAAGATATATATGTATGTATGTATGTATGTATGTATGTATGTATGTATTCTCCCATGGTGTAACAGATACACATATTTTTAACTACTGCCAACACAAAGCAGTACAGCAACTTGATTTATTACATGCAGATTCTTCTGCATTGTTGCTAAACAGTACACTGGTCCAAAGTTACTAAAATACTTAAAAAACTATACATTATGTAAACAAAACATAAATAAGACAGCATAGTTCTTTGTACATATTATTTAGTACAGGTTTTTAGGAGTTCAGGAATATGTACAATTCTATACTGTAGACTGCATTTTTACAATGCATATTTTTTTTTTAAAGAAACAAGCCAAAAATAAATTTGACAAATAAAAAGGAGATACGTACTGTCATAAACACACTGGCAAACAGTCCATAGTGTAAGATGGAACATGTGCAAATTGTGAGATTTCTTCAAACTGTTACATGAATTAATTGGTCATCTCTGAGCCTTTTACTAGAGAACTTTCTGAAAACTTCTGACAAACTAAAATTTTTCTTTCTCCATATCCCCACAGGTAAACAGGTAAGAACTGTAACCTTATTAATATTGAGTAAACCAATTGCTTAAAACATTATAAGAAATTTTTCAATAGTTAACAAGTTCCAAAGTTTGAAGAATGCCCCAGAATTTCAAAGTGGCTCATTTGCAGTAAATTCAGGGTGCAGCTTTGTCAGGTTTATCAAGGCAAGATGACTGAGATGCAGGGAAGACTGCAGTAGCATTTCTGCTTGTGGAACTAACAACAGGAAGCAGTGATGAACACAGGGAAGGAACTTTTGGTGCTGAAGTATTTAGAGCATTCAGTATGGCTCCCTCTGGACTGACCAACAGTTTTTTGATAGAACCATCTAGCTGAAACACTGATGTGTTGCTTGGTAAATGAGAGTTTGGAGGATGAACAGCAGAAACAGAACATGCAGCTACATTAATGGGAGACTTTGTCACTGAAGATACAGGCAGAGTTACTGTAGACAGTGGAGTACATGAGCTAGCTGGAGTACCAAATATCTGAGGTGTTGCATGTACAATGGGTAAAGCATCTGCAGCTCCAAAAGAGTTCACAATTTTTGTAGAGCTTTTCAAAGGATGTTTTGGTATTTGCGAACTTAATGAATTACTTGGTGCTAGGATGCTTTTTGAGGTTATTGGATTAACAGTTGGTACATCTTGAGGCTCTTGACCATGGTTAATTGTTAAAGGAGTCTGCTTTGTATTATAGGAGAGAAGAAGAACATGGCTGCCAGCTCCAAGGCCTTGTAGTGGAACAACAAAGCGAGTACCATTAATCATTATCTGAGTTCCAGGTGCCAAAGGCATACAAGTGTTAATGACTATTTTCTGTTGAGTGGAAGGTTCATTCAACGGAATTCCTCCTGTTTTGCTTGTTACAGGGGGCAAAGCTTCAGACATCTGAACAGTAGAAGCACAAGCATAATCATGACTTTGTTTCTCTGTACTGGGAGGCACCTGCTGGCATTGCAGGGTGGAAAGACTGGGAAAACTAATTACTTCACCTGTATTTGGCGATGGAGGGGGCAACATACTCTGAGGTTTGTGAATACCTGCATGACTTGACACAGCAGCTGAAATTCCTGATGACTGAAACTGAACCAGTGTGGGCAACTGTCTTTTTGGTACTGGAAGAGGAGCTGGAACTGCTGCCAATTGAGGAACTGTATGTAACACCTTGTGGGGGGTGGCTGCAGGTCCAGGCAAGCTAATGACTGGAAATTGCAGAGCAGATGCTAAGTTTTGTGGAGATACTGTTGGCTGTGTTGTAATCAGCACAGACGAAGCAAGATGTCCTGTCTTCACAGTTGATATACCCACAGTATTTCCAATATTGGATGTACAAAGTCGATTACCCAGAACTGGCCTTATTCTTGAGGGATCATTGCCACCAATCAAGACAGTAGGCTGTGCCCCAGAGGAAGTTCCACTTGATGTAACTGAAACAGATTCTACTTGTGCATTTGCTGTTGTCATTGTAAAGGCATTTTCAGCTTTTGTTGCAACACATATAGATTCACCAGCTGACACAGCAAAACTTGGAACAGGAACCACAGTACTACTTGTCAAGGATAGGGCTGAGGCTGTCCTCTTCTTGTCTTCTCCTTTAGAAATGCCAGAGTGAAATATATTAGCTGGTACAGCCTCCTGTGCACTGCCTTTAGTATTTACAATGGTCTGACCTATATTTAGTCCAATTTTCACATCTTTTACTTGAGCAATAGTTGGTGATGAGTTTATTCTTATTGGTGCTCCTACTGTAGATGGGATCAAAACCAACTGTGGGTGCTCTGTGGTATTAACAAAGCTTTTGGTCAGGGAAGAAGGAAGTTTCTGTTTCAATGAGTCTGCAACTAGACTGGTGGTTGATGGGCCACTGGCAATTTGCGTGTTAATGAAAACCAGCTTCTGAGCATTAACAGCAGTGGATGCTGGACAGGGCATAATATTGACCCCTGATGCCCCAGATGGAGATAAAATTGGTGGATTTGTGATTAATGTAAATTTCTGGACTGGAGTACCACTGATTAACTCTCCATTTGTTGCAGAATTTGACTCAGATTGTGTAACAGATCTTGTTTTCACTTTAGTATCCCCTTGATGCTGCACAGAAGAATTTGGAGTTTTTACAATATTACTTTGTCCAGTGCTAGTCACACTAACAAGGCTGTTTGGAACTGCTGACACCAAATTGCTAGCTAATGGAATGGAGGATAAAGAAGAAGACACATGGCAGGAGTCCTCTCTTACCTGACATAAAGAGTCCCAAACAGCTGGGTGCTGTAGTGTGAATTTGTTATTTTTCTCCATTGCCTGGGTAAAATCAGCAGGGGAAGCTGGAATGTTAACAAAAGAAGTTGTTGAGGGGGCAAATCCAGAAGGAGATGATTGTCCAATATGTGGGAGACCAGATGTGCCTGTTGCTACAAATGGAAGACTAGAGCATGATACTGCTGTGGTTTTTGGCACGAGAAAGGCCTGAAGTTGAGACGCATAAGTGAAAACTGAACTAGGACATAAACTACTAGGTGACATCTGGTCTGGGTTTGTTCGCACTTTAACAATTCCAGTGTTTCCACCTCGTGTTGTGACCAGGATAGATTGTGATTCTCTTACACACACTGTCTTTAGCTCTTGCTTAGTTTCAAGGGAGTCAGTTTGCTGCTGTGATGCTATGCTGTGAGAGGCAGAATCAGTGTTTGTAGATGCACTTAATGCTGTTGCTGGTGTTAAGGTTTGGCTAGCTGTGAAAAGAGTAGGTGAAGCCAAAGACATAGGCAATGTAGCAGCCAAAATTGTAGTCTTGAATTTGCCACTGTCACTTTGGCTTACCTTAATTATTGATAAGTTATCTGCTGAAGTTACACTAGACAATGGTTGTGTAGTGTTCATGGGACCAGCCACTTGTGATGAGTGGGTAGTATTCTTGCTAGGAACTGTAGTGAGTGACTGAGTGGTATTTGCAGGGCTTGTTACCAGAACAGGTGTTAAAGAAACACTGACGTTTGGCATTTCTGGTGAGGATGTACAGTGCATCTCAAATGACTTTTTTTGTAGTGACTGAATATCCTTGGACACAATTTTTTCTTCCTTCTGCTGCAGAAGAAAATTCTTAGGTAAAATAAGAACTTGTTGCATAACTTTTTCTCCATTTTTAGGGTCAATCATAGCTTGCATTTGAATTTTCACTGAGTTGTTGGGAACGTCTATTGGTACGCAGTGGCCATTTGGCATTTTGTATACCATTTGCAAAGGAGTCTTTGAACTGGCCTGGCAGGGCAATGCTGGTTTGATCAGTGATGATTCCAAAGCTGGTAAAAGTGATTTCTCAGAAGTAGATACGTTCATGCTTGCAGGAGGCAACAGTTGATTTGTTAAGGTCACTTTGTTCCCAGTATTCTTGGCAAGCAAAGCCTGGATGGGTTTGGTCCCTTTCAGAAAGTTTGATACCGATGTTTCCTTTCCTGTCAAGGAAAGCAGCTCCAGAGTTGACCCTTCAAGTTGTTTCACCTCAGTCAAGCAACTATCCAACTGCAGGCTACTTTCTGAACTCTGGACCACAGCCTCATTAGTGCTCAGTTTAGCTTTCTTCCTTGGTGAAAGCTCAGTAGTGCTTTGATCCAGACAACTATTTTGCTTGAACTGTCGTTTAATGCATTTAGGCAGTGTCTTCTGTATCTCTTTAGAAGCTGATTCTTTTTTCAGAATTCTGTTTTTTCCTGCAGATAAATTCATCTCTAATAGTTTCATTTCATCTGCAAGGATATTAAAACAGAAACTGTGTTTTACATGCTTGCAACTGATACCCCTATAAAACAGTTTTACAGTGTCTTGCTAAAGGCAATACACTAGTTTGCAAGAGTAAAGTTATGCGGAAAGAAATGTCTAATTTTTTTAAGGTGTCTGTTCAAGGATCTTTGCTATACAAAAAGGGGGTAATAAGGAAAGGAGGAAGTAATAAACAAGAACATACATGGACTGAAACCTGACCAGCAATGGGAGACAGTTAGGAAAACCAAACCTTGTCTGTTAGGTTAATTGACAACGGTATGTGAAAGCATGAAAATATATATTCCAGCAAGGTTATCTTGAGGGGGAAAAAGGGAAAAGCCAGGAAAAAAATATACAGAGACATAGATCCGATCAAACAAAAAGGGAGACAATGTCAAGAAACAACTTCACCAATCACCCCATTTAATGGGCTATCAGGAAACTGCAGAGGCCTCTTGCAGGAAGATAATTTTCTGAACCTAATATGATTATAAACCCGGGGAGATCTTTGAGACAGAGGCAGGAGGGGTAAGGGAATTGGTACAGCTATACAACCCATGAAGAAATGTAGAGCGATAAGGGGAGATGCAAGGACAGCTGCAAGAGGTTACAGCTTGTGGGCCTAGTGACAGCTGCTGGGGCGTGAGTGTCTGTATCCTCCCCAAATCCAGTGAGTGTGTATTCACTGATAAACTTCAAGCTAGACTAGCTGGTGAGCAGGAGGTCCTGGGGATCTGGGCTGGCCTAACAGGTGGACTTGTGAGTGGGGGATGCCTGTGCGATGATGTGAATGCCATGTTTCATAGTGAGCACCAAGCTGGACTAGCCAGTGAGCAGGAGATGCATGAAGCGGTAAGAGGGCTGAAGATGCATGCAGGAGGGCCAGGTGGACAGAAGGGCCATGCATTGAGGTTTTGACTGCATGGGGCTGCAGGGGGTCCTCTCCAAGGAGAGAGGCCAGAAATTGCCTTGTGCGAGACACAGCTGACTCCAAAACAAATCCACTACAGGACATGGCTGAGTCTGTCCACCAAGCTGATGATGTCTCATGGATAATTCTTTGTAGAAGCATGTGATAGAATGGACCGAGGAAAAAGTGTAGAAACACAATTCTGTAGACAACAAGGTCAACAAAGAAGGAGGGGTAATAGGTGCTCCAGGCACTGGAATGGAATGGATTCCCCTGCAACCCAGTAAGACCCCTGATCAAGCAGGTTTACCTGCTCCTATGGAGGACCCTGCTGGAACAGGTATGTACATTGAAGATACTTGAGAACCCCACTCTACTGCAGGTGAGGAGAATGCCTTGAAGGAAGTTGCAGCCCATGAAGAGCCCACTCTGAAGCAGGTTCCTGACAGGAACTGTGGCATATGGGAGATCCACACAGTCTTATGCTGAAAAACTCTAGCCTATGGAGAGGACCCACAATGGTGCAGTTTGTGAAGCACTGAATTCCATAGCGAGGACCTCACACTGGAACAGGGATGAGGAAGGAGCAGAAGGGACTAACTGTTATGAAACGACCTCAATCCCCAGATTCAATCCTTCCTATGATATTTGAGAAGGGAGAAGGTGGAAGAATTGGGAATGAAGATAAGCCTTGGAAGAAGGCGGATATGTGAAAGGGAGGGGTTTAGGTTTTGTATTTGTTTCTCACCATTCTACTCTATTCTTAATTGACAACAAATTCAATTTAATTTTCCTGAAGTGAGTCTATTTTGACTGTGACAGTAACCAGTGAATGATCTCCCTTGTCTGTATCTTGACCATTAAGCTTTTCCACATTGTTTTCTCTCCCTAGCCTCTTAAGGGAGGGAGGGGTGACAGTGGTAGGACAGGCATCTGGCAGCTGGCCAAGGTCAACCCACCATAAAATTTCACACAGATCTACTATGTTATCATAGAGATAGTTAAGCACAAAAAATGGCAAACACTCCAATAAAGCAGAATTTTCATCTTGGTCATGTTTGCCTTCTGTCTACATCTGACAGATATGGACCACAAGCCATTTTCACATTATCAGTGGTAGAGTTAAGGTAAAAAGTACGACTCAAACTCACATGGAAAAATTAGGTTCCCAAACGAACTCAATTCAGCTCCTGAATCAAGTTCAAGCTACTGAATTCCAGTAAATGCTTACCATTGTCTGAGTGATCTTTTTTGGGAACTTCTATATGTTCTGCAGACTCTGATGATTTACCGCACACTACTGCAAAAGATTCTTTGCCAGAATCAACTTCACTTTCATCATTACTCCACAATTCTCTGGTAAATTTATCATGGTCTGGATGTCTTTTAAAGTCATCATAGTCCTTCTTCAATCTAGACCTTAAAAATAACAAAACTAACTTTACTAAAAAAACATACTTTTAAACATTAATTTTATTTCTATTTGCTGCCAAACAAAAGGTTGGTATAGATTTAATTGCCTGTGCCCTTCAAATAATTACACTGTAGCCCTGTCTGCAAGTCTCTGAAACCAGAAAATGTGAAATGAGAGCAATGTCCCTTACTTTACCAAAACTGAATTCTATTTCATTAAGTCCTCTAACAATAGCAAAAAGACTGAGTCAAATGACCATTACTGTTTTACTGTATCCATATTCCTTTCCCTCCTTCATCTTTCCTGTGACAAATATACCTGTACGGACTAGAGTATTAACTGTAAAAAGTCTGCTCCTTACTTTGAAGGCAACCCCAAGAAGACAATTCAGTAAATATAGTTTTTCTTAAAGACATCACGCCTCTGGCCCAGCTATGACACTATATTGTAACTTTCTCCTTAAGAACACTTTCTTATCTCTGGCCCATTAGAACAGCTGCTGCTATGAGTTCTATAGGTTCACGATCCACTAAAGAATGTGCATATGACAGAAATACACAGGTACTTCACTCATTTGAACACCATTCATAAGCACATCACTTACCTTGATACTGCTAACCTGTACATATTTTCATTGTCCCTTCTTCTAAACCATTGTTTACATGGGATGTAATGGCTATTTTAGTGTACCAATACATTGAACTTCAGGATTCAGCTGGTGCTAACCAACACAATGCCCAGAAGGATTATTTAGGAAATGAATAAATAGATTATAGCAATTAACACTTTGTGTGGAATAGAATCTAGACTATTCTGGACCTAACCCTTATGACAGTAACAGTAAGATCTTAAATTTACTCACTGTTCTGCATTAGTGTATCAGTTGTTTGCATTGAATGCAGCAATGGCCAACTGCTCTCTATGAGTTGTAGAGGGAGGAGCCATGAATGATGTCACAGCTGGTATGGAATGACCCTCACCAGTCAGCAAGCTATTCCACTCCCACTGAATGTGGCCACAGGCAGGCCTAGGGATGATAACTGGCTTCAACCAAGAGCCCAGATTAACAGGCAAATCCCTGGTGCTGAGGCAGGTCTGAGATCAAACTAGGAAGTCACTTCAAAGTTTAAGATCAGGACCAGGATCCTGCAGTGATGCCTGCCAGGGCCAGGACCCAGTTGAGTGATTTCTGGGCAGCTCCATAGTGATGATGCAGGTAGAAGATCAGTCTGTGGGTCAGTCCAGATGAGTGGGATCCATGGCCAGGCACAGTAACTGCTGCAATTGAGCTGGAGACTGGCACATCCCCAGCAGAGACTGAAGATTGCAGAATGACCTGAAATGGGATCATGGATAGGCAGCATAGACGGAGAGCCTGGTGGGGCTTCTAAGGGTCAGTGAGATCTAGTCATTTACTGAGAGCAGACATTGAAGCCTGTATGAAGATGTCGTGTGGATAATACTTCAGCTCTGCTATCAGGATTTTGAGCTTGAAGTCTAGGTGTGGAAAAACTACAGGAGCATACCGGGAACTACTACTGTACTAAAGTTTGTGGATGTAATTTCCTTTTTTCTTTTGAGGAACCTCTGCTGTGAGGCCAGTGAACAATTGTAATCAGTGGGCACAAGTAACTTTCTCTTTTAAACCTTTCTGCTATTCAAATACAATCCAACATTATACTCTGTCATAATCTTGAAAAGACCAGAGGATCTTTCAGAAGGGAAAGAAAAAGATTTTGATCATAAAGTCTGCTCCTCCTAGTTAAAGCCAACAATAGGGAGGGAGGGAGGGAGGGAGGGAGGGAGGGAGGGAGGGAGGGAGGGAGGGAGGGAGGGAGGGAGGGAGGGAGGGAGGGAGGGAGGGTTGCCCGGCCCTCCGCACTGTTTGGAAGTTAAACACTGTTATTCAACTAGGAGATGTTAGTACCTCACTGAGACAGAGCAGCTGCAGTGAGACTTACGGGGGAACTGATGTTTACACCATTGCAGCAAATTTTGCTCAATTGGCTTTTCCCTTTTACATGACACCTTTCTTCACCACTGTCACTGGTGCTACACTACACTACTGCTTAGCAGTTGCATAATGAATCAGACCAAAACAGTGACCTAGAATCCTCCATATATCTTTCTTTTTTCCCCATGATTTGTAAACATCGCTCTTGAGATGGACCTGGTCCCTGGTATGCTATGTGTAGGTCCAAAAAGTTATGTCATGGAAATACTCAGGCTTTCCTCATTGAATAAACCAGGGTCACAGCATAAAACACACATATTAAAGACACTAGTTGTATTCAGTTAATTTGGCAAGTTATCTTGCACTCCAAGTGCACGCTTCTCAAGCTACCAGCACACACACATGTAAGATCTCAACTACACTGTTCCAGACTAAAATTTACTCCTATCAATCACAGCTAATATATAGCATTTCACACACTTTGGATGACAGTTCTGTGTTCTATGACCATATTGATGCAACACTGGCAACAAACAGAAGCTGGAAGCCACTGTGCTCCAAGAAAGTTATGATAAAGTTATGATCTTCTTGCCATTACTGAAACCTGGTGGGATGTGACTGGAGTGTGACTACTGATGGCTACAGGCTCTCCAGAAGAGAGAGGTGAGGAAAGAGAGAGGCAGAGGGGTGGCCCTCTACATCAGGAGGCAGACTGAGTGTGAAGAGCTGTCTCTGAAGAGCAGCCACGAGCAGGGCAAATGCCTGTGGCTAAGGATCAGGGACCAAAGCAACAAAGGGAACCTTGTGGATGGTTTTAAGTGCAGACCCCTGATCAAAGGGACCCTACTGATGAAGCCTTCTTGCTCCAGCTACAGGAGGCATCATCCTCACAGGCTCTTGTCCTGCTGGGGCATTTCAACCATCCCAAAATCTGCTGGGAAAGCAGCGCAGCAAGCTGCAGGCAAGCCAGGAGACTCTTGGAAAGCATGAGGGATACTTTCTGGAGCAGAGGAATAGACAGCAGCCCTTCCAGAGGGGATACAATCCTGGATCTGAAGGGCACCAATGGAAGTGAGCTGATGTGAACATCAGCGTTGGAAGGAGTCTGGGCTGCAGTGGCCACACATTGCTGGAGTTTGCAGTCCTGAGGGCTATGGGCCAGGTGAGGAACAAAGTTAGGCCCCTGAACTTTAGGAAAGCAGACTTCCAGCTCTTCAAGGAGATAGCCAGTGAGATCCACTGGGAGACTTCCCTCAGGGACAAGGGAGTGGAACTGAGCTGGCAGATCTTTAAGGAAGTCTTCCACCACGTGCAAGAGCTGGCAAACCCCAGCAGCAAGAAACTGGGCAAGGAAGGCAAGGGAACAGCAGGGCTGAGTAGGGAACTGCTGGTCAGAGTGAAAGGAAAGAAGCAAATGGACAAGCAGTTAGAGCTAGGATGGGTGGCCCAGGAAGAGCTTGAAGAGACCTGGAATTGATCGAGGCAAAGGACACAAAGAATAACAGGGAGGGCTTCTACAGGCATGCTAACCACAAAAGGAAGGGCAAAGAAGGTGATCTCCTCTGATAATAAGGGTGGAAACCGGTAACAATGAATAAGGAGAAGGCTGAGGTACTCAACATCATTTTGGTTCAGTCTCCAAGGGCAACATTTCTTCCCAAACCTCTTGAGAGGATGGACAGTAGGATAGGGATTGGGAGAATAAAGTCCCTCCCACTCTAAGTAAATTTCAGGTTCATGATTACCTGAAGAATGTGAATGTACCGAAGAGAGGGAATTGGCTGATGTATTCTCCAAGCCACTCTCCATGCTATTTGAAAAAATCTTGGTAGTCAGGTGAAGTCCCAGGTGGCAAGAAAAAGTAAAACATTGTACACATCTTAAAAAAAGGTTGAAAGGAGGACCCTCGGACCTGTCAGCCTTTCCTCTGGTGAGGAAGATCACAGAACAGACTCTTCCAGAACCTATGCTAAGGCACAGGGAGGTGATTTGAGACAGCCAGCACAGCTGCTCCAATGGCAAGTCCTGAGCGACAAATTCAGTGTTCTCCTAGGATGGACTGACAGCATCAGTGGACAAGGGAATGGCTACAGTTGTCATTTATCTTGATTTCTGTACAGCCTTTTATGTGGTCTCCCCGCAAGATCTTTGTCTCTGAAATCAGAGAGACTGGGATTTGACAAGCAGACCATTAAGTGGATAGGCATCCAGAGGGTAGTGGTCAATGGCACAGTGATGGGCATCAGTGACAAGTGGTGTCCCTCAGGGGTCCATACTCAGACCAAAGTTATTTAATATCATCACTAGTTACATAGACAGAGGGATTGAGGGCCCTCTCAGCAAGTTTGCAGATGCCACCAAGCTGAGCAGTGTAGCTGACACACCTAGAGGATGGAACGCCATCCAGAGGGACCTGGGTGTCGTGGGTTGACAGCCTTTATCCCAATATCGTGTGTTGTGTCTGGCAGTTGTGCCTTTTCTCTCTTCCCCCCCCCCACGCGGCCGTATTGCCGCGGCGGGGCGGGGAAGAGAGGAGAGAGGTTTCGACCAGGCCTCTTTGGCTTTTTGCTTTTGCTGCTTGGCTTGGCTAGCCGCTTTGCTTGCTTGCTTTCTGCTTTTTGCGCTGTTTTTTTTCTTTTCTCTTCTTCCCCCCTTCTTACCCTCCCCTGAAGATACTGGACCGGCTCTGGACCTGACCTGAGAGCTCCAGGACACCCGAAGCTTGCAAAGAAGAGTGGTGCCCTCTCAACACAGTCTGTTTTTTTGTTTTCTTTTCTTTTCTTGTGTTGGGGAGTGTTCTTTTGTTACTTGTAAATAAATAGGTTTTGTTTTCCACTTTGCTCCTCCGAGAAATTCCTTCCCGAACCCGGTATTGGGGGAGGGGTGGTTGGAGGTTTGTTTTGTTTTGGGGGGCTCCCTTTTGGAGATTTCCCCTAATTTGTCCTAAACCAGGACACTGGGCAAGCTTGAAAAATGGGTCCATGGGAAAATCTCATGTGTTTTAACAAGGCAAAGTGCAAGATGCTGCACCTGTTTTGGGGAAACCCCCAGTCTCAGCACAGGCTGGGGATGAACAGATTACAGCAGCCCTGCTGAGAAGGAATTGGGGTGCTGGTGGGTGAGAGGAACCAGCCGTACTGATTTAACCCGCCGTACTGATCAATAAAATTGGGCCTATGATGATCAACGGATGTCTGGGTCTCCTTCCGTCGACAGGACATACCCCAGCCATGGGCACTCCCAGCCCAGAGAGCCACACGTGTCCTGGGCTGCATCCAGAGCAGGGCGGGCAGCAGGGCAGGGAGGGGATTCTGCCCCTCTGCTCTGCTCTGCTGAGACCCCACCTGCAGGGCTGCATCAGCTCTGGGTTCCCAGCATAGGAAGGACATGGAACTGTTGGAATGACTCCAGAGAAGGCCACCAAGATGATCAGAGGGATGGAGCACCTCCTGTGCAGAAAGACTGAGAGAGATTGGTCAGCCTGGAAAAGAGCCAGCTCCGGTGAGACCTAATTGCAGCATTCTAGTATGTGAAGGGAGCCTTCACAAAAGGAAGGGAGAGAGACTTGTTCAAGAGCTTGTAGTGAGAATACAAGGGGCAATGGCTTCAAATTCAAAGAGAGTAGGTTTGGATTAGAAATTGGGAAGAAATTCTAAAGTGCAACCATGGTGAGGCACTGGAACAGGCTGTCCAGAAAAGTTGGTGAAGCCCCATCCCTGGAAGGCCAGATTAGTTGGGGTTTTGAGGAGCCTCATTTACAAAAGGTGTCCCTGCCCATGTGGATTGGAATTGTATGATCTTTAAGGTCTCTTCTAATCCAAACCATTCTATGATTCTTTGATTTGACAGACAAGAATACTGAGCACCAAATCATTCCACAACAGAATTTACTAAAATGGTATAACAGTGGACTTCACATACTGGAAAACTAAACTCTTCCTGACAGTAATGCTATTTGCCATGTGTCCAGAAGGATTCTAAATTGTGAAAGACAGGAAGAAATTAACAGCTAAGGAAAATGAACAGGAGTGAAAAGAGAAAGGAATAGGAAAACCCCAAAACTTGCATTTGGGTCCATTATTGAAAGCAAAATATTCAACAATATCCCAAATTTCCAAATAGAAATTTTAATTCATGGATGATATTCACAAAATGAGTTACTGAGGATCCAATGTAATATCTTTGGTATTATGTTTTCGTTTTTCAAACATAACACCTTTTACACTTTCCAGCATTAGCTCTGCATCACAAAACAGTGTAACTTGCTTCCTTCACACCCAACATTTAAGAAGCCTCTCTTACAATCCTTTGTTACAGAGTTCAAGCCTTGTGGCAAAACTAAGGTACGATTATAGCAACAGCTGTATGGTTAAGAGGAAAAAATGGCACTGAGCTGAAAGATAGTATCTAATCTCTCCATGATTTATAATCAGAGTAGCAGTTTCACTGTTACTAATACTTGCACTTTAGTAGCTTGAAACCTGTCACTATTTCACTCATATTCCTCTGACATACTTCTTTCCAGATGCATTTCTAATTTACTGTGTTACAAAGACCTCAAAACAATGCTTCAAGAATTGTTCTGTGGAGAATTCATTAATAGTTAATATAGGTAGCTTTACATAGTAAGTAGTTAGAGTATTCTAAGGAGCCCTGATATAGTCCTCTAGAGAAAGGTTTTCAGCATCTCTTAACCAAATAAGCAGAAATACAAATCCTAGCTGTCTTGCAGTATACTATTGATCAGCATGCTAAAGAACTCTAGAGTGTTTTAGAGGAAAAAAACACTACCAGGTTACGCTCAAATTTTTTTGGAGATAGTAAATCTGGAATATAAGATACCTCTTCCTACCATAGTATTGCCAGTGCCTCACTCCTCTCCTCAAACTATTTTACTTTCATTTATTTAAGAAGCCAACTTATAGATCAGTATTTAAAAGGTGAATTTGGCTCTGTTTTTCATCCCATGCACCACTGTTGAAAAAAAAAAAAAAAAGAGCAGGTAATTACCTGTTTCTTTGAAATGCTTTAATTAGCTTTGGTTCCCATGGTAACAGTTCATTAAGCAGTCGTAACAATGTACCATGCAATTCCTTTACTGCTTGCTTCCGGTGGAACCATCTTCCCTGAAAACATAAATTCCGTTTATTTATCATTGCATTAGACTAAAATCCTGTGAGATTTTACTAGTACTACAATAATCTTGGTACATGGATATAGCATATGAGGAAGACAACTGGAAGAAAAGATTAGGAACTTCCAGAGTTACATCCACCCTTCCAGAGTTATATCTATCTAGGACATTATTACTTTTATTTTAATACTACCAGAGGGATAATGTCATAGTTGGAAAAGTAATACTGCAAGGATGCTCACTTTTCACAGGTCAAAATTAAAATTGAAAGGATTCTACAAATACTCCATGTGCTCAAAATTACTTAAATAAGTAACCAACATGGGTAGTAATCTATTCAGTTCAGGGAAATCAACCACGTATGTACACTTTTCTGAGTTAAAATTTTTACAGAAAATTGCACCATAATCTCATTTAAGAGAAGTGGTATAAAGTATAACATTATTATTTGCAAAAGAAACCTTGCTACAATTTTCAAGGATAAAAATCACAATGTTTTTCTGTTACATTTTATTTAAAGTTCTAGAAAAAAAGCTTTTTTTAAAAGAGAAGTTTAGCAAATTTGTCTTTTATGAAGCAACATGCCACTATGTTGCTTCACTATGTGTAGCCACTATGTGACTACGCCACAAAGCCCAGTTTTCCAACATATATCCTTTAAGCTTTTAATTCAAACACATAATTAAAAGTTTTATTTTCAAAACTGATATATGTAATCTTATATTCATGTTTTCATATATTTAGAAAGTCTAAATAAGGATTGAAGACATTGGGAAATTACAAC
Organism: Ammospiza nelsoni; assembly: GCF_027579445.1. NCBI lineage: Eukaryota > Metazoa > Chordata > Aves > Passeriformes > Passerellidae > Ammospiza > Ammospiza nelsoni. The sequence continues at coordinate 41,948,729 of NC_080669.1, read as the reverse complement.
CATGCTGGCCACGATGCTGCAGAACACAGCCCTTAACACTCACACATACCCCTTGCACATAGTTTTTCCCCAAAACTTTATTCTGTAGTTCATTGCACAAAAGACTGAACAATGCATATATATGTAACTGCTATAAAAGAGATGTGGTATAGCACTGCTGCCACTCAACCAACTCTGTGCATTTTATGTAAATGAAGATTTTAGCTCCCTACTTGTCAAAGAAGATGTAAAACACTCAAGAGACTATGGTTCTGCAAGAAAAAGAAGCAGGACTTGAGAACTTTCTTATTTCATATATATATTTAGCTTTTGATAGTGCACATATCCTTCACAGCCTCCTGTGGTCTAGCACACCAAGAAAGCTAAGACAGGAAAATCTGGATAAAGCTTGTCACAGCTGCCTTTCAGCACTCTACAAGAATGATCTTCCCAAGGAGTTTGGACAATTTCTCTCTATACACTTCAGCAGATCTTTTCAATGTACAAAGATCACTCAGCTTGAATGCTTGTTTGAAGAAAAAGTATCTATTTTTTTATGGATAATCATTTACATGTTACATTACAAAACAAACAGTTACCTTCATTCTTCAATTAAAATTACAAAAGCAAAGATTTCAAGTAGGATCGTTATGCCACATTACCACATAATGACCAATGTTGTACACACAGACAAAGCCAGTAAACTGTATTATAATTTCCTACACTTGTGGCCACTCTCATGCATAAAACCTGTCACTAATCACTACAAGAAAAACCAGACCTTGTGCGTACTGTAGTCTACCAGAGGATTTGGTATCATCTCTTAAAGTCAGCAATCAACAGAATTAATTGTTTACATACAAAAGAATATTACATGCACAGATATCTTTTTCTTGTAAGGTAAACAAAACATTTTGCAGATTGTTTAAAATAACATATTTATGTACTGCAGAGCATTAGTGCATTATCTCAAAAAAATCAAATGGCAAAACTAAACAATGCTACTACTATTGTGAAGAAGAAATGCTCTACATGCAGTGACATAGCAAAAAAAAAGTGTGAAAATGCAATATTAAAAATACATGAAAAATCACTGCAAAGTAAAAACCCCAAGAAATTATTAATTTCTGAGCCTTATTTGTCTTTAAATAAGGTTAAGGTCTTGGCTTTACAAAAAAAAGAGTATTTATGAGAAAAATAAGTATCAGCTGACCACTGAATAAATTTGAAGCAGCAACTGTTAGACTGCTAGAACATGTACAATGTTTAGTCAAGAACAGACTTCAAGACTTTACTGACTTCATTAATACTTCACAGAAAAACAAATATATTACTTATCTCTCTGCTTACAAAACCAAACATAAAAAGCTAGCCAATTCCTGCCCCCTAATTCTACAGGATTAGCAGCTCTAGATGGAGGCCTGTCTCTAGTGCTGTCCCCAAGGGTTCAGTACTGATCCAGTATTGTTTTAACTTGTTCATCAGTGACTTGGATGAAGTGGCAGATGCCTCCTCAGTGAGTTCACCAATGACACAAAGCTGGGAGCAGTGGCCAATACCCCAGAGAGCTGTGCAACCCTTCAGAATGATCTCAACAGGGTGGAGAAACAGGCAAAGAGGAACCATACTTCCAAGTAATTTCAATGAAAATTTTATAGCAATATCATTTTAAAAAGCATAGATTAATTATTCCCCTTTGTTTCAATTACTTATTTTTCTTAGTGGGGTTTTAGAATTGACAATAAACCTGTTAAAGGAAAAATGAACAAATTTTAGCCAGGAGAAAAACCTTTTTTCCTCAGAAGTAGTCAGGACTGAAGAGTATAGGCCAAAAAAAGGCTGGAATAAAAAAAATCATTCTCTTTTAAATTATTGTGGTTTAGTTGATTTTCTGTGCAAACACATAAATGCTAGATGTTATTATTCCTTAAATATGACACAGTAAAAAGAGACATTAAAAGCATTTATAAAATCTTAAGATCCATCACAACAAAATTTAACATTTCTTTTCATGTGCAATTTGATTCTCTAACACAGTCCGGTGCTTGTCTTTTATTCAGAGGGGGGTAAAGGCAAATCAATAATTGATAAAACTATGACTTAACTCCCTATTACATAGCTGCCCACTAACTTCTATAGATAATACACTTGTTTTCACAAATATCTGCATTGTAAATTCTCAAAAATACCAAATGATACATTCTAAGAGATCAGCTACAAACTGAGGCTTAGGAGGTTCAGGCTGGATCTTCAAAAGTACGTTCATCAGAAACATAAAGCACTTGTTCCCTGGGAAAAGATGCCAACCCCCACCTGGCTACACACTCCTTCCAGGCAGCTCTCTCCTACGCCTCCTTTTCTTCAGGCTCAACACCCTCAGCTCCCTCAGCTGCTTCTTACAAGATTTATGTTTCAGACACTTCACCAGCTCCATTGCCCTTCTCTGGTCTCACTTCAGCACCGAAATGTCCTTCTTGTAGTGAGGGGCCCAGAACTGAACACAGGATTTGAGGTATGTCATTGGCCTTCTTGGCCACCTGGGCACTGCTGGCTCACGCTCAGCTGCTGTCACCAGCACCCCCAGGGCCTTTTCCTGTGGCAGCTTTGCAGCCACTCTGCCCCAGCCTGTGGCACTGCCTGGGGTTGCTGTGACCCAAGGGCAGGGCCCAGCACTGGGCCTTGTTGAGCCTCACACCACTGGGCTCGGCCCATGCTCCAGCCTGTCCAGATCCCTCTGCAGAGCCTTCCTGCCCTCCAGCAGGTCAGCACTCCCACCCAGATTGGTGTTGTCTGTGGGCTGACTGAGGACGCCCTTGATCCCCTTGTCCAGATCACTGAGAATGGTATTAAACCAAATTTAGTTACCACGTTGTTCCAATTAGTGACAAACAAGACACTATTTTTTTCTGGAAACACAATATAAGGTTATTAACACAGGAAAATACCAGAGGAAAAAAGGACTAGATAAAGAAGTATGCAATGTGACTTTAGGCTATGTCAACTTACAAGTAAATTTCAAAAATGTGAACACAATAAAAATACATTTTACAAATGGGCTGAATGTTTCTGTTCAAATGCAGAGAGACATTCAACACATTCAACTGAAAACTCACCTTTTAAAATAAGGTTTCTGACATCCAGAGCAGCCAGGAAATGCTGACTCCACTCTCTGTGATCGATGCACCAACATACACTATTCTGGTATACTTATCATGGAACCCCAAAGCAGACTGGAGCCAGGATATTGATACATGGGGTAAGGACTGAACTTTTTATATGAGTTTTTGTTTTGCTTTTAAATAAACACACACACACAACACCACAATATTAAGCAGTTTTATAAGATTGTCTGTAATCTTTACGTTATATCCCAGGGACATAAAGTAAAGAAAATTAGTAATCTTATAAAACCATGCAATATTGTTGAAAAGGGGTGGTGGTGGAGGGAGGAAACTTACCCTTAATAGGCCTGCTCCATTCTGCTGCGGGGTTCTGTGGTATGTGTGACATCACCAGTCTAGCGTTTTCTAGTGATGTCACACAGAGAGGGAGTTGGCGATCACCAGCTGCTTTGGACAACAGATACCTAAAGAAAAGAGATCAGTAATTTTTTCAAATCATATATGGATAAATGTTGAATGTTCTTAATAATTTATTTATGGGCCAAATACTACAATTTCAGGCACTTCCAATTTTGACTGAATAAGAATGCATTACAAGATCATGTTTTCACACTATGCAAACTCATCTGTTGTTGAAAGTGTTTTAATTTTGAAAATGCTTAGATTTATCTTCTATAGTAGAAGTTCCTTAGAGTCAGCCTCTTGCATTTTACTTTCAGCAACATCATTCTGAACATTATAAATACACATCAACAGCTAACCAACCTCTGACATTCTTTGAAGACTGGGATTAAGTAGAGAGTCAGGAAGAATGGCTTGTAGTAAATTATAAAACAAATTCACTTATGACATCTCTTAATCAACTCTATCTTTGAGCATTTACCAGCAACTAATGAGAAGTCCTGACTCCAGCATGCACTTCCATGACCTATATTTCTGATCACACAAAGTTATGTCCTAAAGTGATCTCATACTCTCTTCTTTCTAATATAGGCAAATAAAGTAAAACAAACAAAAAACAACAACACCAAAACAAACTGCAATAAATTTCTTGCTACCAAGACCGTCTTTATCTCCTGATTTAGTTCATTACTGTGAAATGGTTTTCATTCAAATATTTAGCCACATTCCAATTTTCTTTAGGCACAATTACTACACAATCATCACAGTGTTGATTAATATACCACTTTTTTCAGAAAAAATATAAATATATATATAAAATATATAAACCGCAAAAACACAAGAGAAAGTTTATTATCAGCATGAGCTTACTGTTGAATCCAGAAGAGTAAAATTATCCAGCACTGAATTGTCACATTTTACTCCTCCATTAGAAGAACTTCAAAGTTATCAACTAACTTAGACCTCTGGAATTCACAAAGAAAATGGATGTATGTAGTATCCTAAGCTGTTTACAAAACATCTATGTTTTTTAAGTTGTACTTAACTCCTTCTCATATATCTGAGCATTTTTCTCTTCTTAACTCTGGATATAGAAGTGTTTCTGCATTCTTCAGATGAGTGTCTTAAAAGCCGCTGTTTTGCTAGTACTATGTGCTGACAGGAATGTCTTGGATTATTTCTTCAAAAGAATATACTGATTGACCAATATCGAAAGCATTGTGAACTGTTCTGAATACATAGTAGTATTTCTGTGACAAAAATGTATGAGTACACATTGATCTCTCATGCAGAACCCACACTTTCACATTTGGAACTGTAGAAAGGTATGTGGCAAAAGCAGTTTAAAGACAACTTCCCCAATAAATATATTTATTGGAGTTTTAGTCAGTCACACATGGAAAGGCATGAAAGTTCAAGAGAAAAGAATTGTGAAAAAAGTAGACAATAAAGACAGAAAACTGGAAAAGCTTAGAAAAACTGAAGAGCATGAAAAAAAATATTGAATCTTAGTGAGATGAGCCCGAGTTAAAAATATCAGAGAAGATAATCAAGTACTCTGGAGAAGATTTCAAAAACCAAAGACTAAAACTGGCCTTATTCATTTATTTTATACAACTAAATATTACAAATGATCCACATCTTCAATCTGTCCTCAGAAGTACAAGAAGCTGCACGGATGTAAATGTTAAATCTGTCTCAAAATTCAGTATTTGGGCTCGTATTAGTGTTTTCAAGAGATGCAAGCAAGGCATAGAGAAGCAATAACAGTATTTTGAAGTGATTAAAGTACAAATCAAGTTTTCAGGATAAGGATGTAAAAAGAGAGCATGTAAGATACATAACAGATGAAGATACATACTAACAGAGAAACTAAGCTTAAATTAAAAGAAAATGTTTCAGCTGCAAGACTTGAAGTCTATCTATTAATGCCCTGGAACCCAAGCATTTATTGTTTCTCTTTTATTGTAGCTCATTTTACCTGCAGTTTAAACCTGCAAATAGGTGTGCATACACAGATTTCTCAGATTATAATATTTACTGTTTGCGTGCATATCTATGTAAATACAATAATGCTGATGAAAACAACTATAACTGAAAACCCTTTACATGCAAAAGTTCCAAGCATGGCACATATTTCACTGGGGAGGAAAGAAGTGGTCAGGACAAGAGGAGGCAGGGATGGGGAGAGGAAATCAACCTCTGAATAAAAATTGAATAAGATTTAACCCAATAATAAAAATGTTTCCCTAGGCCACAGATGAGAAGACACAGTAGATTTTTCCACTTCATTGTTTGCAAAGTTGAGGTCTGAATTACTAAAATATTAGTAAGAGCCCTAAACTATTTTTGATGGTTGAAACATGAGTTTCTGCTGAAGGGAAGTTCTTCAGAAGTCCCTTTAGATTTTTGTCTAAACACAGTTTCCCTGCCAAACATTTTCAAACACGTTACAATATTTCCTATTTCCTCACTGAACAGAGAGAGAATATTTTATAAACTTTTAAAATGAACCATTTTTCATTTTTTCCCCATGTATTAACATATTTTTAAAAATAAAATGCAGCAAATCAATGAAAAACGTCAGAAAGCAGTCTCTGAGTTTAGATACTTACACCTCATGAACAAATTTAACAGCAGCTTATTTGGAATCTCATAAAAAACAGACAGGGAAAGTATGTTCCACGCTGGATCCACATAATCCTTTTAATAACCCCACAAGTTAATTTGTCTGAAGTTCTAACTATTTCTGACCTAAACTAGTGGGTTTTTCACTTTAAATTTTCAGATGTAGTCAGAAATATATATTTTTGCAGGTAACTTAATGCTGCAGAAAACCACAGTTTCCTTTTAGGCCTTCTGACTCACCTGCTAAAACAAATATCCATTTCCAAAGATACACAAAGGCATTCAACCCCCTGGGACCATCTCATTATAGGCTCCAGGAAAAATAGCAGAACACAAAACCTTTAAAAGGGAGGATTTCACTTTTTTAACTATTAAGTCAAGAACATCAGGGTGTTACAGACCTCTGCAAACAATAAAGCCTTTTCTCCAAACCACAATTAGCTGTTACCTTGGCTGGTGTCATTTGACTAAGTAACCTTTGTCTGACTTTTCTCTCTCTCTAGGGACGATGCAGTCTCCTTCTCAGGAAGGTACTGCCCATTATTCATTTTAACCTTCTCAGCTTATCTGTGGGAATCCTGGGCTCCAGCCTCCCTGTTCACCCTCTACACAGCTATGCATTTATGCATCAGACTTAGAGGGCACGAATCAAATCCAATAGTGCTACCAAAATAAAGTCTTGCACTCAGTAAACAAGAAATCTTTCCGCATTCATGTTAAAAACTCAATTCATTTCACTGCAAATTCAGCTAGCATCTGCAAAAAAGCCCTAAACTCACTATTATATGCAAGCACCTGCAGTCCTGTCACTTTCATACTACACAATGTCAAGTAGGGTTTGAAAAAATAATAATAAAAATTTCTGCTATGATATGCAACAGTTAAGTACATAAAACTGATCAACCAAGGAACTTAACAGTTTCACACACACACACAAAAACCCTTCACATCACATGAGAGGTAGATTATCTGAAAGGCAGTAAGAAGATTTTCATTCACACTGCAAGTCCCACTTGATTAGACCAGACAGAGAAGACCTAGGGAAAAGTGGGATCCAAAATGCCAGAGACTGATAGTTGTTATCCTGTGTAGTGATCCAACAGAATGCATTACTTTACTGCCTCTTCTCTTAAAAGAAACTTTCTATATTAGATTGAAGTCTTTATGTGATCCTAAATATACTAGAAAAATGCCTCCCTATCATGTGTGTTTTCAAAATTATTTTTCCAACAATATCACTTCAAGTGTGGAATTAAGCTACTTTGCAAATCTTGGTCAATTTAGAAAATTTCTAGGAGCTCACATTCAACAAATGACCATGAATATTATATACACAGACTCAATTTTTAAAAAACTAACAAGAGCTAAAAATTCAACAAAATATCAATAGAATTTTTAGCTAGTATGTTCTTCTACTCCTACTTTACTGACTGCATGTAATTTTACCCACACCTTATCTGTGCATGGATAAGGTGTGGATAAAATTACTACCAGTTATTTTATTTTATTTTATTAATTTTATATTTATTAAAATTATTTTCTTTTAGTAATTTTATATTTATTAAAATTACTACTAGTTATTTACTAATTTCTACTAGTATCTAATTTTCATTGCTGTAAATTCTGGGTTTTTTCTATTGATTCAACCTTCAGTCCAGTTTTTAAAATTAAAGGATGCAGTTTCACATGTCCTCAGCAATATATAAGAGCTAGAAGACATTCTAACTTAGACATTCCTTAGGGTATCAGCCTTTCACTAAGCACAGATCATTAAACTTTAAGTTCCCCTTCTGCACTTTTAACATTCTTCCTTATATTTATATTTCCTTCACTTATTTACAAATGTTTAAGTCAGGTACAATACCAAATCTGACTTCTCCTCTCCCTCTGGATATGTAATATGTGGTAAGGAGAGGAATTATCAAGTAGCTGAAGAAATAAACCTTTTAGAGCAGCCTGCTCTAAAAACTGCAGGCTGCAATTACATAAAAATACAACTGCAAAATCAGTCCCATTTTCTTTTGTCTGCAGATGGACATTTCTGTTCTTACAACCACCACTTAACCTGTAGCAGAATACAAGCACAGGTATTTCTGCAACTCCATGATAAATTGCATTAGAAAACTGGTCTGGCTTACAAACAATTCACCAGCATAAATAAGTAGGTAGGTTTATCATAATCTAACTCTCACCATGCAACAGAAAAAAAATTTTGCTAGCCTCTCACATGGGATGGCACGGAAAACAGAATCTTCCAGAGACACAGGGAGTAGGAGCTATTTATTTGGCAGATGTTTTGGCTTATATCAGTTGAAAGCATATGTGAAATTGCAGCATTGCTTCAGAACTGTGTCTAGAGCTCAAGTACAGAGTTGAAGTCTTAAAAATTAAAGAACTTATATAAAATTTAATTTTCAACTATAAACAGACACAGCAAACTGGCACAAAGCAAAGCTCATCATGGGTATAACAAACTCACCAGGAATCAAGAAAAAGCTCAAGGCTTTTTAAAAGGAAAAATACTACTCATAGCTAACCTAAAGACAATACAGGTATAGAAAAGTAGAGAACCAAACTGTTTTAATCAACCAAACAGTAAAAATACTGTCCAACATTTCCAATACTTTCCAACATTGATGTAAAAGAAACTTGTAGAAATGCCCAAACTTAAAATTATCCATTACTTTCTATTACATAACCCTATTCTAATTTTATTTTAACTTGCCAAACAAAAATCTGTCATGTCATTTGTTGTCTCAAGTTGATGTTATGAAAAGTATCAGATACAACCAGTCCAACTATCTACAAAAAATGAGGGAAAACAGTGTAAGTTTATTCATACTAAAAAGGCCCCGTAGCTCAGCTCTTTCATTATAGTCTCCATTACCTCCAAGTTCTGGAGAAGGAATTCCTTTTACATACTCTAGAATGGTCTTAAAGGTAACAAAAGGGAGGTTACAACTAAGAAAAGGTTATACCTGAAAGTCTTAATTTAAAGTTAAATAAGCTGTACTTCTAAAATATGTTATTATTTAACATAACAGTAAAGCTAGCCTTGAAGGTTTTTCTCAACAGCCCGTGCTAGCAACTTTTACAACTGAAATTACCAAGGAGGTTACTTGTGAAGAAGAAAGATTCCTGTGGCTTCACCCAGGTCATTATTGCAAACAAAAATCAATATTAAATTACTATGAAGTAGTAAGAACATCGCCATCTTTCACTTAAAACAAGAAAGAAGTCAATGAACAGCATGTAAGTGTCATCATTAAAATAGATTTTCACATTAGGTCAAATTTCCATTATCAAATTAGAAAACTGTTTTACTTAACAGAATATGCACTTCAAAAAACCAGGACAAACTCAATTCTGGATGCTTCTGACACTGCCACTGTCATTTTGTTACAGCTGAAGAATGAAAGTCTGCATTTTCTCCAGTTTTTCAGACATCAAACATAACAACACATGTTTATTTCATTCAAAAATGAAATCCTAAAGACCTTCCTTACAAAGCAAAACTTCATTTTAAAAAGTTCAAATTTATGACTATTCACATAATTTATCATTTTTCTATTTGAATGTTTAAAAGGTAAATATAATATTTCCCTGATAAATATTTTTTCAAAACTAGTATCTCACTTTACTGTTTCCTCATAACCACTTCTACAGCAATTAATCCTAACCCTTTTTCTCTACATAAAATTTCTAACAACACAAGTGTTTAGAGACACAGAATCATTATGTGATAGGTCTATAAAGACACAACAAAAGATAGTCCTTACCTCACAACTACTGAATGCTGAATGAATTGTATCTTAATTCGCCTGTACTTAACTGTTTGAGTTTTTGAAGACGGTGCAATTAGAACCAAACATAGTATTCCTGCTATGTCATGCAACTTACTTAGATAATGACATTATCAAATTTCAGTTTAAAGTGCAATTATGACATATTTAGCATTTGCCTACCCTTGAAGAAGTCATGTTCCTACAGTTTTACTAGCAGACTGAAAGTCTCACCTACACATAGATTATTGATATGCTGTAGCATATCAATGCAATCTATATGCTATTTTAGCATATAGATACACTCTAACTTTGGGCTTTTTATCCTATTGCTGACATAGCTCTTCTGATAACCTCTTGGCATTCTTATGATAAAACCAGTTTACAATTTAGCAACTACAAAATAATTTCAAGATTAGGCTGGTATTATTCCTTTGTCTACATTAACAATTATGCTAATTGCACTGACACTTGTCTTTTAGAATCCTAACTTATTTGTCTCTCTTCTACTACAGCTCTCTCCCCTACTGAAATAACTTCAGAATATATTGATTCTTCATGAGACTATAAACTTTCACTTGAACTAAAAGCAGCCTGATTTCTAACATAGAAAAATAAACACTTCTAACTACTACTTTTTCATAGAAAGGCCACCATAGAAGTGCCTACCAAAGGTTCAATAAAGGTACAATGAAAAAAGTAGTCAGAGTTCTGTAGAGGGCTGTTGCAACTATTCATGTATTTAAACCCATCTACCATTTTAATAAGAATCACTGCCTTCTATAAAAGGCATGCTGGATTCTCGTCTATTATTCCTTTGAGGTTTTCAGTTGCACAGACTCAGTGATCCAGAGTATATTGGTAAAATTTGTATCTCAATCTGATATCAAAAGCCACATGGCATGCTTTCTGCTACAAACTCCTTCAATAAATATTAAACAAAGTAAATTTTAATAACACATGCAAAAAAAAAAATTAATTATGAATTCGAGCTCAATAGAAATTCTGATCAACACTACATGGGCAGATATGAGAATTCTATCCTGTAATTATTTGTTGGTAAGAACTTATCCTCAGGGCAAAAGAGTCACATGGAGTTTAATGGAGATTAACTACTCATTTTAAGGTATTACCACTATGTATATTTTGTTTTGGCATGGATAAGTGCTAACACAGGTACTGAATTCATAAAAATATCATAAAAACATTGAGAACGGAGCATCCCACACAGGAAAGATTAAGATTACAGTCTCCAGGTATCAACCTTAGGAAGTTTTCATGCAGTTACTGAAGAGCATAAAAAATTGAGTTGACAGGCCTCAGCAAGTAAATGACACTGTTTCATATCAATACAAGAGAAAGCTTTTAATGTCACATACCGATTTCTTTTTAATGTCCTCCAGATCCTTGAGTTCATTCTCAATCTTTGTGATTAATTCCCTGAGTTCATCAAGATTAGTGCAAATAAGCTAAAAAACAAATGAACACAAACACTTGGTGATGTGGGACTTGCAAAATGTACATTGAAATTAAATAAAATTTAAAAGCACATTATTACTTAGTGCCACCATTTGATTTGTATTTTCTTATAGTATTTTTAAACATTAAAAAAAAACCCAAACAAAAATCAGAACTTGTTGAGAAAAGCAAAATCTCAGTAGAAAATTCTCTTATTCTTCAGACATAAACCATATTTCTACATATTTACCCTGCAAGCTTCCATTTCAAAATGTAGGTATTTTCTTAAAACTTCTGTGAATGACAACTACCAAATTTCTCTCAAGTACAGTGATGACTTAGAACAGTTTTGACTACCAAAAAATTCCCTGGCAAAATAAGTATACTAGCTTTGTAGTATGCTGTGTTTATAACATATTACACTTGGTACAACTTTTCCTGACCATAACTTTATATGCTTACACAAAGTATTCCATCCCTGGATATGTTCAAGAGGCATCTGGATCTGGTGATGTGGTTTAGAGGTTTCGGTGGACAGGGGTAGTGCTGGGTGGGCAGTCAGACTGGATGGTCTTGAAAGTCTCTTCCTACCTTGATGATTCTAAGGCAACCTAGTCATCTACCAAATCTACCTACTTTAAGTATTCTTTAAAAAAGTATTATATTATTCTAATTCTTGTCTTTAGAAATCAGCTTATTATATTTTTTTCTTTCAGAAAATGGATGCTATTTTCTTGAAAAAATTGTCAAACAAAGGTGATCTGTATATTTTGTCTTACCATCACCTAGGGCAAGTTAAGACTAAAAAAACTAGAAACTATTAAGATGTTAGGTTCTGTTGAATTATGTTATAATAAGACTTGCTTCTTCTGAACACCCTTAGGTGGAAACGTTTTCCTTACAAAACACACCCTCACAAAAATGTTTTTATCAAACAACTGCTAAGTATTTTTCCCAAATCAGTAGTTTATAACAACATATTTTTACTTCAAATTCAAGTGCAGTTTTAGATTTTCAGCAAATTCATGTTAGAAGCAGCACTTTTGCTAGTCACTACTAAAAAACTGAATTAACACTTTCAGCAAAGTAAATTTCAGAAACCTCAAGTGCACATGTGCCCTTATTTTCATAACATTGTGTACACTTGAAGCATTGAGGAAATTGAGTGACTTAAATCAAAGTTTACCATTTTTACATTTATCACGTTTAGAATAACAAATTAATAAGGAAATTGGCAGTGTCTTGCCACAGACCGTGCATACAAAATTTACTTGTGAAAGGTATCTCTCTTGAGCCAGAAAACAGAATGACTATGGGTAAGTCTATGGATAATTAGGTTCAAAATGCATGTCCTGCACCCGAAGGAGTCCCAGTTACCTAAATTATAAACTGAAGCCAAATACTGGCTGTGTCTGGCCTGTGAAGAAATCCATGACACTATATTGTTAAGCAAAAACGTACATCACAAAGTCCTTGACAAAAGTCAATGAAGGCAAGGATAAAGGTTTTCCCTCCACAACTATAATCAATTTTCTGACTATACACCTGACAATTCAGTTTACTAAAGTCTATTGTTGCTTTTTACTTTCTCCTACAAGACCAATCCAAACTACATCGATGTGAAAAACGCCAATAAATAAAAAATGCCAATAAATAAAGTTTAATTGCCTTGGGGCTGGGGGTGACGGGCAAGAGTAATCAAATCTCTAAGTGACAATTTTCATTAGATGAGAAGTACATTTGAGGATCTTAACTGTGTGTCAATTACCTACTGATAAAATAAGGAAGGTAACAGCAGCTGAGCTTGGAGGATTTATAGTCAAAATGAGTTTAGCGTTTTAAATACTCCAATACGGAACTGAAAAGCACTATAAAAAGGTTCAAGAAAAAATTTCAATTTTTTCATTCCAGTATGATTTGAGATGAGGAAATAAAGATGCACACTGACTGGGAAAAAGGTAATTCTGAAACTTCTCTCACATGGTTAGCATTTCCTATCTTAGAGAATGAAGCTAGTGTTTTGAAGGAAGGTTGAAAAGAACAATGATGAAAATAACAAAGTGTATGCTACTTTATACATTTTGATATGGATTCTAGATGCTATTTCTCCCAATGAGATTCTTATTTCAGTGTTCTTTGCTTATGGCTGGTAATTGGTGGAACCTAGCAGTACAATTTTCTGCAAAGAACATTTCCTTCTAATATGTTTTGTATGTTTTAATGGATAAGTTACATAAAGGCAAAAAAAAAAGATATTAATAATTTTGTCACATTTTGATAGCTTACTGGTAGTTTCACATATGGCTCTTGAAGAACATACCTTCTAATTACTTATCATGAAGAAAATAAGTGAAAGTGAAGTGAAAAAGTGGTTGCATTTTGAATTATCAGAGAGAATGAAAGACTAGTTCCTATTCTCTAGAACACTACATGGTGGCTTAAAGATTCAGCCTGTAAATGTTTATATTAATCTCATTAGTTGTGGACATGTTAACTGCAACAAAAAAAACATCGCATACGGCACAGTACTTGCTACATAGAGACTCTTTTTCATAGGCAATAAGCATCCTGTTTTTCAATTCTATACCAACTATACTCCAATTGAAGTGGAAGATTCAGATATTCAGTAAAATTTCAAATTCAGCGTTCAACTTTCATGTTATGATGCAACCTCAGATCTCAGTAATCTCTCAAAGACTCTCATTGACTCCTAGGACTTCAAGGAAGAAAGACAAAAAAAATCTGCTCTGAACTTCCTAAGGGAAGACAGGGGGCTCAAGCTCCATTCCAACTTGGGACTCTCCTGTAATCAACTTATAAATGAACTCTTTAACATCATAGAACCCAGTGTATTCCCCAGATCATTGATGCTCCTTCCTTGCCCCCTTAACTTCAGACAAACTTTTTGCAGAATTTTAGTTCACTTCAACAGGGTCTCACGCTTTATTTCAAGTTATTTGTGTAATGACTGTTAATTATAATTGGTTTTCCTACGAAGCTGCCCTTTTATCACTGACATCTATATGTGGAAAATGTCCAGATAGCCCTCTTGGGATCTGCATTTAATATAGACCATAGATGATGAAACTGAAATTGTTAAAGACACACTGAAACAGAGCATGCATGTTCCTTTTCTCCTTACTTATCATACATGTAGGTCTATACAGCTATGAGTGAATGTACATGAGGTGAAAAGAGAAAAGACTAAGTGAAACACTGGTTACCAAACCTAAATGTACTCTGTAACTGGGAAAAAACTGCAAAACACTTTAGTGTCTCTTCTGTTCGGCACTATAACTACCATTAATTTCTTTAAAATGTTAATGAGCAACAGTAATAAGAAGCTCAGAATAATAAGCAAGAGACAACTCAATAACAATCTATGAAGCTGTAAACCCACTTCTCCAATAATTCTCAAAATATTAAAACCAAGACTGGGTTTTTGTGCATTTTTATTTGATAAAAAGAATTTAATTTGCATCTCCTTTTGATTTGAGTTTGTTTTGTTGTTTGCAGGGCTTTGGGGATTTTTTTCAAGCAGTCTTGAGCTATATATTATAAAAATGGTATTCTAAATGCTAGATTAAGTAGCACTATTACCTTCTGAATTTTCACTAATAATTGATTTTGATATGTGTCACTGCACATAATCAAACACTTATTAGTACTCTTTTACTCAGCTTTAAAGCCAAGTCACGATTTTCAGAAGATCTATACTTAAGTACAGAACCTAATCTTATAAACTGAAGTGTCTTCTGATTGGGTTTGTGGGTTTTTTACATTTGTAGGCTACAGGCACGTGAAACATATACTTCTTAATTTATTAACTTTCACTCCAAAAGAACTGATATATAGACACGAATAGCAAAATCCTTGTGATTATGCCCTACCATCACATCTCACAGGGCCTGTAAGCTCTAAGCTGTTTTACCAAATATTTAAAAAATATACTTGTGCCTTCAACTACTTACATAATTTCATAAAATTTGGCCATTTGTGTATGTGAGGAAAAATATATTGAAGCATAAATACAAGACTGCCAAAAGTCTTAGTATTATTCCAAACATAAAAGGTTTAATACTTGCAAATTTTTCTAACAGTCATACCTGTTGAATGAGCCAGGTTATGTTGTTAAAAAGCTCCCTAATAAGATTAAACTGCTCAACACTTTGAGCCTCGCCTAAAACAGATATGAGTCCTAGCTTTGATCAAAAGAGTCAGAAGTCTTTTGCCACATTTTAATATAAGGTTTTACAGAAGATAAGTATACATTTAGATAGATATACATATGTTTTATCCACTAAAGCTAAAAGGTTGGACTAAGTTTTAGATAGACTACTTAAATGCAGTTGTTTAATCATGCAAGAAATTATTTCTGAACTAACTGTATATATCCATGGCATGCAGACAAAGTGCTTGGGAAAAAAATTAGACACCTACCTGTTTTCTGGAGCTATTAGAAAACATTTTAGTCAACACCATTACAATATAGATAAAGAAAGTGTACACTTAAATATCAGTTATCTCTCAACATTGACTGTTACTACCCAATTTTAACACGAGAAATTCTACTAGCTCCATCAGAAACACACGATCATGATGAAACCAACTGTTTCAGGATGAGGGTATTACAAAATAGCCATGATTCAATGTCTGCTGGCCAAACTTGCCCAGATTGCTTTCTGAAGGAAAAAAAGAAAAAGATAGCCAAAGGAGAACTTCAATCCAAGCAGCCTTGCATACATAAAGAGCACTTTGAATTGAAGTACTGTAACACTTCTACTACAGTACCATAAAATGATATTAGCATAATTAATACTCTTTTTACTTTCTATCGCCTAAGAGGTCCTAGAGGCCTAGAAATCAATCACATGCTGATAAGGAATAACAGTTGCAAGCAGGGTAAGCACAGTTGCCTATAAAGTTTTTGCAAGTCCTACCCTTAACCAAGCCAGATTTCAATTCAAGAATCACATTGTCACACCTCATACAAAACCAAGTAATTTTAATCCAAACAGTTATATCTATCATAAAAATGTCTTAGTCCTAGTTTTTACAGGCTTTTTACTGTAACAGATATATCTGGGATCATAAACAATACTAAAAATAGTGTTTCAGCTGCACTTCATAAAAATGGTAAAATATTTTCTACCACAAGAAGGTGAAATGTACTTCCAAAAATATCAGTTTAAGCCTTAAAAAGTAGAAGAAGCTTCAGTGAGTATTTGCAAGGTCTCTATCAGAAACTAAAGGACTTATTTCATAGATATTCAGATTTCAAATGCTCAAAACAAAAAATAAAATAATTTACCTGAAATTCTGGTATGGTAGACTTTCTGATACCTTTCCTCTTCTTTGTGATTGCTTTTTTAGATAACGATTTTTTTCCTTGTAAGATTAAAAGAGAAAAGCTTCATAATGCTGTTCATTGTACTTTATTAATAAAACTAAATTACATACAGGCTTGTAAGTTAAACTGCAACTAACAGATGGTTTTCAGTCATGTAAACTTGATGAATCAGAACTAGACTCAGCAGAAGCAAGCATTGAGCAAGTATCTGTGTACTGCAATCTTTTGGGTGGAGGGGGAGGAAAAAAAAGAAGAAAAAAGCCTACTACATTTTCAATAATACAGCACCAAAAAATCTAAGTCATAAAAGTAACATTGACACCACTTTTCTGAAAGAAGTGAAGTCAAAAACTTAAGACACAAACATAAGAAATATAGCATCTTACCTGCAAGATTTGTTTCTTTAACACTCTAAAGAATTACACATTAGGATCTGGGATATCTGTATCTAATAGTAAAAAGATACCCAGAAAACACAAGTAGGACCTAGAAATCCCTGATTGAACATATTGAATTTACCCAAGGAAATTAGACTGCTTTGTTTTTTCTGCCTGTGGCGATACCTAACATTTTTAGAAGGCAAACAACTTTCTATAATGCACTTCACATACAGCTGTGCTATATATAAATGGATGTAACAAAAAATCTCTGTGAAGGCAAGGAAGTGCTTTACTGCCTACAGTAAAAGAGTTCACAAATCATACACAGTTCTCAAATCAAGTAGTTATGTCACTAAGCAAGACAGTGAAGTTTCTTATATGGTTATTTCTACATTCATATGGTAAATTCAAATAAGATCACCTTTAACTTGTTCACTCAGGCCAAAACCATCATTCTATCATTATCACTTGTTCACATTCAGGAGTACCAAACAGTAATTTAAAAGCTAATCAAAAAGAGAAGAAAATAGTAATTTAATGTGGAATTTGTTGTCAACTAGCATGACTGCAGGCACTTGGAAACCATACAAGCACAGGCAGATTCAATATTTAAATTAATGAAAATATTGCACTGAATCGTCTTCCTAACAGATGCTATAAGTGTGTGCAAATGTGTATGTACATACAAATATTCATAGATGCCTATGCATCTATAGTTCCAGTTTATTACACTGTGAGTTTCCTGTACATCTTACCTGACTCTGAAATAAATACACTTATGGGACAAGGCACAGGGCTTGAAGAATCTAGATCTGAAATTCCACATAAAATCAAACTATATTAAAATGAGTAAATCAACCTAGAAACTACCCATATCAAATATATTTTAAAATTTAAAGAGCCCTCAACTACCAAAAATAAATACTTACATATTTCACATTAGAGAACAAGTGATAAAACAGAGAAGCTTATTTACTAGAACAATAACCCAAACACTCTGACAATGGGCAAAACTGTCCACATTTTTCTTATATGCTTTATGAATACAGCTGCATTCTACTACTGAAAACAATGCTGTTCATTGAAAGAACTAAAGTAGATGCTTAGAAGCTTTCTTGACAAAATGACTCAAAAAGAAGTCTGGTCATATGGTGGCTCCTTGCTATAGCCCTTTTGTTATGTTATCTGGAAAGAAAATGAAAAGACAAAAAAAAAAGGCAGCTAGATTGTCTTGCTTCTTTATGAAAAGGAAAATTTTAATATGCTTAAAATAGAACTTTCATTTAATTTGAATACTCGCAACATATTTTACAACAAGTATTACTTGACTATTTTCCGCATCCAGTTGCATATGACATATGATGTAATGAAATTCAAGAAGTAATAGTTAAACAGAAATATTCTCTCTTTTCCCTAACATATTCTTATGAAACGGAGGAAAAGTTTTAGAAAGAGTTATCAATTATTAGAAACCCAAATTAAATAAACATTTCTTTCTTCACATCAGGATCTGAAAAGCATGAAGTAGGAAAGATTCAGAGTTACAGACAGACCAAGAATTAAAAGAAACCATCTAGAAGCATAAGAAAATGAGCTTTATTCATTAAATTATAAATAGAGTCTGACATATCATAAAGCATAGCTGTTGGAATATATGTACCAAAAGACCTACAGAATCGCTGGTAACTGCTGTGAGCTAAGCATGTATCTGTATAGAGCAACATCACAGTATTCTTCCATTTTTTGACACCAGATGTCCTATGGTGTAGGTGTTTTTTCATATCATGTATTAAAAATGTAAAAAAAAACCTTACACATACTTATACTATGGGAGGGAATTAATATATACAGCAAACTACTTACAGCAAATTCATCTTCTACCTCGGTAACACCCTTTTAAAATACAAAACTGATATTAGAAAGAAGTTGTAGTGGTAGTACTGATAATTCTCCCTTTTAGAAAAGCTTGTATCTGGTTTTCCAAAAATTATTTCTCAGCTTTAAACAATGGTAACAGAAACCAAATGTTTCCCAATTGGCAGTTATCTGTAATTCATATATATTACATAGGCGAAATAATTTTTAGTAAGTACATAAAAATCCAGTTTTGTGACCCGGAGGTGTTATATTCTGTGGCTATCCCCCTCAGCACCCAGACTTGCAACTTGTAATAAACTTACGTATCTTTTCTATGTAATTGGTTATAAACACCCAGCTGCTAATGCTGTCTTGGGACAACAAAATCACTGGTGAGAGG
This sequence comes from Ammospiza nelsoni, assembly GCF_027579445.1. Classification (NCBI taxonomy): domain Eukaryota; kingdom Metazoa; phylum Chordata; class Aves; order Passeriformes; family Passerellidae; genus Ammospiza; species Ammospiza nelsoni. Next base: position 41,929,371 of record NC_080669.1, on the reverse strand, counting down.
GAACTTCTCAAATCACTCACTGAGGTCTGCTAGAGATCTTTTGTCCATAATACTGGATGAAGAAATTATCTCAAAGACTTATATTAATTCCTGAGCAGATGAAGTAATATTTCTGACAGTAGTTAGATCACAGTGCATTTTGAAACACGATGCACTGTATCTTTCCGAGCATACTCAACATACAAATAAACTTAATTACTGACTAAAAGCAATCCATAAGAAAAACCTTAGAACCTTAGCATAACCTTACTAAACCTTAGTTAAATATTTATAAATTAAGAATCTCATACACATAATCTGCTTAGTTCACCTACTCAATTCAACACAGCCTACCTCCTGTCCACATTTAAAGATATTCCAGTGTAACTTTACATTCACTAACAATTTACTGTGCCACAATCATTAATTATCACAATCATTATCACAGGAAGCCTACTTTCTGTCCACATTTAAAGATATTCCAGCGTAACTTTACATTCACAGTCATTTACTGTGCCACAATCATTAATTGTCTCCACACAGCCTTTTCCAAAAGGTTCCGTATCAGTTTGGTTTCAGTTCAGAGTGGAAGAGACTATGAGGCATCTCACCCCCAAGAGGAGTTCATAGGAAACCAACATTTTATTAACCAAGAACCCCTTAGCTAGGTCTGTGAAAATTCTTAGACATTAAACTTAAGTTCAGTAGGTCCAGGAGAAATCTGACTGCCACACGTTTTTCTTTCAGGCCTAAACAAATTCTACAGACACTGTCAGCAAATAGCAATTAACAAAGTAACATAACTAGGATCTGAACTCTAATTAAGACCATCCAAAAACCACACTAGGGAGATTAAATGCAACTAAAACATAAGCCATCTCAAGTTGGTCTTGCCATCTAAAGGTGAAGAAGGGGAAACAAAGAGATAATTCAGATCTGTTCTAGTAATGTTTTTGGCATAAAAATTAGACTAATAAAAGATGAAGCCCCACAAACGTTCTTGATGCTTGTAAATTACTTCAGCAAGAACAATATCATCTATAACTTTTTCGGCATTGGGATCAATGTGATTTGAAAACAGAAACATTTTTACAGATCTAGTAAAACTTTTTATTATGAACTATGGTATATGAGTTCTTATGGCTTCTCCTTGAAGAACAAAAGAAATGTCAATCCATGCTTCGAATTATAACGTGACAACACAGTGGAATTTTGAATAAAAACTTATCTTAAACATTTTTTTTATAAGACTGCAACTTTTTTCTTGGATATGGAGGAGGGTCTTGTTATTCCAGATGAAGGAACAGATGTTCTTAATATCAAACACTAACTCCGTAGTATTTGTCATGGTAGAATACAGTTAAGTTAGCCCTGTCCAATTGCAAGAATTTTTGGTTTTTTCACTAAATTCTAGCAGTAACTTTAGTGTTCTCAAATTAAACAACAGGCCCTGTTACCTCTCCATTAGCAAATCTGTAAGACACTTTATGTCTTTCAGAGATTTGGCAACTACTGTATGCATTCTGTTTCCTTTTAATCTTCTATTCTTCTATCTTGCTCCCAACAGGTCTTCTTTACAAAATATAACATGATACACTCTGGAAAATGAAGCTCTATTATTATAGAGTTTTGAAGCTTCCATATTGACACAGCATACACTTTTATATAGTCAAATGAGCTAAGTCAGTCTGAACAAGTGCATTAATATTGCTGATTTACAGAACAACGTCCGAAACCCTATAAAACCTGAGTGGTACATACTTATGAAGACATGGCACTGAAGCTTAATGCATGGAGTACATTGTTACTTGCTGGAATATCTCACTTAATGTCTTCAACATGATCAACAGGCTGTTCCTTTGTCTACAGGTTAGACAACATGACAAAGTTTTTACAACACTAAAAAGTCTCCAGAAGACTTCTGAATATTAAACTCCCAAGGACAGTAAACCAGGCACTACAACACTGCTGACAGGCTGCTAAATTAATTTTTTTGAATTCATCCAAGCAATGCTTGACTTCATACACAAAATGTGATGGTACTCTAAAGAAATAAAATATATGTAGTAAAATGGACTTCAAGCAGGTAGACAGCCATGAATTTTCCAGAGCATGAGTATATGGTACAGAATTTATATCCAAAGTTCTTCTAAAATAATATGCTGTATTGGTGTTTTCTAGATCAACTGGAATAAAAAGAGATTCAATTTACATTTACTGCAACCTCTGCATCAGGCACATGACAGTTATTTCAAGCAGCCTCTGGTCCCTTCTACTTTCTCAACCCTAAAGTTGTTCTGAATTTCATCCAATCCCTGTTTCAAACATGCAATTGTAGGATTCTCATGCTCTTGCACAGTGCCTTGCACTGAAACTTATCTAACTCAGTAAGAAAATAACATTTAAAAATTCATGCATAGCATGCACTTGTTTACAGAACTGCTCTGTCTTTCCATAACATTCAGTACTACTCTGTCAATAATTGTGACACAGAACACTGCCACAATAATAACCATCACCTTGTTTCAAAAACATAGATTCAGTGCAGTGGTCACACCTTTTCATAACTTGTAAGAAAACTCTGTCACTATGGTAAAGGTCATAACATAGCTGTATTCTCCAGTAAGTTCTGCTCACAATATTTCTGTGAAGTTTTCAGATGGAAAAACTGCATGACCAGTCAATATTCACTATGGGTACCACTGCTACAGCAAATCAGGAATATGCAAATCATCTCAATAGAAACACAAACTGTGACTCAGTTACATTTAGCTGCCTAAGAGAACCAACAGCAGGAAAAAATAGTTTTGTTGAAAAGTACTCACTTTTACATTCCTGATGTTCTCTTCTACTTACTTTTAAAGAAGGTTTTAAGGAGTTATTATGACCAAGATCAGATTTAAGTCACGTGTCTTTGGGGACTCAGAACAAGCTTTACTAAATCACTTTTTCTGCTCTATATTGTAAGGGAACCTTTAAACAGAAGATTTAATTTCAGACAGTCTTTAAGAAATACTACTTAGCCCTTAACATTAGGAAACATTATAAAACAACAAGTTATTGTAACGAATTGGATCCAATCCTATCCATTTCAGCCTAGCAGCATAGGACTAATGGAGATTTAACAACCATAGGAAGAAAAGCACTTTATTGCAATGCTGTAAAGTTACGGCAAAATTTTCTCCAGCAAGGTCAAATGAAGAAGTAGTCAGAATAAGATGGGAAACGCATCAACATATCAGGCGATAAAGGATAACACTTCTCCAAACTAGAGTCCTTGTTTGCCATTTGGGTTGTTATTCAGTTTGCTTGGTTTTAAGAAGACTGAAAAAAGTGACACATTTGGAGAGCTAAGTTACAAAGGCAAATGTAAAATACATTACTTTCCCTGAATACTACATATATTAACTTAAACTGCAACTCTTGAAACTTCTGTTTAGATGTGGGCAGTGAAATATTTTAAAAGGAGGAATTTGTGATTTAAATAGTAAGACAGTTCTTTAGCTGTTATGTGCAAATATTTAGGATCTAAATATTACTTAGCTTTAAATTTTGACTTCTATCTACATGCACTGCCATCAGACCTTGGCTAGTTTCTTAATCTTTAGAACATATTTTGTGGTCACTCAGATTCTTGGTTTTGGTTTTCTGCTTTTCAGATGAAATCCAATATTTATCTGTCAGTCTACACTGTTATGAAAAGCACCCTGTCATTTCAAAAAATACAATGTTGGAAAGATTCTGCTAAAATCTAGCACAGATAGCTTAGCTCAGGACTCAAAAGGATTAAGCTTTTACATTGCTTCACGTGATATCAAAAATACTACAGCTACCCAAACAATTTGAACTTAAGGTTTTTGTACCTTTACAGTTTGCAAATACCTTTGAAACCTTCCAGTGAGTTAACTGTAATCTGGACTGTGTATCACTTACCTGAAACACTTAACCAGATGCTGCCCAATTCTGTAATAAAAATGTCATCAGCATAAATTCTGATGCTGATGCATCCTGATTGGATGGACCCAGGCCCACAGCCAAAGCAGTACCGTCTGGTGCACAGTTTCACTATGAATGACTTTAGATTCATCATCTCATGTAAATACTCTGTGATTCTTCATAATTTGGATAAGATAATATAAACCAGAAAATGGAGGAACATTTCCACAATTGCTATAAGATACCATAAAATGCCTTCAAGTGACACTCTCTGACGCTAACCAGTCAGCTACATTTATTGTCCTGAATATTTTTTGCAACAAATTAACTCTTGCAATTAATTTTGTTCTCTAAAGATACCTTCTGCAAATGAATCACAGTTTGATCAAACGATGTGTTATATGCTTGTGTTATCAGGCAGGTAACTTTGACTCTAAAGTTAGTATCCGAACTGTCTAATGCAATAAGGCTCTCCCTTTTCACAAAATAAAGACTTATCAACTAAAAAACAACTTAAAAAAACATCTGTATCCTCCTAATTTTTACTGTAAGCAAAAATGCCAACTTACCAGACTTGTGCTTCTTATGTTTTGCTTTCTTTTTAATTAAAAACAACTTGTTCTGGATCTCAGACTTAAAAGATTTGAATGGATGAAGATGAATCTCACGCTTTCTTTGCAAGTCATCAAGTTTTCTCTGCAGATTTTCATTTAGAATATCCTTCAACTTCTTTTTTTTCTTTTTCTTCTTTTTTGCTAGCATCTTATTTAGTTTCTTCTTATTTTGCAGTAAGGTCTCTAGCACCGTTTCTTCAGCAGATTCATGGTAATTTCTGCCTTGGTTTTCATTATAAGTGCCATTGACATGCATTTGGCAAGCTTTCAGTGTGTTCCCCTTGAATGGACTCAGCTCAGGTCTTACTCTGGACATTTCAGGGCAACCTTGTCCATTCTCCACATCTGTTATTTCTTTTGAGCTAGGGTGACCACTCATATCCACAATCTCTCCTGAAGTAATCAAATTCCTGAAGTTCTCTTTATAACAACCAGTTTTTTTGATGTCACACACTCTTGAGGCTTTTACTTCACAGTCAACCTTCATTTCATCTGTGGTGACTCTAAAGCCACTTAAACATGCTTTTTTTTCCGGACAGATAACAATGTCCATACTTTTCTCTCCTTCTGTCTTGGAATGCCACAGCAGCTCTCTCCCAGCAGAACTGACCTCCCCATTGCTTTTGTTTACGTATTCATGTTTTACTCTTTCCAATTTAATACGTGGCACTTTTTTAACTTTGATGGGAAGAGATGGGAATTCAGGAGCCTGAAAAGGTTTTTGTTTGTAAATTCGAACATCTGCACCACAGAACTGTGGAAAGTGAACATATGCATTTTCCAAGCAGTCATAACCAAGAATTACTTCTCTGCATTCATGGATAGGCTGACCTAGCACCGCATCCTGAACATCCTTTTGTGTTTCATATACAAAGTCACAAAGACCTTTTAGCAGCCATACTTTTTGATAAAACGGTAGCTCATGAAATGGTTTTTCGTCCAAGGGATTAACTTCTCCGAGAACTTTGAAAAACTGGGGACACAATCCAAGTTTTTCTGCAGCAGCATTAGGATTGTCAGTCTGCCCCACAACAGTATACCAGTGTTGCACTTTCTTTCTGAGTGCTGCCTCCCAAGTCCTATAGGAAAATGTAGGCCTGCGATGCAATGTAGGTCTGCGATGAGGAGGACTTAACAAAGAAGTCATTATTTTAGATAAAAAAACATTACACTGAGGCATCAGAAGACAACGTTCCAATTCATAGAATACTATTTCAGGTAAATTTAAAATCTGTTGGGCCAAGCAAAGAAAATGACCAATAGCTGGAATCTCCCACATTGTCTCCATCCTTGTAGGTGCTGCTTGAGCTAAAAGTGATTTTTCCCATTCTTCTATTTCTTTCTGACTCGCTTCTTCTGCTTCTTTTCTTTCTTGATCTCTCTGCCTATTAAAAGAAATTTCATGAAAATTCAGATGGTAAGTGAAAAAAAAAGAAATGAGAGAGGAAATAACCAGAACTACAGTATGTCAAACATACTTATCTCTAAGTTAAAAAGAGCACAGTAATACAGAAGTTTTACTTCAGTTTGTCTTACTTTGCAGTGCAGAATGCATCAACCAAAATGGGAAATTACTGTCACTTTTTTCTATTACCACTAGTTTTAAACGAAGTCCCAACATAACTCCCTACTCTTCTTATAATTTCCTCTGTTATTTAAGACAGCCAACACATATGACCAGCAAATTCCTTCTTACTTGCAACAGGTTTCTTGGTGGGGAGAGGAGACAATGACTAGATTTTATTTTGTTTTCCCAATTACCATGTCTAACCTACTTAGGTGTTGATTCACAGGTAAAAGGTCAGACACTGGAACTCGTAATGACAAGACACAGACAACTGTTTTAGTTAACAATAACTTGTTTTTACAAACTTACTTCTAAAATCAAAATAGGAAGTTACATACAGATTAACAATATTATACCTTATTCTAAAATAGGCCAAGATACTCCATATTTTTCATTGGATCCAGTTAATTCCATGCTAACACCCTCACAAAAAGCAAAATTGACTATATAAGCAAACTTCATTTCACAATTTCCTTAATTAAATTACTAACTTGCAGCTGGAATTCAGTTATTCAAATGTTTTAATGAACATGTCTGAAACCTATCTGAGGATCATGTTTTCAGAGATGAAAGACACAGAACTGCCTAAATAATTTAATTTTTATCTTATTTTTATTTCTATACAATATACATGAAGATATTTATTCATATGTTTGAGTATTTTAAATTTAATTTTATTTTTATTTAATTCTCATCATAAAATGCCTGTGTCTTATGAAAGTATCTAAACATCTAAAGCAAAGAATTACGTATAAACTTGGACTTCAACAGACAATTTCTTTATATATGGGCCTAAGTTTTATAGAAAGGCGCTTGCATTTACAGTCCTACTTTTCTGGGACTGAAAGTATGCAACTCTTAGACATTCTAAACTAAGATGCATTATGGCTACAAGCATAAATCACAGCTACAAGCACTTTGAGTTGCCCACTAGGTAGCCAGAAACGGAGTCCTTTTTTTATGTTCCTGATAACTCATTTTAAAGTTGGGTGAAGAGCAGATGCTGCCTGTCCAAATACAACTCATTCACCAGCACTGTGGTCTCCAACTAAAACACCCAAGGCTGCAGTCTTCCATACTGTTTAGAAAGTACCTCTTCTGTGCCAACCTCAGTGTATTAGATTTCTAAAGAAAACAAAAAAGTACCAGAATAACCATTTTCTCTTCTTAATAACATTAATACGTACTTTAGCAATAAGCCAAAAGTTTAGAAACTTGCAATACATTTTCAAATAAAAATAGCGTTGAAAGTATGTGCATTTATATGTGCATCACTTTGAAAATTTGTACACACTGTAAAATGTGATCTTCACTGGAAACGTGCAACTAACTCTACAGGCCTTCCAATTGCCAAGCCCTTTTCATGAAAGTGCTCAGTAAAGTTAATTCCAGAACATTTTTGGTGAGTTGAGAAACAATTGGTACAGAAAAGTCCAAATTACTTTAAAAACATGGTGCGATTAAGAAACAAAACTGAGAGAAGAAATTTGAAGCAAAATTACTTGGAGAGGTCAATAGACTCAAAGAAATATCAAACCAGCTATCTACTGACAGATTTTTTTTTTGCTTAATAAGTGGTACAGTGCAAAATTTTAGGGTGTAAAGAGACAAGTCAGATATGCGTTTTTTCTGTTATTGTGGAACATTCTGTAGAAACAACCATCTTCTGTCCAGGATCTGGGACTTTTGAGTATATCCAGAAACACGGACTTAATAGTTAATTACTACAGTTTTGCAGCAATGTACTTAAAACAGGTGTATGAAAGCGTCATTTTTATCTTGTTTGGTAAACTGTTCTACAGACTCTAGCAATGAATTAAAAATCCAATCAAAATATCCTTTTTCAAAACATTGTTATCAAGTTCTAGAACACAGAGTTGAGCAAAAATCAAGAGAATTTTACCAAACAAACAATAACCCTAGTGATCTTTGATTTTTTTTTTGTGGCAAAGTGTGGTTAGAAGATTAGTGAATTAGAAGAAAGTTCTACAGAGAAAAGTACTGTCTAACATTCAAGTCAGCCATATAGCCTCAAATCTGCTGAAAATGAAGACGACCTGCAAAATTAAAAGTGAGCTGGTCACATATGGGAAAAAGTCTACAAAGCTGTAAACTTTGAAAAAAGCTAGAAATATTTTGCTTCCTGAAGCAAATACTGTCTTACCATTGTGAGCCACGTTTAGACCCAGTAACACAAATTACTGTTAAAGTAAACAAACTTCAAAGCTTCATTTTCCTCAAAGTAAAACACATTAACATTAAACACTGCCTGGAATTATTTAGCTCTTAAATTTAAGAAGACCACAAAATTTCAGAGTTATTTACATGAACAATCTAAATTATTACCTAACTGACAAGCTGAAATGCTACATCAGTGAGGTAACAGCAGAGGCACTGGCAGACATGATTTGCTTCTGGCTATCAGTGAGAGAAGCAGTGACAAAATCATGGAATTAGACTGTATTTAATCATTCTGGTAGCTTCTTAGCTAATTATTGCATGAAAAACTGTCCAAGGATACATATCATAAACCATAACGCACTAGCAGGAAATTACTATGGATGCTTTCAGTTAATATTAGAAGTTTTGCTACACTAAATTAAGAGTAGCTGTAATTTAATTCAAAACTTAAATGACCTCAGCAATTTTTCAAGGAAGTGGTACTAATTTTTTGCTTTGTGGATGCACTGTATTGAAGCCATGAACTTGAGACCACAAAAGCACCACATTTATTTACCTGAAAAAGCCATAAGGAGCTAGCCTCTTTAGAAAACTAGGAAGACAACTATTTAAAACTAAAACTAAATAATTTTTCTTATTACCTCTTTTCCTCTTTTGCTCTCAGTTGCTCTTCTTGTCTTAGAACCTGAACCATTGCAGACTCAAACACACCCGTTGACAAACCTACTAAATTGCGAGGCATAGAACGACGTCTTGTAGAAATGCTTGCTGTTGTTTTTTCATCCTCCTGCCCATAGCATCCTCTAGATGTTACAGCTAATGATGTTTTCTCTCTTAAATGCCTAGAAGAAAAAAGCAAGCCAATTCACAACTATGAACTTCTGTACCAGTGACACCTCAATGCCTAGCCTACCAACCATGGATCAAGCATGCTTACTCAGAAAAAAAGCAGTTATTTTTTCCATTTTGAAAATTCCTTTACAAAATTTTAAACCAAGCACATTAATATGACCTATGTTTTCACATCAGTTAAAAACTGTATATTTACCACAAGTTCCCAAATATTATTTGGAGATGGAATTCTCTATCTTAGTCCACAAGTATTTGGAAAGAAAAAACTTCCACAAGACCTAAGATAAGCAAGTATCCTTTTTAGTAGATACCTAAAAATAGGGGGCTGGGTGGTGGGGTCTATTAGGGGAAGGGTTTGGGGATCTATTAGTTGGTTCAGGCTAGGGAAGCATAGGTTAAACACCGGTTTCTTCCTATTTTAAACTCCAAAACCTGAAAGACAAAACACAACAAATTTGTCTGCAAAGTTACATTTTTTCTTACGTTGTTTCAAAAGACTCCATTAAAACTTGTATGAGTTTTTCACAACCTGTGAAAAGATTTGAGGGACAGAGGAGAAAAATCCAACCTCCATTTAACAGGAACCTCCATTCTAAGGTAATTTTCTGTGGCTTGTAGTATTCAGGTATTATACAACCACTATTGATTGATTCCCCTGAATCACTTGAAGGGGATCATTGACCTAAACACTACTCTGTAATAATATAAGAATGACTATTGCAAGAAGTAGCTCTTCAATTTCATTTTACAAATAAAAACTTCAAAAAAATTTTTCTAATTAAAAACTGTAAAAGAACTTTGAGACTTCTAGGTTCCGTAATCCTTCGTCCTTACAAGCGCTAGAAACTTTTATTAAGCTAATGCACACAGACATAATGAAAAAATCTTTACAAATCTCTGAAGAGTTAATACAAGACAAACTCACTATATACTGAGGCAGGATTATCTTCAGACAGTTCAATATTTCCTAATATTTATCTGAAAAAGACTGTCCATTAAATGGAAGAAAGACAAAAGCAATTTAATTTATTTTTTAGTAAATACCTATACTGCTATTTGACAACACAAAATCTTCCAAGTTGTATTTGGTTATTTATCTGCCAGCTGTAACTCTATTAAGCCAGGAATTTATTTTTTTTTAAATCGGGTTTTACTTTAGCAAACTAGGAACATTCATGCCCCACTACGTTCAGCTCCTTCCCTTCTACCACCAGACTGTCCCAAAACTGCCGTTACACAGAAACAGTTTCAAAAATACTGTTGCTACAGCAGCACTGCATACATTCACTCTGCTTTCAGGTGACTTCTGCACCACTTTCCTGAAGTGTCCTTCCTACACGAACAACGTTCTTACCACCTCGCAGTTCACAATTACGTCACTAGCAAACATAATGCTGATGGACACACAGAGCTTTACATATTTCCCAACACTGTTCCTTCTTTACCTTCATCCTTCACCAAAAACACCTCTTGGTTTTCACATCCAGAATACTATGCCATTCAGAAGACCGGTGGGCTTTCCACTGTAAGAGGCCACCATGGTTTTCTGATAATGACTAAACTATGACCAGTTCAAGAGAAAGCACGTACTTCAGTTGTGATTAAAATTGCGCTTTCTACCATATAGCTCGAGAGCTTTCTATGTTTCAGCTGCTTTGGCTGATAAGAAAGCAGTCCCTGCCCAGGACTTACATTTCAACTTACTGCAATTTCCATTTTGCCATTTAAGACTATACTATGGCAAGCATTGTCTCTCATTTTATGATTATGATTACCATTTCAAAGCAGGTAACTTCGGCTTAGTATTTCATTCCTACGTATTTTAAAGGTGGTAAAAATGTCACAGATTGGAAAAAGAACAATTTCAAATAGCTAAATATTCATACAGAGTTTAGGCAGTTTTGCGACAGAATAAAATAAAGAAAGAAGCATTTGACATCTTGTGTAAACAAGTGTCCCTCCATGCTCACAAAAGGCTTCTTTCAGAATGAAAATCTTAGTCAGGAAATGCTGCGCTCTATTTGGCATTTTGAGGTTTGGAATTCCAAAGCATTTTGAATTAAGATTTGAATAGTTCCCCGTAGGAAACGTTAATCTTCATCAAAGTACTGAAAGTTCCAGGGTTCTTTCTGTTGGGCGGTTTTGTTCGACGCTTGTTCTCCTTTAACGGAATTTAAAGAAACACACGCTCCTGTTCTACTTTATGTAAAGAACACGCTGCACGGCCCCTATAGTTTCCTACACCTACCGGGATAGCAGCGCCAACTTCTGTTCCAGCATCATCTCCAGCTTCTGGGCCTGTTTGGAGAGCCAGTGATCCACACCGTGCAGCCGATAGCAAGTCTCCAGCATGAGCCGGAAGTCACACACGAAATCTGCTATCCCTGTGTACTGCCCACTGGAAAATTTCTCTTCCATTTTCAATAGCCATATTCCAGCGGGCATGTGCTGCAAGGACTGGCTGCTCTTACGGCCCAAGAGGGAGCCAGAGCCTTCTTCCCCGAAAAATGCCTGATCCGCGAGGGGCTTCAGGAACGGCGCCGTCAGAGGCCGGTACTTCTCCAGCAGGAACTCGCGCAGGATGCGGTACCCCTGCTGCAGCTCGGGACTCAGGCTCTGCTGCCAGGCAGTGTTCCCTCCCTCATCATCTGCCTCCTTCTCAGGCTCCTCCATCCCACTCTGAGGGGCCGAGGGCGGATCCGCCGGGAGGTCTCCGTCGGACTCCATGTCTCCCGCCCCAGGCTCGTTCTCCGGCACCTGCCGGGGACAGCGGCGCTGCACCTCGCCCAGCCGCCGCATCCGCATCGGGCTCACCTGCGCACACAGACACCGCTCAGCGCCCCGCCGGCTGGATGGGCGGGACGCGGTCGCCGGGGGGGAGGTACCGACTGGGCTGGCGCGCGGCCCCGCCCGCCCGGGGACAGCGCCCTCGCCCTCAGGGCCCGCCCCCTTCTCCCCCCCCTTCTCCCCCCCCCGCCGCCGGCAGCACCGGCGCATCCCGCCCCCCGCGTGCGCCGTTCCCGCCGGGCCGGCCGGGACCTCCCTCCGCGCCGCGCGCGCGCTCCCGACGGGCAGGCGGCGCGTGCCGGCCCCGCGCGGCGTCCGTCGGGTAACGGGCGGCGCGCGCGGCAGGCGAGCAGAGGGGAGGGTGGGGGCGCGGGTGCCCCCCCCGACCGGGAAAGGACGCGGACCCTCTCACCCCAGCGCGCATGCGCGCGCCTAGCCGGCGGCGATGCGCCTGCAGTGTTGTCGGGCGCCGGGGTTGGATGTGACGTCATCAGAGGGCGCCCAGCTCGGAGCCGGTGGGGGCGACTTAGGGGCGGCCGCTCGTGTGCGCGGGGCCGGGCGGGGACTCGTGACGGGGGCGGAGCCTCGCAGAGAACCCCTCAGTGGAGGCGGGGGGGCGAGGGGGGTGGAGGCGGGGCGGGGGGGGAGGATGGGGCCTCCTCGCGGCGCTGGGGGCGGCGGCGGCTTCCCCGGCCCCTCAGGGCTCTGCTGCCGTGCTGCGGCGGCTGAGAGAAAACTGCCACCTAACGAGTCTGTCGTCTCCCGTCAGAGGTGTGCCACAAGTGTTCAGCCGCCGAAGCAAGGCAGCAGCTCACAAAAGCACTCAGTTCTACACTCGGTTGCTGCCCGACTGGTGCGTTGTGAGGGGAGGCTGCTTCTAACGACGCTGTCCTAGCCTCGGGTGCACTTGTGGTCCTCTCACGTGTGCCCTCACGTTTCCTCTAGTCCTCCTCACCCCTGCAAGAGATCCTGAGGGACCCCAGGGAGCTCCGCAGTTGTAATGGTCTGCACAGCGCTGCAAAGCACTTGGAGACACGCCTCTGTGCGTGGCTTTGGTTTTATGCTCTTCACTTTCCGAACTGTATGAAAAGCTGAGGGCACCCTGCTGAGGGGAATAGAGGGGAAGAGAATGAATGTAAGGGAGCAGGACTCTACTTCTCTGCTTCTACATCTACCTCTGTAAGGGCATTCTTGTTCTTCAGAGATCACTCCAGAGACAGACCTTGCTCGTAGTGGTGTTCCTTTCATGGGTATAAATGCCTCCACACTGCAGGAAGGTGGACCTGCTTGGAAGGATCATTGTGCATTAAGACTGTAGTGATCCATGCAATAGCTAACCCAAGTGTAGCCACATGCAGGATGGCCTTCAGGTCTGTGTTCTGCTGTGTGTATCACACGGCCGCAGAATAAAGTCAAGCAGTACTCTGTTAGAATAGCCATGGGCAGCTCCCACACTGTAGTGGCATCTCTATGACCTTGCCTCTATCTAAAACTGCAGCCAGAAATCCTTATGCAAACATTCTCTCTGACAGTAGAAAGGATTAATAAAGTTGGGATTTTTAAAGGAAATCCTCTTATAGCTTGAACGACCATCATGGGATAACCTTTCCACAGACAGAGTCTTCATGATGCACCCTCATTACAGATCCATTTGATGCTGCACTGCTTATGGTTTGTGGGATCTGAAATGCTGTAAGATAACCATTCTCACTTTCCTTATAATGTTAACGCTAAGAAATTGCGTTTGAAATGATACTTCACAGAGTCTGAATCCCTTTCTTGTACCGGGACCATAAGGACCATTATGTCCTGTTGCAAAACAGAGGGAATGCTGTGTTGTGGTTTCTTTAATAACTGATCTCAGGAATAGTGTTCGTCTTGTCTAAGTCCCAGTCCAAGCTGAAGGTGGAGAGTTATCATCCAAGGGACAAATGGTGGAGGGATTCCAGCAACATGTGTGGAGGTTAAATCAACTGTAGGAAAAACATAACTGAGGAAAGCAACCATTCAAGTAACAGTGGGAATTTCTAGTGTAAATTAAATAAAACTAGATGAGGCTGCAGCCCTTTTAGAAGTTTTGTGCTTGTTGGATATCTGGCTTGCAACCCTCACGTCCTGTTTCATTTATACTCTCTGCAACAATACCCAGTAGTTTAATAGATATTTTTGCTTCTTGTTATATATGTAGCCTTGCTTTAAGAATATAAGAACTTATAGTCATAATTCTGCATAAAATTCATAGGCTGAGTAGCCACAAAATGTCTTCAGAGATTTTGGTGTGATGACATCTCAGCTATATTCAGATCTCCTGTCAAAAATTGAAATTTATGGTGATGAAAGAAATAAAGATATTGAGTCAACACTATGAAATTAAATTTCAGTGAAGAATGGCCTGCATATGACAAAACAAGATAATATCCTTTATTGGGAGCTCTGACTTGTATCACCAAAGTATTTGAAAGAGGATATTTTTCCTAGGTATGCAATCAAAGTAGGCAAAAAAATAATTTTAAAAAAAGGATTAGAGTGGGAAACATCATTGGATCAATCTATAAGAACTTTTTTGTATTTCTTATGTAATAAGAAAAACGCATTTTATTCAAGTTCTATGATACATTATCTATGTACTTCCCGAGTCTTGCCACACGAGTGCACTGTTGAATAAATGCCATGTATGATTCCTGCATTAAATCAGAGGTAACCAATGTACCCAGGGTAGAGCTGCTGAAGCAGAAGCAAACATTTTGGAAAACCTGTAACAATGGGGTTTCGTTTTATATATTCAGTGTTAATAGGAACTATGACTTACATATTAAAAACAAAAAACAAAAAACCAACCAAAACCAAACAACAACCAAAAAAGCAACAAGCAAAAAAAAAAACAACCAAAACCCCTCCCAACCCCCACCCAAACAATTTAAAAAAAACCCAACATTTTCAAATAATAAATAGAGCTGATAAATATTCTTACAATTTCTGTCCATACATCTGAATTGGATATACAATTTTTGCAAAATGGTGTGATAGAGATTTGCATACTTATTAATCATGTAAGTTTGGATATGCATGATAATTTCAAAGAATATTACACCAAGTGAGCACCTCTGCCTTGATGTTATCACAAAGACTGCAAGAAATTTTGTCGTTATAATGTTACCCACAGTGTCTTAGGTGTGTACAGAATGGGGCAAATGTCAAGTGGATAAACATTCACCATGAGAAAGAAAAGTGAGATATGCTTGGGAAAGAGTCATCTTCCATATACAGTTCACAAAGGATAGGATGATCTAGCAAAGGAAAAGAGACAACTGTCAGACGTGACCAGTATCCTTCATGTCTGATGTAAATTTTGAGTGACAGAGCATCAGCATGTCATGGAGGTCACGTTCATCTCAGCCTCACCATGAAGGCATCCATGACTTCTACAGAAACACAATGATGATGTAAATAATTAGTCTCTTCCTAAACTTTGATTTGAGTATAAGTTTTTATCATATGTCCTAACCAGATACTTTGTCTTTGCATTTGCTTTCAATCTGAAATCAGTGTTATCAAACTACAAAGTTACAAATACTGTATAGACTAAGATGATGAATAGCTAAGCAAACCTCAGCTGGTTTAAATCCCTGAGTTACTTGTGGTCATTTTTAACACTTACCAGTATTTCATATGTGCATTTTTAGAGATTTATATGCAACTCTCAAAAATTGTGTAAAATATATACAAAAAGAATATTTTAGTCTAAAGTTCTTAAATCCAAAGGCCCTCTAGTAGTTTTCTATCTTATAGACAAGAGAACTATAGCATTTTTGTAAAAGACATTACCTCAAAGAATTGTTTAGACTGGCAGAATTATAATGTTCAAAGGGCACTGAAGGGTTATTTTCTAACAGGTCAGAGCTGCCTGTTACAGGATGTAGAATGAAAAAAGAAGGATGGTTTCTGTAGCAGCAGGACAGAATGCTTAGGAAGATAAGTAAAATTGACTGTTTTTTCTGTGAAGGCCTGAATTCCTGTACCTTGAAATCACATTCTCTGCTTCAAGAGTAGTAAAGTGGGATTAAAAAGTACCTTCCTCCTTCAACTTTAGGTTACGCTTCACAAGTCAGAAAAAAAATCTTTTTTTATATAATACACGTTCACTCAGTGTATAATTTACTTCTTCTTCTAGCAGTGTCCTAAATAGTGACTGAGTGGCTCCCATTTTCCTTCATTCTGCTTCTTCTATTTCATACATTAAAGCCAGAGGTCCAAAGTGCAGGTTTCTGCTCCTGGTGACGTTCATGGTGACACAGAATATAGCCCACATTAAGGGTCCTTGAACTCTTGGTGAGTGGATTAACATTGCCACCAGAGCCATTCAAACTGCATGCTCAAGTAGCTACATGTTCCTTCTGCTGACATAAAGAAATGGTAAATAACATGAACACCAAATTCTAGAAAACACTAACAATGTTTGCAGGTCAGCCATCTGAAGTTTCCTTTTATGAGATGCACAAAATTCTTGGCAAAGAAACAGGGGCTCTGGAATGTGAAGAAAATAATCAACCTCTGAAATGTTTCAGCCGAGTTATTCTGCTGATCTTTTTCATCCTCTCTCTTGTTCCACCACCTTTTATTGCATCTTTCTCCCTTTTAGGGATACAGTGCTACTTTCTAGCACCAGACATACCGTCATAAACAATTATAATACAGACAGAAAACAATGAAACTGTCTTTGAATTCTGCACTTTAGAGACTTTCCTCCTTGTTTGAGTCCTCAGAGCTGTAAGCTGTTTTGCATTCAAGCTTCTGCAGCATGTAGTACTGAAAAAGTACAGTTCTCCTTAAAATAAGTAATTCTCAGCAACTTCAAGGAGAATTAAAATTTTACGATGTGTTACAATGCATCAAAAACCCATTCTGCAACAAAGACCATGACTAAGTATTTTTAAAATTAATATAAAATGTTATGATCCAAATTTCTGTCATGATGTGTTTTTAGAATTAGAGAAAGAATAAAGCAATTGAGCACATTTAAATGGTTTCTTTCTTGATTCTAGATGGCATGAGAACTGTATGAAGATGAATGCTGTAGGATGCCCAGGGACTTTGACCACTGATGCCTAACACGGCTGGCTGCTGCAGGAAGTGGCACAGCAGGAATCGACATGATTTCCTGCCCAACCATGCCAGAAGACCAGCAGAGACCTTCCTTTAAAGGGCACAGGTTGAGAGCTGGAGATGTGACGAGGGAATGATTCTCCCAGATAATCAAGTAGGGTAAAACATCTAATCTCTCGGTTCAGTAATAAACTCCAGAGTTCAGATCCCTTGTTGTCTGCCGTTTACATCTGACGTCTGGACATTCAGTACATACAGGCTGATAGCTAGGTCCTTAGCCAAGCTGGGAGAATAACTGATGAGATCAGGATGCAGTATTTCATTTAGCAATGTTTGTCAGTCTGTCTACTGCTCAGCTGCTGATGTTCACAGAATTTTAAAAAAATGTGTATTTTTTTCAGCTAGGCTTCCTCCTTCTACGCTCTTGCCAAACTTTGTCAAAATTATCCAGCAGATTAAAAAGTGGCTGGAGAGGACAGACAGGCAACACAACTACATATGCCTCAGTTCCTTAGAAAACTAGTTGCAGGAATTTAATAAACTCCAACACTATTTATTTTCACTCTGTTCTCTGTAATTGTGCAACACAGGAAAGGCAAAAAAAAAGCTTCATACAGACCTAACATTTATTTATGTGAAAGGTTTTGCAATTATACTTTATTGTGTCTAATTGCGTACCTGAGGCTTTTTTAAAATTTTTGTGGTATTATAGGAATGGCAATTATTTCCTCTTCCCAATGCTGGAGAGTGGAGATAAAATACACAGATAGAATTTTCATATCTAAGAGAGGTTTTGAGAATGATTAGTGCAGAGATTAAAATGCACAGACAGCCAATGTTTGAATGACTTAAACATTTGTTCCATTCACTGCCCATTCAGTTCTTTTATAAAAATTAACTGTAAAGACTGTCTTATGCAGTATCAGAGAAGATAAATCGGGCAAGGGCTAAAACTGTACTCACACAGATATGAATGTCTACTTCTGACAGGGAAAAAGAGAACTCCTCCAAATATGTTCATGACATCAGCAATTTTAGAGTATGTGTTGTATGTCACTGTTCCTGGTGGATGGTGTGAAAGAATCTGTGGCAACTTGTCGTCACCTTACATACAGACACACCTTGCACATACAGCACACCTCAAGACAACTCTTATATGCTATTGTCCATCAATAAAGAATATTGGAAAGACTGGGCAATATTCAAAAAGTATAAATTAAAAGGATTGTCTGTACAAACACCAACTCTTGTTCTGAAGTGTTGTCGCGAAAGTTACAGGAATCTATCAGCAAAATTTGATTAAAATGTAACCGTCTTTTGTCTCACTCAGCCACATCTCTTCTACACATCTGGTTTTATTATACATTCAAAGAGAAAATACAATTGTTTCAAAATAAGAGATTTAGAAAAGTTAGAGTAATTAATTAATCAATATAAACCCCATAATATTTTCTTAATTTTTACTTCACAAAATCACAGTATAGCTGGGGTTGAAACAGATCTCTGTGTGTCTGTTGCCTCCATGCCTCCATGCTCAAAGTAGGGGGCAAACAGAACTGCTATCTCAGGGTCTCATTCAGTTGGGTATTCAGTACCTTCAAGGATGGAGGCTCCACAAAATATTTGCAAGCAATAAAGACAAACCACTGTAGTTCAAGAAGATATTCTGACAGCCTCTATATTTTCTTCTATTTGCTGGCTTATATCACCTCAGGATTTTAGAATTATAGACTATCCCGAGCTGGAAGGGACCCACAGGGATCATTCAGCCCAACTCCTGGCTCTGGTCATACCAAGAGTCACATCATCTGCCTGAGAGCATTGTCCAAAAGCTTCATGAATTCTGTCAGGGTGATGCTGTGACCTCATCCCTGAGGAGCCTTGTCCAATGCCCAACCACTCTCTGGGTGAAGAACCTTTTCCTGATACCCAACCTAAACCTCCCCTGGCACAACTTCAGGTCATTCCCTTGGGTCCTGTCACTGGTGCTGTCTCAGGGAAGAGATCAGTGCCTGTCCCTCATCTTCCCCTAGTGAGGAAGTTGTAACTGCTATGAGGTTCTCTCCTCAGTCTCCTTCAGACTGGAAAGAACAAGTGACCTCAGCCAAGTGACCTCAGCCACTCCTTGTATGGCTTCAATATATTACTGTCCAGCAGACCCGTTTTGCTGAATGCCTTTTGTGGTCCTGTGTGCTCTCTAGCAAGTGATGAGAGGACATCTTTTGCCATCTCAAGTTCAAGAGGCATCATCCTTCTCTTATTCCAAGAAATACCAAAAATAGTTAACCCTTAATGAGTAAAAAACATTTACAGTAACATTTGATATAAGAACTCTAGACTTAGGGAAATTTTTAAAAATAGTAATTTACCACTGAAGCAGAGATAGTTTTCATTTATACACGTCACTTTTCCCTTTTGTGTATCTTTTTAAGAACAAACTTCCAAAAAAGTGTAGATTTTTCAGCAGTGGTCAGCATAGACCTTACTATGTCCTAAGTCTTCTGCTGTAAACAGAAGCACATGAAGGTTTAAATAAGTTCCCATTCTTTTCAATAGTAGAGGTCTCCACTGCACATAAAACAATTATTTAATGACAGTTTGGAAGTACTGGGAGCAATAGATAGGCTACAGTAGGCTCTGTTTAGTCACATAAATGTTAACAGGATGTGAAGCAAGATTAAGTTGGAAGTCAAATGCTCATTCTACTATGTTCTTAGTATATTCTAAAAACCCAACAGTTTCCAAGAAAATGCATTAATAAATTACCATGTCAGTTTTGGTCAGTTAGAAAATGCATTACTGCTAATTATATTTGGGTTGGTTTTTTATACCTTTAGGGGAGAAAGACCTCAGTGTGAAGAAAAACAAGAACTTCTCATTCAAATGTTAATATATATTCTGGACTTTAGAATAGAAACCCTGTACTCTGAACTGGAGCAAGTTCTTTTGAGCTGACACCTCCATCCTACCTCACACAATCTATTTTAATGTTTTCAATCACTTTCACTGAAAATGTTTAGAAAAGGCTTTCTTCACACTATTACTACTTGCAATTGATCTTTTCCCCAGTGTAAATAGGTCTATGCCCTGGAGTCCAAATTATACATATCTGATCTTCTTGTGTAGTACAGTCTATTGGCTATGTTCCAGGTGTTTTTCCAGCTTGAGGCTTTGAATTAGATCTCCTGTAAATTGTTGCCAAATTAAATGGCTGATAAAATAGCTAGTATTTACCGTATGCTCAAAATTATTCATGCAGTGGCATGTGGTACCAGGAAACTTTTCTTTCTTCTCTTTTCTGCAAATATTTACTTTTTGCAGATGAATTTCTAAAGCCAAAAAAACCACAAACCAGTTGTACGCAGCTGTTTTTCTTTCTACTCCCATGCCAATATTTTCTAGTTACACAGGAAATATTTTTTCAATAACTTCATTGATGTTTTTCTCTCTATCACTGTTTTCTAGATGTTGTTACCCTTAAAGATAATTTAATATGACATATTAATTTGAATTAGAAGAGAATTTTGAAAGCCTGCCCTGTAACGGACTGAACCTAATGTTGCAAATATAGGCATAAAGCTATTAAGGGATGTCCATGATCAATGAAAGTCATTAACTCTAATGGTGGAGCTTGGAGAATAAAGGCAAGCAAGCAAGCAAAGAAAGAAAGAGAGAAAGTGTGAGATAGAGCAAGAGAAAGGGAGACATAGGTGCCAGGAAGTAGGGGTGGGGCAGGCAATGTTGGAAACAGACAGAGAATGGAAAATGCTTCTCAGTGGCCAACCTGGAAGAGAAGAGTGCAGAGTTGCCCAGATGAATGTCCTCCTCTGTTTCACTTCTAACATGGTAACTTGATAGTTTTCCTCAGGATCTGCACAAAATCATCATTAGGTTTTTCTGCTATTGGTGCTGTTATTGCTGATGGGACCAATAAAACAATAAAGTTTAAAAGAAACTGTAAAGGTTAAGATGGAAGGTCAACTTGACTCAGTATAGCACCTGAACAACTGTATTAAAACAAATTGAAATATTTTTGCCACATAACAAATTTTTCATTGCATTTCTCCTTATTGTGGTTTAATCTGGAAGGTAACCGAACAGCTGTGGGCCCACTTTCCACCACCACCTTCCCTTGTTTCCCCTCCAGCTTATTGTGCCCCAGATTCCTCACAGGTGTGGCAGTGGAAAGACCTGCAAATTCCATCAGTTAGTGTCAACACTGCTAAGTAAAATCTAAAATATCAGTGTGTCATCAACATTATTCTTATCCTCAATCTGTCAGTCAGAACTATACCAACTAGGGCAAAAATTAACTCTGTCCCAAATAAAACCACGGCAATATCCACCCTTTATTCGGTATCATTAATGTCGTGCCCAGGTTCCACTCTTCCCAAAGCATCCTTCCCTGTCTTTTGATACATACACAGAGATAGCTTTCCCTTAGTCTGTGGGCCATCCATCTAAAATTAGTCCGTAACTTCAGGCTTCTTCTATTGTAGTAGACCTTCAGAGCTGAAGAGATGATGCATGGTATTGGATAATGTCCATGATACGTCCATCCCCCATTCAAAAACCCATTTGTACATTGCATCTCTTCTTTGATGGCCCAACGTGTCAACATGTCATAGGCCCACTGAGCTACCTATCTTCCCAGCTACCTTGTGATGGCCCTGCTTGGAGCAGTCTGCTTCCTGATCCGTCTTAGAGGCAGCTGCTTTATTCCTTATTAAATGTGTCCACTTCTGTCATTGTTGAGACAGTCACGACACACAGAAGAACACTATACAATTTCAAAAGGCTTCTCTCTTTATTATAACAGCATGTTGTCTTTTATACATTCCCAACAAAGTTTATACTTATTCATTGGTTACAATAAATCAACACATTGTTCTTTGTTATAGAGCAGTCTACACCACTGTTTCCAGCTATACTGAATTGCAGGTTTCTTTTGTTTATCTTTTTCTTCTTCTTAGTTTCCATGTCAACAACCTTGGCAGAATTCCTTTCAGGGGTAAACACAACTCTTACCAGCTTCTTCTAACTCACTCTTCCTAGCTCACAGACCAGCTGTCACCTGCTTCCACACACTTCTTCTTCCAGTATTTCTCCTTGCACACAATCTCAGATAATACTGGCACGGGTTGGTTTTCTGGTTCAGCCTTGGACTCTGTCACTTTGCTCTTAGTTCCAGAGACCTTCCCTCCTGCAGCAGGCACTGAGCTCTGCTGAACAGATCTCAGTCAGCCTGGACCAGGCCCCAGCACATTGCAGTGATTTGTGTCTCTCTGGAATTATTGGGTGACAGCTCATCTTGCCCAAATATTTTAATACATTTTTCCGCATTCCTCAGGTTTTTAGAGGTGAAGTCTTAAAACACTGGGATATGCCCACTGCCCTAGGCACTTGCCCATCCTATCCCACACCCCTTGCCACTCATAACTATCCAGCCTTAGGGCAGATCTGTGGGTGATGTTCTTACTTTGTTGTGTAAACTTACACAAGAGCTGAGACATATTCATGTGTCATAGCAATGCAAAGGTGCTGGTTTGGTCACCCTGGGGATACTTTCCAAGAGGTGTTGTAAGTCACCTGGAGGAGAAAGGAAGGATGGCAGAGGGTGTCATTCCCATGGATGGACCCCTGGAGGTGTAGTTATGTGTCATTCCTGACAGGAATGCAGATGCAGCAGCGATGCTGGGTGTACACACTGCCTCAGTCCTGCCAAGAGGCATCTTATCATATCAAAACCCCATGTTACAAAGCTCAACAACATCAACCCTAACCCAGAGCTGAGAAATGACACAGCAGGGTGTCGCAGTCGAGGCGGTCACGACATTAAAGCAGAGACCATAAGCACACTCAGTCTTAGTCTCACTTGTCAACCGTTAGCAACGTTTGCAACCGTTAGCAACCGTTGGCAACAGTTGGCAACACTTGATTAGTGAAAATGGCTGATACACTTTCCAGTTGTTTCCCCTCCAGTCGCAGAAGGCTCCCATCTTTCCTCTCCCGATCTCCTTGGTTCAGCTTCTTCCTCTTACTTCTCGCTCCTTTAGCCAACAGGCCCGCTGCTAGCCCTTTCCACAGCAGGGAACATAGCAAGTAAGGTGTTACCCAAAGCAACTCTGAGAACACACAACAACATTGAGATCAAATAAGTCAACATTGTGGCCAGTAACTATTAAACCAATGCAACTAATTGCTTATAACAAATTTGTTTTAACACGTCAAAGCAGTGGTTATCTTAACCCTTCACACCCATGGGCTGGGTGCCAAAATGGACTCTTGTGGTTTAATCCAGCAGGCAGCTAACACCATACAAAACACTTGCTCACTTCCCTGTCACCACCCCAGGATAAGTAAGAGAATTGGGGGAAAAAACATTAAATTCACCGTTGAGATAAAGACAGCTTAATAGGCCAGAAACAGGAGGGGAAACAAAAATAACTATCATTAAAATTAGAGTATACAAAACAAGTAATGCACAATGTGGCTGGTAGCCACCTGCTAGCAGATACAGAGCCAGCTCCCAAGCCCCCAGCCAGCTTTATGTGCAGCTAATATTACTAAGCTTTACACCATATAGTATGGAATATCCTTCCAGTCAGTCACGGTCAGCTATATCACCTCTGTCTCCTCCCAGCTACTCGTGTCTCGCAGACTCTTCACTGGTAGTGTGATGTGAGAAACAGAAAAAGTCCTTGTCTTAATGCTTAACACTCCACTCATCAGTCTGCTATCAACATTATTCTCATCCTAAATCTAAATCACAACATTATCCCATATACCAGCATGAAAATTAACTCTATCCCACACAAAATTAGGATGATTGTGTACTGGAAGGACACTCTTACACCATGCCATTTAGAAACTTCCCCACGTTTTGCAGACTGTTTGGGTAATAGACAAAGACTTGAGATTTCAAAGTATCAAATTGCTTTGTCACTAAGTATGTGTTTCAATACAGTTTTTCTGTTGACCCAATACATTACCAGTGTCTGGTGAGGGCTTGGAAAATGAAAAAGACTTCTCCTAAATCAAACACAGATAAATTATGTAACCTTCTTTATATAGTAAACAAACTCTAGATAAAAGCAGTAGCTTCTTGATTTTAAGAAAGCTTTGGCCAAAAAAAAAGTAAATGTAATTGATTTTATGGGATTTTTTCTCATTTCAGTGAGATAAATAAAAATGTTACTCACTCCTGTAAAAATGCGAGGCTCGCTAATTACAAAAGGGTTAGATAATATGAATAGGAAGTGAAGGGATGCAAACAGATAGGTAAGGCCAATTGAATCTACTAAATTTGATAACGAAAACCTACATATTACCAGGGCCTCATGGGCAAAGAGATGAATCACATCTAATTTTTAGCAGCTCACTCATGTCACAAACATGGGAATTGATGCCAAGTATGGGAATTGATGCTGTGCAGGCAAAGCCCATTTGATAGCTGGGAAAATGTTTAAGCAGTAAGTTTGTTTTGAGCTCCCTGAAACAGAGGCTACAACTCCTACTTTTAATATGTCTGTATTACTATAACCCTAGTATCTGCACGTGACTCAGCCCTGGAAGAATGACAGATAACAAGAACAACATTAGTGACATAAAATATAGGAATAGAATACACAAAACTAGTGGCTAAAAATTTGCGTGCAGTTCTAGGCAGTTCTGTGGCATCATACAGAAACAGGCATTTAAAAGTTTGCTCCTACAATTTCCAACCCTTTTGTAATTCCAGGAATAGTTAGAACCATTGGAATGTTGATATAAATGAGAGTGTGTAGAGATCTAGAAGATTAAATCCACGTCAGACTTTTGTTTTATTCAGAGGTTTGGCTTCCTGCCCTCTGTTCAGACAATAAATTGGCTGTAACAGAGCTGCTTCTAGCATTCTGTTCAGTGGAAGTGTCCCAGCAGAGACAAAATAAGGTAAGCAAGAATGGCAGATTACAGCAGGATTAAATAATTTAAGATTATGTTATCAGACTCTTTGTTGAAATTTTATGAGTGATTGTTTCAGTTGACCTTAAAGTTTTCTTAAGAAAACTTCATCTAGTTTATGTTCATTTTTGTGTACTCCTGTCTTGTTTAGATCATAGATTTTGTAAAGCCTGATTTGAAGGAGACTATAACCTCATCTTTTATTAGCTAGAGGATGCCAAAAATTCTTTTTAATCCACTTTTAAATTGGATAAACCTGGAGGAATTACTACCTCTGCTAGCAGGCCTGACAGCCACAACCCAATACACTCAACTAAAACAGTTCTGACCCTGTAAGGATCTTAGACATATGTTAGGAATTTGTCAACATGGTATGAGATAATATTTGGAACATACCACCATATGGATGAATTCCACAGTTTTAAATGTTGTTTTTATGTACTGAATTTGATTTAATTTAATTTTATGATCACATGTGTCTTGGGATTAAATGAAAGAGAAAGCAAGCAAGATCACAACGGGAGCAAGAGAGGCTATATAAGAGGTTTTCTTTGCTGTCTTCATATCAATGAATTAATATAATCCATGTAGTGGTAAAAAACAAATTTCTTCTGCTTTTAGTATGATCTTGTTTTCTTTGGCCACAAACATACTCATTAATTTCTTAAAAGTAATTAGACTGCTGCTAGTTTCAGCAGTTTAAAGAACTTTAATTCCTTTATACATAGTTTGGATGCAAAATGAAACTTATCAGAACCAAGTTATGAAAACAGTGGTTGACACATCTGCAGCCAAGAACAATATCCAAGTCTTCTTAGTCCACTTCAATATATACCTTACAGAAGAGAGAAAATAACCGAAGAAATAGGTATGAAAGACATTAGGATAAAGAAATCAACATAGGAAGATATACATGGCATAAAAGACTGCGACAAAGAGTGAAAAATGTGGGCATAGGTGATGTGTGTATAAGAATATGTAATGACAGGAAAGGTTTCTTGAAATGGGAGCATTTATATGTCACTCAGTCTTAAGGAATATATGGCTCTTCAAGGTGTGAAAGCTTGTTTTATTTATTTTAGGGAGTTTTAATTGTTCTGGAGAACAACTAACTGGCTTCTGGAGAGCCAACAGAGGTGAAGTTTTACCACAGACTTTTCCATTTTCTACTTGTTTAAACAAACCAAACTAATTAAAATTTAGTACAGTCCTTCATAACATCAAGGTTACCTGTCCATAGTTCATCATAGAAAGTTTCTTCAGAATTTATCCACTTCCTAAACATGTTTCTGAGAATGTCTTTGAACTGGCCTGACATCTTCTGGAATTCTTCAGTCCTGACTTGAGGACATTCTCCTTTTTGTCTTACTGTTGCGAGTGTAAGCAATGCAGGGGCAAGACTGAAGATAGATCAAAACCAGGAATTGGGATCTTCAGAACTTCTGATTAAGAGCAGCCAAACTAGAATTACACTTGTTTTTAGTAAGAAACTTGAGTAGGTTATTGTGTGGTTTTGAGCCTCGCAGACCCAGCAAAGTCTTGAGTCTTTAATGTTAATGAGCGCCTAGAGACTTATATCTCTCAAGAGCCACAAGGTGGCATTACTGTCCACACACACCATAGAGCCCGATACAGGTGGAAGTTTCCAGAGACCAATTTCCTGGTGAAAAAACCCCACATAAAATGGGGGTTTTTTGTTAAGAATGCTCAGCAAGATGTGGGAGACCCAGCCTTTTCGTTCTACCTCTGACTGGAAGTTATCATTAATTATATGAGCCCTATTCACAAGGAAGAGCAATCCCATATAACAAATATTTCACTTTTCAGTGATCTAACTGAATGTTGTTATAACTAGAGTTGAAGAGACTGAATAAGAGCCGTAGTTATCCCTTTTAGTCTGGTAACAAGAGAACTGCCAGGACAGAAGTTTTTCATTTCATGTAAAAAATTTAATATGAAGTTTTGCATCAGGGAAGTGAGCCAAACCAGAAAACAGGACTGCCATACTCTTCCTTGGGTGAATTTACAAACCATTACACTTGTGTCAGAGCCTTAATCTTTCTGGTCTGACAGATATTTAATTATTCTGTGCAAGGCTGCATGGGGCTAAAATTGTACCCATCTTACCCTGTTTCATTCTCCAGGATACCAGACAGAATTGAAGCTTGTTGTTTTCTTTGGTCTGCACTTGCCATAAACACTTGCCATAAACAGGTGACTTCAGGAGAGCATGTAGACTTCAGAATTTCAGCTTTCCTTTCTTTAAACCAAAGTAAGATCCTTAGCTTTCCTGAAATGCAGTGATTTAAATTGCAACTTTGGGATTACCTTAGTAGCTGCCTGGGTGGTTGCACCATCAAAGCAGTTCACATTCTTAGACATCAAGCTCTCCTTCAGGTATCTAATCTGATATTCCTTAATAATTATAACATATTCCTCAAGTTTCCAAATTCAAGTCCTCATTTCTGAGGCAAGATTTCCTGAACCTTGGTTTAAGATATTGCAACATACCTATGTACACCTCTGAGAGTCAGATCATCAGTCAGCATAATTTTCAATCACTTATTAATACTTTGACAATTATCTTATGCTGTATCCACAAAATGAATGTGATTTTTCAATTCAGTTAGCAAAATGTAGCTAGCTTCCTATGATTGACAAACAAAAACTGAAGTCACAAACACTGCTTATATATTATCCTAGGGGAAGTCTTTCAAAACATATTCATTCAACACAACTGTGTTATCCATGTTGATGTGCATCTTAGTGAAAGTTTAGGTAGTTAACTGATTTACCATCACTGGAAACGCAGTTTTTTTGCTTTGCAGGACAAAGGCTTGGATCATGCAAGCAGTCAAACATTTTTAGAGTCTATCTACTTCTATTAACTGTCATTTATCAAAATTATATTTGAAAACTTGTTTCTCAATGGAAACACAAAGTCTTGTGACAAATTCTAACTCCTACTTTAGGACTCAAAAAAGGAAGTCAAGTGAGATCATCATCATCATCATCAGTATTTCTTCAACGCCTTGGCAATGCTGCTCCGCTCAGGCCGCATAATGCCGTATCAAGTGCCTCTCCGTAGAAGGGGGTCTGTAAGGACGACATGTCTGCATGCAAGTATGAGAACAGCTCCTGTAAACTCAGGTAAGTCTTCCCTGAGTGACAAATATGTTTATAGTCTTGAAAAGAATATTCCAATCCAAGGCAAATTCCAACAAAATTAAGCATGTGGAGCAGCTTTTCTATAATTCTGTCAAAAAGAAAAATATTTGGTGAAAAATAGAACCCCAAAGCTACCTTTAAAATAACCAGAACAGAAATACTTCTTAAAATACTGACATTACATTTTTCATCCCACCATGTTCATACCAGTAATTCCTAATGTACAAATGTACCTCCCTGGAGAAGGTGAATGATAAGCAGACCTGCCAACCATTCTAGTTTGGGCACTGTACTAGTTCTTTGGGTGCTCTAGTTCTACTTATAAGTAGAATTCTTGAACTATAGCTACTTTAACATAAATTTTTAAAAAGATTTACTGTATTGATTATTGTAGTTGTTCCGTTACTTTTTAGAACAACCCATCTTTTTTTCTGGAAGCCTGATTGCCAGCTGCCTTTGAAGAGAAAATCTTTGTCCAACCACAAATCAGCTATACATATAATCAAAGGTCCAACACAGAACCTGCCACTTCTGGAGTGTGTGGTTCAAGCTGTCAGAATGTGCATCATCCTTCTCTTTCTGCAGAGTTTCTGCTCAGCCTAAACAGGGTGGAAAGAAAGCTTCTTGAAAAAAATGAAATTTTTTCAAAATATTTGCCTAAATACAGATGTTTCAGAGCAGGTATCTTATTATAAAATAAGTAAAAAAGTTTTTTGTGAAGTCAAGCATTCCTAAAACATTATGCTACTGATGATGCATTCTGTGTATCCTGTTGTTTTGTTTGGCTAATTATTCTGGCAAAGGCAGGATTTTTTATCTTGCAGCATACCCTGGAGGTCTTTGTCATTTCAGAAATGTCGTAACTGCATTTGAAAGTATCAAATCTCTTCCAGTAAAACAATGTTCAGCTGAACATAATCAAAATTGTGACTTACAGTGTTATTCTGGAGGTGTCTCATATCAAGGTGTCCAGACATACATCCTTCTGACATCCAGAACAACACAGTTGCATTTAGGAATGAAAGAGAGCAATTTCCCTCCTGGCAGCTTTTAGTTAGAAAGACTTGGGTTTGTTGGTTTGTTTTTTGTTTGTTTTTTTTTTTTTTTTTAGGACAAGATATCTGATCCCCAAACTAAATGCTGCTTTTTAGCTAGCACTCTTACCTGAAAGTCCTATTTATACCCAGATCCAATATTCAAAATGCAAAACTGTGAAACAGGCAAGTTTCCTGGTCACTGACATAACCTTCTCAGCAAAGAAATATTTATTGTCCTTCTTCACACCAATACCAAGTCCTCAAAACAGCTGCTTAAGCCCATACTAGATAATTTCTGGTATGTTGGCTATACTGCTCATAGTTCAAATATACATAGATTATCAAGTAAGGATTGTTAAAAATGCCCTTGATCTTTTTCTAATAGAATGATGTAATTTCTTTGTTGATAGTAAAATGAATTATAACTCATTTTTTATTAGGGTTTAGGCTGCGAAAAACATCGAAATGCTATATACTAACTGACAATTCAAAAATAGTGCATTTTGATATAGATGAAGATGGTCATCATGAAATATCTACCAAGGATTCACAATCCCATGAAGGTAATGTTCCTTACATACCAAAACTCACCAATTGCATGTATAGTACTCAGGAAATTTTCAAATGTACTATTACGTGTCACATGTCCCTGGGCCCCTCTCTCCAACAAAGACATTGAGGCGCTGGAGCATGTCCAGAGATGGGCAGTGGAGCTGGGGAAGGGTTTGGAGCACAAGTCCTGTGAGGAGCAGTGGAGGAAGCTGGGGGTGTTTAGCCTGGAGGAAAACAGGCTCAGAGGGACCTTATCTCTACGGCTGCCAAACAGGAAGGTGTATCCAGGTGGGGGTCTTGTTACCTTCTCCCAGGTAACAAGAGGCCGGATGAGGGGAAATGGCCTCAGGTTGTGCCAGGGGAAATTTAGATCAAATATTAGGAAAAATATCTCTGTTGCTAGTGCTGCCAAGCTTTGGAACAGGCTGCTCAGGGAAGTTCTTGTGTCTCCACTCAGTAGGGATTTAGGTGTTTGGATGTGGTGATTAGGAAGATAGTGTACTTGTCAATGTCAGATTATGGTTGTATTCAATGATCATAAGGGTCTTTTCCAATCTAAATGATTCTAAGTGATCCTGTTCTCTGTAGACATAACAATATATTGGATCTGTATGAACACTGATAATGATACAAGAATACTTTTATCCTGATTTGCAGTAGGTTTATTATATATTTAAATAATAAGATTATATTGTTTACACTCATTTGATTAAGTGGGAAGTCTAGACATTTAGCTCAGGAGAGAGACAAAGGAAAGGTAATGCTCAAAAACAAATGCAAAATGGAGAATAGGGCACATTTTGGAATTTGTGGGGTTATTTTGTTTTTAATTGAACTCTTTTGTCTCAAAAGGGGCTTCAGTATTTGACACCAGAGATGTTATCATAGCTATCATCATGCAAAGACTTGTTAGAGGATAGAGAAAAATTAAATTATATCAAATGCAATTATTCTAGAATTATGCAATTATTCTAGAATGGTACCATTTCCAGAGATATGAAAGCAGGAAAAAAACTCAATAAAACACATTTTTAACCATAAATAGAGGGAAAAGTTGAAATCTTTTAGTTGGATTAATTGATTAATTAATCTTTAATTGAATTACTAAAACTTTCATTCTATTAAATTGAGAATAATGACAGCTACACTGATAGGGTACTTAAGTGTGTTTTATATATTTTTCAGTATCTTTTTCTTGATAACTCCATCAAATTTTGGAGTCACTCAGACAATTATTATTGTTAATTTATGAACAGAACCAAAACCTGTATAGGTATACAATGGAAGCAGTTTGTGAACAAATACATGGTCTGACAAGCCTGATGTAGAAGACACTGATATTCCTGCAACACAAAAATGACACCAAAATCAAACCAAACAAAAAAAGCCCAAAAACACCACCACCAACAAAAAAGGAAATGTTGTGTAATATAATTGCGCACAGAAGCACCAAAGACATATATTCATGACGCAGTTGCAACAACGTAATATTAGGAACAAGTTGTATCAAGGATGTTTGTGACATTTTTACCAGAAGTGGATGATGTTTTCCTCAGCTGACTGGCTGTGTGATTCAGGCTGATGTTAGAAAAGCCAGAAACAAGCTGCTATTTTTTCTTGTTGCCTTCCAGTCCCATACATTTAATATTAAGGTACTCACTTTCACTGCCAAGGGACTTCAGGCTCCTCTTTAATAGCATGCTAGGCTTTACAGCTGGTCACCAACTTCTTGTTTCTTAGGTGCATTCTCTGTTGCAAAATATAATTAAGCAATCAATACACTTTTTAAGCTCAGTGTTCAGACTTCAGTGTACCTGTTCACAAGTCTAACTGTACAACCTTACAGGGTTAAGTGAATTCAGAGACCCTCAAGAAAAGAAATCTGATGTCTGTTGCAATTAGACATTTCTTCTCAGATTATGTTTCAAAACAATTCTTGAAGCGGTTTCTATTTTTTTTAAATCTGAGGAATGCTTAGATCTCTAATTCCACGTATTTGTTAAATACCTTCTATTTTAGATATTGCGTGGTTAAGCGTGTTCACAAGGAATGAAGCACCAGGTAATGAAAAACATCTTGTGGGGAAAAAAAAGGTATCATCTCTGTTAGGGTCTGGTTTAGAAAATATATTAGAGCATAGGAAAAGAAGGTAGTAGTGTTTTACACATAGACTTGCCATTAGAACTAACATACTGTATCAGATTTTTCACTTAGCTCAGGTTACTGGACAGGTCTAAAAATAAAAGAGCCTTTCTGTGTTCCATAAGTAGAAATCTTCAAAGTTAAAAAATTTGTAAATTAGGAGTAGTGACTTGGACTGAAAGCAAATGTATGTAAGGGAATATATTGTATACAAACTGGAACATACAATTTTTTCTATAGAAAAGTGTGTGTGTTCTGCTGCTGGCATATGAGACTTAAAGTGAAGACCTGTTTTAGCAGGAGAGGAAAACCAAAGAGAAATTAATATGAAGAAGGAGGAGGCTTTGGGAACTTTCATATTATACACTTACGAAATTATTGAGAAAATCAAAGATATATTAGTTCAGCTATTACAGTGGAAGAAAAATGCACTCTAATTCCAATAATCAAGGGTTCCTGTAACAATAAGAACAAATCTGGTCCAGTACCAGATGTACCTTGAAGAAGGGACAAATGAAGATTTCTAAGGAACAGTATAAAAATACTGATATCCTCCCAAATACCAAATAGGGATATCCTCCCAAATACCAAATAGGGATATCCCTAAGCAAGATGTTTTTTTATTTATTTAATTTCAAGGCATTTTCTTTGCATGGATTTTAAAATTGCCCCTTGGACTCTGGTAAGGTTTTAGTGACCAGAGAGACAAGGTAATTAATTCAAAATCCATCAGAGTGGAAGTATCATTGATATACAATCACAATAAGGTTCCTTACTTTCCTTGCCATTCTCTGGCTGCTTGATAGACCAGTTGCCACATCTTTTATAAGTGATAAAGTTGGGCTCCTTTGGACTTACTCAGACTAAACAATGTATAAGCAAGTCACAATAAACTCTAGATGGAGCAAGACAAGGATAGTTGAGACGTAAGTTATGTTGATGGGTGTCCCTGGTGAACTGGATGGACTCCTGCATACCTCCTTTGTTGTCACTCTTGCCTTCAAGAGAGAAAACTCTTGACTTCGATAAGAAATCTCTCTTGCCTGTTGATATGTCTCTTAAATGCTACAACTAAAACTGGACCATTGCCCCTGAGGCAATCTAAGGTGATATCACAAAAAGTAATACAAGATAACAGAATTGTAGACCTGCTATAGTAGCCTACTATATTTATCTAAATACTCATTTAAACTGAATAAGACATAGTCAGTTTGAGTTTTTCTTAATTTTTAACAAGGATTTTTAATGCTATTTTCATGCTAAAGTGGTCTCGGAAAAATTCCTTCAGAAGAATAATACAAAAGCATTACACTTAAGGAAAGTTAAGACAACTAAAATCAGGTCCAAGAGAAGCTAAAATTAGTCAAGTGAGATGAATACATTCTGCTAATTCTCCGTATCCTTCAAAAGCAAAAAAATGCCTTTGGTAATACTCCAAACTCCTTAACTGTAAGTGGTAATGCATAATAATCTAACATTTTAAAATTTGTATTCAGCTGCTGTAGTTAAACATATAGATCAACTGCCACTTTCTTTTATATTTTCTGCCTTAAATGGAACTTGTCATACTTCTAAAAGCACAAGTGGTGTTTTTTGAAGTAAGTTTGCAAGCCAGTCAGATAAGTATAGCATCACTGAGCAGTCATTGTAATATGTAATTACAATGTATGTAATACATATATATTGGGTTTGCTAGGTAATGCTCTTGTGTGCTGTAAGGGTTGGCAAAGGGTACCTTAATTTATTTACTTTTTGCTGACGTCTTGAAGTACCAGAAGGTAACAATGAACATTGTCACTTTAGCAGGCTGAAGAATTCCCATATTATTGATATCATCTTACTTCCTGCAGGTGAAAAAACAGTTTTAGCTCAAAAATGGAATTTATCCAATGCACCCACAATTATAATAGTAAAAGGATTATTATCTAGAAACATGCAAAAAGTAGAGGGGAAAAAATCCTACATTTTGCATATTGACATATACATAGCCAGGTGTATAGAGTAAACGTGTTTACTACACATATGAGTTATCTACCACTACATTTGCCTTTGTAGTTCATATGACATGTAGTAATGTACAACTGATATTTCATACATTGACCATAAAAGTAGAGAAATTAACTATATATATGGCAAATTTAAAGTCTCACAAAGTCACAGGCTTTAAATACTTTAGACAAGATAAAGGTATCAAGAGTGATTATATTTATGCCTATTCCCATGCCTATAAAGTATGTTTTCTCTTTGTAAAGCATATTCAGCTCTTCTTTATTTTATAAAGTGATACTCATATTATTACAATATTCTCTTCTGTGTAAAGCAGATTCTAAAATTTTGGTGAGCCTCACACAGAGATCAAAGCTTAATGAATTTGTCTTTTTGTGCAAGAGTAAGAAAAATCTCTCTCTGAAGGTAAGAAATTGTTTATTTTCTTTATAACATGTGGATGCTCTCTCTTACTGTAAGACAATTTCCCCCACAGAACTTTTCAAATTCATTTTTCTTACCACCTTCCACATTTCATAACTTCTGAGTATGTCCCCTTATTCTTTTTTATGAAATACTGAGAGAAGATTATTGCAAAAGTTTTTGGGTTAGATAGTTGATTACTGCCACTAGAAGATAGTCAGGGATGATGAGTTCCAGTCTCTGTGGAGGAAGAGGGAGCTTCTTAGCCAGAAAACATGCAGGAAAATAAGAGGAGAGTAAAAAGCAGAAGTCTTGCCTTGGAAAGAGGTGAGTTTAAGATGGGAATTGTTTTCTTCCAATGAATGCACATCACAGAACAAGGAATGTGATGAAGAGAAAACACAGCTGAACATCCAGTTTCAAACATTTGCCATCTGGCGTCTAAGCATTCCCATTTTCTCCAATCTTGTGAAGGTTTGCTTCTGATAGGAAGGGAAGGCAAGGCTAGTCTTCCCCAGAGAGGGATTAAAGCCAGTGCTAAAATCTGTCTGAGAAAGAATATTTTGTTGCAATTTACCATCTACAGCAGAGCAAAGGTCCAAGAAGCTCTGTTTATACAGAGATATTGAGATAAAGAATAACCCTCTTAATGTCAGCCATGCATGATGGTGGAAATCACCAAATGCTTTCTCAAAAAGTCATGGATTTTTTCATTTGTTTTTAACTCACAAATGACTATTCATAAAATCTATTTCCTGAATTTTTCTAGGGAAATGTATATTGTAAGACACATAAATCATATTTTGCCCTATTACTCACAGAAAGGGATTTTCCTTTCTGTCCTTGAAACATCAACTATTTTTAAAGGATTTTTCTGGTTCAGAGGTTACCTTCTCATAAATCAATTTTTTGAAGGGTGTTCTACCAAATCAAGAGAAGAACTGAGTGTTGAGCCTGAATGGATTTATCATAGCACAGGTCCCCCATGGGGTGATAATTAACATTGACTCCATGATTTCAGAAGGCTGATCAATTGCTATATAATATCATATCATATCATATCATATCATATCATATCATATCATATCATATCATATCATATCATATATCATATATCATATATCATATATCATATATCATATATCATATATCATATATCATATATCATATATCATACCATACTTCTAAGAAACTCATTGCCCTTGCAGACAGTCTGACACAGCTTGGACCAGATTGGTGAATTGATTCCAAGCACCACCACCAGTGTCCAGTTAAGAAATCACCCTTCGGTAAACAAATCTCCATAACACATTCCACATGAGCACAACAACAGTGCAGCAAGTGAAGATAAGGAATGTTTATCATTCTTTTCTCTGATCTTCTCATAGCCTTCCCCAGGACAATGCCTGGGAAAGTTGTGCCTGCTGCTCTCTGTGGCCAGAGAGCTGCAGCCACAGGATTTTATTTTCCAATGAACTATTTTAAAATTCCAGGTCATACCAGATTATGTTTCTTGACACAATAGAAAGCAGTTCTTATCTGAAGATGAAGACATACTTAGCATCTAGCAAATGTGTAAAACCTTGGAAAGATCACAAACCTTTCTTTTTCCAGCACAATACAAATAATTTCCTTAGTCTCAACAGGGATTCTGGTATGGAACAGGACAAGGCTTCTTATCTGGAAAAAAATTTTGGTATCCTGGTACAATATGGTTCAATCAGGGTTGCACTTCTAAATAGGACCTGAACATTACATAGTTTGAAGGACTGTCTTGAGTATTTGCATTCAATCCAATTCATTTTGCTGTGCAAATTATGAAACAGGAATATATCAATGAAATTTTTTCAATAATTTGTCAATTTATTAATCTGGGATTATTTGAATGTAATAATTAATGAACTTTTTAAAAATATAATTTTTTAAGAACTAATGCCACATTGGATGGGTTTGAAAAGCAAAGTATGATGAAAAAATTACCAAATTAAATTTAAAAATTAATAAATCTGTTTGTTGTAAACACAGGTCTTAAAAGCATCCTGTTCAGAGCCAGATTGTCCTTCATTTAAGGGATGTGATACGAAAACTTGCAGCCATGAAAATCCTGACTTTAAACAGGTATACAATCATGATCAAACAAATAAAAACCTGTGTGTGAGACTGTATATGCAAATACAGGTGTGTAAAAAGGGCATCTGAATTCATCCTGTTACTCATTAGGTGACAAATTGCTTACTTTTCTTTGAGCTGATTTTTTTTCTCAGAAAAGGAAAAATACAATAATGACTACATCCTTCAATCTCCAGGCAAAATATCCGACTTTGAATTAAAACATGAGAGGTAGATATGTTTCCTGTATTATTATGCTTATACAAAATGAAGGGAGACAAAAAGTAGATTTTATCTGGTACAAATTCTTCGGCAAGATACAGAAAATCTGGGTGAGTATATTAGCAGAAGGTATCTAGAAGGATCAGATTACAAAAGTTATGATGTTTAAAGAACTAATGAATCCATCAGTCATAAACTTCTGGGAAGTAATAAAACCCTGTCATTTTCAGGGTTTTTTTCAGACGAATCAGAAATTCATCTGATGGATTTCATGTAATCAGATGATTATAAATCGGGAGTAATGTATTATGGACAGAAATACAGTTAAATGGGTGGTTTCTTCACATGTTTTTGTGACGAAAGCTTGGTTTTGTTGACTCTTCTCTATATAGAAATGATAAAACATAGTAGGCACATGAAGGAAATTAGTTGCTCTTTGGGATACCTAAACTTTAGGATAGTAGGTGTTATAATCTAGAGAAAATGCAAAACTAAGGAAATGTAACTAATAATATTTTTAATTAGAATTGTAGCCCTGTGGCTTTATCATTCAACTGAAAAGCCAATCTTTCCAATTTCACCAGGCAAAATTAGAACTATCTGGACCCAAGTAGTTTCAGAACTTCATAAGATGTTCTGTGAAACCCTGAAAACCTGAAATTCCCAGCCTAAAATTTCTAAAATGCTGACTTTTCTCCTAAATCAGTAAGCATTGAATTTCCAATTCCGGTAAATTGACATCTATCTGAAATGGTTTCCAACAGGTATGAGCTACACTACTGATAATTAATGAACAAATCTGCTACATTCTGAGCCTGGAAAAGCTAAGTGGGTCCTTCAGTTCAAGTTCTGCTGAGTTACTCTTCTGCCACTAATATTCTTTGGCTCCCCACAGAAGGAGAAAGCAGCAAAGCTTAGGAAATTTTTAATGCAACTTTTAGTCTCTCCCTTGTATGTTATAAACGATCACAGTCATATTAACTTTTGCAAATTATTTTTAATACACTTTTTTATTTCATACAATTTTTAAACTGGAGCTGTTCACAGAGGTTTAGTGTCCTTAGGGCAGCAAGTTTTGGGAGACATCTGGAAAGAGCTGTAACAATTACCTGTAGAGATCTATATATCACTTAGTGTTTTTAAACATAGTTAAAAGAAGATTTCTGGGAACCCATTCATTACGTAGTAAGACAGATAGTGATCTGCTCGTCGTGGTTTCTTACTGATACCCTGAAATAGGAGAAAAACAGTTACTCATTTGTATGAGGAGAAATCAGAAACCTGCACTTGAACCACATCCAGTTGGGTAAAGAGGCCAAATCATAGTCAACTCTGAATCATGAGATTCCTCATAAACATTCTAAAATGAATGTACTGATCAGTACATTCCTGGTGTAATGAATAATGTCTGCATTGTCCTTAGGATCGTAGTGCACTGAGATGGAGAAATACTTCTCGTGGATAATGACAAAGCTATTCAGGGCTGCAATGTGATATTTAATCTGCTAGCTTTGAATAGCTAATCTTAAAGACAGGCATTTTCTTGTTTTTCTTGTTTCTACTGGCAGTCTTCTTGTTTGAAGACTGCCAGTAGAATTAGCAGAAATGTGAGAATCTGCGGACCCTATCATTATACCAGGAAGAGTTGTATAGAGTGTTGTAAACTTTCATTTCTGTAACCAAGGCAATTGAAACATTGAGACATGGTTCACAATCAATATTAATTGAATCCTCTTTTATTAAATTAATTTTAATATATTAATTAGATTGTAATAACAATAAAATATTTAAAATTACAGCAAGTAATAGTTTAATAACATCTGATTGGGGATTAAGTCAGAAAGACAACACCAATTTTTATTGCAATGCTCTTTTGGTTCAAGTGAAAAACTGCACTGTAGGCACAGCTATGGCCTCACACAGTTCACACAGTGGCAGCATCCCAGACAGAGCAGTAGTGGAGAAGCCAACCCCAACAGTTGACTCAGGACATTTGCTTATAACTGTGATTATTCTAACTCTATAATAGACCATGCTTATCATAATTAATAATATCATAGAAAAAAATGCAATTAACTACACAACAGAATGATCTCAGAGCTACAGAACAGTTTTTCACTTTAGATTCTCCACTTAAAAGCAGTTCCCCCACCCATTGCTCATAATTCTCCCAGTAGGTAAGACAGCTCCCATTTATATCATTTGCATTAATTATTGTGTGAATTTTTTACTATTTCTCTTTTTTTACTCTTCCAGAAGTGCAGAAATTAGTGAGCATACAATGGTTATCACAGAAGTACACATCTTCAGTACACATACACTACTACATCTGTAGTATCTTACTTCAGTGTAACTTCTGGTTCAATCATAATATTTAATGTATTCTTGACCCATTGCTACACTCAGACCTTTGATGATGTATTCATCACCCTCTCATCTTTTCTGAAGTACTAGTAGCACCCAATTTTCCCTCTGTTTCAGATATTCATTAATTAACACATATGCGTAAAAGAATACTAAAGGATAGTATTCAGCAATTTCAATTGCTGGATCAGGCTGTTTTTCTTCCAAGTTATTGTTCCCTGCTGGATAATGCAAGGTTTAGATCATTAGATCATTGTGTCTGGACAGCATTTGCCAAAGTTTTGACTGGAATATTCCAGCCTGGGTGGACTGGGACCTGAAGTACTGCAGCTGTGAAAGTTCTGTTAAGAGCTGCAAAAGTTTTTATTCCACAAGCCTCTCTATTTTACTGAGTAGTTCAATGAAGACAAGAAGGAAGGAGATTATACCAGAGGCTGTGCAGTCATGAAAGACTTTATTAAGAGACTTATTCTTTACTCCAGTAGGCCAAAATAAACTCCAAACATGTAAAATCTGGTGAGGCCCCCTAAGATACCTTGATCCTGAAGTTTTTACCTTGTAAGTACTGACAGTGCCGTGTTTACTGTGCTTGGCAGCAAGCTGACAGAGACACAGTCCTTTTTGGCACCCAGCATGCAGCCTGAAGTTTTTGGGGCTTTTTGCTTCAAAAGTTGATCATCTATTGAAAAGCCAGGGAGTGATCTGCAAGCCTCACTCACTCTTCAGTGGTCACATATGGCCAGCGCAGAGTCTGATGGATGTTGAAAGTGGACTGTTCTGGGCTGAACATTCCTGTCATTCAGGGCTGCTGTATCAGAGATCCTGCACCTTCAGTATGAATCGAATCAAAGGTGGCAGAGTGAATGCCACAGCTGATATTGCCAAAGCATTTTTATTGATCACCTTGGCAGCAGTGTACAGGCCAAAATTTTCTTTCAGTGGAGGGATGTCCAACACACCTGGAGCTGACTGACCCACGGCTGGAAGCACAGCCCAATTTGTCAGGAAGGACCAGCTGTGGTAAAAAAATAGACTGAGGTGTGTTGCTCCAGCCAGCATCCAAGCCCCTGCACCAGATATTCATTCAGACCCACTCTCCTGTCAGGGGAGAGAACATGCAAGAAATGACACCTCACTTCTTAACATTTAAAAATGTTTATTGAACCACAACAAGGGACTGAATAAAGAACAAGGGGCAGTGCTGGGTGCTTAGCTACTTAACTTTCAATATTAGAAAACTTACATGAAGAGACACCAGATCTTAACAGAACTTCTTCTAACCTTATAACATACATTTAACA
Source organism: Ammospiza nelsoni (assembly GCF_027579445.1). Lineage (NCBI taxonomy): Eukaryota > Metazoa > Chordata > Aves > Passeriformes > Passerellidae > Ammospiza > Ammospiza nelsoni. Next base: position 41,889,104 of record NC_080669.1, on the reverse strand, counting down.
TTTGCAAGAACCAACACCACACTATCAGTTTATTAGAGAATAGCAAGAGCAAAAGTAAGGAAGTTTTTGAATTAAGAAAAAAACTCAAAAGTAAAACATATGAAGGTCAGAAAAAACCACAAGTGATGCAAAAGCACTTACTCACCTCCTCCCCTGACCAATGCTCAGCCAGTCTCTGAGTAGTAGTCTTCTCAGAAGCAAACACCCATCCTCCCAACCCCACATTTTCCATCCTTTACATCCGTTATGACTGGCCATGACATCACATGACATAGAGTATCCCTCTGGCCACTCTGACACAGCTGTCCTTCTAGATGTGTTCTGTCTCATCCTCTTGCCCATCCCAGCTTATGCACTGAGGCTGAGTGGAAAGAAAGAGAAGCTCTTGATGTTGTGCATGCACTGCACAACAGCCAAAATTTCCAGTGGTGTGTCATCAATCCTGTTTTAGCCACAAACCACATAACTAATCTGTAACGCCTTCCAATGTCCATAACTTCTGTGATACAATTGAGGTGGCAGCTCAGTTTTACTAGTTTGCTTATCATCATTGCATGACTCTTGTCTCTTTGATCACATGCTCTTTGATTCTCTTTGATCTGAGGCAAAATGTAGATTGCAGTGTGCCCCACACTCTGTGTAACACATCGTAACATGACAAGATGCTCTGTTTCAGCTGGCCTTCAAATCCATTCCTTCTTATCTTCTAGTTTCTTCCTAGGTTACAGTGCAGGATTTGAACCTAGCTTGGAGTAATGCTCATTGTGCCATATTTGATCTGACTTTATATAATTTTGAGTCTATTAATTTTAAAACTTGTATACTACTCTCTCACATCTTTTTCTGTAGTTCCCATCACTGACATGTTTTTCTTTAGCCTGTGAAGACAATATTTGTGGCATTTTTCTGACATGAGCATATGTGTTCTATTTCAAGTGCATTGTGAACCACTTGTGGGACATGAATAAAGGTGAAATTTTTGTCATTAAATGTGAAACCTAAGCTGTAAATTGGTTCTTCATTTAATGCAACGAAAAGCAAAATATCAGATTGTAACTAAAAATCAGCAGCTTTTTTCTTGGAACTTGCAAATTGTCTTGAGTCCTACTGTAGAAACTGTCCTTGGGAGGAACATTATCTGGCAGTAGTCCACCACATTCTCCAGGTTTTCTCATCATCCTCCTTTACAGGTCATAATAGAAAATCACCTCTGCCGTAATTTCTTGCAAAACATTTTGCTCTTTCCAATGACCTGCTGCGCATCCCAGCCCTGATGGTGCTTCATTATGCTTCTATTTTGAGTTCTTCTTCCTTCTCCCACCCAAATAGCGCCATTCTCTAAATAATTTTCCTCTTACACTTTTCCATCTAATTTTCCATCATTTCATGCAGGTACAGTGGGTATTTTTAAATCTCTGAATCTCAATTTGCCTTTGTAAGCATGCAAATTTTTCTTTACAAAACCCCTTTGGAATCTCCCTTGCTCTAGCGTGAATTTCTGCGTTGTACATATGAATCTCTTTCCTTGCTTCTACTGGATTTCTTTCACCAAACATTCTCATTCCTTTTATGTTTATTTTTTACATTCTGAGTCCCTAGTAGGTATTCGTTTCCCAAAGACAAATTTTCTTCTACTTCCTTAATAGTATTTTTTAAAACTTAAATGTTTTTTGATTGAAGCTGCAGACACTGTTGTTACATTTAATTGATCAGGACAGAGTGTTCTAGCTGCTTCCCATCATAGCTTTGAAGGTGTATTCCCCAAGTTTCTCTGAAGTACTCCTCAATAATTGCAAGACAATTTCTTTCCATCTCCTGTTGTCGTACGGGCTAAAAGGACACATTGCTCCTTCTGTCAAAAGGTGGTTATTGCCAACACTGTAATTTCCAGCAAGCTGATACCCTTAAATGCGCTCCTGCTTTTCCTCAAGGATTCTGTTTCCTTTTAGAGGTCCCCTTAAGCAATGATAACACACCAGACTAGTCAGAGTTATAGAACTGGGCAGAACACGGGCGGACTTATAGAAGATAGGCAGAGCAAGAGTGTTGAAAGTTAAAATAATTTGAATTTGATATGTTCAGTCTTTCCCAAAGGATATTCTAAATTCCCTGCTGTCTGGCAGGAAGCTGAGTTGGAGGAAACACAAATCTCAACCTTCTACTAATTAATGTCCCACTATTAGCATCAGGTAACTACTCACACAGTATTTATTCACAGTTACTCCTTCTCTCAGTGCACAGAGGCAGGAGCAGGGGCTCATACCCCCAGCCCAGCAGGTTCCAGGCAGCTGTGCACAGTCACACCCAGGGCTGCTGGTCCCAGCAGCTGTGCTCACACACACTGCCCTGTAATCTCCGTCCAGCTACAGCAGCCGCTTGGATGTGATGTGGATTACACGACCTGTGGTAGTGCTGGAGGAGTGCTGGAGACCACGGGCAGGTTCAGCAGCCCTTTGGAGCCCCAAGCTTAGCAGTTTCTGCAGATTTCAGCACATACTCTTCCTCTCACTGGCGTGATGTTTTTTTGCAACTATTTTTCCATCCCCACCCTGAGATGCCCAGTCAGCACAAACACATACACCCACCCACCCTCACACACACACACACACACACACACACACACACACACACACACACACACACAGAGTAGCTCTTTAGACAATAGCTATTGGTCCAGAGATGGATCTTTTTAAAAAGTGCATTGGAAACTGGAGATATACAGAAAAGCCACAGGTAATAGAGCGTAAGTTGTTTAAGAGTAGTTTTTACTGTAACATTCTAATTTTACTTCAAAAGAGACAAGCAAAACTGTGGATTGACATTTTACTACTAGTGGCAATTGATAGGGTAGGCCTAAGGTGAGAAAATAACCAAATGAAAAACTTAAGTTATCATAAATACACTGAGTAAACTGTGCTGGTGTTTTTATGAAGCAAAGGAATGCATCTATTAGTCTAGTATTACTCAGTCTTTTGAGGGACATGGGTATTACTTTTATTCATAGTTATCACAGAATCTATCCCAAAATTATTAGTTGTTGCCTAAGGTTTATTTAAAAATTGGTAAATATGAGTCACTGGAGAAAAGTATAACAAGCATAAAATATAACAAACTAACAGCATACATGAATTTTTGTCACGTTTGACATTATAGAATGGCATTAGAAATACAATGTGGTTTTTATTTTGTGTATTTTCATAGCTGAGTGAAGAGAATAACCTTTTCATCATGCATAACCAAGGAACTTCAGTGCAGTTCCAGTGCTATGAAGACAGAAGTTACTATCTGTGTGTGAATGATGACTCACTTGATATTCGCAAGCTGGAAAACAAAGAGCCCAATGAGGAAAAAAATTTTTACTTCAGGGTGTCATATTTAGAGGAAAAGTAACTTGTCTACTTTTCGGTGGCCTAAGTGCCCATACATCTCCTAAGAAGATGAGGAAGTTTGAGACCAGCTAATTTCTGTTTGGGCTAAATTTTTACATTTTCATAATCTAAGCCACCAGCATCCTTTATTTCTGGACATTCAATAGCAAAAGAGGAAGGTCAAGTTTGAAAAACATACTAACTGATCAGTCTCTGTGTCCTACCTTCCAATTGTGTTTTTAAGGAAACAAAATATTCTGGTGTGGGAAAATATACAGGGGATATTTCAAAGATGGCAACAATAAGGAACATATATGAAAATGATCATAAAATATGCCATTAGTTTTCCATGCGATAAGCATTTTACTTTCTATAAACTATCTCTTATAAGCTCACCTGAGTGTGACAAGAAAACTTTCAGAAGACTTTCAGAACTTGTTAAATGCATATGTACATATCCTGACTGACTGACTTGGAGAAAGAGTCAGAAAAGGTGTCTTGACTCTTTCTGAGAGCAAGGGAAGATGCTGGAAGTTAGAAGATATCTCTGCACCTGTAGCTCCAAGCTCCATGTAGTACACTATGCAATTTCAGCATCTCTTCAGCATGGCAGCTCTCTAAGAAAATGTACACAGACCATCAGATGCACAATGTGCAGGCAGAGGGAGGGAGGCACATTGAACTGATGGGCCATAAGAGATGCCTGCAAATGCAGCAGAAAATTGCTCTGATGTATTGGCTTCCACTTCTAAGTCACAGAGGGAAATACAATCACATGTTCAATTGCAAAGCAGAGTGCAGAACAGCATCAGAAAAACAATAATATTCAAAATTAATGAATAAAATAAACACTAAGTGTTCATGTGGGCTATACTGGAGGAGCCATAAGAGTACTTACCTTAGAGCTACAGGGTCGGTCAATGCCAAATGGAAGATGTTGACACTTAAATGTCTATAGAACATGCCCTGCAAACCATAACATATTTGAAATACATGAGAAAACAACCTGAAAGTTATCAGGATCACTAAGGGTTAAAGATCTGGTTCTTCATTGCTGTACATGGACTTCCACTCTGATTTAGTGGCCATTTTCTGTGATGCAAGTAATTTGAGACTCTATGTGTATAAATGATAGGCATGGTGCACCTACACCAAGGGACTGCTGCTTAGTTGCAGCAAAACAGCCTACAATATAACACACTTGCAGGAATAATCCTGTGCAGGTATAATAAACAATGCACACCTGAAATAAGAATCCTAACATCAGTCAGTCAATCACGCCAATGCACATTGCAATAATGCAATTTTCTATTGTAAACTAAGCTCCAAAGGTCTGTGAGGCCTTAAAAGATTTCACAGCTTGCTTGTTGTATTCTTCAAATAGCGAAAATCTTTATGTTCGTTATAATGCTCATTGAAGAGAGCTTTTAAATATTTTCTAAATAATACTTACAAGCTCTGGACCTGCCAAGAGTTCAATAAACTGCCAAGAGGTAGTGTGAAGAAAAACTCCAAAACTCTAGATATTAATTTCAGCATTTATTACACTAGAATCAAGTTAACTTAAACTGCTTAAGATGTTACACAAGAAATAGATTCAGTCGTAGTAAGTACATTAGTTTCACTATCTGATACACTAACACTTCATAGTCATACATTTATTGTTGGTAGTGTAGTCACCTCACTAAATTACAGAATGTGCTAGATGGGAAGTTGATGAAAAGACGACAAGTCACCATAAAGCTTGCACAAAGCATATTAATGAAATCAGCATTGCTGATATCACCACAAAAGTAACATTTACCTCAGTTAAATTTGAATCTATTTTATAGTTAAAATTTAAATTATGGTTATATGCAGAATTTTGTACTTTTACCGTGTGCCATCATTTTAGCAATTCAAGGGAAAATAAGCCCTTATGGAATACAGCAGTCACAATTTTGGATTTGATATATAGGATAGTAATATCATTTGACTTCTTTTCTCATAAAACACAGTAAAATCAGACAACTTCATAATTCTTAATGTACATAGTAAAGCAAGTTTAAAAATTTTCTATCCTAATCTTTGCTGGAGTTTTATTTTGATCATAAAATCCCTTCAAACTGACATTTTCCAGTTCCCACTAATCTAAGTGTCTTGTGAGTGGCAGAAAAGTTTTTAATATGTGAGGTGGAAATAATTTAGAAATTTTATTTTAAAACAGAAAATCGAAGAAGCCATTTCAGAATGGCTTTCATTTTTAGCCTTTCAGAAAAATATAGTTTCAAACACTTTACAATAAAATCCAATGTGTCTAACATTCAAATATGAAATATAATTAGTATTTTACTGCTTAAAACAACAGTTATATTCTTTAACTTTCATTTAACAGATGTGATAATTATTAAAATAATATATATATGTCGCTCTTGTATTTCTGCCCTTCCAAAGCTGTGCCTTAAATAAAGTACTGCATTTTGTTCACTTAGACCAATGTAATGCAAGTATTCTTCATATATTACTTGTAGTATTTTGACCATATTTTTGACTTCCTGCAATAAAACCCGTGAGAAAAACTACAATAACTGTAAAGCAAGTGATCTTTCTCTGTGTTACATACACTTCCTTCATTACAGGGAGCCAAAGGAGCTAGAAATTTGGGTTAGAAGTTGTCATTTTTCTTGCCTCTATTTGATATTTTTTCAAGGCTGTGTCAGCATGTGATGGTGTGTCCCCACTTCCCCCATTTCTGCCCGAGCAATGGCCACCAGTGTTGTTTGTGGTTCAGGGCCATAACCCTTGCTCAGCAGCCAAGGGCCATAATCCTTGTTCCACATTCAGTAGACACTGAATGTCTCTACAGTCTAAACAAATTATTACAATCTCACATAGGTGCAATTACAAAACTGCTAAAACTTGTAAGCAATCCAAATGATGCAGTTTCAGTTAAGGATCTTCAGTAACACAACATCTCGGTAGAAGGACTTGTTTATGCCTCTTCCCTGTTGTTAAATGCTCACCGTGCACTCACAGTCTGATGTCAAGAGTTCTTTTTTCTTAGATAGGATGATGTGGTCAGGGTGCCATCCCAGTAAATACAATGCATGTGTGTCTTCTAATTCCCTGCTGATTCAAACAGAAGAATACTCTCCCTTGAGTGTTGCTACTTTTACATGTACATGGTATGAATTTTGAAGATGCATATAAACAGACATTATTTTAGTGTCACTTTGGTTTTGATTCTGCTTGTCCATAATTTCTCTACCCAAAGAAATCTGTTTGTGTGCTTTAAGTGTGACTCTCCATATTCCCTGTTTATACAAAGAGACTGCAGAAAAGGAGATTCTCTACCAGCCCCTCTCTTTATTGCCTCTGGCCTGACTGGTGCCCAGAAACAAGACTCTGTGGCTGCTACTGCGCAGCTCCTTGAAGTCGTCCATCTCTAGCACCATCTTGTGGTATCTTGTAAACTGCTATCCACATTTCATCACATCATCAAGCTATAAGAAGTTCTCATTCCGCTGAAAACAAAAAATATATTTCTTTTTTCAAACCTCGATAATAATTTCCAAATTACATGGAGCCTAGATCTCCTGGATCTAGCCTAGTCAAAAGTGACTGAAAGGTGCAGACTAACAGGTCAAGGAAAAAAACTTTTCCCTCTATTTGGCATTTTCAAGGCTATGTCTGCATGTGATCGTGTGTCCCCATTTCCCCCATTTCTGCTCGAGCAATGGCCACCAGTGATGTTTGTGGTGCACCTGCTGACAGATACAATAGTTCAGGGCCATAACTCTTGCTCAGCAGCCAAGGGCCATAACTCTTGTTCAACAAGGCAAGGGCTAGTTGAGCGCCTGCCAATTGCAGCTGGTGCAAGTCAGCCATCCTCCCCCACAAACAAAGCACAGCCCAGGGCCCATGGATCTGTCCCATGGGACAGCAGGCTGCAGCCAGGACCTCCCCTTGAGCAGGGACACCTCTCAAAGGTGCTCCTTAAGGCTGAGAGATTCCTTGTTGTAACAGATCCTTGGTAAGCGATCAATAGGATCCTAAATTTTGAAATCCTGCCCAAGATATAAGGGATTGATTGCACCCAAGTCGTGAGTTCCATCCTCACACACATCCTCCTAAGTTTTCAGTCAAAAATTAACTTTGTTAAACAAACATTCAGCATTCAATTAGTATACTCATAAATAACATTGGCACAAAATCAAAGTTCATGGGTTCCACCGATGCACAAAGAACGTCAGGCACGAGAGGCGTTAGGTGAGACCGGGATCCTTTGATTCGGTTCACGTCTGCGTACTTGCTTCTCGGTTCTGGGCTCAACAACAGGTTCTGAAGTGTGATATGGTTTGACGTTTTTGGCAGGAACCCACTTAATTCCAGCACCTGTGGAAATAGAAGCATACCCTTTCCCCAAATTATTTTAAGGTCAAAATGGACCTTCACTTGAACTGTTTAGAAAATTAAAAACGTACAGAGCCTTACTCAGTCTCATCTGTGGGGTGATCTCTGTTCCCCCTCTCTGTTGATCTAATATCCATTCAGATATGGACTAAGTCTGGGACTAAGTCTGGGACTAAGTCTGGATGCAGCAGCACGTGAGCTCCCCTCATGAAAGAGGTTTAGAAAGCAACAGGGTCCTTTCTGAACCTCTGAGTCTGATAGTTCTGCCTAACCCTGTCCTTTATGCAGTAAGCACTCAAGAGCTCCTTGCCACCACTTCTGATTTAATAACTCTTACATTTACTATGAAACTTTGGTAAATCACCGGTTTAGACCCAAAACCACATTGCTACATCTCTGTTACAAGTGCAGCACATCAATCCATCCATGACACAGTAGTTCTGTGCTCAGCTTTGGACTTTCCCACACCTACTGGAGCAAGGCTGAGCAGAGGCAAGAGAAAGTGAGGAGGATGGAGCACCTGAGGAGGAAGAGCTGGGACAGCAGCTTTTGTTTACACTGGAGACTAGAAGGAAACTCTTCACCTACCTACAGGGGGATTGCAGAGAAGATGGAACCAAACTTTCCTTAGAGATCCACATCAGAAGAACAATAGGCAGAAGTAACAGGTTATGAATTTTCACTGCCTGTAAAGAAAAAGAAAAACACAGATGATACAGGAATAGGAGCAGAATACAAAGTATTAATCTTCTAAATTTTTCTAGATTCAGTAGAACCTGGCTCTGTGCAACCTCACCTTATGCTGAAGGTAAGCTTCTTTGACCAGGCGGTTTGACAAAATGACCTCCAGCAGCTCTTTCCAACATAAAGTATCTTGTGATCCTATGATTCAAAGGGAGCTTCTGTGTCTTGGAACTCACAGAGCACTTAATCCAGAGTGAAAGGATACAATAGAACATACATGAACACATAGATGAACAATATAAAAGAAAAAATAAATTCTGTTGATTTAACCTCAAGGCACAATGTTTTCAGGATTACATATAGGCTTGAGGGCAAGAGAAAACACATTCAGAGTCAGAAGAAATGTCATCAGAAGTGAAAGATTGCCTCTTGATCTCCAGAAAACTCAAATCAAAACACGCAGTCCATTTCAAATCAGAAAATTGTATACGGAGAGTAGGAGGTCATTTGGAAGATTGCAATATGATTAACAATAATATTTAAAAGTTAATGTCATTTTACCTGATTGTTTCTGACCTAGTTCTTGCAATAATTATCTTCCCAATATTTGAATGATCTCAGTAAGAGCATTTCACTAGAGTGAACTCAAGTCTGTTGTGTAAGGATCTACTCCATTCTCCACTGCAACAGTGAAAATAATGAATAAACTATGATTTTATTAAAGAAATCAGAATATACACTAGGCATTGTAACATATAGATCAGATAGACCTAGCTGTAAGTGTTGCCTAAATTTCACAAGCTGCAAAAATTACTATCAGAAAAATTAATTTCCTGCAATTAATATTTTTTTCTTTTATATATATTGAAGTTTGGGCCAAATATAGACATGACTTTTCCTAAACATTAAGATGACCTTTCTGGGCTCTATAACAGCAATCCTGACATTTTCACTGCTTTCTCATAAAAAATATTTACAAAGAGAAAGCCACAAGATTTTCAGTGTTCTGGTGAAGTTGTTTGCATCAAGCCTGGTGTAAAGGCAGGTAATAGAAGCAATTAGCAGGAATTGATAGAAGAAACAAAATTGTTAGTTAATCCAACTTTCCTGCCGCTTTATTGACAAAGGGATGAGGTTTACAGAGACTAAATATAAGAAGTACACAGATAATGGGGCAATGAAGTCTAGAAAAAGGATTGACACTTGAGAGAAAAAACACAAAAGAATTTTTTCCTGATATCCAATCAAAACCTACTGGTTTTCAATTTGAAGCTATTGCCCTTTGTCCTGTCACTATATGTTCTTAAAAAAAATATAATCTCTCCATGTTTCCTGTAGGCTCCCTTCAGGTACTAGAAGGTTGCAATTAGTTCTCCCTGAAGGTGCATCCTTTCTTGGCTGAACAAACTCAGTTGTCTCAGCTTCCTCATAGGAGAGGTGCTCCATCCCTCTGATCATCTTGGTGGCCTCCTCTGGACTCACTCCAACACAGGTCCATGTCCTTGCTGTGCTGGGAGCCCAGAGCTGATGCAGCCCTGCAGGTGGGGTCTCAGCAGAGCAGAGCAGAGGGGCAGAATCCCCTCCCTGCCCTGCTGCCCACCCTGCTCTGGATGCAGCCCAGGACACGTGTGGCTCTCTGGGCTGGCTGGGGCAGGTCCAGCCTCTCATCTCCCAACACACTCAAATCATTTTCAGTAGGGCTACTCTGATCTGCTCATCCCCAGCCTGTGCTTGTACCGGGGGTTGCCCCAATCCAGATGCAGCACCTTGCACTTGGTCTTGTGTCATAGTTTGATCCCAAATAGCAGCCAAACCCCAATAGCCTCTCACTCACTCTCATTAGCAGGGCTGGGTTTGGAATCAGAAGGGTAAAAGCTGAAGAGCTCAGGGGTTGAGATAACAACAGTTTAAAAGGGAGAGCAGAAGCCAAGCATAAGAGAAAGTAAAACATGGGATTAGTTCAGTGCTTCTCATGGACAGGCAGGTGTTCAGCCAGCTCCAGGAGAGCTCCATCACACGTAACAGTGACTTGGGAAGAAAAACACCATTGCTCCAAAAGTACACCCCCACCCCCCTACCCCCCCACCCTTTCTTCTTCCCCCCATTTTATACACTGAGCACGATGTCACATTTTCTGGATTATCCCTTTGGTCGGTTTGGGTCACCTGTCCTGGCTGCATCTCCTCCTGACATCCTGAGCACCCCCAGTCTCTTCCCCAGTGCAGCAATGCCAAAAGCAGAAAAGGCCTTGGCTCTGTGCAAGCCCTGCTCAGCAGTAACAAAAACATCTCTGTATTATCAACTCTGTGCTCAGCACAAATCCAAAACACAGGCCCAAAACAGCTGCTGTGCAGGTTTACTCTACACCAGCCAAAACCAGTATTCTTTGCTAAACCTTGTGAGATTCCTAAGGATCCACTTCTCAAGCTTTTCCAGAGCCTTTTGGATGACATCCCATGTTTCAGGTGTAGCAACTGCATCACTCAGCTTGGTGTCACCTGCAAATTTGCTGAGGATGCATTCAATCCGTTTGTCTATGTCATAATGAAAATATTAAATAGCACTGGTCCCCATATGGACCTCTGAGGCACACCACTTGTCACATTGACCAAAACCCTTTGGATGCCACCATCCAACCAATTTCTCATCCACCTAACAATCCACTCAACAAATTCATCTCCTTCCATTCTAGAAAGAGGATATTGTGGGAGTCTGTGTCAAAGGCTTTACAGAAGTCTGGGTATATGACATCTTTTGCCCTTCCCTTGCCCCACCGATGCAGTCACCCATCCCAGAAGGTCACTAGCTTGATCTGGCAGGATCTGTCCTTGGTGCAGCTGTGCTGGCTGTCCCAAATCACCTCTCTGTCCTATGTGTGCCTTAACATAGATTCTGGGAGAGTCTATTCCATGATCATCCCAGACACGGAGGTGAGGCTGACAAGCTGGTACTTCCCAGAGTCCTCATTTTTACCTTTTTTGAAGATGGGTACAATGTTTTCGTCTTTCCTATTACCTAGGATTTTACCTGACTTCCAAGGCATTTTCAAATATCATGGAGAACAGCTTGGTAAATACATCAGCCATTCCCTTAGGACTCTGGTTTGCATCTCATTAGGCCCAACAGACATGGGTACACTCATGTTTCTTAAGTGGACATGAATCTGATCTTTACTTGCAGTGGGGAGGACTTTGTTCCCTCAGTTCCTGTCCTACTGTCCATCCTCTCAGGAGATGTGGGAAGAAATGTTGGCCTTGGAGACTGAACCAAAATGATGTTGAGTACCTCAGCCTTCTCCTTACACACTGTTACCAGTTTCCACCCTTATTATCAGAGGAGATCACCTTCTTTGCCCTTCCTTTTGTGGTTAGCATGCCTGTAGAAGCCCTCCCTGTTATTCTTTGTGTCCTTTGCCTCGATCAATTCCAGGTCTCTTCAAGCTCTTCCTGGGCCACCCATCCTAGCTCTAACTGCTTGTCCATTTGCTTCTTTCCTTTCACTCTGACCAGCAGTTCCCTACTCAGCCCTGCTGTTCCCTTGCCTTCCTTGCCCAGTTTCTTGCTGCTGGGGTTTGCCAGCTCTTGCACGTGGTGGAAGACTTCCTTAAAGATCTGCCAGCTCAGTTCCACTCCCTTGTCCCTGAGGGAAGTCTCCCAGTGGATCTCACTGGCTATCTCCTTGAAGAGCTGGAAGTCTGCTTTCCTAAAGTTCAGGGGCCTAACTTTGTTCCTCACCTGGCCCATAGCCCTCAGGACTGCAAACTCCAGCAATGTGTGGTCACTGCAGCCCAGACTCCTTCCAACGCTGATGTTCACATCAGCTCACTTCCATTGGTGCCCTTCAGATCCAGGATTGTATCCCCTCTGGAAGGGCTGCTGTCTATTCCTCTGCTCCAGAAAGTATCCCTCGTGCTTTCCAAGAGTCTCCTGGCTTGCCTGCAGCTTGCTGCGCTGCTTTCCCAGCAGATTTTGGGATGGTTGAAATGCCCCAGCAGGACAAGAGCCTGTGAGGATGATGCCTCCTGTAGCTGGAGCAAGAAGGCTTCATCAGTAGGGTCCCTTTGATCAGGGGTCTGCACTTAAAACCATCCACAAGGTTCCCTTTGTTGCTTTGGTCCCTGATCCTTAGCCACAGGCATTTGCCCTGCTCGTGGCTGCTCTTCAGAGACAGCTCTTCACACTCAGTCTGCCTCCTGATGTAGAGGGCCACCCCTCTGCCTCTCTCTTTCCTCACCTCTCTCTTCTGGAGAGCCTATAGCCATCAGTGGTTAGACTGCAGCCATAGGATTTGTCCCACCAAGTTTCAATCTGACACTTGTCACATGAAAAGGGAGATTTTCTCAAACCCTTAATGCTTGATTAGTCTGTCCATGCCCCAGGAAAACTGAGACCCTTGTGCCTGACCAGTGTCTCATTATGGGGACCCTTCACCCATTCACCAGATTGGAGGGCGGTTCAACTGACTTGTTTAGGGTCACACACCAAACAGAGACACCCTGTTCTGGGTCTTCTTACCTTTACCCACTGCAAGTGACTGCCAGTGCCCTTGAAGTACTCATATCACCCAATTACAGAATAACTCTATTTATTTATATAATTATGACAGGTTCAAGGGTTGCTGATGATAGCATCTGACTACAAAAATATATTCAAAGCAATGTAGTAATTCAAAGCAGTATACTAACAAACATTAATCCCTAATAAAAGCTAACTTGAGATGATGATTCAGCATTCATTAGGGTACAGCCCTTATCCAATTGGCATGCCTAAGGGGGAGACGACAGCTTTGGCCTATCGACTGAATTTACAATGGAATCTTCCCTAACTTCTCATTCTTGACTTACTTTTATACTACTTCTTCAATTTTACGTGAAGAGTGACTTTAATCATATGTCTTACTCAGTGCAGATGGTCTTACCTTGTGTTGGATATCTCAGTATAGTACCTGAAGTAATTTTGGGATGGGACATGTGTCAGTCCTAGGAGAGTGATTTCACCACAGTTGCTGATTCAATAGCAGGCCATCTCACTTTACCTTACCCACCACCATGCCTGAGTGTCTTTGGGGGCTTCCCAGTCCTAATGGGGCCCTGGGATGCTGTTGGGTGTCTGTGAGCTTGGCAATCTGTCTCTTTCTCGGCTGTTTTATGGCCTGGAAAGGCTCGGGATGGTCTTGGACAGCCCGCGCTCCAAAGGACGAAAAGAGTCTTCAGGTTTTTTCTCAGTCTTCAGTGTTTATTAGTTTCTTATCTACAAAATTTTCTCTCGGCCCGACAGAGGTCTGCACAGCACGCCAGCCATGAGCGCACTGAGAGCCCCCGGGGCGGTCACTTATCTTTATACCCAAAACTACGCATAAGATATTTACCTATTTTCCCCAATACCTTTCACCCTTATTGACAAGTGCACTTTTAGTGAGAACCAACCCCAAAGTGCCACCGCCACCACACAAGATGGAGGCCAAGAAGAAGAAGAAGAAGGACAGGACACGCCCCAATTCCTCCATCTTACTTCTCTAGACCCCCCTGTACCGAAATTCTAAAACCTGTGTTTCACTCTCTAATTAACCTATCCCTTCACCATTTATCCCAGTGAAATCCTCCCATCCTCATACAGGTGTTGTCTCCCGTGCAGGATCAAAGTCCAGCCACCAGACACTTCTGGCAACATTCCAGGACCTCCAAGCCCCCCAAGGGTGGTCTCGGTGACTCAGCACATCAGTCCTGAGGTGCTGAGATCCCACAGCAATCCCCTTATAGAGCCCAATTTGTCCCTCACACCTGGACTGACCTTGTGTGCCACTGCTGCTGCTCACCAACTAACTAGAGAAACAGAACAGATGAGACCCAAAAGAAGAAGTATAGAGAAGAAATACACACAAGAAAAGGGAAAAAGGATAGCTAAAAGGTACAAAATATGGGGGGGCAAAGAGAAGTACACTTTGTTACTAATAAAATTAGGGCAGGATAATGAGAAATAAAATAATTGCCTTAAAAAAGCCTTCCCCCCAACCTTTGCTCCTTCCCAGCTCTGCCTTCTCCCGCAGTGGCACAGGGAGACAGGGAATGGGGCTGTGGTCAGTCCGTGACCCGTGGCTTCTCCCACTGCTCATGGAGAGGAGTCCTTGCCCTGCTGCACTGTGGGCTCCCCTCCCATGCAGACAGATCTCCATGAACTTCTGCAGAGTGAGCCCATCCCACAGGCCACAGTCCTCCCAAACAGTCGCTCTCCCACGGGTGCATCCTCCAAGGGCAGGCTGCTCCAGCCTGGGAGCAGGGCCCCTCTCTCCATAGGTTTCCCATAGGATTGCAGCCTCCTCCCAGGTATCTATCCACTGCAGCATGGGCTCCTCCATAGGCTGCAGGTGGATCCCCATGGATCTCCATGGGCTGCAGGGGCAGAGCTCTCTCATAAGGGTCTGTACCACAGCCTGCAGAAGAATCTCAGCTCTGGTACTTGGCGCACCTCCTCCCTCTCCTCCTTCACCGATCTCTGTGTCTGTAGAGTTGTTCTCACATGTTTCACTGTTCTCTGGCTAATATTAAAACTGTGCAACACTTTTTTGTCTCCATTTCTTCTTAAATCTCTCATCACAGAGGCATTACCACCTACTTGGCCCAGCCTTGGCTAGGTGCAAGTCAGTCTTTGAAGCCACCAGGGATTGGCTCAGCTGGGCATGGAAGAAGCTGCCAGCAGCTTCTCACAGAAGCAAGCCCTGCAATCCACACATACGCATACACACACACACACACACACACACACACACACACACACACATCCCCCCTGCTACCAAAACCAGGCCATGCAAACCCAACGCAGTTGCTGAAACTGGAGTTTACAAAGTGGAACCTCACAAACCTCAGTTCTTGCATTAGATGAAAAGAAGAACTCCTAAGATTTACTGATGGTCCGATGGATCTCCAAGTCAGCTGTGAATTAGCCAAAAAGTGATGGTGTTCATAACAAGCAAAAAATAGTGTAAAATTTTTTGAGTAAAACTTGTGTTCAGCCTGCCTTGGAGAACAGAGCTGACTAAGTGATTTCTGGAGGTCTCTTCCCACCTCAGCTACTCTATGATAATTGCCGGTGGACCTATTCTGTAAGACGAATTTATACCAGGGAAAAATGCTTTTGGGAGGAGCCTCAAGGACATGGAAATGGGATATAAATATTTTGGATGAGAATGGAACATTTTTTCTTATGAAATTTTCCTTTCAGAAGGACACTGATATAAATCCTCAAATATCAGCCTTGAGTGATCTCTTTGTTGGTAGATTATATTACTGTAAGAGTTCTACAATGCCTCCTTCATTCTGTGTCCAGTGTTTTCAGTATTATCTACTTTTTTGGAGGTAACTGAAAAATTCATTCTGACAACAGTCAGAATCTGTGCAAACCAGTGATGACAGCATCACTGTCTGTACTATAACCATAAATTCAGTTCCTTAACTCTCATTGTATTCATACATATACACCTTTCCAAGATATAAAATGGAGTATGCATCATGCTCCAAACATACTTATTTGGTGAAAATCCATACCTACTCCTCATGCTAGAATTGTAAAAAAGTAGGATGGTTGAAGGTGTGGTACTGTAAACAGTGACATTGCCTGCATTTGTACAGCTTGCAATAACACTCACAGTCTGTTATGAATCTGTTTCATAAAAGTAGACACAAAGCTCATTGTGTACATTTTAAATAAACTACAGACAGAAAAATTACTTAGCAAATACCAGGCAAATCCATAATTCTAATTTATGATTCCCAGATTCCTACATACATTCCTCTCCTTTTTCTAGTGCAGAATTGAAGCTCCATGGCATGTCTGACATCTGTGTGCATTCTCACAGCTAAACAGTGAGATTCTAACAGTTTTCCATATCTATCAGAGAATAAATACTTTAGAGGATGAATTCCAAAGCAAAGCAAAGCAAAGCAAAGCAAAGCAAAGCAAAGCAAAGCAAAGCAAAGCAAAGTGTCTTGTGAATGTGTCAATCAGGACAGATTTTGACATATTAGTTGACTTTTTTTAGTTGACTTTTTGAAATAAAGTAATTTTGCACTTTTATTGTTCAAATGAAGCATAACAAGTCACTGCCAATAAGCTAGAAAGAACTTCAACCCCAAATATTTTTTGGAATTTAGTTTTAATAGACGAGGTGATTGGCAATGTTTAGGTATATGTGTACTATATAAAATTGAATACATTTAGAAGGTTTTAACTGTGGACACAGATAAAATGTGTGCCAGCATTGTGTTACAAAGTTTCATATATGATCCTAATTGTAAAAAAAGAAGTTTAAAATTAGAAATTTATCTGCCTTTACTGTAATGCAGAAATTATTATTGATAGAAATTCAGATCCCAAAGAATTGGTGAGTTTAACAGCAGATTCATGCATGCTAGAAGGCAACTGAAATTTGCTATCAAATTAGTAGTTGTCAGTCTTCTAATTGTACTGTACTTAGGCAAACTCTACTGAAGTAAACCTGATCTTCCCTTTCTAAATGCAGCTTTTGCTTTTCTTCAGAGAAACAGAGAAAAATTATCTACCACAGACCTTTTTCATGAGTCTTCATTAAGCTATTTGTTATACTTAAGAAAATTTGTTCAATTTAAGTTAGTATGACTGTGAAATATACACAAGAAATGCAGAGAATTTACATTTATTTTTGTTTAAAAGTTTAGATACATTTTTGGGGGACTCATTACATACATTTGGAGTACCAAGGCACAAATTAACATGCCAGTGAGCAGCAAGGGTTGCATTTCGGCAAGGGAAAGTGATTTAGCCTTAAATAAAAGCAGTGAACCACTCAGCGAAGGGAAGAGTTCACACAAGAAGCATAAAGAGAAAGAGGGTTACAGGGTTCTCATGGCAATTAGAACCTGCTGATGTGCTCAAGGCCATGACGCAATTTCCCTTAAAGAAGCATTAAAATAATATGGCTTGTTATAAAACAACTAGCAGATTAATGTGTTTTGTCTTATTACACATATTTAGCTGTGGTTTTGCTTTAATTTTAGTATTTAAGCTACATATAATTGTCTTAAGTCTGCTACAGTAATTTCTGATATGTGGCAAAGATCAGGAAAAAGATCTGAACTTTACACAGCTTTCATATTGATTACTCAAAACATATTTAAGCTTTGTGGCCTTGAATTGGCAGTTTAGAAACACAGTTACACTGTATTCTTACTATAAACTTTCTGCAAACCCAAGTGACAGTATATTTAGCTTTGCACTGAAGTTTGCATCTCTCGGGCTTCAGTCCTGTAGTCTTTATAGCAGGACATTGTATTTTTATGGAAAAACAGATGCTATAATTGTGTTCTGTTTTGTCTTTTCATCCTGTTCAATTTTTTAATTCATGATGATGAACTCTTTTTATTTAGAAAGTTTAATCTATGTCTTTGCCAGAATTTTTCAGCTTCCATTTGGCAAAGTAGTAGTAAACGAAGTAGTACGGCATGAAGTCGACTTTCAAATTGAATTTCATAGGGCCAGGAATTTACCATGCTGGATTGCTGAAGTTTATGGACTACCCGTGCAAATACATGACAACCACGAAAATGGAAGGAATCAGCTGAGCAATAGATTCTGGTTATGAAATTAGAGACACAATAGACACTCCGTTTCTAGTAATTTAACCCAGAATAACTTTTACTCTTTATGCTTCCCCTTAAAATTTAAAATGTACTACAATCCACAAAAAGTATAATGTTCCACAGGAGAGATCATGCCAGACAAAAACATGCACTATAAACCCCATTCTTTCTTGCCTGAAATCCAAGTCTCTCTATCCTTTGTTGTACTTTCCTATAATGTCTGACCTTAAACAAACATCTAAACAAACTCTGTTGGAATAACATTTCAGTAACTTCCAATTTCTGAATACAGAACCTTAATCATTCAATAAACACAAGTGAAGGTGTTTTCTCTTTTAACAGCTCTAATAATTATGTATTTATTAACAATAAGGATAAGGTAGATTGCTGACAGTGATTCTCCCACTCCTACCCAAACTAGCTAATCTGTGGGCAGTTTTGTGGCATCATCACCAACAAAAAAAGGGGAGCTGCTGTTTATCTAATTCTGACAGGAGATCAGCAATTATACTAGTATAATTATATATACTGGTATACTTGCACGTGCATCACATATACTAGTATAATTGCACTGTTGTGCACCTTAGAGTGCGAAACAAAGAAGGTTATCAGCTGTATGCTGAATTGTTAATTTATAAATGGTCAATATTTTTTTACATAAATCTACTATATGAGTTACTTAATTGTCATTGAGAGCAGAAGGCATTCTGATGAAGGTAGTTTTGGGAAGATTAAGACAGAGAGATTGCAATATCAGTTATAACCTGAGATATAATAGTGACACTTCAAATGCTTTTTAGCCAGTCCTCTCCTCCTTGGGGATACAGCACCATCCTTTTCTGTGGTTAGAAAGAGTGACCTTCTTGCTGGCATTTAGACTGTTTTTGTCTTGCACAAAGAAAATAACAATATTAACAAGGTGACTTCTATTAAAAATACGGTGGTAATGAACTCTGTTGTCCTTAATGGAAGATCAGCCTCACAATCCTCTGCATTCTACTGCTGAACTGTAAATTTCAGCAACATGTAAAACAGGAAATACCACTACTGCTTAAGGTAGTGGTACTGCCATTATCAGTTTCCTTGGGTTTGAATGCTGTGCTTCCAAATGCATTAGAACACAAAAATTTTAAATTCTGCTATTACTTCGGTCTTAAATAGGGCAAATCACGAATCACACTTTTACCAAGGGGATGCACACTAGTAATGCCTGACAAAATTGAAAAATAAGGACAATAATTTTCTTGGCCAGATCAACCAGTGTGGGGTAACACAGCTAAGAAGTTGGCATTTGTAAAACAGTGGCTCTGAGGTTTTTCATTTGAAACCTACTAGTGTTGGCAGAGGCAGACTCAGAAAGGCTTTGGGGCTACTGTGAATTACTGTTTCTCAGATCTCCTAGTAACAGTTCTGCTTCTTGATCCCTTGCCACTTCAGCTACACAATGAAGACTGTAGTTGAATTCATTTCTGTTTGAATGGTTTTTAATATAAGAGAATGACCAAAACATGAAAATGTGGCACTAAAGCCTTGTCAATGCAGGTCAGATGCAATTGTAAAACCTGAAAGAATTTTACCTTATGCTTTGAAAACAATTTACTTTGAAAGTCAGTAGCTAACTGGAATGTGATTTCATAGGATGAAAATTTAATCTCAAAAATAACGTGTCTCTTTCTCAGGGTACACTTTGAAAATGTTTTATATTGGCCAGTAACTGATTAGTTCAGCAAACACGAGTCAAGTACAGCTTGGTGCTGTCTCATAACCAGAAGTCTAAGAAAAGATCAGCTATTTAGCTTCATTTTTAGCAGGAGAATTATAAGAACAGGAAGCAGGAAGCAGGAAGATTATAAGAACACTGAAACCTGAGATGGAAAGACCCTTTTTACTGTAGATGCTCGAAGAGGGAACTGCTTGACATTCTCATCCAGCAATTTGTATAGTTTTCTCATCTACATTCTCATCTAGTCTAGTTTATATAGTGTAGCTGCTCATACAGTAGCTGTGAATCATACAACATTCTGGTGTACTTCTAGTAGTAAAAATATATTAATGATATATTGTCTATGTCAGAACAGTCATTTTAGCTTGTTCATCAGTTTCAGTATTTTATGTTCTTAAATTACCATTTTTAAAACTGTTATTACATTTTAAAAGCAGACTTCATCACCTCCCCCAGACCTTTCAAAGAGATGCAGGAAGAATACGTTTTGGAGTACTTACTTCCTCTCAGTTCTTTTGGGAATCAATACAGAAGGTCTATTTGTTGATCTTTCCTCCCTCAACATACAAAATAGCCCAGCACTGGCAAAGAACTGTATTCCTGTAGCCAAAGCTACTCTCCCAAGCCTGCCTCCTGCCCCTACACACCACCACCCCCAACCCCAAAAAAAGAAAAAAAGAAACAGAAAACTAGAAAATAATGAGGTTAAGGAATAAAATCACCATGAAAAAGGAGAAACCATTCTACACCTGTTTTGAATTATCAGGAAATGTGTTATGCAGAACATACTGTAACAGGTCTGAAAGCCTTTTTCCAAACAGCAGCATGAATTGTGCTGGTCATGTAAAGAATAGGAGACAAACTGCATTTAAGAACAGCACCCGCTCACTTACCAGCCAACCATCACCAAATCACAAGTCAGTAAAAGCTGAAAAAGGAGGTTTTCTCCTGAAATACATTATTTTCAACCGCTTTATTCTCAATGAAAATGAATTATTAGTACTAGAATAACTCTACAGAGAATTCTCTAATCCACTCTTTCTTTCTCTCTGAAATATAAAATAACTATATTTTGAATGAAAAAAGCAGAAAACGTATTTTCATAAAATAGGGGAGTTCTTACAAAATAGTCCAACAATCAACTGCTACAGTAAAAAAACATGCTTGCAACAGTTTTAGAGAAAGACAAATTTTAGCAGGGCTTTTATTGGTCCAATGGGCAAATTTGCATAGATCTATATGGCAAAATTCACAAGAGGAAATTGTTGACAAAATTAAGTAAGGCTTTGCAATGCTATGTTAATCAGAGGCATCCTTTGTATACTACAGCATTGAGAAATTATATCCTGAGCTACCGGAACTTCTCCATATGAAGTTCCCAAATTTGTATGTGCATTTGTTTCAGGCTTGTAAGAAACTTATGGGCTTTCAGACACAGTAGCAAAAGAAATAAACAAAATTAAAAGAGTGATTAAAACATCCTGAAAGACCTCAAATTTTGTACCAAATAGACAGTAAAGAAACAAGTAGTATAATCTATATTTCATATTGTATTTGTAACACAAGAATATGACATTTTTTTGAATATGATTGCAATCTATTTTTTGTTCATTGTGGAACTACATTGATTATTTGATATTCTAATGTAGCTAAACTCAGCAGGTTTTGCATACATACCTGGACTACTTATTTAGATAATCCAAAATTTGATTTGCTTATCTTTTATGAAAATGTGAATAAAAACTCTCGATGTTCTTGGAGTTGCCTGAGATCAAAAGTTTATAACTGCCTGCTTAACAAACTACATTTACAGTTATGTCAGATGAAGCGCAAGATTCTGCGCTAAATGACAGACTTGAGTGGTGATCAGAAGAGAAGCACGCCTCAGAAATTATATCACACTATTATACTATTATACAATACAGGGAGCAACAAAAAATTGAAAACCATCTCTGGTATTGTGCATTCTTCTTACCTTTTCAATTGACAGTGGCTCAGCTGCTTCTTTTTTTTTTGTGATTATATCTCACCTTGCAACTATTTAAGACATTCTTTGTCAAGGAACAAAGTCAAGCATTTTTACTAAAGATCGATCCCTGATCAATTTCAGATGAGTAAAATTTTTAGGAAAAAAAGGTACTGTGTGCTAGACTATTTGCAATAAAGATAAAAATTAATCTTCCTTTCAATTAGTATTTTCTCCAAGCTTAGAACGGAGTGGTGATTTCTACTTGCTCCTTGAGCTATAATGTAAATTTTTCTGGATTGCAGACCTTCAGCTGCTGTAAGCATTAGAAGTCATCATTTCCATTACTTTTTAGTTTCTTCTGGTAAGTGAGCATATGATAGAAAAATCATCCATAAATTAGCTGTAACGATCCTTCAAAAGAATCTAAAGAAATCTTTAATATGAATTTGGAAACATTTAAAATTCAGTTAAAATGTCATCAAAACCATAAGGATTAAACTGTGTTTCAAATAGATAGTAAAGGAATAATTAAATCTCTTCCAACCTTATTCATTAGTTTATGGCAGATTTCCCTTTCTATTACATAAACTGAAAAATACCCCAGAGCTTGGTGTTCAAAGCTTAATTAGAGTATTTAGAATGAGTGTTTAGAAAGTGCAGCTCCGTACCTGATCTTCAGAGATTTTTACATTTCAAGGAAAATTAGTTATCCACAAGAAAGACAAAATGTAAGACAGAAACTCCCCAGTGATTAGCCAATTTTAATTTCTCATGACTGTGTGTCTCACTAGAGCCCACTGGATGGCTCCCTTACCACTGTCAGGGTGTGTACTTCTTTGAGCACTGCGTATTCCCATATTGCAACTGCATTTGATGACTTCCACTGCCTCAGGAAGCTGCTCACAGTAAATGAAAAAGCATCTCCACTTACAGTCTGTGGGTTTACAGCTGCAAGGTGTCCCCCAAAACATTGAAGAGCATGTTCCTGTAGAAAAGAGTGGCTTCTAATATGTGAGTGTAAAAGATGGCTGAAATATTATAAAAAATGGCTTAAAAAAAACCCAAATCAACTCAAGCCAAAGAAAACCCCAAACCCAGATAATATACTAGTAAAAAAATTAAAATAAATAAATAAACAAATAAAAAATGAAAACAAAACCAAAATTGGATTGGATTATTTCATCCTCTAATAATGCACCACAGAAAGAGCTAGACATAGTCATCCTAACACTGAGTAATCCATCCTCCTCAGAAACCTTGTAAAGGCAACAGGACAAAAAAACCTAAGGAACAGAGGAGTGTTGAAAATGCTCAGCTTAGGGGAGTCAAGGATAACAAAAAGGAGAGGTGTCATCAGAGTACACTCTGATTCCTGCAGCAGTATGAGTTTACAGTGGAGGATTTACATTTCTTTTATCAGCAAGTTGATCCTACAACAAATGGTGCCTTCTTTAATTAGATCTAGATATATGCAAGATGTGATATATCAGAGAGCTAATATATCAGAATTTTTCTGATGTAATAGTTTTAAAGCAGATGGTAACATTTGCAACTGTATGATCTCCACAAGTTAACTCTTGGCAGGGCCTTCAGTTATTAAAGATAACTCATAACTCAGGTCTGCATCTTGTGTTGAAAAGCTAAAGCCCTATTTATTTTTGTTTTGCCATTTAGTTAGTAAACTACTACCATTTAGTTAGCAAACTACTACCATTTAGTTAGCAATATTCCTAGAGAGATTTTATTGCAAAGCCTTTTACGTGAAAAAAACAACAATGTGAATTAAAAGATTCCTGAATATGTCTGATAAAATTCTACAAATGTTCTCAATTTCTAGTCTATATCCTATAGAGCAGTATGAAATTACTTAATTCTTCCTTTTTTATTCTCTGCTCCTCCCCTTAAATGCAGGTAACTAAAAACCATTTTAAAATAAAGGCATCATGAAAACAATGGAATAATGGACCAATTCTGTCACCAGACACCGATTCATTCTCT
The DNA here is from genome assembly GCF_027579445.1 of Ammospiza nelsoni. NCBI lineage: Eukaryota > Metazoa > Chordata > Aves > Passeriformes > Passerellidae > Ammospiza > Ammospiza nelsoni. The sequence goes on along the minus strand of NC_080669.1, from coordinate 41,865,360 downwards.
TGAGAAAGAAATCCTCTTAGTCTCTTACTCATATGAAATTCCACTGATATCCAGGAATGTTTTTACTCAATATTGTAAGGTCATATAGCATTCAGCCTTTATTTTTCAGTCTTAACTTTTTTCTTACATTATCATTTCTATCTGATTCATAGAATATATCATTCTGTGTATGTTGAACATAACAGATATGTAAGTGTGTAGAGACATAAACTCCTCTTTTTTCCCCAGAAATTAAAGTTAACTGTCATAGTGTATAAAGGCTGATAGTTTTATACCACACTGGACACATAGATGCTCAGAATGCCACCGCAGCAAACCAAAATCACAATCACTTATACCAAGTCAATTAAGCAGCTGGAAGAACTGACTTACATTACCTTTAGGAGGTGATACCTACCTGTATGTATAGAATATGTCAAACACATATGATAGTTAAAGAAAATTCCAACCCATTTATTGCAAACTGACTAAATGGTTATCTAGAACTAGTTATTTTGAGCTGCTGGTATTAGTTGCAAAACAGAATTTAAGCCTTCTCTTAGTGTTTCTGCCCTTCTAAATCAAGACAGATACAAATTGTCCATACTGAATTTAAATAGTCCCCTACTCATCATGTTGTCAGTTTTGGATGTACTTCTTGGGTATCTCATTTTAGCACATGATGTGCAATTAGCTTAAATGTTTCACTCATAGGTCTACACTTGACACTAGAAGTGCTAGGTGTTGAATTTCTATGAGATTACTCCCACTTAGCCTACCCATCATTGTAAAAGTCTAGATGTTTAACCAGAAAATTTTGTGCTGTTCAGTGATTTCGGCACAACTGTTGGCAGAAGAAAGCCCTTTTTCTCACAGGCCCCTAGGATAACCTGGGACAAGAATTTTCTGCATTTTCTATGTAATAAGGAGCAAATATGAACCATTTAGAAATGTCTTGCCCATTGCTGCTTTGTGCTGCACACAGTTCATGAACCTCTTCTCTGATAGATATTGAAGAATAGAAATATTTCTAAAAAGAAAAATCCTCTCGCCACCAAACATGACTTGATGAAATTATAATATAGCTTTCTAGGGGTAAAATTATCTCCTTTACAACTTTATAAAATGTAAATGTTTAGATAAGCAGTGTTTGTAATTACAGCGAAGAAAGACCCAGCCCTGAGCTTGGCAAGACATATAAAGTATAATAAGTACTTCTGAAGGCAAGTCAACCAGAAGCGGAAGAGAAGGAAAAAGTTAAGTATAACCTCCACCCCCTAATGTGCAAAGTGATAAAAACATATGAGAAAAAGGCTCAACAAATTTAAATGCTCAACTAATTTTTTGCCTCAGTCCTCTCTGGCAATCTCTCTTCACACACATTGAGTAGATGGACCACAAGGGAGGGAATGGGGGAGAAAACACTCTCCCACCATAAGAGAATATCAGCTGCTTGTGACCAGCCAATGAATCTGAATGTACATAGGTACATGAGACCGGATAAGATGCATCCCACAGATCTGAAGAAACTGACACATGCAGCAGCCAAACCACTCGAACAGTCAGGGCAGGTAGGTGAAGTCCCAGGTGACTGGGAAAAAGGAGACATTGTATCCATTTTTTAAAAGGCTAGAAAAGAGCACACTGGGAAGTACCAGCCTGTCAGCTCCGGCTCTGTGCCTGGGAAGATCATGAAACTGATCTTCCTACAAGCTGTGCTAAGGCACATGGAGGACAGGGAGGTGATTTGAGAAAATCAGCATTGCTTCAACATGTCTTGACAGAACAATGTATTGGTCTCTTACAATGGAGTGTCTCCGTCAGTGGAAAGGGAAGAGCTATGGATGAAATATGTCTGAGTTTCTGTAAGGTCTTTTACATGGTGCCCCTAGAACAGCCTTCCCTCTAAAATGGAAATACATGGTTTGATAGATGGATGGTTATTCTATAGGGAACTGGCTGTGGGATCTCATCCAGAGAATAGTGGTCAATGTCCAAAGGGACATCAGTAAGAGGGGGTGTCCCTCAGGGGTCCTTCCTGGGATCACTACTGTTTCATACCTTTATCTCTGTCATAGACAAAGGGATTGAGTGCAGTCTCAGCAAGTTTGTTGACAACACCAAGCTGAGTGGTACAGTTGGCAAATCTGAGAGAGGATGCCATACATATGGACTTTGACAGACTTAAGAAATGGGCCCACAAAAACATCATGATACTAACAAATTCAAATGCAAAGTCATATATCTGAGTTGGGGCAGCCTCTGGTATCAACACAGGCTGGGCTGGATGAAGGGAGTGAGAGCAGCCCTGCTGAGAAGGACTCATGGAATTTGGGAAATGAGAACAGGATCCAGCTGTGGGCACACTCAGCCCAGAAAGCCACACGTGTCCTGGGCTGCATCCAGAGCAGCGTGGCCAGTGGGGCCAGGGAGGGGATTCTGCCCCTCTGCTCTGCTCTGCTGAGACCCCACCTGCAGGGCTGCATCAGCTCTGGGCTCCCAGCACAGGAAGGATGGGGACCTGTTCGACCAAGTCCCAGAGGAGGCCACCAAGGTGATCAGAGGGGTGGAGCATTTCTCTCATGAAGATGGTTGGAGAGAGTTAGCATTGCTCAGCCTGGGGAAGAGAAGGCCCCAGGGAGACCTTATTGGGGCCTTAAATACTTAAAGGGGACGTATAGGAAAAATGGGTACAAACTTTATAGCAATGGTTTAAAGGAGGGTAGATTCAGACTGAATATAAGGAAGAAATGTTTCATTATCAGGATGGTAAGACACTGGAACAGGTTGCCCAGAGAAGCTGTAGATGCTCCATCCTTGGAAGTGCTCAAGACTAGGCTGGATGAGGCCCTGAGCAACCTGGTCTAGTGGAAGATGTCCCTGCCCATTACAAGCGGAGGAGCGAGATTAAAATCCCCTTTAAATGTTCCTTCCAACTAAACCATTCTATGGTTTATGAATCTGCAAAAACATATTAAGAATAGGTATAGTTAATTTTGACTGACCTTATATTACTTACATATTTGCGACACCTAGTCATTTTTACTATGCATCATCTTGATTTCTATTATAATTTATTTTCTCATACTTATTTTTCTGGATTTAAGCAAAATACAGTAGTGACCGTTTGATTATGAATTATATTCTTCCTCCTTTACTTGTATTTTCTGGAGCTTATATGATGTTGAGATGAAAAACTTCTGCCTTTGGTACACACAGTTTCAGCTTTGAAATACTTTCCTAGCTTGCCTTTAATTAATAATCTCATCACTATATAAGAAAAGATACACCCTTACAGATGAATACATTTTCAGCACATCAAACTTCATATATTATGCAAATAAAACCCAGTAAAGTTTGGCATTCATGTGTTCCTTAATTGATGACTCATTGCTTTAGCCTTCATAAGTAAATATTTTTATAATTAAGAAATAATTACTGGAAATGTTTCTCCTATTTATTCCTTTCATATTTTTAAGCAAATATTGAAAACCTTGTTTGAGAAGTACCAACTTTTTTCTTGGTTTTTAATGAGGTCAAGCAGATAGAGGCGTTTTTTACTAATTTTCAGAGGTCAGCTTATATACTAACACAATTGCAAACCCAGAATATTTACTCCTAGGTTAACAGACACAAAAAAAGCAATTGTCTTTAATTAGACAGTAAAATGAGGTTATAATTTCCGTTTGGAAGGGTAGCAAAGGATGATGTTATACAGTAAAGGCTAGATCTGCTATGAGTGAAAGACTAGATCAGGCTGGAAAGTGGCTCTGCTGAGCTAGCATTTCAGGGAGAATTAGCTGGCATTGTTGAGCCAGTGAAAGAGCTAGACTGCTGTAACCCATACTAAGACTTATAAACTATGGAGACATCATTGCATCAAGTTTTAGACTTGAAACTAGTGTCCTGACATGTGCTATTTCTAGTCTTCACACTTGTAGGTTTTGATGTAATAGGATTATAGTTTTATTAATCTGGGCATAATCTTTAGGAATTATGAGCTACTCTTAGAGCTGTTTTACTGGGAGCTGTTCTAAGAATTAGAGTTAATACTGTTGCTTTTGCTGATGAGACAGTGTTAAACTACAGTCATACCTGGATCCACAGGAAATTGCTGTGTGTGGTTAAACATGATGCGATGCATGTTATCGAGTTTGAAGAAGAACTGGAACTTGAAATTATCTTGTTGATGAGGTAAGTTTACAGAATGGTTTATGTTGGAAAGGACCTGTAAAATTATTGAGTCCAATGTTAACCTAGCCCTGGCATGTTCACCACTAAACAATGTCCCTAATTGTCACATCTACAAATTTCCTAATAGCCAATCTAAATCTCCCCTGGTGCAACCTGAGGCTGTTTTCTTTTATCCTGTCACTTATTACCCGGGAGAAGAAAGTGATCCCCACCTTCCTTTCAGTAAGTTGTAGTAAGTAATACATTCCCCCTCAGCCTCCTATTCTTCATGCTAAACAACTCTGGCTCCTTCAGTCACTCCTCATAGGAACTGCCCTCCAGATACCTCACCAGCTTTGTTGCCCTTCTCTGGAAACACTTCAGTACCTCAATGCCTTTGCAGTAGAGAGGGGACAAAAACTGGACAGAGAACTTGGGGTGTGGCCTCACCAGTGCTGAGTGCAGAGAGAAGATGACTGCCCTAGTTCTGCTGGCCACAAGCCAGGATGCCACTGGCCTTCTTGGCCACCTGGGCACAGCTCTGGCTCATGTGGTGAGATCATGCGACAGTTTCAGTCCTACACTGATGACTTGTGTCTTGGCTTAGAGAGAAAAAATATTTTTTCTCTAAAGAGAAGGGGTCCAATAATCCCCTTTAGCCAATGAGAATAATGAATATTAGTGTGAAAGTGGGGGGGAAAAAAAGTTAAAAAAAAAAATTGAACCTTATATCCCACCCCCACCTCACTGTGTGGCCAGGAGGCAAAAAATGGCAGCTGGCATCTTTGTCTCAGGGGAAGGGAGAGAAAAAATGTTCACTCAGCAGCTGGGAACCTGTTGGATTTCTGGCATTGGTCTTCTCCTCACAGCAGGTGAAATTGGTAGATTTTAGTGTCATTTCTCGTGTTGGTTCAGCTTCTACGACGTCTTGGGTTCAGTGCGGCCCCCCACCAGTTCCCTGGACGGACTGAAAAAAAAATAACAAAGCAAAAGCCGAAACACATCAAGCAAAAAAAACCAAAAACAGCGGAGAGAATTCCCGCTACAGCCTCCAGGCTAGGGGTAAGGGAGAAAAACCCCAACTTTTTGCTGTAAGCAAGCAATAATTAATCCAACAAAAGCAACAATGTAGCATCCCAGTCCTCACCCGGTGCGCTCAGGAGAGCGAAGGGTGGAACCAAACTGCGCAGGAGCCCAAGGTTCCCCAGCCCAGGACTCATCTTAAAGCTGCAGCAGCCATTTCTGGGCGTAATGCAGATGATTAGGGCAAAACGTATCATCATAAAATCACCCCAAGACAACTTAGTAAAGAAACGGTGGTATCTTACGTAGTAAGGCTCCAAACTACCTGGAAATTTTTAAAGGGAGTTGGTTTGTACTCCTGATTAAGACAGATCTTGAGGACTGGATACAGCTCTGCGTTAAGAATGTGCTTACACCATTCTGTGTTTCACACAGAAACACCCACATGCATAAAAGCCAATGGTACTGTGGAAAGCTCTGAATGGCCTCATATATAATCCTTTCATATAATTTCCAGAACAACAGAGGCTCAGATTCACAGAGACTACCATTTGTGAGTCAGAGAAAGAATGGAAAACAATACATAGAGTAGATATGCCCCCTTCCTTTTACCTAACAGTGTGAGACTTAATAAGTTTTATTCTCAATTTTCTAACTTCTATGCTTACACGATGACTTGCATGTTCATTCCCTAATACCTCAAAATGCCAGTTGACCAACTAAGCATTAGTAGCACTCCTTGCCATTTAAATTTCTCAAATTATTATTAAATACTTTAACATTCATCTGCCTTGCTAGAGAAGACTGGTTTTATGATACACATAAAATATTTATTTATATTAAAACTATAAACTATGTAACTATGAACACTATACTCAACAATTGTTTTGCTCTTTAACATCTTTTTAAAAAGATGAATGTAGAGAATGCAGAATAGAGAATCTAATATGATTAGATGTGGCAAAAACATCACAGAATTAATAAACAAAAAGTTGAAAGAAAATGTAATGTTTCAGCAATTTCAATGATGTCAAAATTGAAACACAATTAAAAACCATAATTCTTTAAAAAATCACTACATTTCCATTAAAAAATGAAAGATTCCAATATGCTGCAATGTATCATATTGATACCTACACTGACAAGAACAATCCAAACCAAGAAAAAGGTTCTAAATCATACATAGAGCAGAAATTACAATTCATGAAATGTTAGTTTTCACTGCAAAGATTTGTGACATCTGAAATAATTAAGGTCAACAACTTCACTATCAGGAATTAACAAGCTTTTAACAGACAAAATTATATACTGCGCTAAATTATTAAAGAAAGTTTGCTAAAGAGCAGAGATATGTAAAGAAGTATGTGAAATTCTGAATCAGTTCTGGAAGAGACTAATTAGATTGATGTAATCTCCTTACTTCTTTTTACCTTTTTCACCATTTCAGTAAAAAATGTTATGCAAATGTATAAAAGCAGATTGTAGAAAGACTTCCCTGAGCTTTAAGTACACCACTACATGAGCAGGTACAATGGTCCCTAGCACATTACTTCTCAATGTCAATAAAAAGAACTTTTATTATTTCTAAACAAGGCAAAACCCTCACTGCTCTATTGTCTTTAACTCTTAGGCTGCTTAGTGTAAACTTCTCATTCCAGCTGTCACAGAGCCCACGCCAATGCTAACAACTTTCGCCTCAACCCTTCTGGCAGAAGAATCATTGCTACAGTTATTGTTCTGTTCCCATTATAATCAAAAAGAAATATTTATGTTATGAAATATGTCACAATTTTTCTGTATTTCATAACTTCCCTGATGGAAAGCACAGTCAACTCTACATATAGGATACCATGCTTATGCACTCTGCATTATTTGTAACAATTATACTTCATTTGCTTCTGTTCTTTTCATCACGTTTAAATTAGGTTAATGAAGTCAGGCATCCTGGTTTTCTCTCTTCTTTCCATGCTGAAATAGTCACATTGACTTCATGGGAGTTAAGTGACACATTTCTGTTCAGCTCAGTAGAAGGATAGTTTCAATTTCCTTCTTATCTTCCTCTTTCCCAGAAGACACATCTGATAAAAGTGAAATACCCACACAGATTATTACATTGCCTGCAAGTCATTACAAGACTGTCCAGAAAAAAAAGTCCTTAAAAAAAACTCCCTTATTTCCTTATTTTCCTTCTTCTGCTCCCCTTGCATAGCTCCTTCTTAAAACTGTTCCTCATATTTCCCTCTTCCCACTTCCAGAAAGTGGCTTCTTTCTGCTTTCTTTGCTTGGCACAATGCTTTCCATTCTTCCACCCCTCCTCACACATCCTGCACATTTGTCTCTTTGTCAAGCTAATTGCTCGCTTCTTCTGCTACGACCATTACTCTATCCACATTAAGGTCATTACAGAGGTCTCCTACAGGCAAAGATAAAGTTTGCAAAAGGATCTACAATATTCTTAAGAATTCAGGCAGCATTTCAAATACCAGTACAAACATAATCTCAAGTGACCAATTATCTTTATTTTCATGCTAAAGCAACCTACCCATGGAAAACTATGAAAACTCCTACATATGCAAAGGTCCCTTTCCAATAGTTCCCACTTTTCAACCCATATTTTTAAACTCTTGATATTTTATCTCAAAAAACAAACAAACAAAAAAAGCATAATGGTTTTCTTTTGAATACTCCATCATAAAAAGAACTCAATTTTAAAATAAAATAATGCTTATCATTGTGTCATTCTCAATTTATTTGTTTCATTTTGTTTCACTCTTGTTCTATAGATTTTTCTAAGAAAACTAGCTTTGTCTTATCTCATAAAATACCATGTCAATTTTTTCTTTTCTATTCAACTCTATGCTTTTTCGTCACTAATTTATTGAATTTGCCTCCCATTAGATCTTAGCACTTTTCTCATTTCACCTGTGTTTTACCTTCTTATTCTTGACTCCTTTCCTCGCTGTAATAATTGCAATAATTTTTGAGCTACTGTCACCCCTATCCCACCCTACACACTGTGCTACTCACTCAGTTTGCCCTTTAGCATTACCTACTTTTCTTATCAGCACCACCATTGACCAAAGGGGACATTATTGCTTTCTAAATAATTTGTTCTTTTTTTTCCTCCTTTTTTTGTAGCCATCTGGGTTATATTCTGGAAAGTGTAAAAGGGGATATGTTGGTGCCATGTATTGAGGAGGAAAACCAGCAAGTATGTTGTGGAGGGGAGGAACTGAAATGTGTGAGCATTAGTTTCCTCCTTTCCACCACATATAACATTGGGGTGGGGATGGATATAGAAGATATATATCAAAACAAAAAGTATGTGAAAGGTAGTGTAGATTTTAGTCCTACTGTGGACTAGACTTGGGTCAGACTCCCTCCCAGCCAGTGAAACAGTCACCTTGCAATCCAGCAAAGGAAGCAGAGGGTCCATCAGTCTTTCATACATGTCCCTTTTCATACTTCAGATTTGTTGAACTGCAAATGATCATTGGTTCCTACTGAGAGAATCTTGAAGGAAGTTTTTGGAAATTATGGTGCTGACTTATAATTCCAATAGAGGGGATATGTAAGCTATATTGAATACCTTTTTACTGTGGAAGAAAATAGAATGGTATTAGAAAAGGTGAAACAGCAGCAATTAGGCAGGGGTCTGAAAGAGGCTTCTTTGCCTTGCCTTTGCCCTAAATCCTTGCATTATTTATAGGCAGGATGGGTTAATCAGAAGATGTAGTTATTGTGATATTGGAGGATTTTTTGACAGTGAGTAAAGATGACCAGTGGAAAACATCAAGGCATCTCCAGCAGATACCTTATTTCCAGTTAAACCAGGGAATCAAACAAGAGATAATTGATCTGTAGAGGGATCTCATGTTTAGTAATAACTATCTGTAAGAGTCTGCTAAGCAAAGTTAAAATAGCGATCGCTGGGACAACGGAAGAAGAGCATTGCAGCCATTCCTATAACTCATATAGTGTACAATCGGAGATACTAAACTGACTAATTAGTTCGTACATATGCTAGAATATCCTCTTCCCTTGTTAGGATGAGATTTACTAATGCAAGTTAAATGCTCAAATGACTTTTTTTCTTGAAAACTCTCTATAAGCTATATAATCCACAAGAAAAGTCATTGAAGGCTTGAACCTGTTTACTAATGACTCAGACCTCGGAAGAGCCTGAGAATGACACCCAGGAGGCAGTATTTAATGTGGTAATACCTCCTTTATGAGATTCAAAGAAACTAGCTAAAGCAAACACCATGACTCCATTTAAAAGTAGAACTCAAACCAGGAGCAGACCTGGTGACAATAAAACAGTGCCTGATCAAACTGCAAGCACATGAAGATCTGAGCCCTTTACAGAATCAGAGAATGGGTGAGGTGGGAAGGGAGCACTGTGGGACATTGGGTCCAACCTTCCTGTTGAAGCAGACTATCCTAGAGCACATGGCACAGGAGTGTGTCCAGAGAGTTTTTGAATATTGCCAGTGAGGGAGAATCCAAAATCTTTCTTGGCAATCTTTTATAGTGAATGGTCAATCACACAGTACAGAAGATCTTCCTTGTATTCAGATGGAACTTTCTGTGCATCAGTTCCTGCATATTATCTCTTATTCTGTTCCTTGGCATCACTGAGAAAGCCTGGGTCCATCTCCTTGGCACTTCCCCTCCCCCTTGGATATTTGCAGGCATTGATGGTGTCTCCTCTCAGTTGTCTCTTTTCCAGGCTAAATATACCCAGCGCTTTCAACCTTTCATCATAAAAGAGTTGCACCAGTCCCTGAATCATCTTAGTCACCCTCCACTGGATCTGCTCCTGGAGACCTGTGTCTCTCCTGCACTGAGTAGCTCAGAACTGGACACAGAAATCCAGATGCAGCTTTGTGAGGTCAGGAGAATTAGGATTTGTAGAGAAGCAGGATCATCTCCCTCAACCTGCTGGCAATGTTCTTCCTAATGCACCCCAGGATAGCATTGTCTTTCTTGTCTTTCTTTTCTCAACACTGCTTGCTCATGGACAGAAACTCAGAAACTCTTGACTCATGGACAGGTTGATGTGTTGACAGATGAAAAATCATTTGCACCCAGTGAGTTATACAGGACATTTTTTCACAAGACATTGGCTCAAAACTGCTGCTCACTTGGCTGAGTATTGTAATAATTGTTGGCTGAAGTATACTTCAGCAGTCTATAAAGAAAGGAGACTTTGGAAAAGGGACTGGTCCCAGGCCAGGGGAAATTAGACAGGAAACCCAAACCTAGCTCTTCAAATCATCAAGCTCATAATCAAAAATGAAGAATTCCCCTGAAGGGGACCAGGGGAATCATCCTCAGCTGAGGCCCTGGTTACATTATTCCTGGGGAATGAACAGGTAATTTAAAAAAAAATTATATTGGAGCACCTTGTTTGGAACTGAATACATGCAGAGGAAAACTTAGCATGGAACCAGTAAGTGTTGTGGGAGTGGGAGAGAGGAAAGAGAAAAGGCCTTTTTTTTTCTACAACAGTTACCATTTAAATTAAGAAAACAGTGGGGGACACATCAGTTTTTGTATAAGCCTGAATGCCCAATTCCCTTGTTGAGGAGAGATTTTTTTGGAAAATCGAATAATCATATAACTTTCCTGGATGAGGAAATATAAATTCAAATACCTGAATGAAAAGCCATTGAGACAATGATTTTTATGTTACAGGAATCCAATGAGGTAGAAGAAACCCCAGAGGAAGTAGAGAGTGCTGTAACTGCAGTGGTACAGGTAACTGAGATGCCTGGAGGATCAAAGCTGGAGAGTTGTTCAATTTTGAATGGGAGAATTAAAAACTTGGGTGGAAAGTTCAGCTAACATGGACTCTGCTGTCCCAGGGCTTCAAAACAGCTGCACGTGTCCAGCAATTAGCTGGCAAAAGAAATGGAAAGTTGGAAAAGAAAAATCTGCAGAGTTTTACTACAACATATAGATTATATTCTACCAGCAATCAATGAAGGAAGTGCCTCGGTGCTACTAGAAGTCTGCTAAATTTCTTACACAATCTGGGTACAGGATATCAAAGAAAATGGCACAAACAGGAAAAAAAGTGAAGCAGTAATATAACTTGGTTTTGTTATGTTGCAAGGAAAAAGCAGCCAAAAAGCCTTGGGAAGCAGCCAAAAGGAAGCCATTTGTCAGACTCTGGAGCCAAGAACTGTACAAAATCTATGAGCCTTCTTAGCAGGATGCTAAAATACCAAGTTGCCTTACTGGAGCAGGGAAGTGTTGAACTTAAGACTTCACCTTAATAGTGATTCTATCCAGGACCCAGAACTGGAGCTATACACTGGTGGGAACAGCATGGTAAGAAATGGAAGATGTGCAGATGGGTCTGCAATGGTAACCTTGACCCAGGTAATAGAAGTCCAGACTTTACTTAAGAACTCATTAGCACAAAAAGCAGAGTTAGTGGCTTTACACCTAGTGCTGGCAAAGGGTAAACATATGGACTGATTTAAAGATGGTTTTGGGATAATACATGCCCATAAAATCATATGAAAGGAATGTGGATTGTTACAAGAGTCTCCTAGGAAGTATAAAAAAGAAATTAGTGAACTACTAAAGAGTGTATAAAAGCCAAAAGAAGTGGCCGTAATGCACTCATGAAGCCCATCAACTGTCACAGTCAATCTTACTGCAAACCCTAGTCCAGCTCAGTCAGGGGAGAGTGACACAAAATAGAGGGACGGGCACGATGAATTTGCCCAAAAATAAAGACCTTGCCCAAAAATAACAAACGCAGAAACCACACAGTCTGAGGAGCAAGATCAAAAGACATGGAGAATGGTGAACATAACAAGATATAGGGATATTCTGAGGCTAAGGTTCTAATCACGAATGTAAACTCAGAACGTGACCTTACATGTGACAAGTTCCAAACCAACTGAGAAAAAGAAACAGAAACATTACTTAATATAGAATAGTTCCATTAACATATTGACCCATGACCACACTCTTCTTGCCATGACCTGACTAGATATTTCCCTTTCAATACCCTGCTTCCCGTGACCTCAGGTTGATGCCTTCTGTATATGCTACTGAGGCGAAACCACTATTTATCCCAGCTGGCTGTGTTCCCACAATCAACCCGTTTGGAAACTCCCCAGTTAATGCAGGGAATCAATTAGCTGATAAAACAGCCAAAGAAGTAGCTGAAAAATACCTAGCAAAAAGCTGAAAAAGCTAGAATAAAAACCAAATTATAAAAATCAGGACAGGTAGTTAGCCCAATCCTTAAAAGTTATGAAAAATTCCAGCAGTTGATTGTTAACCTCATGTGGGCAGATAATTGTACCTCCACAATTTATGATAAAACGCCAGGAAGAACTTTGGGAAATAGAGAAATAGAAAGGAAAAGTTGAATTGCCGCAAATATATGTGTGCATCAGTAGGAATCCTGAGGTAAAGCAGCTCATATCTGTGGGCCAGGTTCTAAGGTTGGGATGTGTTTGTAGAAATTATTCTGCCTTTCTTAATGACACCTGGTCTTGCCCAAAAAACAATGAGACTTGGAGAGATATAGACTGTCAGCAGACATTGTAAAATCATTAGGACCCACAGCACAGGTAGGAAGTAATGGAATTTGGACCACACATTAACCATCAGGAGAATCAAGAGAACAGTGGACATTGGGAGTAATAATGTTCTGTCCCTTGTGGAAGGAGTCACCACTGGGAACCCAGCTAAGGGGAGAAGTTAAACATGACAAAACTTGGAAACATCCCAATATGCAGATTATAGTGAGATGGCCTTCAGAGTCTATCTTACTCCTCAGTTACCTACCTTTAGGAATAGCCCAGCCACACACAATTTGACTCCACAAACGGAAACTTTAGCAAATGCAACTCACTTGGGCTTTGCTGAAATAAATGAAAAGTTGCAAGCCACATCTTAAACAACCCTACAAAACAGATTGGCTTTAGATCTATTGCTCTTACATGAAGTACGTGCTTGCTTGAATTTAAACAATAGTTGTGTGCACATTCCAAATGTGACTGTTTAACTGGATGATCAGATAGACAGGATAATATTGCTGCATCTCAAAGAGAATTAAAGGCAGGATTAGAAAGTGACTGGTTAAATAACCTATTTAAAGGACTTGGATTTGCTCTGACTGGTTAGTGGGCCTCGCTTTTGCAAAGTATAATTGTGATCATATTAATAATTGTGTATATGCTGCTTGCTTTGAGCAGCTGAAAAAACATGATTTCTCATTCCACACCAGGCAGTTACATGGTGTTAGTAAAAAAGCAAGGTGGGGCTTACAAAGGCTCAAGGAGAAGACAAGCTTCACAAGCCTCAAAGGGTGGGAAGGTTGCCAGAAGAAAAATTGTTTGTACCTAGTGGGTTAATACAATGCTTATTCTTCTAAAACCACTGGCCTATGGAACTGCACAATACTTATCCTGTAGGAAGAAGAACTGGAACACAAACAGCTCAGTTGTGCCAACTTTTTACCAGTTCACCAGGCGGCCAGGTATGACTTAGGGGTCAGTGACCATGAGGGACCACCAAAGAGACCCCCAGGACAGAAGAACACAAGTGCAAAGGGGAGGGAACATATATTTATGATTTTAGGGAAATTATTATCATATGTATTTTTATTCTGGGAAAATCAATTAAAATTATTGGAGCTTTTTCTGCACTCAGCTTGCCCAGTGTTTCAGAGGAAACAACCCTTTGTGCATCAGGCTGAATAAAGAATGCTTGTTTCTTAGTGCTACAGTGGTGTTAAGGATTTTTAATTTTGCAAATTTTTGGTAAAAATTGTTCAGCAGGATCGCCAGCTCCTCCTGAGAGATACTTTCCAGAAGGTCAGCCCCCAGCAATGGTGCATAGGGTTATTTCTTCCTGGGTGCAGGACCCTGCATTTGCCTTTATTGAGTTTCAGAAGGTTTGCCAAACTCTCCAGTTAAGTTGAGAATTAAAGGAACTTTCCCAGCAGCGGGGATGAAAGTGAAGGGATCTTTCCCAGCAGAGAGATGTGTAAGGTCTGTAAATTGCATGAACAGCTATAAACATCTCGCCAGCTTCCTGGTGGTCTGTAATATAAAAGAAGAGGTCAGCTCTGCAAAGGCACATGTGGCTCTCTTTGATACATCTGAGCTTATTTGTACATCTTGGCAAATGTCACAGGCAACCCATGCATTTATGCCATCAAAGGCTGATTTTGGTGAAGAATTTAAAAAGGAACTGTCTAGACCAAGGAGAGAGATACATCTGAACTGTGACCTGGAAGCTGTTCTTTTTAGCCTGCAGACCTGAATGTGGTGCCCTTTTTGATCATAGAAGCAGGGGTGGCAATGAGTTACTATACTCTTTAAATGTCTCACATGTAATATGGTAAAAAGCATGGTTGCCAAATAAAGGGTAGCTGAAACAATTATGTTGATTATTTATCCTTTTTCTAGTGGTACTTATTGTTTATTGTGTCTTATGTGTATGCATATATTATGGAAGCATAAAAAATGTACTTTCTAGAACATACCCAATAATGATGATGGCTAATATCAATGCTAAATGATTCTCAGATTTCATTAATACAAAGAACAGTAAGAGGGGTGCTAACAAAATTACAAGAGAAAAGATACAGTGGAACTTGATGGTGTGGAGAAATCCCTTGGAATTTGAGAGAAAACAAGAGGAGATATTTTTTGGTAAAACAAATGAGGCTCAAATGGTCTCGTATTCAGATTGAGAAATTTAGGTCTCAAAGGGGAGAATCATGAATGGTGAATGACTTAAGGAAAAGATTTTGCAGAGTGAATAACTGAGAACAACAGATGAGTAGGAAACTGTCTGGCAGTGTATAATAAATTTAACTCAAGTTAGCAAAATCAGCTACACCTGTGTCCTTTAGCCTAACTTAGCTCATTATTGCATGAAAACCACACCTCTTAATCTAACTTAAATTTCCTTTATTTGGGTTCAATGGCTATTAAATAGGCATGTAATTAGAAATTAGGTATGCTTGTACTTCTATGTTACGAAAGTAGTAATTTTCAGCCTGACTGTAGCTGGTTTTGTGCGTTCACCTCTGCACAAACATGAAAGAAACAAGTATCTTGTATAGGTCAGCTTCTTACACAACAGACAGAAGAACCTGTGTTTGGGACAACACTGCCAGTGAGTAGGCTGGAGGAGTTTGCCAGGAAGGGACCTGTGGCCCCACATTTCTCTTTACAGAGAAAAGCAAGGCACAATTCTTCCCAAAAATATTTCTGGGATTCATGTTCTCTGAAGCTCAGAGAAAGAAAACACAATTCTTATCATTTGCTGTGCCTGTGTTGTGCCAAAGTAGAATGCAATATGGAGATTGTTTACCCAAAGTCGTGGTGTTTTCTTTCCTTGGCCTATCAGGGCCGAGAGAGAGAGAGAGAAAGAATGTGTGTGTGTGTGTGTGTGTGTGTGTGTGTGTGTGTGTGTGTGTGTGTGTGTGTGTGTGTGAGGACTGTTGACTGACAGGAGATTCTGTGCAGTTGGAGTGCAGTGTGTGCAGAGTTGAGTGCTTGGCAGATTCAGTCTTAGATATATAGAATAGTACAGTATAATAAAGTAGTTAATTAGCCTTCTGATATCAGTGGAGTCAGATGAATCGTTTCTCTCTCTCCTTGTCGGAGTTCACTGGGTCCCACAATAGGGACTCAGAGGGGAAGGCTGGTGACACCACAGACCACCTCGTGTCACACTCAGCAATGACAGTTGGGATAAGAAGGAGAAAGAGCAGGCTATTAGGAGTTAAGCTGCTTGTCTTCCTAAGCAATCTTTAAACATGACAAGGCTCTGGTTTTGTAGAAATGGATAAATGCACAGATGCCTGTCAATTTATGTACTCAAATACTTCCTCATTTTGCTTTGTGTGCACAACTTTTGTTCATAACTAAATTTTACCGTTTTAATTAAATTGTTGTTTTTTAGATGCCCATTTTGTCACTTTCAACCTTCTTTCTTTGTTCTCCACCTCCTTGTGACAGAGTGACCAAAGGAATGTGTGGCGTCCAGCTGCCCAACAGGGCTAGCCCACAACAGCTCTGTAATTCCAGATTTGCCTGGCGGTTAATTCGCAGAATTACCCGATGCAGAAAAATACAGAGATCCAAGAGTACGCCAGACTCGCGGCGTAAACGAAGCTTTCTTTCCTTGCTTAGTCTCGCCCAGTATTTGTATCGACCGCCAGTATTAATCTGTATCTTTGGGGCAGGGTTACATGTAGCCCTGTCAGTGTAGGGTTGCATGTAGCTTTATGTCCCTGGAAGCGCTGTTCCCGGTTGCCCACGGACGCCGGGGGCTGCCCGGCCGCCAGTTCCGGGCGCAGGGCCCTCACAGCCCTCGGCGCCGCGCGCGCCGCCATGGAGACGCCAACGGCCGCCTCCCCTCCCCCCGCGGGCCTCGCGCCGGCCGGGCACAACGCGCGGGGCGGAGCGGGCGGGGCCGGGGCGCGCGGCGGGAGGGGGCGTGGTGGTGCCGCGTGCCCGCCTCGCTGCCCCCGTCCCCGCTCCCGCCCCGCCGTGTTGTCTGCACGGCCGCGGCCGGGCGCTCTCGCGAGATCGGCGTTGGCGCCGTGACCTCCATGTGAGCGCGGCGGCGCTCCCCGGTAAACAGTGCCCGGGCCGGGCGATGGCTTCCGGCGCATCCCCGTAGCCCAGCCCGCCGCCGGCCCGCCGGCGCCCGCCGCGATCTGCGCTGCCTCGGCGGGATCGGGGAGCGCCGTGGGATCTGCTCGGCTCGCTTTCCTTCTCCCGCACCCCGCCGAGCGGGACGGGCGGCCCGGATTGCGGGCAGGAGGGTCGCGCCCGCTGCGCGGGGTTTGAAATTCCTGCCCCGTCGGGCCAAACAAAGAGCGGGGTACCGCTCTCCGGCACCTCCCACGCCGTGGACGCTCACCCGCGGAGCGGACCCCGTTCCCACCCCTTGCCTGTGTCTCCCATCCTTCGCCCGCGGCCGGCCGAGCGGGCGGCAGGGCGCGCACCATGTGGATCCAGGTCCGCACCATCGACGGTACGGAGACCCAGACCATAGAGGACCTGAGCCGCCTCACCAAGATCGAGTGCCTGCGGGAGAAGATCGAGGAGACCTTCCGCGTGAGCCCCGACCGCCAGCGGCTCTTCTACCGGGGCAAGCAGGTGAGGCGGGAGCTCCCCTATGCAGGCGGACCCTCGGGGGTCTCCCCTAATCCCAGGCCCGGCTCTTTGTGCGGCTCGGGGGTCCCCGTCTCCACCCATGTGCTGTTCTGTGAGCTCCCGCTTTTGTTTACTCCTAGGTCTGGGAGGAGGGGAGGGCAGCGGGGAGCCCACCCTGACAGAATGCTCCAGGACCCCGTTTTCCCAATGAAGTAAAAACCGCAGTAAAACCCTTCACGGGGTCCTGGTGACATTCTTTTGTGTGTTTATTTTCCCACCTGAGCGGCGAGAGGCTCCTCCCTCGGCTCCCGCCTTCATCTTGCCCAAGTGACAGTAGCCGGAGGGATGCGGGGGGATGCGGGGGGATGGAGGGAGCTACCCCGCTCTCCTCCGCCCCGCCGCATCCAGGCCGGGCAGGGCGGGAAGCGGGCCGACCGCGAGCGGTTTCCCGGGAAAACGCCACCCCGGCTCCGCACGTGGCGGGGCCGGGAGAGGAGGCGGCGCGGGGTTAATTTGCTCGGGCAGAAGTTGTGATGCCACGGTGTCCTCGACTTGTCAATCCCCGCATGTCCCGGGCGGGATAAGGGCGATTGCTGGTAGTCCAGCGAGGCGCTTCGTCCCCACCGCGGGAAGCCGCTATGGCAGGGGTGACTGGCTGGAAGGCTTCCATGAGGTGGAACTTCCCCTCCCCGGGGGTGATGGAAAGATTTTGTTCGGAGTATGTCGCCTCAGGCTGTAGCTTCGCTGATGGGTGTAACCTTTGAAGCCGCGTTGCGTAAACGGCGAGGTGTGCGTAGTGCTCGAGTAGTGAAAGTGAAGCATAGCTATTACCTGACGCGGAAGGCACCGAGTGTGTGGTACCGTTCAGGGAAAGTGACTCCGAAGATGCATCTCCTTACAGCAGATGAGTTTTGAGAATGCACAACAGTGAGATTTCTGCCTCAAATGAGATGAAGTGTGTATCTTTACAAACACGTAGAGAAAACTTAAAAAAGAGAAATTTAACTGTTAACCAGGGGGCAAGCATTAGTGGCTAGGATTTTGAACCAGTAGCAAATGACTAGATTTTTGTGTTCTACAGATTGGTGACAGTCAGATTTATGAGGGCTGGTCTCTAAGGATCGTTGTGTACAAATATGTGTTTTTCTGAAGGGGCCAAATCAAGGAACATGAGTCTTGGAGTTGTATAACTTAGCTGTGTTCTGTACTGGCGCACTTCTTTGGGTAAAGATGTTTATGTGGGACAAACCCGAGGTTTTTACCCTAAATTCTTTATCTGAGAAGCAGGGAAGATGAACCTGTAATGAGTTGTGCTTTCCTGTGTAATCTGACAGTGGCCAGTCCAATTTGCGTGAACATTTTAGTTAACAAATGTCTTGCTTGAGAAAACAGGATAGTGAAATATTATAGCTGTAGTTGCCTACATGAGCAGCATGTGTGAGTTTGGTACTTAGTATATCCAGTTTAGGGCACAGTTGGAATCATGTTAGTGAAGAGTTAGGGAACTGGGTTTTTATAGTTTCACTCCCCATAAATGTTAATTTTCTTGTAATTACCATGATTAATTCAGAAGTTTCCTTCTTTATTATGGGTTGCTTTTCTGTTTCCATGGTGCTCATAAGAAAAAAGATCAGAAGGGTTGCTCTTGCACAAGTAAAACTGAATGTTGAGAACATGAAGCTAAATAACTTTATTCTTTTAGGGCTGTGATAAAATAAAACAATATTCACTTTATTATTAAGAATAAAAAAAGGTCACTTTAGTTAAATGTAAGATGAACAGAAAGGAGTATACTGAGGTGAAAACTTAAACACCTCCTGAAAATTGCTGTATGTGTTGTTAAAAATATTATCTAGGTGAAATCCTTTTCTTATTTTATCTGTTTAGAGCTCAGTATGGTTAAATCTGTACAGTCTGCTAGTAGAACCATGATCCTGCTACTGAATGCTGCTTACTGTAGTCTACCTGGGAACTTCTAGAAGTCCTTGGATCTTACAAGTGGTGGGAAGCCTGTCTAAGTAATGTCCTCCTAAAAATGGGAGGTATATGAGGTTATAAGGATGTCAAAACCTAAGTGAGTCATTGTTTGTGGGCTGAATTTCAACAGCATCATGTTCTTAGCTTGCAGTAGAGAACAGTTTCAACTAAGATTTTGAGCTGGAGCCATAATTTTGCAGGAGTCTCTGTATCCGATTAATATGCTATTCTGTAGTTTGCTGTTGTCTGATCTTCAAAGCAAGTGTAAGAACTTAAGTGGTCAGTACTTCTCGTGTCTGTTTTTAAGGGTTAAAATACCCTAGAACTACTGGAGGAAACCTAGTGTTGTCATTAATGTAGTACTTTGTATTTCTGTTGTGTTATGTTTTTTTTTCTTGTAAATGCCAGGAATAGCACTACTTTGTTGAATAGGTTGGCATCTTTTACTGTCAGAAGGACCTACCATTCACATGACCCAGATAGTATTACTCCATAACGTGTACAGGACATCCTGTGCTCTCTGGGGCTCCACATTTCTGCCAAGCTGAATGACTCTACTAGCCACAGAAGTAAAGGCATATTCTAGATTGAGGTGGAACTTTGCCTGAAAGTTTTTTTATTCTTAACTGTGCAGTTAGAGAAGTCTACTGAACGTAGAAACCTGCAGTGATGTCTCTTACCTTCCCTCTTGAAGATAGTGGATCCTTATCTGTAAGGATTTTCCTATAGCGCCACAAATATTTCCTTATGCTGGAATAAAACATATTTTAACCTTGCCCCACTACAGACTGTTCACATCTAATATTTTTCTGTGTTATGTGTTAACTTTGAGTAAACTTGTCCTTAGAGAAATTCAGAAAAGCAAGACAACAATCTGATTTCCAGCAGTATGTTCTTTCTCCTAATTGGAAAGCATGTGAAGCTGTTCTAGAGAATAGAAATTCTTAGTTTACTTATGAAAGTGAAGGAGATATCTTTCCATTTTGACCTATGAGAGCAGATTTTCAGTAGAGCCAATTTACAGTCATTGTGGGATTTCTAGTTTCTTTCAGTTACAATACTGGAAAAATAGAACAGTAAAAGTACATGGAACTTTTAATTTGAAAATGCACCAGAGAGCTTGAGGTTTTCTATAATACTGTAAGAGTATTAGTACCTACTTATGTTTTGCATATAACTAAACATGCACACTCTTGTATTTCAGCAATATCTACTGTTTGTGGAAGATAAGAACTAATGTCTTTTGTTGGCTTCTCTCATCATCCCATCCCACCCTGTTGGAATTTGAATTTGGTGAAAATTTGTAAACAACTACTGTTAAAAAACTGCATTATCTCAGTATCTTTTCCATAGTGCTTATCAGAATAGGGGGAAAAGACATTGGAGCCCAAAGGCTTCTTTGCCGATATTTGTAGGAGTCAGTGACTGAAACAACTTTTGAAGTCATTAATCTTGTTGGTGAGGAAACCACTCCTAAGCTGTTTCATGGGGGACTGAAGTCAGCAGGAGGAGGTGAGAATATTGAAGCTATTTATTTACTTGAGGTGAAAATTGCTGCAAATCAGGCCTAATTCCCTAGAAGAAATTCAGCTCTGCTTTTGTGCACAAAGTATGGTGGTATGCATTGTGTTACTTAGCCATGCAAGTTGAATATTTAAAGTCTAGTTTGTCAGACTAGTTTGTCCAAGTATTTGAGTTTTGTTTCTGTAAAATTTATCTGAAACAATAGAGGGGTAAGAGGAGTGGAGGAGCTTTAGCTTTGCATGAGAACATGCTTGTGGTAAAGTAGCTTCAGTAAAACACACAGTTAAAATCTGGCAATAGGGCATGCCTTTATTATATGAGAGCTCTAGCTTCTGGATAACCTGGGCTGGCACATGAATAGTGGGTGGAATCTCGTGTGAGCTGAGGCTTCCAAACTTCAGGTTTGTATACTGTATGTTTAAGTTCTTATTAATACTTACAACTTGGATGAATTTCCCCAAAGCTTGAAAAGCAATACTTGAGAAGTCTTTCCCTCAAGAATGGGAGTGCTAAGCCTATTCATAGAACAATTGGGTTTTTTAGCACAGACTCTTCCCAGCTTTATTTTGCTTGGAAAATTGTAAATATTTTCAGCTGAAGCTGTCCAAACCCCATCTGCTTCAGGCAGAAATCTGGGGTGAGAAATCTTCAGTTGGAGCAGTTAAGTTTTTTTTGTTTTATAGAAACAGTTTGAAGAAACCTTAGAAGGGAAGTAATTGCCATTCTTTGATGAAGCTGGTAACAAGCAGCTCTGTAGCATGAGGAGAGTCATCTGGAGTCTTCAGGTCAGATATGATCAGACTGCATGCCAAAATTCCCAACATAGTGAATTAATGGTGTATGCTCAAAACTTACCTGATAGTAGGTTTGTTGGGCCAGTGAGTGAGTTTTTGTTAAATGATTGCAGAAGTTTACTAAAATTATCTTTTTGTTAAATTGTTTCTGTAAAGCTACTAATGCAGTTTACCATTCTTGGATCTGATTGTCTTTATTATTTAAAGCACCTAAACAAACTGAAAGTAAAGCAAAGAAACATAGGTGAAAGCAGTATACTTTATACTGTTTTGTATGTCTTATTTAAGTAAGTGTTAGGAGCCTGCAAGAGCATTATGTAACCTCTAAGAAATTGCAGCCAACTTTAAGGTGGTATTTTATGGCATGTATATTTACTCCCAGAATCACAGAATATGCTGAGTTGGAAGGGACACACAGGTATCATCGAATCCAACTCTTCATCCTGTGCAGGACATGCACATTTGAGTCACACATTCATGTAATTAAGTTGGGATAGTTTAGTACATATACTTTTTAAAATTAGTCTGGAAGCTCTTAGAAAAGGAATATTTTTTTATATTATAAAGAACTCCACAAACCCGTAGATACAGAATGCAAGGCCTACACTGACACTAGATTATGATGATTTTCCACGATAATATGTAATCAAATATTTATATCAATAACACAGGTAGTTATGAGAGAATTCTACCTTTCAAAGCTATTAATTAAATCTCTGTTCTTAATTATTTAACTGTAAAATTATGTTAAAATGCACTTTGTTGTTGTTTTTTTTTGGTGTGGGTTTTAGGTTTTTGTTGTTGACTATGGAAGCTTGAGATAATAACCAGTTCTTCATTACAGGTGTCCTCACAAGCTGCAGATAGCCCCTTGCTCTCGCTGGCACCACTGTTGCTGAACTTCAGTTGCCTTTGCTATAGAAGCCCATACCATCATACAGGAGGTACTTGACCCTTCTCATCTAATCAGCGCAGGGATGGATGATTCTTTCCATGCTGCTGAGGATCTCTATGCAGCTATATATTTTGACATGCTTGCTTTTTTTTTTTTTTTTGTATTTTTTAAGGACAGTACCAAATAACATCCAAGAGCATCCAGAAGGCACCATGAACTTCTATTTACTTAATAATTAGAAGGCTCCTTAGAATGGCAGAAGAAGAGAAACCTTGCTGCTCTAACTTCCAGCTAGAAGTTAATGAGTAAATGTTCCTTTAATGGGACTAAGAGTTTCATCCAAGAAGAAACTAGCATATCTAAACTAACATTTTTTTTTCTGTATCTCAGTAACAAAGGAATAAATAATCTTCAAAACATAATCTGCTTTA
Organism: Ammospiza nelsoni; assembly: GCF_027579445.1. Lineage (NCBI taxonomy): Eukaryota > Metazoa > Chordata > Aves > Passeriformes > Passerellidae > Ammospiza > Ammospiza nelsoni. The sequence goes on along the minus strand of NC_080669.1, from coordinate 41,842,409 downwards.
TAAAAAATTTAATTTGGAAGAGGTGCAGACTTGAACCCTTTGAAGCGATTAGTTCAGACTGAGCATAGCTGCATTTACCTTGATTTTCTGATAAAGTCAGGAAGTCTTGCAGCTCTTGACTTTCAGCGGTTTTGTGTCAGTAGTAATCTTGTACACTGGAATCTGTTTTGGATTGTATTTATTTCAGACCAAAAGGTAAAATACCTTGGTACCACCTATACACTCTGCAAATAGTTTTGTAGAAAAGGTGTAAAACCCTCTTGTTTATTGGAGAATGTAGGCTTTTGTTCTTAATTTTAGGTACAGAGCTTCAGGAAAAGTGTCAGTGTCTTCTCAGAGAAAGTCAGTCTTGTTGATTGAGTATGAAGATTACTAATGTACATTTATCATTATGTTTATACCGAGATTGATGTGTAATTGCCAACAGTATCAGCAACAAGATTCTGTAATTTGTTTCTATGTTGTGTGGCTTTTTATAGCATGACAGACGTCCTCTTTGTGGGGAGAGTTGAACAAACAGAGCGTATTTACACTGTGGTACGATCAAACTCTTTGGTTGTAACTGCAGTTGTAGAAAAGCCTTTGTTAGATGAGGAGAGCTTCCATATTCTTGTTATCTAGGAATTATTTTCACTGTATGCTTTCTGTTGAGACTGTGGGAATCTCTCTGAGACTATGATACCTACTTAAGATACGGTTAATTGATAGAAAGTCATTTGATACTATCCAGTGTTATGACTGTCTTTTTCCTTCTGTCCAAGGCAGGTCCTTAGCTGTTGTATAACACACATAAGCAGTCAAAAGGGGGCATATCTTCTGATATAAGGCTAGCTTGTGTCGCCTACTTGGAGTTTTTGGTGGCATCACATATTCAAATGTTCTTGTAAGCTGCTTTGAAATGTGAGTCTTGTGGCAAAAAATTGACAGAACTGAGTCTAATTTAGACCATATTCTCCAGATACTAATAACTTCTTTGGTTACTGTGTTATGAAATGTTGTGGTCTGTGTGTATTCTGTTTTGGAGGAATGTGGATCTAAAGCCTGCCAGAGAACTTGGTTGTCCAGATGATTCACCTACTTGTGTGTTTCCCTCAAAGAGAGAGCAAAGACACAGCAATGATTTTATCTTTTTTAAAAATCTTTTAAATTGATGAATACATTCTCCTTCTTGAAATTAGGGAATGATCTGCCATTTGCATTTATTTTTTAACAGCAAGCCATGAAATCCAAATTAGGACAAAAAGCATTAGTAAGTCTAACCTGGGATTTCTTTTTGTATTTCTGAGGGTGACCCATGGTTTCTTTCGTATATCTTTTCAAACACAATAGAAGTTATTTCCTATTTAGAAAAGTAAATCTGTATTGTAGTTAGATTTTGTGTAAGATTAGTAGGTGTAGCTATTTGGTTTGTATTAGGATCTCTGCTAAAAATAGTAGGGGAGAGTTAGGAGAAAACTTGCAGGAGTACCAGAGAAAAACCGGTTTGAACAAAGTGTGTTTATGTCTTGCAGAGTACATATGTCAAAATCTCAGTTAAATGTGGAGAAAGTATAGTGAAGCCCAAGCCCACACTTCAGAACTGGTCTGCTGTAGACATGTGAGAAGGAGCCTGTAAACCTTGTAGATGTGCAGTCTCTGCTTAGATGTTTGCCTTCTTATCCTCTTGATATAATGGATTGTTTGAGGAGTTGCATTGTTCAGGGCTGGAAATACCTTGAGCATTGAACAGTTACTGATACATTACACTTCACTGATGGCATAAAAAATTTGCCCCATGTGACAGAAGAATGTGGGATGTTTTAGTCGAATGATCACCAGACAAAGTATTTTTTGACAGAGCAGACTGTGTGGAACCTGTAACAAATACTGTTAAAACTACAGTTTCTTGAGGAGGAAGTGGATGTCTTGGAAATTTTGTACACTTGAAGTCAGCCTATATTAAATCTCTAAAGACATTAACTTTCTTAGATGGTTGGCTACTAGATTCTCCCTTTATTTTGCTGGTTTTTTTTGTTTTAGCTGAGACAATTGCACTTACTTGTGAAACAGTGTCACTACACAGTTACTGTAAAAACCTGACTTTGTCTCTACTACTCTGAATGTGGTTAATACATGTATTTAAAGATACCAGAGTCCTTAAGCATTCTTTTGAATAGAATCCAGGTGGAGGTACAGTTTTTTCATGTGAAATTGAAAATACTGATCAGGTTCTCTTTAAGCTGTGAAAATGTAAGCAAACTGAGCACACTCCGAGAATGGCTGAAGTCCATAAACAAGGGTCCAGTGTTGGATAGTGAAGGTTATTGCATTGTTTTTTTCCTGAGCCTATTCCATTGGCCAAAATTCACTGTTACATGCTGACAAGTTGATTTTGAGTTTTCCGTTACTAGGTGCTGGTTAGAGGTATGTTTGAATGTTTCTGTGGAATTTAATTCCAACAGCCTACTTTAGGCAGGAAAAGTTAGGTTTGTACACCAATCTTAATATGGAAAATACATGAAGTTCTGGAAGTCCACTTTGCTTGCTTCCAGTAAGCACCCAGCTGGAAGTTACAGATTCTTGATTTCTTCAGACTAATGCCCTCTGGATAACTAGTTCTAACAAACTCCTAACCAATTTTTTTACTGAACTTGAAGATCTTTACTCTTACATATTTCCTGTTAGATTTGCTGGGTGCATGTAATGCCTGTGCAGAATAAGATTGATGTCATTTAATTTTTCATCCTACATTGTTAATTAAAGAGTTCATCTGCATTATTGTAGTTTATTTTATCTGTATTGCTAGATACAGGCAGATTTCTTGGAAAAGAAAACCTCAGAAGATGCTTAAAGGCACACTTTCATAGGTGATTAAAGATCTTTATTGTCAAGGGCAATGGCTGGATTAAGGTCATCCCGCTCCTGGATCACTCATTAAGGTATAGCCATTACTATGTGCTTTCTTGGGAGGTCTCTGTACCTGCTGTAGAAGCCATAATGAGCTGTCCTTCTGCTGGGACTTGTAGTTAGTGTGGCAGTAATGCAGTATCATACCACATTCTGCATGATTATTCATGCCCATGTAAGTGCAGCTTCTACATGCTTTTAAAGTAATTTGTGGCTTGATATTTAGGACAGTTCTTCTAACAGTGATAGTAGGTAGGTATTGATTCCACTATTGCATTTCTGTGGCTGCTCTTGTGTAGAAGTGTAAGCACAGTGCTGTGTTACCTTTAAGTATTTATAAAAACCTTCTCTTGGACTGTTTTGGAATTGATAGTGTCTGTAACACATTATGATGAAAATACATTTGGAAGATGTAATCTTTTTATCAACTTATATGTATTTAGAATAGTGATAGAGTGCTAGATACAGTAAAGCTAGTTGCTCTTTAGTGTTGTTTTATTCAGAATATGTTAATGAAGCCATAAAGGCTTTTGAAGCATGCCAGTCTTTAAGAGGAATTGAAACTGAAAGTGAAATCTACTACTAAGGAAAAAAATCGATCTTTTTTTATGGCAGAAGAATCAGAAGAGCTGGTAAAATTTCATAAATGAAATTGCCTGTTCAGTTATTTTTGCTCTTGGACATGTTCTAATCACCCATTAGAAATCATAGCTGAGTTGAAGGAGATTGATTATCTGATACTTGTGTGATTACTTTTGTTTCTCATTTGCATATATGGACTTGTAACTGACTAGTGACTTTAAATGCTTATTAAACATGTAATGTTTATTTCTTTTCTTTTAATGTGCTGTCCGGGCAAACATTTTTAGGGAATCTTCTTAGTGTCTTTATGCAGCAGAATGGGATAAAATTGTCTACTGTAATTCAAGAAGAACCATCATAAAAACCATCTGCTCTCCTGTGTGAAATTTCTCTAAACACTGTTTTCCAAATTTGTTACTCCAAGGATTTCAGTTGTCAGTCATGAAGTGATGGCTAAGCATAGGTATACCTGCAGATTCACATATCAGTTCTTGCTAGTCAAAAACCATGTGATTAATTCTTCTGGTTGAGTTTCTGTGGTACTCTGTTTCTAGAAGCAGACACTGTTGCAGTTATCAACTTGGTCTAAAGTTATACAGTTGCTCATACTCAGGAACATACTTCTTGCTCATAGAAGAGCTGTTTCGCTATCACAGTAGGAGACATGTGAAGTGTGCTTATGTCTGTTACTGTGCTTTGAGACTTAAGTGTGACCTCACTAGTCACAGAAAAATCTGGTGTCATAAAATATTCCTGCAGCAGAGAGTATAAGTGATAAAAACAGAGGGGAAAAAACAAGCCACAATCACTTTGGCAGATCATAGAATCAGAATGGTTTGGGTTCGAACGGACTGTAAAGCTCATCTTGTTCCAAATGCACTGCTGTGGGTAGGGACACCTTTCACAGACCAGATTACTTAGGGCCCCGTCCAATCTCTCCCTGAACACTGTAAGGAATGAGGCATCCACAGATTCTCCAGGCAACCTGTTTCAGTGTCTTACCACCTTCTGTAAAGAATTTCTTCTAATATCTAGTCTGAACCAGTTCTCTTTCAGGTTTGAAGTGATTGCCTCTTGTTATTTTACTGCATGCCCTTATTAAAGATTCCTCTCCATCTTGTAGGCTCCATTTGGGAACTGGAAGTTTGCAATTAGGTGACCCTTAAGCCTTCTCTTTTCCAGGCTGAAAAAAATCTCAGTTTCCTTGTAGGAGAGATGCTCCATCTCTGTCCCTTCAGTCGTGCTTTTGGCCTCCTCTGGACTCACTCCAACAGTTCCATGTCCTTTCTGTGCTGGGAATGCTGTGGTGCAGGTGGGGTCTCAGCAGAGCAGAGGGGCAGAATCCCCTCCCTGCCCTGCTGCTCACCCTGCTCTGGATGCAGCCCAGGACACGTGTGGCTCTCTGGGCTGGCAGTGCCCATGGCTGGGGTATGTCCAGCCTCTCACCCACCAGCACCCCCAATTCCTTCTCAGCAGGGCTGCTGGAATCTGTTCATTCCCAGCCTGTGCTGGTACCAGGGGATTGCTCTGACCCAGATGCAGCACCTTACACTTGATCTTATTAAGCCTCATGAGATTCCCATGGACACACTTCTCCAGCCTGTCCAGGTCCCTCTGGATATCCCATCCTTCAAGTGTGTTAACAGCACCACTCAGCTTGGTGTCATCTGCAAACTTGCTGAGAGTGCACTCAATTCCATTGTCTGTGTCATTAATGAAGATTAATTAATAAGATTTGGACTTTAAACCATTGACCACTACCCTCTGGATGCCACAATCCAACCACTTCCTCAACCATTTAGTTGTCTAAATTTTATGCATTTATTCTGTAAATTAGACGACTTTGCAGTCATCAGTTTGTTTGGCTGATCATTTAGTTCATGTTCATCAAAGCTGACTAGACCAAATAACAGATGATTTAGGGTTGGAAAGGACCTCTGGAGGTCATTTAGTGCAACCCACACCCACCAAGGCAGGGCAACTTCGAACAGGTCAGTAGGAACATTTCCAGGTGGGTTTTGAATGCCTACAAAGAGGAGACTTGTCTTACTGTTGTGCAGGAATAGGTAGTTTGGGTATGCTGATGTGTGTGTGCCTGCTGTTAGAGAAGGCAGCTTGTTACTTAAGGCCTGGCCTTGTTAAGTCTTTGTTCCTGTGTATGTTAAATATAACCATTCCTGGACAGATTCCTGGACAGATTCCTTTTTTCCCCCTCATTTTTTTGAAGTTGGGGTTTCTTTTACCTTTCATGCTAATAGGCAGGACTTACTTGTGGATTAGTTCTATAACTTAATCTGCAATCATGACTGAAGAATAGATTGTGAAGACTAGACACAAGACACTTACCTAGCTATTGTAGATAATTCAGGTTGTTCAGATTTACATCTTTACTGAATTAACTTTAAATTTTAAACTGCCGTACCCCAAAATATTTTTCTGTCAGCCTGCACAGGACCTGTCCTTAGAGAGCAGGAACAAAGGCAGAGGAGCAAAACTCTCATCTGCATGCTGCTTACATACTTTTGGTCTAGCAGGAGCAAAGTTACCATTTTTTCTCCAGTGCATTAGCTTTCGGAAGATTTCCTTATTCCTTCCTTATATACAGGATTCTAGGAACTACACTGTAATCTCTGCCACAGTTTGTGCAATCCAGTTGGAACAGAAAAATGGAGCAGTTATGTGTCTCCAATAACAACCAATTTATTACTTATTTCAGAACTGGTCTCTTTTGCAGATGTACTGCTGAACTTTTTAACCATTTTGCAACCAAGAAAAATCACTTGGGAAGGGTTAATCTTAAATGTGGCCTGGAGAAGTGATCAGAAGCTGTAACAAGGTGGATATCCCCTCCAGTGCAGTTTTGCAATGTCATTTTGTCTTTGTTTTGGGTTTCTTTGTACTTTGAATATAAGAATAATGCTTTAAACTTATTAACAGTGAAAATACTTGTGGTATTAACAGCCCACAAATCCTGGAGTGTAGTAGGACTGCAAGAACACTTCTATGCCCTTTGTGAAAGAGTTGTCAAAAGTGTAGGCAGTTATGACATGGTGGGATGGAAAAGGTTAGTTAAGCACCTCACCTCTCAGTATGAAGAAGGCCCAGGCATATGAGGTGGTGTTGGTAGTCTCCTGAACAATCACAGCTACTGGAGATTTCTGCTTTAAGACTTGTATTCCACAGCATGAAAATCTTCAGTATGGTTTTGTGTGCTGTGTGTTGAACTGGTTTGAAAATGGGCAGCTGAGTGAGATTCTTTCTTGTACCTGTTGACCAGACAGCTGTGTCAGCTTCAACTCAAATGAATACTCCTGTTTACAGGTCCCAGCTGTGAGTACAGTAATTATCAGCAGTAAGGAAAGTTAACTTTTTTGCAAGATTTTAAGCTCATGGAACAAGAACTGGTTCATTGATTGACTGTCAGCTTCTGTTCATAACAGTCCCCTGCCATTTAGAGTTGTTTTGAAAAAGCAGAGGGGATGGAGAAAGAAATATAGATTCCAGTTTTGTCTATCCTGAGATCCTTTGAATGTTAGAGAAAACTATTAGTGAGGAACTAGAGAGGTGCTCCTTTGTTTTCTTTCCTGTTCCTTCTTCTTGTTTGTATGGATACTGCCCACAAGCTGATGAAACCTGTTCTTTTTGAAAAAAATTATGAAATATCAATTTGTGTTGAAAATAACACCTGTTCTTAAAAAAAGGGGTAGATAACTTTTTTTGTTAGAATAGTTTGGAAACATGTCAGTTTTTTAGTGCATGTTTTTCAGTCATGCATGTTTTTCTCCCACTGCAGTGTGAAGTAAAGTGTAGCTGATACTAATTTTGCTGTCTCAAAGCAATACATTATACTTTCAGGTGAATCAAATCTCTGCTTCAAAGATGCCCTAGGTCATTAATGGTATTTAACTGAGCAAAGCAGCAGTACTGCTTCTTGTATTTCCTAATTTGTAATTTTTTTGTGTTTCTCAGCTTAATTGTAGGTAGGTGACATGATTTTGTAGAGATTTCTGTTCCTAGTTTTAAGTCTTCCAGTGATTTTTAATCAATGAAATTATGGTTGCAAGTTAGCTTGAGGAGCTCGTGTTTGCATATACTCAAGGCGTAGGTTTTTATTTATCAGTAAGATATGGCTTCCCTCTTCTGGTATGCACAATTATTGTCTATAAAAAGAAGATTTAAAAACTACTTAGGTACCTTAAGGTAGAGTTTTACAAAAGTACACGTTTCTTTTGACAGCTTGAAGATGGACACACTTTATTTGACTACAATGTTGGACTAAATGACATAGTTCAGCTTTTGATACGTTCTGATTCTGAAGCTCCTACCACTGCATCTGTGACAGATCAGGATGGAGAAGTCAATCCCTGTGCTGCTTCCAGCTGCAAGAACAAAGTCAAAAAAACAAACAGTGGATCACCGAGTCAGCCATCTACATCGTCTCGCTCGTTTCTCATTGATCCTGGCATTGGATTGTACAAGGTATGTACAAACTTCACTCCTGCGGGTTTAATTTAAACAGAAAAGGTGCAGTTTCCAGATTGCTAGCTTATTGAAAATTTAGTAGAATGTGTGTATATTAATATATCTATGTATATCTATCTGTAAGGAATGATAGCTGTCACCTCCTCTTTGAGTGTTTCTCTTAGATAAGTCATAGCCATAACAGTAATTATTTTGCTAGAAAATGTCCACAATTACAGAGAAGGAAAAGGAAGTTGAGGTTGCCGTAAATGCAGCTTGCTACAGTGTTGCCTTGAGTCTTTGAAGAGTTAACAAATCTGGCTGAGAAAAACATGAGCTGGGCCACTCTCTGGCTGACCTTGCACACGGCTCAAGCAAAGTCTAAGGATGGAGCAGAGGGCTCATGGCCCTGTGTTGTTCCAGTGAGGTACAGAGGAACAGCTGCACCAGGCGTTTGTCTCACTCCTCCTACACCATGTATGACAAGCCTTGCTAAAAGTCTGTTTTCTTTATGGAAATAAGGATATGCACAAAGACTATTAGGCAGAGAGGTCAGAGAGCTTTTACTGCCACCTCAGCAGATGGACTAAAGTGTTTATTTTACCTTTTGTATCAATTGTAAAATCTCACCAAAAGTTATTAAGATCTTCATTAAGTCTAATTTGCATAGTAATTTTCACACACCTAGGAATGCAGATGAAAAATGAACATGTCTGTGTAAGACCACAGTCACCACAACCCCACCTGCAACATGAAGTTGTTCCTTTTGGGTAGGACCAAAAATTATAATATAGAAGGGGTATTTTTGAGACAAAAGACAGAGGGGGAAAACACCTCTGCTTGCTTGCTTGATATAGGCTGACAATGTCTCTCCTCCTTCCCTGAAGGGGCACATTTAGGTGGGCTTTGTACCTCTCAGTTGCATTGGAGCAGACCTAGGAGTATTTATTCACACACATATGAATACTTATTTATGCTTGGGAATATTTATTATTATAGCTGAATATATATATATATATATATATGTATATATATATATATATAAAATATATATAAACATTTATTAGTATGCATGAGTATTAACATATAGGTGTTTATAGTGCTAGGAGATCTCTGTTACTGTTACCTTCTGTCATGACACATATTAACACTCTGTGGTTAGTGCAGTGCTCACTGGCGATCCTGAACCCGCCACCTGGTACTTCAATGAGCTGCACTATTGATGAATCTGGATACTGAACACAACCAGACATAGTGCTGAATTAATCAGGAATCAAGCCCAGTGGCACCCAGCCCTCTTGATCTCTGAAGTCCAGCTGGAACCCCAGGGGGTTCATTCTCTGCCAAATTTCTGTAGCCTTAATGCAACAGAGGCTGCCACACATATGCAAGGTAATTTCAGTTAGACTTCTGTTTGTTCTCTGAGAAATCAGGAAGTCACAAGATCAGTAGCTTAAATATGGAGACTCAAACTTGTGTGCTTCCTTTTTCTTTTATATCTATTTATTACAATGGGAAGAGCTCCAGTTCTTCAGCTCTTAAGCTTTACAATTAATCAAGGAGTGTAAAAGGTAATATGAGAAAGACTGATCTGAGGAAAAGAGTACTAAAATGTTTATTTTTCAAGGATATTACATTTCAATGTGTTAAATATCAAGTAGTCTCTTAGTTGCTTTTTCAGGATTAAATCAGAAAATAGAAAATGGTCATATCAGCAAGCATACTCAAGGAAACCTGTTTTGTCAAGTCAGCTGAAATTTTTGTGATGTCTCATTCCAGAGTGCTAACACTTTCTCCTTCATTACTTGTGAAGTATTACTTTTTCAGTCAACAATGTGTTTTCAGTATATCTAGAGAAAATTAAGGGTATAGTAATTTCACTGTTTGTTATTTATAGATAACAGTATGAATGGATACAAATTTCTAATTACAGTATTTGAAGACTTTGAAGAATGTTTTTTTACCCAGTATTGTAGTTCAAAGGTTGCAAACTTACTTAATGCAAGTCAGTAGAAAAGGCCTAGAGCCTAATGAACTGAGGTACATTAGGTGGCTAAATAGGTGGATATATTTCATGATTTTTGCATTTCATTGTCAAACAATAAGGAGTAGTTTAGTTACTTGAAGAAATGTTTTAACTTACTCTGTCTGCGCAAAGTCCTGTGTCTTGCTGGATCTTCATCCAGAGCTAGACTTAGCAAGATACCTATTACTTACTCTATGCTGTGCATATTCCAAACCTCTGTGCTCTGCTCTCTCCTTCTGATTTCAGCTAGCAGAAGGAAAGTTAGTTGGTATGAAACCTGCAATTCAAAAAACTATTAAAAAAATAATGGTAGAGCTGGTATTGGAACTAAAAGTTAATAATAAATTATTGTTAGATGGTTAAAATACTGATTTAAACAGAGTTTCTCTGTGTGGTCATCGTGTATTATATAAATAAGAATATTGTAGCTTGTTTTATAGTCCAATTGTACCTGACATCTGATACAGTTCTGTGGGCTCTAAAGGACTAGCAGTGGATGGATTTATGTGCAACTCTTGTTCCTTGTTACTAAGAACTGTTAGTGGTATCTGGTCTAAGAACTGGGAGACCATCCCAAGATGGACCTGATGTTACTGAACAACATTACCTTGGCTAAACAATGGCCAAAAAGAGGAATAACAGGATGAGTTGCAAGAGAGCAATTATAGTAATAGTGACTTGGGTGTGCAGGAATGATGTTAGAAAAAACAAAGCTCTTTCAGAAGCATATGCGTTTCATTTTCTGATTCTATTTCTGGTCAATTTTTCTTTCAAAAAACACTGACATTTTAGCCAAGAACACTAGCTTGGAAAAAAACCCCACACAAATGGAATCTGTAATTAAAATCAGTGTTTGTTTAATACTGTTCACAAATAGCTACTAATAAAACAGTTCTTACACCAAACTCCACTTGCACAAAATTATTGTATTATGCTCCTCAGGAGTCTGTGGTAATAATTATTTGCTCTTACTCTTTGCAAGCGTGGGAAGTATGTTGTGTAATTATTCACATGTATTACTTATGCATGTATTTTAAAGGAATTAAGGGAGTTTACATTGATGTATTGTTTTATTACTAGTTTTTGTTGTTCTGGATCTGGATATGATGGATTTTAACTTGGCTACCATGGCTTCTTTGGCACTTGCATAACTGGTTGCATGAAGTAGCAGCAGATGGAGAATCCTTAATAGGTAGTATCTCATTCAGCTGTATTTTGGAGAAGAGGAAGTAAAGCACCACTGAGCTGCAGCTAGTTCAAACATGTAAGATTACATAGGGATGCCTACATGAAGGTTCCTTTTAGAAGTGTCAGAATTCACTGTTCATATTTAAAATCAATCATATTTAAAATCTATTTAAAAGAGATTGATAGATTTAAAATACAGCTCTCCTTCTCCTATTTGTTTGTCATGTGGCTGAAATTGTCGTCCTGGTAATAAGCTGTACTTTGAATACTGGAAATTCTAAGAAAATAAAAATAAAAATACATGTTGGTATTTTACATATGCGGAAGAACAAAACATAAGGTTTGGGAAGTTATCTGAAGAAGAGGAATGGCAAGAGTAAACCAGGAATTCCTTTAATGGAATAAACTTGTTAGCTCAAATTGCTGTCAGTTGTGCTTTCAGATACTGAAGGATTGCTTTACTCTAAATATTAAAACTTGTTGAATTTTGCTCTTGTGAAAATACAATAAGATTATTATTATAATATCTTAGAAATTAGCCTTTGGAGTGTGTGAGAGTAAGTATCTGAATGGCACAATGTTGGTACCTGACAAAGACTGTAGCTTAAACCATATGTGTATTATGTATATGCATATCTGCATGTGTCTCATATTGATGATTAAAGATGTTTAATCTGCAGTAATTCTGTTGTAATAATTTTTTTATAGGTGATGTGCTGTTGAAGTGTTTTTAAAATAGTTTATTTCAGCGTTCTCGGTATTATTCAGGGAACATCCGTTTATTATCTGAAGACTTGAGAAAATGCAACAAGATTTAGAACAGTAAAATGGTTCGTTTGCTTAATACCAGTAGTAATACTGTGGGTACAGAAGGGAGAAGCTCTGGAGATGAGTTCCATTTCTTACAGTCATAACATTCTGGCTGACTCTGGTGGCAATCTAGTGTCATAGTTTGACACTATACCAGTGCCCCCATGAAAATGCATTCTCCCTAGTGTCTGCTGAGATGTGACCAGGAATGAGCAAAGCAGGCCTCCACTTAGAAATAAAGAAAAGAAAACTTTATTAAGTAAACTACAACTCTAAGTAAAAAGAAACACACAGGGAAAATGGAAACCTTCCAAAACATTTCCTCCTCCCCCCACCAAATTCCAATAAATCCATCCCCCAGATTTCAACTCTCAGTCCATCACCATCCTTTAGATAATCAATTTTCAATTCATCAAGAGGAGGAGTCCATCTTGTGCCATAGGCTTCCCCACGAAACACCGTTGAAACCTCGTGTGCTTCCATGTCACTCGTGGCACCGCCTGGAGAACATCTGCCATCGTGACCTCTTCCTTCCATGCCCAGTACTCTCACCATTGTGCATGGAACAGAGCTGCTTCTAGGGTTGTCCTTTTAAGGATGCTTTGTCCCGTTCCAAAAAGAGCACAGTCTCACCTTTGGGACACCTGTCCCCCCCAAATTTCACCCCCTGGGGCCGAGGGGTCTCAACACTGAACCCTCTTGGCTCTGAACCATTGCCTCCTCCTGGATGCAGTCTCTGTGTCACAGGAAACATGGTTCTGTCCATGGCTATAACAAGAAAAGTCCAGCTAAGGCCACTCCATCATCTCTTCCCACCTAAGATTCTTCTCTACTCTTCCGCCATCTTTCACTTCCCAGACCTTCACACTTGCACATTTCCTTCTTCCATTTCATCTCTATCTCTCTTCTAGGAAAGGTTAATGTTCTGCAAAGTTTTCATTGTCCAAAAAAGGGTTAAAATCTCGGGCTCTGCCTGCCCAAAACTCCCACAGCGGCCGACACCTTCTCGCTGCACACCCTCTGGCTCCTTCTTGGCTGTGCTGCCAGCACATGTTATCAAGTTCCAAGGTAGCAGGCACAGGCTGTACCCCTCTCTCTCTCTCTGGGGGGCTGCCCGATGCTTCCTGGTGCTTCTTCCACCCTTCCATGCCGGGGCCTCTTCACCTCCCATGTCTGTCCAAGGCCTGGCCTACCTCACCAGGCCGCATGGCTGCCCAGCAGCAGCAGCTGGACCAGGGAGAGATCCAAACTCTCTCCTCACCGGAATCCAAGAGAGCTTCCCCTGGGAGTGCTCTGCTTTTAACCCCTGTGTTCTCAGAGGTGTATCCAATGTCCCCAGTGGTCACACCAGGTGCCAATATTCAAATCTGAGCACCTATTGGTGTGAACCCAGCATATCCCAGAAAACTTACTTCCTCTCAAACCATGACATCTAGTTAGATTTTTTTTTGTATCTGTCCTTGAGTCTTTAATGATTAAAAAAATCTTGCAGGACAGAACGGTAGAAGCTAAATAATAATTCCAGGTTGGAGGCTCAGGAAGGTCTGTAAACTCTTTGGTTTTGAGCTAGTATTTTAATACTGTGTGTGCTTATCATAGCCATAAAGAACAGTGAGTGAAACAAGAGAAAAGGACAGTGGAAGAGATCAGGAAAATTTTTGGATTTGAAGGGAAAAAAAAGTTAGTATTGCTTTTTAAAATGACATATAATTTATATTTATACTAGATTTTAATGAAGGAAGAACAATAAAATACTAGAAGTGCAAATAAAAGTATTTATGACTGCATATTACTTGAACTTGCAAGTAGTTATTATCGTTGATTGTTTTACTGATAACAAAGTTAAGCAGTAGCACAGTAAGTTGTCAGATTAATTTTTGTCTTAATAATTGGTGTTTTATAAAATGAGCATAAACTCATTATTGAATTTTCCTTTTAGATAAATGAATTGGTGGATGCCCGTGATATCAACATTGGAGCCTGGTTTGAAGCTCATATAGAAAATGTTACCCGAGCAACAAAGGGACATAAGAATGGTAAACCTCAAGGGAAGAGTGGTAGCACTTACAAAAGGACTAATGGAAACTTAAATCAAGATCATTCTAGAGAAAATGCAAATAGTTTGGACAGTACACCTTCCACATCTTATTCAGACTGTATGGACACTGATGAAGAAGCTATTTATCATATCAAGTACGATGAGTAAGTGCTCCCGATACTATTTTGAGGACATCACATGTTATTTTTTTTGTATAAACCGAGAATTTCTTGAAGAAGCTTGGAATCAAAGAAAGCAAGTTCAATATTGCAACCAAGAAAAGAAAAAGTAAAAAAATTTATAACGCTTTTCAGTTGGATATAGCAAATCCATTGGCAGCAATGATGTCTTTCATGCCTAAATATTTGTGAAGTATTAGTATCCTCTCCTTATAAGAATATCTTTCTATATAAGAATATGCATCCTTTCTACATAAGAAAAAGAACTATATAACCAAATTTTTACAGTTGGTTTTTTCAAGTAAGGTTTTTAAAAAATTTAAAAAAAAAATATTTCTGGTGTATATGGAATTCCTCTAAATAGAGCTGAAGGAGAGCTCCCATTGAAGCAAATTTGTGTTACTTAATTTGGATTTATTTTATTCCAAATAGAGTAATTGTGCACAAAATTTTGGATCTGCGCTTGTAGTAGAGATTTGTTATTGAGAACTGAGGGCTTGAAACTAATCCTGAACTGGAGGAAGAGGGCATTAAGGGTAGAGTTCTTTCAAGTTAGTTTAGGGTTTTTTGTGTCCCTTGAGTATTTTAAATTTTTGATACTGAGATTAGTAAAAATACTGTAGTCTGTGAAATATAAGGTTGAGGTAGAAGGATGCAGAGTGTATTAAATATTGACTAAATGTAGATTTCCTCAACACTTTTTTACAGTAACTATTTCTACTCTACAAGTTTTAGTACATTACTGCATCTGAATTACAGAGAGGACTTTTTGTTTCTTGTACATAATAGATACAATTTAATGCACTTTTTGGACTGCTATGTTCAGATTCCATATCTGCGACTCTAAGCATTTTACTTAAAATGTTAGAGAATTAAAAATTTGAAAATTCTTAGTAGTCAACTATTATGATCAAAACAAAAAATATTTTTCTGTGCAATTACTGTCCTTGGTGGTGTGATTTCAAAGACTTGTCTTTAATATTATCTGATTTTACATTACTGTGGATATCTGTAAATTAGTAATTGGCGTACATTTCTGAGAAAGTGTTTGTAACTATTGCTGTGAAATTATGGTGATTTTTTTTTTCAGATGTATTATTTTTTTTATGAGTTGGAATTACAGAAGTAGAAAAAGTTTCACAACAGTTCTGATTTTTCTTTGGTACAGTCTTACTAAACTAAGAGATTGACCTCTATTTATGTGTACTTCCCTTTCAGCAAGTGAAGACAGTCTTTTTACTCCTACAAGGTGCTTATGTGTAGCAGCTCTATACACTTAGTCAACAAAATTAGGTAAAGCACAGAAGCATAATGTGGCAAGATGGTCACAGTTAAACTGATAAGTCTTATGATAAAAGTTAGAGCTTTCGGAAAGAAACATTATTGGAAGGTACAACTTGTAAATTTATGAGTGAAAGTTCTTGATAGATGTTCCTGATACAATTCTTTTGGGGGCTCACTTTTTTTCTTTTAGCATTACCCAACATGCGCATTCCTATTGTAACTACATTTGTACTTCTACCACTTTGTTTTCATACATTAGTGTTTACGTCTGATGTCTGTAGACAACACTTTTATTCTGCCACCTCTTTGCTTGATGTGGATAAGTAGGAAGATCATGGTGTGCTTTGACACACAGCTGTTCTCTGCTACAGAAACATATTAATTTATCTCTTCACTCCTGTTCTTCATGTGTCATATCTTACTGTGAGTACTGTGCCCGACACAGTTACTGTGTGTGGCCGTTTTGTTTTTCAGGTTTGGATTAAGCATTTTGCTGCCAGATGTACTTGGCATTTTCTAGTCTGTCCTTGTGGTGCTGTTTTGGAGAAGCTTTTGTCTTTTTTATCTCTGATAGATGGTGGCTCTCATGGGTGACATAGTTTTAGCTCCATCTTTCCTACAACAGGTGTTCTTACATGACACAAACATGACACACTCTCCTTTATAGATAGAGTAAAAATACAGAGTAAAAATTACTTACAAATTAAAGACATAAACCTGGTGCCAGTAAAGCCATCAAAATTACTCTAATACATTGGAAGAACTATATGTCAGAGATGGGCACAAATGCACAACTTCTCAAATCATAACTGATGCTTTTCCAATTTGAAAAAAAACCAATCACCACAAAGTTTACAGTTGATAGGATTACAGGGATAGGTCAGGTCACCTGTAATGCATTGAATTGGTCTACTCTACCCCCTAGACCAGTACATTCTCCTATAGCGGTGTTTCTTAAGGGGTGAAGCAGGACTTGTCCTTTTCTTAAGTGAGAAAGCTGGCTTTAGCACCGGGTGCTGCTGGACTTACATAAGTCCTGTACAAAACCTAGATGCTTTAATATGCAGTTTTAGATTTCATAAAATTGTTCCTCCTCAGAGGGTTTCAGTGTTCATTTGTTCCTCTTTCTGTTTCTTGTTTAAGTAGTGTAGTTAGAGTGAATGTGAAAGGAAAAAAATATGAGAGCTCTTTTTGCAAAGAGTATAGTTAAGAGAAATTGCCCTTTCTGGGCAAGAATTAATTATAGTAATCTCAAAGGGGTAACCACCTTCTGATTAAACAGAGCTTTCCTTCCAGCTGTGACTGCTGCAGATAGGAGGTACTACACATTCCTCAGTGATTTTGTAGATAACAGCACTGGTGAGTTGTTTTTGTAGTAGATTTCTCCCACCACTTCCACCACCATGCCCCACCCCAGCTATGTGTCTAGTATTTAACTAAATTGCTGCAATAGTTATAAGGTCCACTTATTTCTGCAGAGAGAAAACCTTGGGCCATTGGGAGGAAAAGAACTCGGTTTCAAATTGCACTTATCAAGAATTTTGACTCCAGTTCAAAGATTTATACTTGTTTGAGAGCCCTAATTTCACCAGTGAGCAAGACACCAAAATACCAGTTTTATTACCAATGCTGACCTTCAGGCAGTATCAGATTTCTTGACATCCCTTTCTGGCTATATAACTTCTGCATGGCAGTCCATCTTCTGCTTTCAATTTCTGAATGCAGGTTTTTCCCTGATGTCAGCAGTTTGAAGGTGTGTTCCTGTTTTTGTCAATGTTTCTTCCTCCCCTTAGACTTTATTCCCTGTATTTCCATTTCACGTTTGCATTTGTGGGTATCACAAGGAGCCATTAAACGCTTTGAAGTCAAGGATGTGCTATCTGGGTTTGTACAAAACTATCATACATTTCTTTCTTCTGCTCCCAGCAACTGACTTTAAATACAGAAGAAATTAACCTGTCTTGAACATAAAAAAGCTGAATGCTGATTTAAAAGGACTTGTGAGGAAGCCAGCACATGCTAAGGTCCTAAAATTAACTGAGATAACTGTAGGTGATCACCACATTCTTAAGCTTGCTTAAGAATCACTTCCAAATCAGAAACAGGACATTTCAGTAGCAGAGTAGCACCATAAGGACGTGCCTACAATGCTGTGTTATATCAGCATTTGCCCATTCCTCTTACCTTATTGTGTTTCATAGTTGTTACTGGTGTAGCACTGGTTATCGTGTACTTAGTTTCAGGGAGAAAGTTCTCATTCTGCAAGTATTGGCTTCTTGATCATTAGCTCCCCAAAGCAGCAGGAAGACTTAGGGTTTACCCTAAGTATTTGGATTGCAATCAAGTAATGTCTTGTCCTTTCTTTTCTTGTTTCAGTCATTTGTAATAAAGTCTTTCCATTTAAGAAGGCCCTCAGCAGAAGCCACAGGGAGGCTGGATGTTTCTGCACATGAGAAATTTCAGTATGCCAACTTACATGCAAGTACAAATTAAGTATGACTCAAGTGTAGGTAACTTCTTACAAGGCCATTGTTCTGGCTGATGATATTCCCCTCAGGTTTTATAACAATCAGAGAATTTTATTGTAAACCATGAGGTAATATCTGCGTCATATGCCATATAAAGTATGCTGCAGTTATTTCTTCTAGGGAACTAATTGCTTCTCTTTACTTCATGCTTAATATAAGCTGTGGAGTAATGCCCTCAGATTTGAAAGATGTACACACACGCACATATTAAGAAAATTAGGATTTCACTGTGTTGCCACAGAGGTCAAAAAAGTGTAGTCATCCTGTGTGGCTGTTAAAGCAATATACAAGACACAGTCTTATAGCTGGAGAGCACAGACTATACTGAGGGCAATGAGGAGAAGAGTTCTCCTGGTCAAAAAAACCCACTTTCTACTTGAGTGCAATTCACAGATGAAGAGATTGTCAAGAGAATAGTAGTATTAAGCTTGCTATTATTTTCTTAAGGAATGGTTTGAAGATTAGACTTGCTTAGTTGGGTCCATTTTCTGAATGTTTTTAATATGAAATTTTCACATACAGGTAGTAGGCTGGGATTTAATCTGAGAATTCACTTAGATCACACTACTGATAAATTGATTTTTGGACACCAAAAGACATTATGGGCCATTCTCAGATGGAGTAGCCTCTACTTCTTTCTTATACTTTGCTTTCCAGCTGTGTACGTCTGATAGTGAAGTTGCATTGAATTTTGTAGTTATGTGACTGTACAATGAAGTGCTCTTGTTTCCTAATATATCTAAAAACTAGGTTTACTAGGTGAATGTTACTGGGTTTTTCATTCATCAGTCAAAGAAATTAATCCTATATCCAGTGGGGCCTCATATAGGAAAGGTTCCCTGCTTCTTTGAGAGGTAGCTGCTTTCTGCAGCAATCTGCTCTGTTTTGTCTTCTGTGAAGAAATGTCAAAATACATTCCTTTGCATGCTATGTGTTTCTCAATTAACCCTTGTAAATGTTTAGTTATCTGACTTTTTTCTTTATATACATTTGACACAGAAAAGAATGCAAATGAGGAGGATACATGTTATGAGATTCCTGACTCTAGTCTGAGACACTGAAGTGAGGAAAGGGAAGGACATGAAGTTAATGACTAGAAACATGACAAAGTTATGGGAGCTATAGACTGTAGTTTTTTTTTATAGCACTTACATGCTTTTGTTTATGTTGGAGAGTTTAGAATTTCAGAAGAGAAAGAGGAATGAAAGCTGTATTGTCTGCTAAGTAGAATGTTAAGACAATCTGTTCTTAAGAGTACCACATGTTCTTTCTGACCTTATGTCAGTCACAAAATATATATAATTATATTTATAAGTAGTCTGAGTGACTACTTGGAGCAACTCTCCTAGCAATGTAGTTTTGTTTTCCACTTCCTAGTATCAGTGATTAGTTTGTTTACTCATTCAAAATTTTTACCTCATATAGCTTATTAGACAATCTTAAAGTAATCAAAGAGCTGATATGCCAGATGTCTTTTTTTCTATATATCCTCACTAGAAAGCATGCCACCAGAATCATTCATACTTGAAAGTATTTTATGGGAGTAGCTACACACCGCTGCTCTTCATTTCCAGAAGTTGGTTCCTTGTAAGGTTATTTGTCCCATTTGCAATGGGTTTCTGACTGCTTGTTCTGTGTTTTATAATGTCTGAGTATTTGTATTGTAGTCCAGGTTTTGGCAACAGGCATTTACTGTAAGACTCTGATTTCTTACATGGTAGGCACCTTGTGCAAACTGAATAGGAAAAAGTTTGAGGAGACAGTCTAGGTGTTTCTTATGGCTCTTTAGAAATGATTTGGGCAAAGGGACGGAAGTTTTGCTGTCCTAGCAGGTGTTTGAGAGAACAACTAAAATAATAACAAAGTTTTTTTTTTTTTTTGTTTAAAACTGATTCTTGGTTTAAAAAATTGTGTTAACAGTGAGAATAAGATTGAATGTTACCACATGTTAATTTATCTTGAAGTAGCTTTAAGTATTCTCCTTGCATTTCTGAGGAAAGTTTTTTGAAAAAATGCATGACTTGTCTGCTATCCAGGGTAGTAAACCTGTTTTTCATGATATTCATCTTACTTAAACTTGTAATACAAAATTATTGTATTAAAAATTGAATGTTCTGTGTATTTCTTACACTTCTGAACTTCTGTTTTGATACTCTTGTTTCAGGCTGTCTTCTTTCAGAGTATCCATGTTGTCCATACAGCGCAGTTGTGTAAGACTAGAAGTTACATTTTTTGAAACTCAGAATTTAAGTAATTGGGAAACTAAGATGGTTCTCCTCAGGCTATTGATACAGTTTCTCAGTGTTTAAGCTGCTTAGTTCTGTAATTATTAGTTGTTAAGTACATTATCAAAATCTTGTTTATGTTCCATGAGACTGATTTTTATCTTTATTGATATTCAGTATCCCTTCAAGTCTGTCTTTTGAAATATATTACTTGTTTTTCTTGTAATAACAAATTATCAGACCTACTGTTTTTTTGGAAGTGCACAGCTTGACTACCCCAGTGATTTTTTTTTCCCATTAATAATTGTGGCTTACAGTGTAGTGCTTTTTGTAACACTGTGTTGGCTTTCTCAAACAGTACAGCAAAACTGGGCTGATTATTTCCTCAGGTTAGAAGGGAGTGGGGTGGTAGCAACCTAGTTTTTAACCAGTCCTACCTTCTTAGTCAGATTTACCTCTTCCATGAGTTCATTCCTTTTTGTTCCTTTTTTTTGTTTTTGCCCTTCTATCCCTTCATTCCGGGGTTGGGATGACTCATTTCTGAATTTTATGATTGAGAAAATAGATGATACTTCCATTTTATTAGTATTGGAAAATAATTTTTAAAATTGTGCATCTGTACTATCATTCCTCACTGTACTGGTGTGGAGAGTGGTTGGGGAAGACTTTACTTTTGTTTTTATTTTTCCAGTTCTAGTTGTTCTAGTAACAGCTGGGAAAAGTGTTAGAGGGTATGTTGCAGGGTCTCAGTAAACTGAGCAGGCTTGGGTTTATTCTGACATGGAACTACTATGTGTCCTAGCATTGTAGCACTTTAGGAACCACGGCCAACCATCTGGCCATAACTAAGAAATACTGGAATTTTTGCTTGATGAATAATTCTTTGCTATGGAGACTGTCTACAAAGATAGGAAATCTCAAGAAGTCCTTGCTATGCTAGTGTTGGAAATGCTACAGGGAAGAATTAAATTAGAGGTAAATAGAGACATCCTATGGGAGATATTCATTAAATTCTTAGGATTATGCTTGCTGCTATAGCTCCTTTTTTCAGTATTAGTTGCCAAATGTCCTAAAAAGATGGAAAACCAAGAAACTGTCCACAGCTGTTTTAAATTTAAAGGTTTAATTTCGCCATATAATCTTCATTTCAACTGTACAAATTTATACTAGGCTAATTAAAACATTGCTGTGACAATTTTTGTTTTCTCTTGAGTGTGATCTTAGGATTTTAAAAGTAACTCAATAAATGAGAAAACACTTTCAGCATATGTTCATGTCTCACAGTAGTCATTTATTAAAACTTCCTGGAATGGGCAAGAATTAATTCTTGAGGTCACAATACCATATTTATTCTCTTTATATTTTGGTTTATCTACATCCATATCTTGTGATGTATGCTAAATATTATTCCTCCATATTTAAGAGATTAGATTTTAAATTAATGTGATTTTTACAAATGGCATGTTAAACTTTAGGAAAATGAATGTGAGATAGTAGCATTTTCTAATGTGACCATCATTTTTTTGTTATTTAAATAAATTGTGGCATTAGACACATTTGAGGGCAGAAGTTTATGGTGAAAGTACTCTTTATTTATCAGTATAATAATGAATAGTGGTACTGAGCTTAACATACAGAGTTTACCTCTGCAATTTTTAGCCTAACTCAAAAACTTGTGGCAAGTACTGCTTTTGCTGTTTTGCCTGTGGTATCAGTTGTGGACCAATATGAAGGGTTAAATAGCTAGTAGCATTCATCAGGAACCATGAAAACATTTCTCCTTATGCAGTAAAAACATTCAATATCTGTAACCCTTTGCAAAAGAAAAGTAAAATGTGGCAAAAGACATCTGTTTTTTTCTAAAGTTTGTTACTTTGTGTTTTGACCCGCTGATTAGAGTCAGCCTTCCTTTTCTTCCTTTGGAAAACAGTTTCTGTTTATAAAAGGGGATTGGAGGGGAGTGTCTTTTGATAACTGACAGGCAATATTTTTGCTTGGGTTTTCTCATGAATTACTTCCAAGAACAAAGGTGGAGACATTGTTAATTATGACAGTCTTTGAAATTCCACATCAGTACAATAGGAAGGATCTGTTCTGAGTTCTATAGTGGTGAGAAAGACAACAGGAATCTTAATTTAGGGAAAAACCCTTGTCCAAAGCTCGCCCAGGAAAAACAGAAGCTGAAGACATTTTACTTTCAGAAGAGAATAGATTTTTCAGATCAAGATTAAGTTTTTATGAATGTCAACTCTTGTAAGTCAAATATTTTAATTTTTTTGTAATAGTGACATAGGAACTTCTAAAATGTTTATTTGTTATATTTTTGATTCCATATGTATTTCTTATTTGATTATTTCACTGTATACATAAATGGTGTCTGGTTTTGATCTATCTCCTCTTGTTTCCTGATGTTTAGGCAATATTTTGGTTTCAGAGTTCAAGTAAACTGAATATTTGCTATGTTCTACTTGCTGTCTTCTCAACCTTTAGGAAGGGTTTACTGTAAAACTTTTGGAACTGATAGTAGGTCAAACATAGCTGTCTTAAGATTTCAGTAGCCTGTTGTACAATAATGTGATGTTATTTAGGCATTCAATAAAGTAGGCACGATCTTTATAGCTGTTTTTTGCTCTTTTCTTACTATGTGTAGGTGAATCAATCATGGTTTTTGTGGATATAACAGTTAAAATATTAATAATTAATATGGTAGAACAATATGGTAATTCTTTTGGTGAAAGTTGGATGGCATAAAGGCAAAACCTCAAATGTTAGCTTTTCAGTATGTGCTGAATTTGGAAACAATATGGGGAAAAAAATTTAGGAAATGTGGAGAGTTACATTGTATGGAACTATTGTTTTGATAATGACTTGATCACAGTCTTTGTATGATGTAACTTCTGTTGTGAGGAATTTTATAATTAGGGTTATAAAAATGTTGGTGTAAAAACAGGCTTTGTATTTAATTTTTTAATTCGTTAGAGATATGTTCTTTTACTTAGCCATTAGTTTATTGGAAGGTACACCCACTCTTAAAATCTTGCCATTCATGCTTCATTAAACAAAACTATCAGTAGTAGCAAACTGGTGTGTTAGTTTCACTAGAAGGCATAAAACAAGCAAAATGAACTAGTTTAAAATGTGTCCAGTTTCACTGGTGGGCTTTCAGTCAACTGTTCAGGAGTAGACATCCTGATTTCAGGCTATACTCTGTCATTCTCATGCTCTTAATGATAGTTGTTTTAGAACCACTTACGACTAGTACAGCTTACTACTAGTAAGTTGCATAGTGCAATTTTCCCAAGACTTTGAAATATTCTTGTTTACTATAGGGGGAAGCATGTTGTAAAGTGGTAGAGCCAGACTTTTATTAGTAAGAGTAGGATGTTGCCATTAATATTTAACAATGTGGTTTGATAAAGGTGTATTAATTTAATTGTGAGCACTCTTGTTAAAGTACCAGTAATTTCATGATGAAAATATAATTTCACATACATCATCCTCAGCATTGTTTGTTAAGAAGGGATAATTTTAATAGCACCTGTTTATTTGCAATAGACTAATTTCATTTTCCCTGTTAAATTTGTTCCATGAACTCATGTAGTACTAGCTAAGTGGTGGGAGATTATCTGCCTACACACGGTATGAAAAAGTAACTTCACTTTAGCGTCTTTTAACTTTTTGTTACAGGCTAGCTTTTTTTTTTTTTTTTGCAATTAGTATTTTGATCCTGTCTATATTCTGCTATTTTTCCAGCACACGTGCAAATACAGGCTCTAGTATCAAGTAATAGTTGCCTTATTCAGAAGAATATAGGAAAACTGTAGTTTTCATGAAAAGTTGTAATGAAAACTACTAACTGTAGTTAAAATGAAAAGCATCTCAAATTTAAAAAGCATCTCAAATTTCCTTCCTGCATTGGGATTTTAGTTGGAGTGCTGTCAAATAACACTAAATTATTGAGAAGTGCATATACATTTACTGATTTTTTTTAAAAACTCATGGAAGCTATTTTTCCCATCTGAGATGAAACAAATTCTTAGTTTTTATTTAGAGGAAAGCCATATTTTTAAAAGGATAATAAGTTGGATTTTATGTTTCTTCTGTGCCCAAAGAACATTTAAAAACTTTTACTTCTGAATAAAGTTGTCTGTGACTTTCTTTTTACTGTTGCCATAGTCATAATCATTGGTGTTGTTGGTTTTGCTTTTCAAGGTACCCAGAAAATGGCATAATAGAAATGGACACAGTTAATCTTCGACCCCGAGCAAGAACCATTCTGAAGTGGAGTGAGCTAAAAGTGGGTGATGTGGTGATGGTTAACTACAATGTTGAGACACCAGAAGAAAGAGGATTTTGGTTTGATGCAGAAATTACCTCTTTGAGAGAAATCTCAAGGACGAACAAAGAGGTTCATGCTAAAATTCTGCTGGGGTAAGATTTACTTGACCAACTCAGAAAATCTCTACATATCATATGAAATGTATTTGGTTTAGTTTTTTTATCTGCTAGTCACCACTAGATTAATTTTAATGTTGTACTTTGATTCCACAGCTGTGTGAATTACAGAATTACAGTGCATGGTTTTTACAAGGTGCAGACTTAACTGTAAGTCAGAATTTTTATTTTTCAGGAGATTGCCAGAGGCAACCATAAAGGTTTTTATGTATTATGTGGGATTCAGATTGGTTAAAGCATGTTCCAATAATTTTTTAGATAATTGGGAACCCCTAGGTCTCACTGAGTATGGGTCATCTCTGACAGTTTGAACAAGTCTGTAAACTGGCTAAATAAATTTTTAAAGAATAAAATATTTATTTAGTATTATAACCTCTGATAAGTAAAGTGTGGAGCTGTTGTTAAGTTTTCATTGTGACTGAGATCACCTGAATATCTTTGCTTTGTTTTACTATTTCATTTTAAAACTTCTGTACAGTGCTTTAGGAGTAGTGTTTTCTGCAGATATCCATAAGATATTAATGTCAGTAAGTTGTGGTTTTGCCTTCTTAGGGATGGAACAGATGACCAGTGGATGATTTAATGTTGGCACATCCCACATTTACTCATGAATGTTACCATTGTTCTGGGAATGTTTTCCTGAGAATGAATTGGACTACTAGCATACCTTGTAGTTTTCTTTACAAGAAAAGAGGATGCTGTATCTCTCTTAGTGTGAGACATGGGAGAGACACACAGAAGTTGCTGTGAATCTGGTCTAATTCAATATTTTGTGTAAAAGTGCAATCTTATCTAGTACTGGGGAATAGCAAAGACATTGGCTCAGTAAAGCATGCAAGTAAATGAAAGTCTGTTTTGGGGATAGGTTTTAATTTTAGAATTATAGTAGTTTCCTAGACACTCTCAGTGCATTATAGTTATCTTTTATTAAGTAGAGCAGGCACATGGACTTGTTTTGTAGGCAAAGCAAAAAAAACCCAGACTTGAAATACAAACCTAGAAAAAAAGAGAAAATATTTGGAATTCTTAACTTGAAAGAGAGAAGAGATTAAGAAAGGGAGGACAGGATCAATGGTGAGATGCAGATTTTCATTGTAGTGCATTTAGTGCTAGTGGCATTTGGTGAGTCAGGGATGGCCTTCTAAAAATAGAACTGCCCAGAGTACAGTTTACATCAAGTTCAAATGTCTGTTGATAACATTATTTAAAACTGCCTACATGGATTCTTTCAGAGTTTTCCCCATCTGTTTAAAATAGGATGATCAAAATATGTTTTTGTCTTGATTTGACAAGACAGATGTCTGCTAAGGAAGGCAGGAACCTCCCCTGAAATGGAAAATGTAAACCCCCTCCCTCTGAATTGCTATAATTTTGAAATGAAAAGGCTCTCAGGCAAAGATATGGGACTAGGAATAACAGTTCTTTACTAGGAAGACTAAAAATGCAAATGTAATAGTACAAACAAAAAAAAACTACTCACAGAGTAAGAATAGAACCTGACACTCAGGTCAGGATGTCGGTAGCAATCTGATAAAATGGTGGCTGCAGTCCTCCTGCAGTGACAGGTGTGGTTCTGTTGGAGCAGTGATCCTCTAGAAGGAGGCGGTTTTCCTCTGAAGGTCCAGTGGTGGTGTCCATGGGCCTGGTCTTCCTCTGGGAATCCAGTGGAGAAGACAGCGGTACACCTCTGGAAATCCACCTCTGGGAAAAAGCTGCCTGTGATGTTCCAAATCTCAGATTATATCCAGGTAGGAATGCTTGGCTCTTTCCCCTGGGCAGAGCATCTCCCAATGGGATGATGCAGTTTTATCAGTCATGCAGTGACACTAAATGGCCCATTAACAGAAGATTTCTCCCTGAGGGAGGATTGGTTGTGGAAGAGATAAAGAAAGCTGCCCAATTAACAGAAGATAACTGCCCCACCTCTAACAGATAGGAATAGAATACCCCCCCCATATTTCCAACCTATGACAGTTTTGTATTAGCAAAAGGAAGCACCTGGTGGCTAGTAAAAAATTCTGCTTGGAACTCTATAGGGTAGTCTTTTCTATATCTAAATAAACTGATAGTTATGTTTCAGACTAGAAGATGCTAAATTCAAATACTGTCAGTACTGTGGCTAGTACAATAGGGTTCCCCCTGATACTTACACTTATATCTTCTGAAAGGAGCTGGGAGGAAAACAACACAGTAGACAAATACCTATTCTAAAGTGATGAATTTAAGTCCATTTTTCAGATGGAATCATATTTCAGAGAATATTCTTCCTAATTAAGAACTCTGGTTTCCTATAAATGTTGATAGATTGTATATGCATAATCAACTTGTTGCAGAAAGTTAACCAAGCCCTGACATTTCTTAAATTTATCAAAGAATAATTCTGTATCACCTGTACAACCCAACTCATTCCTCTCAATTAGTAGTAAATGAACAAGGCAAGCCTCCTACTGTACATAAATTTGTGTAAGGAGCATGCAAAAGTAATTACTTTGAATTTCAGGCAAGTCGATTTGCAAATTAAAAAATAACCTCAGTGTTTCATTGTTAATGAATATATAAATAATATAAAATATATTAATTTAGTTTTGAATTATAATGCAGTTGTTGTTATTTTAATCTAATAAAATTAATATATTTCTAGTCTATAATATTAATATGTGATTATGAGTTCTTAACATTATGTTAGCATTAACTATTTGTCTCAAATAAAGGTGAAATTTATTTTGAATTTTTTATGATTATCTGTTAATGATTATTTGATTGTATGCTAATGACTAGTTTTTTGTGTACTAGTTAAGAGCAACCTTAGCAGGCAGTAAATGGAGGCACGGGGGAGACTCTAAGGGTCTTAGGGTTGCATCAGATATAATAATTGCTTGGAATTTTTTCCTTTGTGGTGTTACATCAATGAGGCTTTGTATAAAACAATTTTGTATGCCATATTTGAAGGTTTAATTTATTGATCTTGCTATTTTTGACAAAGATTTCCTGAAGCTGTTGATATAATCATAGGAAATAACAAAAATATTCTGGTTTTGGTCATGCTATGAAGCTAGTAAAACATATGATGAATACGTTTTTTAGGTGCACCTTTTGACATGTGTATTTGTTTGGTGTTACTGTTACTCATATCTTAGTCTTAACCAAAAGGAAAATTCCTGTGCAGTCTGTCATCATTAGCTCGTCTTTTGGAAAATATATATGAAATAGCGAATTTTACCAAATAGAGGATGAGAGACTGAATAGGGGAGGCAAACATCATTATACAGAATAACTGACCACTTATTTATTAATTTTCATTTTTATAGTATTCACATTGCAGCTGAAATTTGTAATTTTAGGATGTCTAAAACATATAGAACAGGATTTTCTTTGTCTCAGATGCAAATGTTAGGGAAATAGCAGTGCTTTGGGCATGGAATAGGGCTTAAGGTTTCTCATGACTCTGTGTGCATGCTTGCAGTTCAGGATCTCTGAATGTGAGTTTCTTATTTTGGAGTATCTGTGGTTCCTCTGAATTTATTTTAACTGGCAAGGTGTTCCATCTCTGTTTTTAAATATCCTCTGTTTTTCCCTTTGGGGAGAGTGTTTTATTTCCTAATGACAACACTTGTTTGTAGTCCAGAATAATATGACATGTTGTCTTTGAGGCTAACTGTTCAGAATTTAGCCTTGGAGCCAGTGGATGTGTTTAAATTCACCATAGCAAATCAAACCAAAGTAGATCAAATGATGCTCTGCATTCACTCCTTCCTAGAATTGAAGATAGAGACCAAATTAGATCTTAGTTTTCCTCAGTAAACACTTGAAAGTCTGAGGACAAGCAAGGACTCTGTCAATACCAAGACTCTTTTTTTTGCTTAAGCCTTTGGAGGTGTGTAAGAATGTAGATATAAATTATACAGAGTGAACGTAATTTTCTTCTTTAGGTGAGTGAATGTTTAATGAATTTCATGTCTTCACCTATGCAGCTGTAAAGGAATGTAATAGAATGGTCTTAAATTTTCATGTTCATATTTGTCATCTTTAGTTCTGCAGGGTTTTGTATGAACATCCTTGCTCCCAAAAAGGAATTTTTTTGCAGATTACTTTCTCTTAATTTTTAAATATTTTTGTTGTATTTTTCTTGTAACGTGCCAGATCTGCTGTTTGTCTTCCTCTTTCTTTTCATGGTATGCATTCATATTTATCATCCTACTACTCCTTTTATTCTTATCTAGCATGTTTTATTCTCACAATGCAATATGATATTTTAAAATTATCTTTATGCTACCTGATACCTGTACAGATTTTATTTTGAACTTCTCCCTTCTTTTGGACAAGATTTTCCATTTATATTTAACTTCTGATTTTTAAAAAAATCATACATATATTTGTTTTTACAGCTTTGCAAAGACACAGAAATTAAATGCTTTACCAAATAGTCAGGTATTCTGTAATAATGAGTGAAAGAAGCTGTGCACAGGGTTTTTTTGTTTATAATTTCAAGAATTCCTGTGCCTCTGTCAATTTCTATCTAGTTAAAAAGAAAGTTATTGGTAGTTATATCTTGTTTTGACACTTTGGAAAATAACAGTACCATACTTCCTATCACTTTCAGTATATATTGTGATAATCATCATGTCAGAGTTGTCGTCATGATTTGGTAGATGCCCAATAGTACAGTTCTCACAGTGCTTCTTCTTTAGGTCTGGAATTTTCATTGATGTGGTTTATATGTTACTAATGCTTGCATTATTTTCTACCCAAAGTAACATCCTTGTTCATTTATTTTATTGTATTGTCTTTGACTATTGCTGGTTGATGTGCAATGACATTGTTTTGATGCTGTGTGAAATAATAACAGTATTTACTTGGACCCATTTGCTCAAATAACTTTCATGCTGTATCAGCAGGTATCCTAGTAATAAGAATTCTAATTGCTGAAGACCTTACCTACCGTTTTTTTGCACAGATGTAAAAGTGTCATATTTCTTCTAGGCAACAAAACTAGTAAAAAGGTGAATTTATATCTCTCACTTTCCTCTTAAGAGAACACCTCTTGAATCAACAAGACTGTTTCAAATCAAGATAGATTCTGAGTGGCCAAGAAGCCTGCTGGGATTTTTGATGATGAATCTGTAGAGGTGATGCCTAGAACTTTTTAAGCATTTCTTTGTACTGCTTTTACTAGAGTCTATGGCTAGAGATTGCTCTTTTTGTGATACATAGCCTTAGGGAATAATCTCACAACTCATAACAGGAATGACTCTTGACACCCAGAATGCTTTGCATACTACTTAATTACCTCGTTGGACAAAAGAAATCATGTTAGCTGAAGTGGTGTGTGAGTGTAATTCTCTATTTGAACTTGGAAATGAAGTTTACTGTATATTAAACTGTTCACTTCTAAATTCCAGATTAGATTTTTAACCTTCCTTCAGTTGTGGTTTCAGTTTTGACGAAAAGTCAAGAATTAAAAGATTCAATGGACCGAAGGACAGAATATTATTAATGAGACTTCTGAGTAGTGTGACGTGTCTTTTGTGAATGATTCAGGTGTACAGGACAAATATCCCAGGAGATATTGGGACATCCTGGGTTCTACAGAAATGTTGTTATTCAGCCTGTATTGTTTCTGTCAAATGTGAAACAGAATAACATTATCTGACAGAGAATTACTCATTAAGAGATCATGTGTAGAGTGAATCCTGTAACCATTCAGTGTAGGATTTGTCCTCTTTGCAAGATCTTTACGAGATACAGTACCTTGATTCAGCAACTGTGGCATTAAACTCGTGGTGTTGATACAGGCTAGGGATGAACTCATGGGCCTCAGCCTTGCTGAAAAGGACTTGGGGTGCTGATAGATGGGAGGCTGGACATGCCCCAGCCATGGGCACTGCCAGCCCAGAGAGCCACACGTGTCCTGGGCTGCATCCAGAGCAGGGTGGGCAGCAGGGCAGGGAGGGAATTCTGCCCCTCTGCTCTGCAGAGACCAGAGTTCCTGCATCCAGGTTCCTGGCAGGGGATGGAAAGGACATGGACCAATTGAAGCAAGTCCAGAAGAGGCCAAGATAGTTGAGGGGAATGGAATACCTCTTCTATTAGGAAAGGCTGGGAGAAGGGGATTTGTTCTACCTGGAGAAGAGAAGGCCTCAGTGTGACCTAATTACAACCTTCCAGTACCGGAAGAGAGCCTTCAAAAAAGCCATAGAGACTTTTTACAACAGCATGTAGTGACAGAACAAGGGGCAATGCCTTCAAATTGAAATATTTGTTTTAGAGTAGATATTGGGAAGAAATTTTCTAGTATGAGGGTGGTGAGGCATAGGAACAGGTTGCCCAGGGCAGATGTGGATACCCCATCCCTGTTAGTGTTCAAGGCCAGGTTGGGTGGAGTTCTAAGGAGTCTGGCCTAGTGGAAAGTGTCCCTTGCCAGGGATTGGAACTAGATGATCTTTAGGGTCCCTTTCAACCCAGCCATTCTATGATTCTATGAAAGTGTACATTTTAAGAAGTATTTGGCTGACTTATAGATATCCTTTTCTTATTTCTTTTTCCTTTGCCTTTGGACAGAAATTTCTATTTTACAAACACTCACTAGTTGTGATGGACATGTTCTACACAGACCATAGCTATTCCTTCACACTCTTTACCTGCATGCTTAATTGTTCTACGTCGAAGAGGACAAATCTTCAGGAGGCTCCCAAGAATAGAAAGGATTTGAAGGATTACTGTTTTAAGATTTGCTTGTCCCTAATTATTTTCTGATATGGAACATATATTTGATCTGCATACTTCCTTTTCTTAAAAAGAGAGCATAACAAGTAACTGATTTGTCCTTTGTGTCAGTTCCCTGCATATTGGCTGATCTTAAGTAGCAGTATGGGGAAACTGATTGTTTCAGGTTGGTTTCCTAAAATGGAGGGAAAGTAAACTGGATATTTGTAATTCGTGTTAAGTCTTTTGGACTGTGAAATACTGTTTTTTAAAATTCAAGGATTTTATTGGCAAACCAAGTCTGCCTTTCAGAGAGAGCCAAAGAGTAAGTCAAATTATTTAAGATCCTTTTAGTCCTGCTGGTGAAAAGGATAAGACTTTGGAGGGCAAATCATCCCAAGGAAAAGGGTGATTTCCTGTGCATCAAAACCTGGTTAAATGCACAGCTTATGTTAACAAACATTTTACTTTTAA
This sequence comes from Ammospiza nelsoni, assembly GCF_027579445.1. Lineage (NCBI taxonomy): Eukaryota > Metazoa > Chordata > Aves > Passeriformes > Passerellidae > Ammospiza > Ammospiza nelsoni. The sequence goes on along the minus strand of NC_080669.1, from coordinate 41,810,571 downwards.
TAATATCACTTTGACTTTTGTCCCTGACAACTGCAGAAAGGCAAATCCTGCATCTGTTTTAAAAGAGGGCTAGTCAGCCTTATTTCAGTCTTTGGGATAAAGGGGACTGTTTTCATGAAGTGCTGGTGAAATTGTGATGATTAGGAATAGCCAAGGTGACATTTTTTTATAAGAGCAAATTGTACCTTACAAAGTCATCTGCCTACTCTGATAGAACTATTTTCTCTGTAGCCAAGTGTCTTGGTTTGAAAAACAGATGTCTGCTAAGGGAGGGCAGGAGCCTCTCTTGGAATGGAAAATGTAAACCCCTTCACTCCAAATTATTATAATTTTGAAATTAAGGGGTTCTCAGGCAAAGATACGAGAACAGGAATAACAGTTCTTTACTAGTATGTACGATGGAGCAAACAGCAGCAGCAGCTCGGCGCTGACAGAAGCAGAGCCCAAAGCCGCTCCCGGCCCTCTCTGGGCCGCAGGCGCCTTCCCCGCCGGTGCAGTTCCGCTCGCAGCCGGCAGGGGCGCTGCTGGCTCCCGGCGGGCAGGGCGGGTGCGGGGACTCCCCGCGGCTGCAGGGGGCGCTGTGGCGCGGCTCGGGCAGCGCGCGGTAATGGCGGCTCGGCCCGGACGGGCAGGGATGGCGGGGAGGCTTTGCTGCTGCACAAACCCTGGGGCAGCCGATCCCCGTGCCCCAGCAGCACTTACAGAAACAGCGAGCTGGGCTGGCAGGATATCTTGGCGATGAAGAAGTGACGGGGGCGGGACAGGGGCAGCCCGGCTCCCAGCAGGGCAGAGAGGGGCAAGTCAAGATCCCGGGCGCCCGAGCAGACGGTGACAGGTCCCTCTCTTAGTGAGGTGGGTGATAATAAGGTCCCAGTTCAGTGGCTGCTCTTACGAGCAGAGGCTCACCCCACAGCAGAAGAAGCAGGGCAGCTCTGACTTTCCTCACCTGAAGCCTAGAGAGAGAGAGAGAGAGAGAAAGCAGTTGCCCCAGCCCTATCTTTTGTCATCCCAGTTCTCCCAGCTAAGAGAAGTTCGACCAGATGCCCTCCTCCTCTGAGCTTGACCACTTCTTTTGTTTTTCTTAAGTACCCAGTTGTTAGTGTTTCCTAGCAACTAGCAGGGGAAAAAATCCCTAAGTTAAATGGAACAGAGAGAAACCTAACCCCCAACACCAAGGACAGAGCAACAGTTATGATTTAATTCAATGTCAAGTGTCCCATTATCCTGTCTCAGTCTGGTGATTCCTGTAGTAAACTGGAGGATGGACAGCCAGGTGGGTTTAGAAAAAGAAAACATTGAAGGATAGTGGTTAGTAAGTTACATGCTACTTGGGAAGTGATGACAGGCAAGGAATTGCAAGGATGTGTCCTGAGGACCTGTACTGTTCAGTATCTTGTGGCAATACAGTGGACTCTTACCAAGTTTGCAGACACAGTAAATTGATGGAAATTCAGGGGTAGTACTGCTAAGCAGAGAGACCTGAACAAGCAGAGGAGGAGTGGGTGGCAGGAGACTCAAGAAAGTCAAGATGGGTAAATACAGAGATTTCTTCCATCTGGGAAGGCACAACCCAGGTTGAAGCAGGTTGAACTTGAAGCAGTACTCCCCGGGAAGGAGCTCTGATGAGAGGGATCTGTGGGTCTGTAGAAAGCAAGGTGAATATGAACAAGCAGTGTGTGATGAAGATTAGCAGTATTTGGGCTGTATAAAAAGAAGAATAAGTAGAAGACTGGGGAAAGGCATTTACTCTCCTTTACTAAGCACTAATTAAAATGCATCAAGAATATTCCACCTACTATTCCACTCAGATCAAAACACACACCCTCTCATCTAAATGGACAAAAGAGAGATATATAAAATGCAGTGAATTTCAGCAGAGGGGCAGAAAATGGATTCTTTGGATTGCATTTAAAAGCTTAACATTTCAATTAATTATGTGTTGAAACATTAATTGCTTTAACAAAAACAGGAAAAATATAAGTAAAAAGTGTTAAAATTTCAGAAGTTTTGGGTGTCCTAGCCATAATTGTAAAATTATATTTTGAAGGTGAAGAATGGGTTGACTTGCATCTTGAGGGTTTTGTTTGGTTTTCCAGAACATAAACTATGTCTTCAGTATTTGTAAGTGTCCTTTCTTTAGTAAACATGCAGACTTGGAACTACAGAGTCTTTTGACTTGCTTTTTAGGAGGTGATATTTAGAAGTATTCTGAAGTTTAATTTCTTCCTACTGAGGAAAGTAAGTCCAAACAGAAGAGGAAGAACAGAAGAAAACAAATTTAAATGCAAAAAGGCAAGCAGTCGGGTGGGTATAGTGGTGGAAAGTGGGTGGGAAGAACTGATGAGCAATATTGGGCAAAGCATTATGAAAATAAAAAGAATAAAGGAGTGATGTTGAAACATATGTATACATTTAAGAGAAACTTCAAAGATGGAAAGGAACTCTAGGACTAAGTGTAGTGGGGATTTTTAATAACGTTATGGGTGGTTACTCAACAAGCTTTCTGAACAATCCACTGTAAAAAGAAAATTCACTCTTGCCACATAAAATGCATTTTATTTGTATTTTTACCTCTTACCTTGAGACAGGGCTACTTAGAGCAGTCTGGCTCCCTGTTTACACACATAGGAAGAAACATCCTCACATAACCCTTCTGTTCTCTAGACTAAACACTTCTGTATCAAGCCTATTTGTCATTTTTGTATCCCTTTTCTGGAACCACTCCTGTAAACCCATGTCTGTGTTCTATGGGGAGCCTACACCTGGCCTAACTAATGCTGAGTCATGATTGGCAATTGCTTTCCCTCTACCTGCTGGCAATGCTGCTCTTAATGTAGTCCAAGAAGCTGTGGGCCCTCTTTGCTTGCAAGGGCACATAACTCGTTTATAGTCAGCTTGTTGTTTTGTTTGTTTTTTTTTAATGTTCCTCAAGGTCTGTCTCTACCAAGCTGCTCTCCAGTCAGGTGGAGACATTCAGCAGGTACTGGTATTCCCTCTGTGCAGGACTTGAATTTTTTTTTGTTTAACATATTAAATTCCTTTCTGTCCAAATCTAAATGGTGGCAGAGGCAGCTAATATTCACTTTCCCAGGGACTGAGTTGGAGCTGATCAATCTGTCATCAATCTTCCTTCTTGAAGATAGGCGTGATATTTGCTCTCTCCTATTTAACAGGAAGGTGTTACTTTTTAGTAACAGGACTAAGACTACACACATCCAAACATTAGGCAGCTCCCTCAGAGCTCATAAGTATGACCTGTTAGAGCCAATGGACTTCTATATGTCTGGTGTAAATGCTCCATAACCTAATTTTCCACAGAGGCTAAGTCTTCCTTGCTTCGGCCATTCCTTCTACTCTTGGAGACCTCAGGTTCTTAAACACTGGTCTTAGCAGTAAATACTTGAGGCAAAGAAAGTGCTGAGTACCTCGAGTTTTCTGTGTTTGTTGTTATCAGGGGCCCTGTTAGAATTTTACTCCCCTGATTCAAATCAGTAACAGTAACCTTGGCTTTCCCAGCCCTTCACCTACACAATAGGATACCTCTTCCTGCCCCAGATCAGCCATTCCAGCTTCCATGTCTTACACATTTCCTTTTCATATCTAAGCTCTTTATTAATTTCTGCCAGCTTCCTGTTGCCTTTGATGTCCTGCACATGGTGAAAGACCATGTTTGAGTTTGGGATAAAGCTTAAATATCAATTAGATTTACTGTGTCCATCTCTACAGGGTATCTTGTAAAATTTTTCCAAGTAGATCTCTTCAGAGATTACGTTTTACTGTCCTGAAATTCAAGGTTGTCTTGTACTTTACTCTTCCTCCAAGGATTCTGAACTCCATCATCTCATCATCATTGCAGACAAATTTAATGTCCCATGACAAGTTCTTCACAGTTTGTATGCATCAGTCTAGCAATTTGCTTCTCCATGATCAGAAGTTGTTACCGCTTCCAGAAATTCCCTCTATTGTTTGTGTTCTGCTTTGTTGACCTTCCAGCAGATGCCATGTTGCTTCAATTTCCCTGTGAGAACAGGGCCTGGCAACTTTTTCCAGTTGTCTGAAGGAGTCTTTGTAGATTTACTCTCTATATCAGGCACCCATTACAGCATCACTAATGCTCTGTCTGCTAACCTTGATCTGTAAGCTCTCAACTAGTTTCTCATCTGCCCTCATATAAGGGACAGCTGCTTCTAGTCTTCCTAGCGTCTTCTTCCTGTAGAGCCCTTACTGATTAGCCACAGCATACCAGTCATGTGAGCTATCCCATCAAGTCTCCGTGATCTCACTGTGGATATGGAGCTGCATTAATTACACAGACCTCTGTAATTAATCCCCTTTGTTCATTGCCCATGCGTTAGTGTATAGGTGTTTCAGGGAGGCACAAAAGTATGCTTTTCTCACTTGTTTGTTGGAGAATCTCTCCAACAGTCAAACCCACAAGTATATGTGCATTTGGATATATCAACATAAAAATTAATAATTACAGGATTATCAGAGATTCCAGACAAACACAGAAGACCAGAAAGGCTGTATTACCATTATGTAATGGCTGTTGGACACTTAGATGGAGGGTTTAATATCATGCACTAATGAAATTGGAAATCATGGTGGAAGCATTTGCTGTGATTTTCCTGAAGAAAGTTGGGCAATATAAGGAATGAAGACACTCGAAGATAAGCAGCTGCCCTCTAAATGCTAAATTAGTTAGGACATTTTTTTCTCTCTAAGATTTTCTGACTTTCAGGAGTTCTTATTGAATCAGATTCATCATGTTCTGAGCAGGAGAATCCGTGGATTCCAAGCTTTTTCATTACAGTAATGCTATCATATACATTCAAGCCATGATAATAAATTCATTACAAACTTGCTAGGCTAGAAATGTGGGTTTGTCCTCCTTTGCAAGCACTTCTGCTTTTGGTTTGACATGACCATTCTTTGGAAACATCTTTGTCATTCTTTGATTCTATGCTGTTGTATTCTCATGATTTCTGAAGGTGGATACCTTCAGAAGTTTTCATGGCTTGCCTTTTTTTTTCTTTTTTGTGTGATTGGTTGGGTTTGTTTGATTTTGGTTGCCTGGTTGCTTGGTTGCTTGGTTTTAAAGCACCTTAAATTTTGGGGGTTTGTTGTTGTTGTTGATTTATTCACTTAGGTTTTGGGGATATTTGGGGAGTTTGTGTTTTTGTGTTTGTGGTTTGTTGCTTAGTTGGTTTTGGTTTTGCTTTGTATTTTGTTTGTTTGTTTTTTCCAGAATGCTTAATGTGTTTCTGTGCTTTCAGGACTCTTCTATTCTTTGTTTTTTGGAAGGTCTTCTCATCCTGGCAGTATCTCTGTGAGTTTTTTATGAAGGGAAGTGCTTCTTCCCATGTCTTTGTTTTTGAGTTGAGGTTCTCATTCAGTCTGGCAGGGTTCACAGATTGGTCTCTTGTAACTTTATCTTAGCTCATGATGAGTGTGTGCTGCATCTACTCACTGAATTGCAATATAATTTAAAATCTGGATAGGTGTATTTAACCTCTTATAGTAAGAATCACCTGTTTGTATCTTTGCTTCTTCCTAGCACGAAGGAACTTGTTGACTAGCCCAACCCCTGGAATGATGTGTTGAACAGACCTTTAGTACTGATTCTGGGCACTGCAGTTCAGTCTGCAAACACACAAAGTCAACTGAGCTTAGACTGTGTCCTGTGATGCCAAGCACAACTCTTGTATCTTTGTTTTTTACATATGAAGCCTTTGGTATGTTAGATTTATGGGTCATTGATCTGCTTTTTTACCTGGTTTTTCATGGACATTTGGGTGTTAACATCTGCGTGTTTGAACTTGGATTTGGAAGCTGTAGATGCCTTCTGAGCATTTGTGATAGTGCCAGTTACAGACTTAGTCCTGGCTACAGGAAGGGAGCTGCTGGGGTGGTGGCAGTGGATTCCTCTCCCCATCAGGGGCGTTTCTGCAGCACCATGGACAGGGCTGGGTTTGGGGCAGGATCAGGACCTTCTGCAGGCTCCGCTCCTTGCTGTGGTCTGTGTCGTGGGGCAGGAATGTGCGCAGTTTTGAGCCTCTGACATGGTTGCTGGCTGTTCTCTCAGGCCAGTTCTTCCCCCAGGTACTCTAAATGCATCAAGCACATCACCTATGGCTGACATTTAAAAAAGTAATATCCTGCCTGACTTGTATGTGTGTCCACAGTATGGATTTGTAGGTTTGGGAGAATGTGTGTTTTGTTTTCAAAGGCATTAAAGATGCCTTTGCCATATTAGAATATGGTCCTCAACATAGCCTAGAAAATGTTAATTTAATTTTTTTGCAGTTGTTTAAATACTAGTGTTATAGAAAGAGTAATAAAATCTTTGCTTAGTGTGGAAGTTGCCACATGTCTTTATAATACTTGTATAATAAATGAAAGGTTGAATTAAAAGCAGAGCTAATACTGTCCCATTTTGTAACTGTGTATTTTTATTTTAATGATTAAACAAATGTGTGTGGAATATTCTGAAAAAAAATCTTGTAAATACTCTCTGCTTTTTTGCTTGTGTGCAATAAAAACCCAATTTTACATAGAACCTCTATGTAATTCAGTACAACCTAGCAGAATTTGGTGACATTATCAATGTAATATGCTGTCTAAATGTGGGAAGATTTTAAAGTCACCTTTGAAACAAGTCTGTTTAAAATAAAATCTCCAGTCAACTGCTTCTAAGGAGATGATATTAAAAGTTCTAATAAGCATATTGAATTGTAATTGTAAATTGTTTTTTAAGAACTTGTTTAACTATGACTTGTTGATGCAGAACAGAAAGAGTTGCTGTCTGAAAACTTTACAAAAGCAGAATGAAGGCTGATTGATGTAAGGAATGTAAACAGTGTTGCATATGATACAGAAAGTGGTAGTAAATCTGGTTTTGTTTTGATTTGTATATTGTTTGTTAAGAGAATTTGTGTATCTGGAGAGCATAGCCAACATTATATTCTGTTAGGTTTTATTCTGATTGTGGCTGTTTCTCTACTGACCTGGGCAGTACCTTTTGACATTAGCCATAGAGACTGACTGTGAATTAGTTTGTGGTAAGCATGACAGTGTGAGTAAGGTTTTGCTCTTAGCGGGCTTAAATATAAATCATCATTAGACACTTTCATTATTATTCTTAGTATGAATATGAAGTCTGTGTGTATTTTTCTGGTAGTTTTTTCCCCCATTTTTATTCAGCATTGTATTTTGACTTTAGAATGTGTTAAAATAGTATACTTTTGATTTCAGTGCGCTAAAGGGATAAACCAAGAAATTTCCAGATAGAGATCTGACAATTGTCACTGAATCTCTCAGATTGTAAGAAGTTATAAAGTTCTCTAAGCATGGTAACTGTCCAGCAGTTTCTATTTTCTGTGAACCCGACCTTCAAAATATCCAGGATAATGCCCACTTGTCACATGTCTAGTCAACTGTGATTTTGAATGTCTAAAGTGTTTTGCTACCTGAAGGTTAAAAAAAATGGAAATATGCAGGGGGAAAGTGCAAATAAAAGAAGGTTCAGCTGAAGGTTTCTCTCTGGCTTTAGCTAACCTATCTCAAAGGAAGGCTTGCATTAGGAATTCTGCTGTGTTGAAGGATCTGGTTTTGTTTTGGGATTTAATTCTTTCAGAAGATTTAGAGTTCTTGCTTGAAATACAAACATCCTGTTTATATTGCATAATCTCATTCTTGGTATGGTAGGGTGAAGAAACGAAGAAAATTTATACAGTTGACAGCATATTATAGACATAATTTTGTTAGATAACCATAATTTAAAAATCACATGATCATTATTAAAGCACTGAATGTGTACTGTGGCAGAGGAATTACTCTTTTACGAGCAAATTGCTGAGCAGAGTTTTTTAGCTTTGGTAAGGCCTAACCATTTAATATTAGCCATCATTTTCACAATGTTAGTTGATCTTCCTCTGTAGTTCCAGATATGCAGCTATGACATTAGTTGGAACATACCAGCTTTGTAATGTTATTTGATAGTATTTGCTTACTTCTTATGCATCTCATAGCAAAAAACAAAATGTTTTCTCTGGTTAAAATACTGAATAGACTTTAGAAAAAACTTAGCCTGGAAGTTGCTTTCTGAGTGTTCTTATCTCAAAGAAAAATACAGGGCAAAAAGAGGAGGAATGTCTACCATGATAGAGAACGTGTGTGATAGAGAAGCTATGAATTCCATCAGATGAATAAGTACTGCCTAGATATAGGGAATAATATTGCTAGTAAGTAGGATTGCAGTGCTATGAGAGAAAAACATGCCATGCAGCTGTACTAATTTTTTATTATTATTTCAAGAGTTCTTGTTTTACAGTATTAATTAGAGGAGATTTTCATTTAGCTAGCTAAACTAAAAAAGTTTGTTTCACTTCAACACTTTGAGGTGGAAATAACATTTTTTGGGATGATACTTTGTAATAAAGTTGATGATAAAAGTCTGTGCTTCTGCATACTTAGCAATAGCTTTGCTGTTACTGTTTGGAACACTTACATCATTGAACCAACTTATAAATCTTTTCATGGTATCTTTTAAGGAAACAATGTCATAATCATTGTAGTTATAAGTAATTTTATAGTTCAAATTAGCACCAGTGGAATTTACTCCAAATTAATATTCTACTGAACTCAAGTTTTGCTTGTTTCCCAAAGATACAAATAGCAAGTATCTAGATTTCTGGGTAAAGCTGTATGGTGGTTTACCACCTTCCTTCTTGACCATAGACTGTATGCAGAGAATATGGAGAATAAAAAGCTATTTTTTTAAAAGCAGCTTTTTAAAACTCTAAACCATAACACACTGGGGAGGGGAGGGGAGGGGAAGGGAGGGGAGGTGAAGGGAAGGGAGAGGCAAAAATTAATGTAAAAGATGCCTAAATTTGTCTGAAATTTACTAGAATTTGAGAATATCAGTCATTAAGTATAAAACTTAACTATGTGAAAAAAAGTAATAGTCCTGTATTTTTGTTTTAAATTAGATCCACAACTTTGAGTTCTGTAAGAAATAAGTCCTAGAGGAATAACATTGCATAGGCAGTTAAGCAGTGCTAAAAGTAAGAAAGATTATAACATAGATTTATGGTGTTAAAGAATGTCAATAGGTGTATTTTGTTCTGTTTTTAACTTTAAATAATCTAGGAAAAACAAGACATATAGGACAGTTAATAAAAGACTCTCCAAAGTCCACAAAATAACCTGGGAGATATTGGTGCTTGTAAGAGTTTGTTGATTCAATTTTCCTGCCAAACATTATGTTTACATCTTGTAATTTCTATATTTGAATGCATTGTGATTGTGAATTGCTCAGTATTGTGGATAATTCAAAGCATCTTTGCATGCTAAACCTGAGGTGTTACTCACAATGGCCAAAACTTCCTTTAAGTATGATCCCCTTAGGGAGCAAGTGTAGTTAACTCTAAATACATTCTTTTCCTTATCAGGAAATCAAACAGTTATTTTTCTGATGGATGTATTTGCATTGATGCGGCTTTTGCACATTCTGTTCAAATGGTCTAAATATCTAAATATTTGAAAATTGCTGGCATTTACTGTTTATGCATGTGACTAACAATGGGTAATGTCTTTCCTCCAAAAACTGCTGGGAAAGAAAAAGGTCAAAATAAATACAGGTGCCTAAGTAAACAGCTGTTAGTACACTTAGAAGGCAATTAGAGCCAATCAAGACACTGATGGAGTAGTCCTCTCGACCCCAGTTCCATGGAGACCTAAATACTGCAGTGTTTGGGGCCATGAAAAAGTGATTTGTCACCTGTGGTTTTTCCCTGGATTAGTTTTTTTTCTGCCTTAGTTAGGTCATCATGTGTGAGAGTTCAAGAACTGGTAATCAGCACAAAGGAAGTGGTGAGAACAGGCCAAGAGGTAGGGCAGATTCCAGACTGAAGCCTGATGTTTCTGAAGATTTTCTGATGTTGCAGTTATCATTACTGAATATGAATCTACTGTCTTGTTTTCTTGGGTGTCTATCGTCTAATTACATTTTGCAGACTAGATCTTTTTATAGAGATCTGCTACCTGGCTGGCTCTCTTCAAACCTGTTTTCAAGTCACCTGTGTGATAGGTTCTCACAGATATGCATCAGTATTTTATTATACTGAAAATTCCTGCTTACTTCTAGATCAGGTAGTAAATTGAATGTGGTTAGAGAACAGGCAGTTGAAGAGAGTACAGTATCATCCTAAGGAGGAAGGAAAAGGGAGTGCTTTACAACTGTGTGTTATTATAGCCATTTCTTCCTAGATATGTTTCCATATGAATTACAATCTGTGTAGATACAAATATATTTTAATAAGACTAGGTGAAAACCCTTACATTTAATATTTTCTGTGGCATTATTGTTGTGGAGTCTTGGATTATTTGTTATTACTAATCACTAAGAATTTGCACTGAAACCTGACATAGCAGGACTATTTATCATTCAATACAGTATTGTATGTGGCTTTCCAGAGTTGAGAAACAGTTAAAAGTCATAAAAGGGAGTTAGAAATTTTCTGCTGCTTTTCTTGCTCTATAGGTTCCAATTATTTTTCTGTCTTTCAGGTCACATTTCTGGTTTGTTTGTGGTACTATACTTTTATAATAATGTTTGAGATGCTGTATTCCAGAAGATATGGTTTTGCTGGTCTCCTGTGTTCAGCCAATAAAAACGTTTTTGAGGTCTTAGAAGGAAATTAAGCCATGTTGGATAACTGTCAATAAAGACATACTGAAGTGCCAGACAATCTGAGGATAATGGAGTAGTTTTTTCTTTAAGCGAGCCCTAAATATGTGTTTTATTTTTTTCTTAGAAGTTACTATGATAGACTGATTTTTGTAGGTGAATTTAAATAAAGTATCCTATCAGGGATAAAAAAAGGCTTCTTTATCTTATTGCTTAGAATTCAAAAAGTACAGAATCTAGGTCTGAGGAACTAAATTGAATGTACTTTTTATTCTTTTTGTTTTTCAGAGGTCCAGAAGACACAATAAATGATTGTAAAATCCTTTTTATAGAGGAAATGTACAAGATTGAAAAGCCAGGAGCCTATCCACTGACATTTGGGGATGGAGATTTCAAAAGTATGCACTTTTTAAATTACTTGAATATAAGTACAAATTGAGTGATGTTTCTTTAGAAAATATCAGCATGCAGAGGTAGTAGTAATAATTGGTTTGTGTTCAAGAAAGTAATTGCATTGAAAAATTTTTAGATTTCTGTTCTGAAAAGTATAGTTATTGTAAGATGGCTGTATTACTTTATATATTCAGAAACTAGTAACAGCTTAGTGCTATCAGTCATAAATAGTGAAAAAAGGAAGCAGTTGGTAATGCTCTAAATGAACAGTGACGAATGGATTTGCAGCCTCATTTAAGTTCCTAGAGAGGTGTTTAGGCCACCAAAACTGCTATTGCAATTGACATGTAATTTAAGCTTTTAATAAATTATGAAATGCCAAAAATAGAATTAGTTGGTAGTGATACACTTTAACTCTGTCATGTCAAGACAAAAAAGAAAGCTAAGGAACTTTGCACTAAACCTGCTTGCGGCATTAAAAAAAGGGGATAATTCATGTTGGACTAGTTGACCCTGAATGACCTTCTAAAAAAGTTACTATGCCAGACCTCCTTAACCTCCCCACAACCACAATAAGGAGCTAGTGGCAGTTTATCTAAAAAGTAGTGTGACATTTTATCCTAAGCTTGAAAATATATTTAAGTTATGAGTGCTAAGTGTTTGTGATAGCAACACTGAATAGTGAACTGCAGGTGTACAGGTAGGTATATATATAATTACATATTACATTTCCTGACTCAATGCAATTTTTCAGAACCTTTGTAGGTAGCTCTCAGTGCACAACAATGAGTCTGAATAATGTTTATTTGCTGTCTAAAAAAACCCCACTGTTTTTCAGAGGAGTAAATACCATTCTCTGTGGTATTCTTAAAATTAAAAATGTCGATTTCTCAACTCATTATTCATTTTCATTATTTGAGAATTACTTCCCTTAGATTATTAAAAAAAGAAAATTATCCACTCTTTTATTTTTTCTTGGTCACATTAAAAGATTTTTGCAATATCTTAAAGCATGTTTTGATTTAAAAAGATTACAGTGTGAGAAAATTGAAAATCTACAAATACTGGTTTGTGTTTACATACTATTTATTTTGCAAGTATGCAACATTTTAAACGGCATAAAAAATTGATTGCAGTTCATTTAGTTCTTCCCTGCAGCTACTGTGTAATGAATTAACTTTTAAAATTATGTGTCAAGGAAATGAGTGATTACTGTATTGCTGACTATACAAAATTGTCTACAATGGTGCTATTTGATCTCCAATGAGTATTTACTTATCATAGAATCATTTAGATGGCAACAGACCCATAAGGTCATCAAGTCCACCACTAAACCATGTCCCTAAGTGCCACATCTGTGTGTTTTTTGAACACTTCCAGGGGTGGTAATTCCATCATTTCTCTGGGCAACATCTTCCAGTGCTTGACCATTCTTTCTGTGAAGCAGTTTTCCTAATAACCAATCTAAATCTTCCCTAGACCAGCTTCAGGCCATTTCCTTTTGACTGACCCTCACCTGGCTACAAACTCAGGTAGTTGCAGAGAGCAATAAGGTCTCAGGCCACCTGAGCCTTCTTTTCTCCAGGGTAAACCCCAGCTCCCTGAGCTGCTCTTCACAGGACATGCTCCAGGGCCTTCATGAGCTTCACTGGCCTACTCTGGGCACACTTCAGCACCTCATTGTCCTTCTTGGAAAGAGGGATGCAAAGCTGAGCACAGGATTTGAGGGGTGACCTCACCAGTCTATACTTTGTTCACTGATTGCCACTCTAATTGTTGCAGAGACAATACCTTTGTTGTGTATTACAGCTCCTTCCCTCCAATGTTGATATTGTTTCTTTAGTTGTAACCTCTTTGCATAAACTACCCAAATATTGACATCTGTGTAGAGATTTGCACCTCTGTGTATGTTTTATTTCATATTGTTCGTGGTCCTAATCTTATTAATTTCAGCATATTGTTTATAATCTTCATAAATAAATATAATTTATAAATATAATATTTTAAAGTGTAATCATGAAAAATAAATTTATGTGGGAATTCAGCCTTATTTCTTGAACTGCTCTTTTTCCTGAAGACAACACTCACCACACAACCCTGTTAACGTGATTCTGGTTTTCTAGCCAGGTCAGCTGTTTTGCCTTTGTTCAGGTATGCACAGTGCACATCAGTTGAGCTGTATGCTATTACCACCAGTGTAGCCTTTCCTTCTGAACTGTACTTACAACCCCATTTGTGCTGTGTATTAAAAAATGTTAACTATATAAACACACAGCTCCATTAGCTTATGTACTATGGAGAGATGCAGAATTCTATTACTTTTATTATTATTATTATTTAAATGTAATATTATTATTTTATTTAATTTTAATTTCAGATTAAATTAAAATAATTATTTGGCCTTAAATATTCTATGAGAAGATTGTTGTAAGCACAATCAGCAAATGCACTGATTATATTTTTATCCATATTAAGCTACTCTCCATGCCCATATCAAAAGATAGAATGCCTACTATGGAAATAATCTTTATCAGATAAACAGTGTAGAAGCTCTTATTTCTTGAGTATGGTCACATAATAATTAGGTTTTGCATGTGTAAAGTGACGTTAATATACATTTAGCAATCACAATTAAAAATAAAAGTAGTCATATTCAAATTAATTAAAGGAAGTAAAATTCTAAAACTGAGGAAAGGAGGAAGGCTAAGCCTTTTAGAAAATTATATTAGAAATAAAAAATATAAGAAGCAACATATTTGTAAATATATTACAAATATTTAAATGCAACATGCAAATAACACCTAGGTATCAACATATATTACTTCCATCAGAATCCAAACTTGTGCTAGCTCCTTCTGCAAAAAAAAGTTAATATGAAATTATTTATGCCACTAAACTCTGCATTGTTGGTTGAGGTGAACAGACCAGTCTTCATGTGACCAATAGTGCAGCTATAGTTAGTGCATATGACTTACAACATGGTTAAAACAGAAATGTGAAAAATTAGTCATATCATGAAAATGACAGTTTGTAGTTTGAAGAAAGTAGAGAACTTCACCTATGGTTTAACTGAACTAAAATATGTAGGTATTTTTTTGCTCTTTTACTATTAAAAAAAAAATTACTAACCTTTTACCTAAGAAACTGATTTTGTAACTGAAACCAGTTCATTACATAGGCCTAAACAATGTGTGGTGCTCAGAGCTACAGAAAATATGCCATTTCATGTTGTCTGTTATTACCTAGATGAAATAGACTATAGGGTTTCCATAGGGAATGCTCAGTCATCACTTCTAAAATTTTTCAAAGGAGTTAACAGTCATCTGGGATTTCTTAGCCTGACTTGAATTGGTGTTTCCACCTTGCACAGATAATGAGTTTAATGTAGCTATGCTGGAAAACCCTCAGATTTGTTCATCAGCGCACATAAAATTTGTTCTTCCTCTTCTAATGAACCTTTGGAGAGAAGTCTGAAATGAATAGATTACCTCCATTTGGAAAGCATGATGTCTTCTAGGCTGCACTTTACTAGAAGCAATATTCTAATAGATTTTGGAGGTTTTTTTAGATATATATATTTAAGTGTACTTTTGCCTTTAAGACTTTGAAAATAGTCACTGCTGGTAGCTTTACATGTTTATTTCTCAGGTGTTTGAGTCAGTACATCTCACTAAACTTTCTATCTGCAGCTGGTAATCTTCCCTCCTCAGTGATTCTTTTATATTTTTCAATTAAAAAGTTTTTTATCTTAAAAACAATGATTCAAACAGCATTGTTTTAGCACTACTTATCATGGAATGGTTTTAGTTGGAAGGGACCTTTAAAGATAATTTAGTCCAACCCCCCTGCCATGGGCAGGGGTATTTTTCATTAAACCAGGTTGCTCATTCAGCCCCATTCAACCTGATTTTGAAAGGCTCCAGGGATGGGACATCCATACCTTCTCAGGGTAACCTGTGCCAATGTCTCATCGCCCTCACAATAAAAGAAATGTCTTCCTTGTATTCAGGCTAAATCACATTTCTTTCAATTTAAAATTGCTCCTAGTTTTCATTATTGTTGCTCCCTTTCATTACTGATCTTTGTAAATAATCTTTCCCTATCTTTCTGATAAACTTCCTTTAAGTATTGAAAGGCCACACAAAGGTATCCCTAATGCCTTCTCTTGCGCAGGCTGAATAAATCCATCTCTCTGAGCCTTTCTTCACAGGAGAGATGTTCCAGCCCTCTGGTCATTTTCATGGCCCTCCTCTGGACCTGTCCTAACAGTGGTTGGATGGAGTATTCAGGGCCCTACAGGCCTGTCAGCCTGACCTCAGTGCTGGGGAACGTCATGGAGCAGATCATCCAGAGTGTCCTCACACTGTCTGCAGGACAGCCAGGGAGTCAGGCCCAGCCAGCAGGGGTTTGTGAAAGGCAGGTTCAGCTTGACCAACCTGATCTCCTCCTAGCCAGTGACCCACCCAGTGGTTGAGCAAAAGGCTGTGGCTGTACCTGGACTTTAGTAAAGCCTTTGATACTGTTTCCCCCAGCATTCTTCTGGAAAAGCTCTCCTCATGGCTCAGACAGGCACTCTGTTCACAGCCAGGGTAAAACCTGGCTGTACGGCTGGGCCTAGAGATTAGTGGGGCATGGAGTTACATCCAGCTGGTAGCCAGTGACCAGTGGTGTTCCCCAGGGCTCAGTACTGGGGCCGTTCTCTTTCATGTTCTTTATGGATGATTTGGATGAGAGGATTGAGTGCACCCTCAGTTTGCAGATGACACCAAGCAGGGTGGGAGTGCTGACCTGCTGGAGGGCAGGAAGGCTCTGCAGAGGGATCTGGACAGGCTGGATCATGGGCCGAGCCCAGTGGTGTGAGGCTCAACAAGGCCCAGTGCTGGGCCCTGCCCTTGGGTCACAGCAACCCCAGGCAGTGCCACAGGCTGGGGCAGAGTGGCTGCAAAGCTGCCACAGGAAAAGGCCCTGGGGGTGCTGGTGACAGCAGCTGAGCGTGAGCCAGCAGTGCCCAGGTGGCCAAGAAGGCCAATGGCATCCTGGCCTGTGCCAGCAATGGTGTGGCCAGCAGGAGCAGAGCAGGGATTGACCCCCTGTACTTGGCATTGGGGAAGCCATACCTGAACCCTTTGTTCATTTCACCCCTCACTCCAAGAAGGACATTGAGGTTCTGAAGTGAGTCATACCATGTGCCTGAGAGTATTGATTAGATATTAGGAAAAATTTCTTCATGGAAGGGGTTGTTAAGCATTAGACCAAGTTCTCTAATCATCAGCATGGTGACAATCACCATTCTTAGTAGTGTTCTAAAGGTGAATAGATATGGCACTTGAGGACATGGTTTACTGCTGAACATGATGGTGATGCTAGGTTGGTAGTTAGACTCGATGATCTTAAAGGTATTTTCAAACTTTAATGATTCTTTGATTCTGTGATGAACTAAACTGCTCAGTTTGGTGTCATCTACAACCTTGTTGAAGGTGCACTCAATTCCAGTGAGTATATCATTGATGTGGATAGAAAACAATAGTGTTGCCAGTGTGACCTTTGAAGAACACCACTCCTTAATGGTTTTCACTTTTATGTTGAACCATTGGATATGGACCATTCACTCTTTGAATGTGGCTGTCCAATTAAGTCCTTATCCATTTAATATTTCATTAATCAAGCCCATCGCTCTTCAGTTTAGCAGCAAGAATGTAAGACAGCTATAAAGCTAGAGATTGTCACAAAGGAGGGCCACAAAGAAGGGAAGGGCCTTGAATTGAAGCCTTGTAAGGACAACAGCTGAGGTTGCCTGGTTGTTTAGCCTGGAGAAGAAGAGACTGAGGACAGTCATCACAGTCGACAACTTCCTCATGAGGGGAAGACACCAATGTCTTCCCTGTGTGACCAGTGACAGGAGCTGAGGGAATAGCCTAAAAGCTGTCTCAGGGAAAGATTAGGTTTGGATACCAGGAAAAGGTTCTTCACCCAGAAGGTACATGGACACTTGAACAGGCTTCCCAGGGAAATGGTCACATCACTAAGCCTGGCAGGGATTCAAGGAGCTTCTGGACAATGTTCTCATTTACAGAGGGATTTTTGGGATGTCCTCTGCAGAGCCAAGAATTGGATGTGAGTGATTCTTGTGGATCCCTACCCCCTCATGATATTCTATAAATCTATGATTTTTTGTTAAGAATATTGTGAGGGTCCAAATCAAAGGCCTTACAGACAGGTAAATGACATCTATAGTTCTCCTTTGACAATTGAGGCATTCTGTCCATGGTGGAGGGCCACTGTGCCAATCAGGTACTATTTGCCTTTGGTGAAGCCATTTTGGCAGTCTTTAACCAGTCCTCTGTCTTCCACATCTTGACATGTCTTCCAGAAGTCTCTGCTCTGTGATCTTACTGGGTACTGAGATGAGGGTGACTAGTCAGTAATTCCTAGGTGAAGCTTTTAAAAAAAAGGTTCTTTAAAAAAGCTTTTTTAAAAAGCTTTCCTGCTTTTGCTCTTTTTTAGAAAGGTTGAAATAGCTTTTTCTCCAGTCACTAAGATCTTACCCTGACTGCCATGAATTTTCAGATATGATGTGACTGCTGTGATTTTTTATATATGATGGAAAGTGGCTTAACAACTACATTAAACAATTCTCTCAAGACTCTGGATGCATCTCTTTGGGTCCCATGGTCTTGTCTATGTTCATGTTCTCAGATGATCTTGAACCCGATCTGCTCTTACCAGGAGTGACTTCAGTTCCCCAGTTCCTGTCTTGTGGGAACTTGAGATGTGGGAAGAGTAATTACTAATGAACACTGAGGCAAACAAAACTGCTGCATACCTCAACCTTCTTCATGTCAATTATGATTAGTTCTGTCCCATTTTGGGGGACAGAGCAAAGGAGTGGGTTGTGTGTGTGTATTTTCTTTAATCTTCCATTTCTGACCAATGTGCCTATAGAAGCCATTTTTACTATTCTTTGTATTCCTTGCCAAATTCAGCTCCATCTATACCATAGCTTTCCTAATTTCTTAATTGCCCCTCCACAACTAGACAGCACTTCTCTTTTCTTCCCAGGATGCCATCCCTGATTCCAGTGCTTTTCCTTCTTGTATTTCACTTTGTCCAGGACGTCTTTACTGAGCTATGCTGGTCTCCTGCCTTCTCTGCCTGAGTGCTCAGTGGTGGAAATGGAGAGATCTTGGGTTCTAAGAAAAATGTCCTTAAAGATCTGACAGTTCTGTTCCTTTTTCCCTAAGTGCAGTTTTCCAGAGGGTCCCATCCCATTATTTTAATTACTAAAATAACTAAAAGTTCAGGCTTCTAAAATTCAGAGTAGTAACTTCAACCTTTCTTTGGCCCCAAATCCCTGAGATCATGAATTCCACCAGGGCATGACCACTAGAGCCCAGACTGCCACCGATTCTGACCTCTCCAGTTAGTTAATCTGTGTCAGTAAGTAGCAGGTGCAGTAGCACTTCTCTGACACCTGGAGTAAGAAATTATCCTTGATGCTGTCCAGGAGTCTCCTGGACTGCTTCCATCTTGCCGAGCTGCTTTTGTAGCAGATGTCAGGGACTGTCCTGACAAGTCCCTGCAGCTGGATCAGAACCTACCAGAGTGATGCTCCCTGCAGGTTAACTAGGAAAGTTTTGTCAACAGGGTTCCCTCAATTGAGTGATGGGTAATAAACACAAGCCATGAGATTTTATTTATTGGCTTGGCTTCTGATTTTCAACCACAAGCTCTTGACCTGTTCATCACCGTTTTTCAAAGATGAGTTTGTGCAATCAAGTCCAAGAAGAGGGAAAATTGTCTGTCCCCCTTTCCTTGCCTGTCCCTTCTGAACAGTTTGTAGTTGTTAATTGGAATGCTCCAGTCATGTGATTTGTCTCACCAAATTTCAGCATTTGTGATTAGATCATAGCTTTCCATTTGCACAGTCACTTCCAATTCTTCTGATGCACCCATGCTACATATGCTAATGTACAGGCATTTCAGCTGGTATATCAACTGTGTAAGCATTTTAGATTAAAAAGCTGTAGTTCTTTCAAGGCGTTTCACAGGTGTTCCCCTGTCAGTTTTTAATTCATCAGCAGCCCCTGACTCTTCTTTGTTAATCAAAACTCCATCCTCTTCCCGCTCTAAATCTACTTGGTTCCACCCTTGAAGAAAAAAGTACTGTTCAAGGTCCTCCAGAAAGACTGCAGATACAGCACAAGCTTTGCATTCCAGTCCTCCTTTCTTAATAAACTTTCAGTCTGGAGTTTCTCTCCACAGAGATTTGCACTGATAACCTACAACTGCGTGGATCAATTTCTCTGTAAAGTCTATTCACTTGGGAGGGCATGCTCTTCTTAAGTAGAAAGGGGCTTGGATTTCTGCAAATTCTTTAGTCATTAATTTCCTTCTCAGTATACTTTGGAAAAATGTTAAAGCATCCAGAACTCCTCTGGATACATCAAGGATTAACCTTATATTTCTATTCAAGAATAAACTCCTGGAAGAAATATTTATTTTTATTGCTTATGTCATCCAAGGTAACTTACAAGGAACTGATAGCCTGTACAGCTTCAAAAGGCAGTTAAGCTTCATCTTTAGGAAGAATGTGCAGGTACATCTTGGGAGCAGGAGATTAGTCATGTTTTTTATGTCTTGTTTATAAAGCAGAAGAAGTCTTATTAAGCCTATATAGATACTTCATTGTAAGAAAAAAAAGCATTTTCAAGAGACCAGTGTTCATGTTCAGAAATAATTATTCCTTTAGACAGAGTAATTCACTTTGCAGAGATACATGGCATTTGACATTTCTTTGTTTTTGACAGGAAAAAGTGGCCCTGAATGCAAGCACTGTAGGGCTGATCCAGATAAGGAGTGCCGGTTTTGTTCGTGTTACTTGTGTGGTGGCAAACAGGATGCTCACATGCAACTCCTGTGTGATGAATGTAATATGGCTTATCATATATACTGCCTGAACCCTCCTTTAAGCAAGATACCAGAAGATGAAGACTGGTAAATATACAAGGATGATTTACTTACCTATATTGACATTCTATACATGGTACCTTTTTGATATTTGCACCTCATGAAAGAAAATACTGAAGATGTTTTAAATTCTGAGGTGTTTCCATTCATCTACTTAATATAAGACTTATGTTTTCTGCCAAGATAATTCTTTTAAATCATTCACAATGGATTAGTAGTAAGCTTTAAGGCCATTATAAAATCTCAAGACTGGTATGTTCATTTTATTCATTATGGTCATTATGATCTTCTGGGATATTACCTGATCTGATTGTATTTATCGACAGTTGTTATTCTTCAGCCTTTTCATTTTTTAAAAGCTACACTGCTTGAGCAATTCTTTATGCTCATGCTTCTCTGTCCCTTCATCCTCTGTCCCTGCTGCTGCCCCTGTGCTCTACTACATTCATTTTTCATGCTATGGAAGGACCACCACATTGCTACTCTTCATTTCTTATGTAATTACTCTTATGTCTTTATTAGTTGTCTACAATTTACACTGTTTGTATTTAGCACCTGCCTATGACTTGAGATGTTAATCCTTTATAAATAAACAGAAGTTTATTCTAATAAAGTTTTCCATAGACTTCATTAAATGTCTAAGATGTCTATGAATACATTACATGGAATCTCTTTGAGCCTTGTGAATATATATATTTTTGTAAAAAATCTGTGTAAATCCTTTGGAAGTTTTAACATTCTCTGTAAATTAATAACTCAATCTCCTACACCTTATTGGCTTTCATAATGTTTATTTATAATGCCTGATGGTCTGCCTGTTTTCTGGGGCAACTATCCTCACAGGAAAGAATTTCTTACTAAAATCTAAACTAGCTAGAAGGTGCCTGAAACCTTTTCTCCAGACCGAACAGCCCCAGCTCTCTCAGCCTGTCTTCATAGTAGAGGTGCTCCAGCACTCTGATCAACTTGGTGGCCCTTCTCTGGGCTCTTGACAACAGGTCCATATCTTTGTTGTGCTGGGTGCCCCAGAGCCGGATGCAGCACTGCAGGTGGGGTCTCACAAGACAGAGTAGAGGGGGGGAATCACGATCTCCCTTGACCTGCTGCCCACCCTGATTTGGATGCAGCCCAGGATGAAGGTTGGCTTTCTGGGCTGTGAGTGCCCATGGCTGGATCATGGTGAGCCTTTAGATCACAAACACCTTCTCCTCTCCAGAGCTAGTCATGGTCCATTCTCCAAATTATGAATTTCCAGAAGTTCAATTCGTATAATTAAAATTCATTGGAAAATGGCTGTCAAGCTTTTTAACTTGTTTTTGTTTATTGTGTAACTAAGAATAGGAGCCTTAAGATTTATATATGTAAGTAGATAGCTGCATCTGTGATTGAAGTCACAGGGTGGTAGAGGTACAATTGTGGGCCTGGCTTATGTGAACTAGTTTAGACATGCTTAGCGTCACCAGCCCTGTACTGTCTTAACGTTTGTCATTATGTAGAAGTGCATTTGCACCAGGCAGAGCAGCATCTCCTACCAAAGAAATTTGTGCCCTCCCTTCTTCCTGCATACTAGCAAAGAATCATGATTGTCTGATTCTTAATTTAGGAGCAGTTTGCTTTAGAATTGGGAATACTTCCATTTTGTGTTTTTAGAGCGTAAAATCTGGCAAACTCTATTCAGGGGTTAAGTCTTCAATTTGGGAAAGCATAAATTTATCTTGTGGAGATGAAGTCATTCTGTATGTGAAACAGCATTTAATAGTACCTACGAGATTCAGTTTAAAAGATATTAAGGTAATATTGTTATACTATCAAGAAACATGGAATTCACCATGTGACTTCACCTGGTTAATTCACCTTGTGAATTTGCATTATGTCATATTTGTTCTTTTAATTGGTCTTACATGCTTTTTCTTTAAGCAGTTGTAATACCTGTCAAAGCAATAACTTCAGCATCTTACATTATTTTTTTTAAATCTACATGGCTTCATTGTTTTCATGGTCAAACACCTTTATTGAGATAGTGAAATCTATTCCTGTGGACCTTAATCATTAATTCTTCTATTCATACCCGCATAAAAAACTTAATAAATCAAAACTAGCAGTAATAGTAATAGTAGTGGTAGTAGTAGTAGTAGTTTTTGTTTTCTGAATGAGGTTATCAATGTTAATGTAGATGAGGCTTCTTCTTGTGTATGGACCAAATCCAGCCTATGGGAGCCAGAAACAAGGACATGTCTGTATTGTTATTCCTGGACTGGGATAAGAATGTTGTTGGAAACAGCAGAATGACCACTGTTCTGCTTTTCTCTCTCTGCTGTGGTCAGTGTATACCAGCATCTCTGCTTTCCTACCAGAATGGATTTGTGTTAGTGTGAATGAGCCCCAACATTATATTCCAAATGGCTTCAGTGTTGTGGAGAAGTGAGTGTGTCTTTGTGTGTTTCTATATACATTATGTCATACCTTGGCTCTGTTTGACGTTCAGCAATCTGCAGTGAAATTTCTTGCACAACCAGCAAAAATAAAGGTAGACTGGGCAGGAGACAGAAATAGACCATGAGTACTGGTTAGCAGCATATTTTAATCTCAGCTATCTTCTTTACATGATGTAAATGAAGGAGGACTAAATGAAGAGACATTACAGGAGCCATGGGCACCTCTCATTAATCATGTGAGAAAAAATAGTTCTATGTTTTGCAACTAGCACTCTACCTTTAATGATACTGAAAAGCCCTTTTTAAAAAAAATTGACAATATTTGTTCATGTTGAGTTCATTTCTTAAGCTGTAGGCTTCAGCTGCTTAAGCCTGGTATATGCTTGCTAGCTTGAAACATTCAGTCAAAATAAACAAATAGACACTATTTTGGCTACCAGAAATGTATTGCCATTATTCTGAAGTTAATTGAGAATTTACTAAAACCTTTTTTTAGGTATTGTCCTTCCTGCAAAAATGATTCTAATGAAGTTGTAAAGGCTGGAGAAAAGCTCAAACAGAGTAAAAAGAAAGCAAAGATGCCATCTGCCAGTACTGAAAGCCAGAGAGACTGGGGAAAGGTAGAGTGTGTTTTAGAAATAGCTGTTACTCTGATTGTTCATGTATGTGCTACATCTATAATTTTGCTTACATATGCACTACACAAAATTCAGTACTGGGTTGCACAAACAACAAGACAATGTTAAATCCTGCCTGCTGTCTACCGGCAGTTAAAGCAGTGGAAGGATTATCAAGGTGACTAGAGGTAAAAACAACAACAACAACCGAAAAAAAAAAAAAAAAAAAAAAAAGAGAAAACCCCTAACTCCCCTCCCAAAACCTATAACCACATATTGCTTATTTAACATTCCTTTTAACAATTTTTAACATATTTTGAAATATGTGTTTGTTATAATAGACAGATTTCATGATCTCTGCATTGAATTTAAAAATATAAAATATTCTTCAATATGGGAATTCATTTGTCTGATTACTTTTGTCTGATGTATTTTTAGGGCATGGCCTGTGTTGGTCGCACTAAAGAATGCACTATTGTTCCTTCAAATCATTATGGGCCTATACCTGGTGTTCCTGTTGGGACAACCTGGAAATTCAGAGTTCAGGTATGTTATTTCAGTATTAGCTGTAGTTGAAGGAAGTAGGAATACTAATGAATGGGTTGGACACTAAAATAAATTCCAATCGAAAATTGCCATTTTCACCAGGACTAAGTAATGTAAATACATTATGATTCCAATATTGGAAGTGAATATTGAAGGTTGAACTATACTGATTTTATCATAGAACTTTTTAATACAACTTTTTACATACAATTTAATAAAAAGTCTGTTGGAATTATTATAAACATATTTCACATGTTAAAATCTCAAGTCAGATATTTAGTGAATAGAGTTATGTAATTTCTGAAGAGTTTTCTTCACATTAACTGATTATCCCATGAATGGGGTGTAGACTGCAGATTTTGAGAACATTATGTGTTATCACTGTGAAATGACTGTAGGTCAAATTGGTTTTGCTCATACGTAATGGATGTCCAAATCTGCTTTTAGGTTGATGAACAGCTTAAGCCTGTGCAAGTCTGTAGTGCTACTGAAATTCACTATACATTCAGCTTTTGGTGTTTTTTTCAACTGTCTCATTTTCTGTTTCAAATATTCCTTAGGCTCTGTGGTGAACTAGGTTTATGAAAAACTGGCAGAAAAATAATCCTGTCTGGAGTAGACTGGGGGCTAATTATCCCAGTCAATTTTACATTTTGATTATGTAAGCACAGTGCCAATACTCAACGAGGAGGAAAAAACAAAGCAGGGAGGAGGTACAGCTGCATTTTGTGCCAGTGCTGATTTTTTCTGGTTTTGTAGTGTCCAGCAAGCTACAAACTTCCTCCCTTTTGCTCCAGCTTGATCCAACTGAAATGATTTTTGGGTTATCTTTCATTATTTCATTGTTGTTTCTAGTAATGAAAATAAATACTTCTTTGTTTTCTAAATCACGTAGTTTTTTGTCTCTTGCATGTGTAAATGACTGGAATTGAATGTTTTCTATCATATTTGGAAGAATAAAACCAAGGGGTTTTAAACTGCTTGAGGAGGGGCAAGCCAAAAATCAAGCACCTCTTCTGATTTGTTTTATGAACTTTTCATCACTTGCTTTCTTTTTGTTGGGTGCCAGATTATATAAAGTCTAATAAGTAAGAGAGCTTTCTAAAATCACTTGGGTAAACTCAAAGTATCAAAATCAATTTTTATTTTCACTGCTTCAATAGTAATTGGAATTACTAGTTTTCCTTTTTATTATGAATTCTATTGGTAAGACAAAAGCTAATGTTTTCAAGTATTTCTAGTACTGGTAGGAAAAACCAACAGAATTAGAGTGCTGCTTTCATCAGAAAATCCATCAAAAATACTTCTTATAGATATAGTATATATATGTGTATACATGTGTGCATATATATATATATATATATATATATATACACTAAGCATCAAAAGACAATTACCATTTATGCATAATTAATTTATTTTGAGTACAAATTAAACACCTTGTCATTAAAAAAAAAATTGAAATTCTTTCCAGGTAAAAAGTTAAATTACACTTTTGTTTCTTATATGAACTAATTTTTTTATGACAAAATGAGATTGTCTCAGCAAATCTGTGAGAATTTAGTGACTGTATGAAAATTTAAAGACTTCTTTACTTCTGATTTGCATAGTTTTTTTATTACACAAACTCTCTTTTTCCCTAGAAGGAAATTGACTAAACTTACTGGAGAGAGCATCTAAAGAGCATCTTTGGCATGAATTCTTTATCAGTGTTCATCTTTGGGGTGAATCACCTACCAGAAACCTAAATTTAATTGATGAAACTTGAACATGAAAAGAAGGGAGGGAGGAATGAATTAAAGAATGCTTGATACAACAGGAAAGAGGAACGCAATAATGGGGCCTTTTTATTCAGCATACTCATAAATGGTCTGGAAAAATTGGCAAAAACCTGATAAAGTTAAGTGAGACTGCTAAGTTTTGGATAGCAAACATGGGCGAGGGAAGAGTTCTAAGTGTGTAATTTGTAATTGGCTTTCAGCTACTTATACTTCTTTTATTTAGCAAAGAGATATTCTTATAGCTAAATTTGAAAAATATGTCATTTTAATACTGATCAGAAAAATAAATCAAATACTAAATTATCATGAAATGAAGTCAGGAAAATAAAGTACATTATTATGAACAGCAACCAGGGAGTATTGTGCAAGGAAGTATTACTGTGTCCTTGCATGGTTTTCATACTGTGCACAGCTCTAATCTGATGTTAAAAAGTGCACTTTTGACTATCTGGATCTTTGATGTATTGTGTTATGAAATTTCAAGACTATAACAGAAGTATATAGACTCCCATGAAAGTTGCTTAGAACTGTAGACTAGGCAAAGCAGATCAGGAGTGCAAGAAGCAGAACAAGAAAAAGATGCAAAATCAAGTTCTGGAAGAAGATATGAAGGTAGAAAGAAGTAGTGTGATTGGTTTTATGCTGGAAGCCTTCATTCTACCAACACTGTTTTTATCTTAACATACTGAGAAAATGCATAATTTAATATATAATCTCATTTTATTTATAAGGCTTGTTTGTGGGGCTTTTCTATTAATCAGTAGTTTGAAACCATTATTAAATAAATTTTTGTGGGAGAGATGCTCCAGCAGACTCTAATGATGTTGCCAGATTAGGCTACAGCTGCAGCTTTCAGGTGGTGAAGCTGCAGATAACTTGAACATTTATTACCATAGAGTTATCCTGGTTGGAGAACTAGTCTATGATCCATTGGTGTTGCAATGGCTTCTTCTGTTTTCTTGAGCAGTCTGATAATATTCCTCTCCAGTGGTTACATTTTCAGTGTGTTACCTTACAAGTCCCTGACAAAATTATCTTTACACTGGGATCTTCCTAGGTTAAAAATTGTAAAATGCTTCCAAACTGGTAGATCTCCTTCTCCTTTAAATTGTTCTAAATGACTGTGCAAGTGGAGTATACAACTGAGTACAGTCTTATGTAGTGCTTATGGAAAAAATCTTGGAGATTTTCCCCAAAGAAGAAAGAGTCCATTGCCTTTTCCAGTGTCACCACTGTCCTACATTGTCTGCTGGTTTTCTGGGTGTTCTTCCTTTTAGCTTTTCTTCCTGAAGAAGCAGTGGAATTCTCACCTTTAATAGCAGTCTTGCATTAACTGTTGACACAAAAACCTCTGTACAATATTTTGAGCAGAAAATTGATTGTTGAAAGTGGTTGTAGGTGGCTGAGTCTTTTAAAAAATTGCTATAAACTGGCTTTTTTTCTGTTTCCAGGTGAGTGAAGCAGGTGTTCACAGGCCCCATGTTGGTGGAATCCATGGACGCAGTAATGACGGAGCTTATTCACTCGTACTAGCTGGGGGATTTGAAGATGAAGTGGTATGTCATTCATGCAAGCAATGGTCTTGCTGTTCTAATGCATCAAATGTCTGTGCATATAGAGTTGTATTTGGTGTTTAATCTAAGACTTACGTTTGTTCAGATATGACTGTGGAAAAAAATATCTAGCATTGATAAATTAAGTAGTTCTTAGTATTTTGGAGAGAAAAATCTTACCAAATCTTAAACAATGCTTATGCTCAGATCTACATTAAAGCAAAATGTCAGTTACTGGATTTGACATTGTTTAGGGTAGCTACATTTCAGTAAATTTTTTGGAGTCTGAATTGAGTGTGACATAAAATCTGATAGTGCAATTGTGTGCAAATAATATGTTATACGTTCTGCTTTTGTCACAATTTAATTACATTCTAAACAGTATTTCTAATTACGTGATAAATTTAATTTAATGAAGCAAGAATAAAAGATATGTGTTAGTTGATACTATGAAGTTCTGAAGTTTCTTGGCTCCTGCTAATAAGCACTTTCAGAACTTCTTAGCTTCCTCAGATTCTTTCTCAGAATCTTGATCCCTAAAGGTGCTGGGAAAAAATTCTACTTTGGTGTCAACATTTAAGTAGAGCAACAAAAGAAGTTAAGCAGCTAAACAGAAGACTAAATGCTTTTGATTTCCATCTTGTGGCGCTGTCCAACATTTATTTATGAAAACATTACAGTTTTTTCAATTAAATAATATTTACACAAGGTACATCCCTTCCTGCAGTTCCAGTCCTTCAGGTGGAATTTTGAATAAGCAACCTGTTT
Source organism: Ammospiza nelsoni (assembly GCF_027579445.1). Lineage (NCBI taxonomy): Eukaryota > Metazoa > Chordata > Aves > Passeriformes > Passerellidae > Ammospiza > Ammospiza nelsoni. The sequence goes on along the minus strand of NC_080669.1, from coordinate 41,782,818 downwards.
TTTTTTTTAAATGCCCATAGCTGTCAACCACAAGGAAAACGACACTGAAAAAAAAAAAGCATATGAATGAAATAGCATAGGAAGGTACTATATTCTATGCCAACAGCATCTACAAGGTGCTGCTGCTGCAGAGTATTGCTTTCTGAAGGAATATGTGTCTCTATTCGAACAAGTGGCATAAGAAGGTACTTGGAAGTTGGATATGGTGTCCTTAGTGTCTATCCCAGCCCAGGATCTCAGACCCTAAGAATACTGTTTCACAGGAGTTGTATCTGCTATGCTGGGATGCTGCAGACTCCTCTTTTTATTCTTTTTGGTGATACTGATGTCCCCTTAGGTGATACTGATGTCCCCTTATTTCTGAGGTGGTAATTATTTAATTCAAAATATTAGATAAATTTAATTGGATCCTTTGCATGCCTTTTCAATTCACCTAAGTGATGTTGTGACTATGTGGTTTTGTAGACACCTAAGCAATGTCATAGTCTGAAAGATATAAATACTTTTGAAAAGGCATAGTAGAATAGAAAGGTTGCAGATAATACTCTAAAAGCAGTTTTTTCTCTTTTCTAAACTAATAATACAAGGGGTCTTTTTTTCCCAGTTACATTACTGAGGTTAGTTTTTCTTCATCATGTGCCAGGTTTGTCTTCCAATTACTTCCATTTTCCCTATTTTTTTTGAAAAAGGTTGAGATTAAACTCCTGTAAGAACATGCACAGAAAAATTGAGTCCTGTAATTAAAAGTGTCCTAAGTACAGTATCTAATTAATTTGAGATGTGAAATTTGACATTTATTTATTTGAAATAAAATATACACACAAAAACCTCTGCTTACATCCATTCATTTTATTGTATGAGTACCAAAAAAGAGAGGTGACTCTTAATTGAATTTCAGTGGTGCAACAAAGATGCTTGTGTGTAAACTTTTATAAAAATAAATTCATTTTGGAGGTGTATTACACTGTTCATAAACTTTATGTAGTATTTAGGCACACTGATAATGTGTGCCATCTTAATGCACTTCCTATTGCTTTAAATCAGCAAAGCCACACTGGGGTAAAGTAATTACAATGTACATTGCAGGAAACTGAGTTAACTGTCTAGCTTTCAGATCATGACATTTTTATGCCATGCCTGTAGAAACTTATAATCCTAGAGACCCAGAATTTTGTCCAGTTTTACTGAAGTTCAGATGTTCTGCATGTATTGGAGTGCTCATTAATAACAAGTTTTATCAGTTCTGTCAGATCTACCCTCAAGATTGAGAACAGGTATAGTCATAGCTTATAAAATGAGCTTTGGGTGAAATTGTTTGGTACATGACGTTTTATCTTCATTTCTAACTACATGCACATAAAATAATTTTACATTAATCTCTCTCCTAAAAATGGGTAACTTTGAATTCTAGTGACAAGTTACATGGCTTACTTATAGTTAGCTATTATTTTGAATATGCTAATGTTGCTAATCTCTTTGATAGTATTCCTTTGATAGTAATCATAATAGGAGCATTACCTGAAGAAATTGAGAAGTCTTTCAGTAATTTATACTCTAAGAACAGATTAACATTTACCCACTAGATACTGGAAATTTGCACTGATTGTGCAATCACAGTGTTCATGATCAATGTATTCTGATTTGTCTGTTCATCAGATCAAGCAACTGAAGAAGTTTAACTTTTGTTTTGAAAACTTCCCCTCTTATTTTGTGCCATTGTTTTTATGTATCAAGTTGAAACTGCTTTTTATTGTCAAAAGTCCCAAGATTCATATTTCTGCTGGGTTGAGGTAGTGTTGTAAAGATGGTAAATTAATTGTGTGGTGTGCTCCACTTTAATCTAAACAAAGATTGTTTCTTCTGTAAGTGTTGTTTTGCATAGGATCATATGGGAGATCTCTGAACTGAGATTCGGGATCTCTTGGAGAATAATACCTGATGTGAGCAGTTGCATCTTCTTGTAAAAGATTCTGAGACTACAGAAGATAATGACTGTAATGACTCAAAAGGGACCCCAGGCAATATACTCATTGTTTAGGTTTGTTGATATTTTATACCAAAACCATTCACATTCCATGCCTGGAATGTACCATTCATAATCTACTTAATGAAATGAATGTCTAATATGAAATGCATGTCTTTTAGATTTTAAATGTGTTGCTTTAACTAGAATTATAGTAGGCTAATTAAATTAGTCATACAGATTGCAGGATTTTTTTCCCTCAAAAAACCAAATGAATTTTGGATTTCCAGCTGATAGCCAAAGATAACCGTAATTTTAAAATGCTGTCTCTAAAAGCTTTTATATCTCCTAAGTAAAATCCCTCTACAGGAAAGTGTCTTTGACCTGAAAAGACTTTGGCGAACCTGGTTCCAAGTGAGAACGGAGTTTTAGTGGAACAAAAGATAATGAATCCACACTAGGAAGCCTGAATTGTTTACGTATTAATGTTCAGTTTAAAAGCGTGGTAATCCACCATTTTTGGGCACTGCATAGAAAGGAGTAAGAAAAACCTCAGAAAGGAATTTACATACAGTAGTTAACTCGGACTTTGATATTTTAAAATGTTGCCCTACTTCCATCGTCAGTTAGCCACCTTCTGCTGTTTCCTGCTATGAAGCTGTCTTTCTTTCTGTTCAGACATTTAGTGAACACTAAAATGGTGAAATTGTTTCTTTGTGGTGGAATGTGCTGTGAAACTGCCAGGTTCTTGCTATCAGGGGCAATTGTGGGGAAGACTCAGCAAGAACAATTATGATGTATTCAGGCTCTGCACTTAATGCAAGGGATTCTTATTGATTTACAAATGAAATTTGTACTTTAGCCCTTCCTTTTCAATTGGCACCTTTTACTGCAGTGTTAAACCATGAAAATATCAAAAATAAATCACACAATGGGCAGATAGGACAATTCTGTCGGCACTTTATGGTAGTTATTATTCATTATAGTTTAATGAAGATGAATGATGACATGATTCAGTTTCAGATATCTCTACTACTGGGGAAAGAAAATGCTCTCAAATGTAATTGCTTGATAGTTAATAATTGACTTGGATTTTAAAACCTCATTTAAAGAGGCTTAGTGCAGTTTTATTTTACTATATCATATAATCAAACTGACCTTTTGTTCATTGCACTTTACTGAGGTCAAATTGATAAGGGATTGATGAATTGATGATATTTGGGAATTTCTTTTACCAAGAAAGCCAATAAACATTTTTTGTTGTTCAAACTGAAGGTTGGAACTCATCTAGAAAATCTGATTGTGTTTGTAATAGCCTATTACTGATAAATACAATTTTTGCATTATCTGTTGGAACCAAACTTTGAAATCTGAGCATAAAAGCTCAGATTTAACAGAGATGTTAATGGAGAGAGAAAATAATTGAGACCTCTCTTGAGACAGTTAATATTCTAGTAACTTTAAGTAGCTAATGTCCCTGTCAGCTGGTGCATAAAAGTAATCCACAGAAGTAATGCAGTCAAATGATTCAATGGAATTCAAAGTCTTACTTCCTTCATTCTACATTATTTCTCTGTTAGACTTACAGCTGATTATATAACAATGTTGAGCAGTGGAGTATGATTTAATGCAACAGACTGATTGCTTGTACTGGCTGTCTGAGGCTGACTGGCTTTAGTACTAGAGCTTCAGGCTTGTCTTCCACTTATGTGCTTCAGTATGAGATGCTGGGTCAGTGCTACTGTGGCTGAAGTTCACTTGCCCTATAATGTCATCAAACTTCACAAACAGGACAGTTAAGAAATAACTTTATGGACACAACATAAGAAAAAGGGACATACAGGAGGTATTAAGAGAAGACAGAGTAACAAATACTTACTAGCTGTTGAAAGACAGTTTTGGTGCAAGGAAGTGGAATTAAGCTGTGGAAAACAGAAGAGAAGTGGCAGAATTATGTATTTAAGAAAATGGGAAGAATGTAGGAAGAAGGGAAGGGAAAAGATAAGACTGTTTTGATGGGCTTTTTGACAGCTACTTTTTTTGTTCAATGAGAACATATAGACATAAATAACTCCTTTTACCATACGTTTTCTTTAACTGTTGACCCATTGTCTTCAGTTCTGCTTTTTGATCCTCTTCAGACAAAAATAGCTTTATCAATCTCTTCCTGGCTCTCAGTTAAAAGTTGTTGTAGGTGATTGGGAGATCCTGTATTATCTATAGATAGAACTCAAAGCTGTTGAGAGATTGTTTTGATGAGTCAATACTCTCTAATAGTCCCAAATAATAAGCTGTGAATATTCCTGTAATACTTCACTTTAAAAGTAAAACACCATAAGCCAAATGAAAGTAGGTACTGTGGGTGTCTAAGTATGTCTCTGGAGTACCAGTGTCCCTATTTCACTCCTGCTTGTTGTACGCACATTCATATCCACATTTAATCCACGCTTTAGACACTTGGTCTGTGCATCACTTAGTTTTGCCATTTTTGATTTTCATTCTCTACAAGCACTTACGAGTTCTTCTGAGCTTTTCTTCCTCTCTTGTTTGTGAGTTGCTGCTATATCAGTGGTTCAAATGTCCTCCAATTTCTCTTCATCCAGCCCAGATCAATGGCAAGATCTCTGACATTTTCCTTCAATTCTAGAAACTGTCTTTATTCCCTGAAATCCTTTTTTGTTTTTTTTTTTTTTTCTAATATATCTGATATGAAAAAAAGGAGTATAGTTTGGCTAGAAAATAATACATAAGGCAGCAGCGACTCTTCCTTATATTGGAGATGTTGAAAGATCCTTGTACCTTGACCTGTAAGATTTATGCTACATAATTGTTCCTCCATTTTCCTTCCTATGGAGAAGCAAATGTAACCCATGAAGTGTGGGATATGTTCAGGAGGTGAGCACGTGTGCATAGACCTTCTATCCATAGTATCTCTTCAAGCACAATGTTTTCAGTTTGCCTGTGGTTAGACTACCACTAGAGAACCACTTAGCCTTTCTTTGAAGATGCTGGAAATTTGTTGGGTTTAGGTCATTTACATTTAACCCAATTTCCATAGAGGTATGTGCAAGTAGGAATACTGCACATTTCTGAATTGTCTCTTGAAGTTTTTTTGGCTAAAATCTCCAGCAATTTGTCCTTGATTTACGTTTTTCTGTTACGCCAAAAAAATAAGTCTATTCCATACTTTCTTCTAATGAAGATTTATCAACAACCTAGTAGTTGATAAACAAAAGTTTGTCAGGAACCTGTCCTGTCTTATAAATAATTTTCCCCATCTTGCTTTCATATGAACTGTTTCTGTCTTTCATATATTTTTTCCACATTTTTTATATATGTTATATCGGTATTTATCTCAAAATTATGTTTCAAGTAGAGGGAAAAGAAATCACCTTCTGGTTTCAGTTTAGTTCTGCTTGTATATCAAAAACTGCCTTAACATTCCTCCCACCCTGCTACATCATGAAGATTGAAGATGTTCATGTTTCTTTCGTTGTTACAAAACCCAGGCCATGCCGGATTCGTGACATTCCAAGATATGTTTTCCCATTTTTCTGAACTTGTCACAGGCTTCTTATTCATTGTCAAAATGCAATTTGCTTGAATGATTGTGATACATGAACCAAATCCATCCTTTTTTATATTATTATCAGGATCATCCTTGTGTGATTTGTGCATTGTGTTTGCCTTGACAATCACAGAAAAATGAAACATACTCTGTGATTAATTCCAATCCTGTGATATTTTATTTTATACAATTTATTTTACATCCTTTCTTAGCAAATGGGTCTGGTTGGTCTTTTAAAGTTATCTCGTATACTGTCCTTAATAGAACTACATTCTGTTTCTGTTGGTTTTAAAGATTTATTCAGTAGACTAAGTAGCCTGTTTTAAGAAAGCATATGCCAGAATTTATACATGTCTTTGCTAGGTTTTGTGTATACTTTAAATTTAATAGCACTTGTGTTTTATTATGCAGATAACTGCAGCTGAATTTCTGCTAGGTTTTCCCGACACAAAATAAAATGAACCTAATTTCTATAGTTTGTCTATGGCCTTGATCAACTAGTGTTTCTCTTTCTAACCTTCTCTTTTTCTGCTGTTGTCAGTCATGAAATATGTGTAACAGTCTTGCACTGGATCCTAAATAATGTCAGACTTTTAATAGTGGTAAGAAATTGACTGAATTTTATTACTGCATAGATGTTCAGAATTTTGCTATTAAAATTCATTTAAACATTGTTTTTTGTATTAAATTGCTATATGCTTTATACCAAATATACATCTCCAAAGAAATAACATATTAACTATATATGTAGTCTGTATATTTATGTATTTCTGGAAATACATTCATTTCTCAGGAGTAATATGAAATTCTGTGACAAATTTGTACAGAAAATAGAAACACAGGCTTTTCTTGAGAGTATTTACATTTTGACAGTTTTCATAGCTGATGGTAAAAGATTTTATCAACCTTCCTTCAATTTCATGAAAATTCTACATCGGAACTATAGTACAGAATTATTTTAGTTTACAAAATATGAATCTAAATTATTTTAAACTCTTACTGAGTCAGAAGAGCTGGGATTACTATTTCATTAAAGCACCTGCTTGGTACATAAGGCAGCACTCTATGTACTTACTAGCACTGAGCTCCTTGCACAAGCTGAAGTTACTGCCATCATCTGTTCAAGGTAATTATTCTGTATTTTACAAACATGATACTCTTGTAAACACAATGAAAGCTCAAGAGCAAGCAGAATATGTTCCTCAGATTTTTTTTTTTTTTCTCAAAAATGCCAAAGTAGCATTTTTTTTACGCAGGCATTTTTTAGTCAGAATTTTTTGGTGAAGAGGTTACATCTAGACCAGGACTTTTGTGCTGGTGCAGCTGCTGTAAATGAAATTGAAAACATGTCTTTCATGCCCTTGATTACAGTTTTTCTCTGAGTAAATAGAACAAATGAAGTTGCTTTTTTTTTTCTTTTAATTGAGTTACTTTACTTTAGACCATTAAACCAAAGGATAATCTTCTTGCACAGGATCGAGGAGATGAGTTCACTTACACTGGGAGTGGAGGTAGAGATCTTTCTGGCAATAAAAGAATCGGAGAACATTCATTTGATCAGACATTAACACACATGAATAGGTAAGTTTTGAAAATAAAAATTTAAAGGTATTCCAATACAAAGAGTTGGGTTGTAGGGCTTTAATTTAAAACTAACATTTTGCTGTATTTTTTCTCTTCTGTAGACACTGTGTTCATAAACAGCAATGCCTTTTAAGAGGTGTTTTATCAAGCATTATGATTTGTTGCTTTAAAGGAACACTCACCTCAGTGAAATACATTGCTTGCAGCTTGCAGTCATGCCTCTGGTTGAAATTGTTCTATAGTCACACTGAGAGGACTCTGTTTTAATTAAACAAGAAGTTAGTCAAAACTCTTGAGCAGAAGTTTTCTAATTCTGGATGTTTCTTTTTTTAAGTTTTTTCTCTTGTGGGTAAATCAGATATAAATTTAAGGAGAAAGAAAGCAAATTTAAGGAGAAAGAAAGCATGTTCCTTTTCCCATGATAAAAGAAATATTTTCTATTTTGCTAGCTCTTTCTTTCATCATATTTTTCTATGAAAAGCAAGGAATTAGGGTGCAGCTTTATCAAAACAGGTACTTGAAAGAGAACATGTATCCAGAGGAAGAATTAGACATCTGCCTGAAGTGTTTTTCCATCCTCCAAAAGCTGGCCTGAACAAAGAGTACTCCATCCTTTTCTGTTTCTAAGAGCATAATCTGTTACACAACTGACCTCTGAATGCCTGTGAGATGCTGAGAGTCACTGAGAACTTTTGTTTGCCAGGTCCACATTTAGGTATGTTCTGCTGCTCTCAGACAGGCTGGAGAGGGATTTTTTTCAAGCTATCTAGAGGAGAAAGAGGAAAAGCCTGACTTGGCTCCCTTGAGAAAGGGGGGAGGAGGGGACACGTGATGTGAAAATGAACAAGATCAAGGAGGGAAGAAAGATGGAAGTAGGTTTTTAAGCAATAGCTTTACAAGCATATTTAGTGAATAGAACGAAGTTGTTTTGGGACACAGAATTAAAGCTGGACCCTTTAATGTCAGCATCTCTCTCCTCTTATGAAATGAAAATTCGACAGGCAAAACTACTTAGCTGTGAAGGGAGTAACAATGTGCTGCTCTCATTTTCTAAGCTTGATACAAGTTTTCAAGCACTTTGATACAGAAGATTATGATGATTATATATAGTTGAATCTGTATGGGTTTTGCTTGTCCAGATAGTTTTACAAGTTTTGTTTTTATATGGAAAAAATTTTTAATGTTGGCATAGTGTGCCTGTCTCTTACTGTGTACCATGTGGGTTCCATACTTGTACCATGTTTGTTTATAACCCATATTATTTCTTCTGTTTTGAGATCCATTATTTATGTTGTGGCTGATTCTGAAGGGTTTTCAATCCCTTAAAGTCAGGCTGTGGTAATAGAAATACTGTTTCTTGCAGCAGCTTGGTCATAATTTCTTGGTCCAGGTTTCTAGAAAAGGGTCTCTATGGGTAAATTAAAGCTTTTAATTAAAGCTAATTAAAGGTCTAATTAGCTACTATGATTCTTAGTTCTTCTCTGAGGTATTTATGTATCATGTGAGAGAGGTGTGGTATTTACAGCTTTTTTGAACAGTTATTATGTACCTTTTGCTCTATATGTTTTTCATCATATTCATTACTTTTGTGTACACAGTTAAAGAGCCTTAAAATCTGTTGATGAGGAATAGCAGCACAGAAAGCTTGCCTTTTATTATAATTTTCATTTCATCAATTCTATTTAGGAAGGGATTAATTTTTAAAAGTTAAGAATATTAAGTCTGAAAGGATTGGTTTGTTTTCTAGCAATTTCACATGAGTTTTCATCTGGAACCTAGACAACATATTTAATGTTCCCATTTTTTTTTTCCTTAGCATTCATTTCAGTGTGGATCTCATTTTTTTTCATCAATTCTGCTAAAAAACATACTGAAAGGTCTATGCTGCTTGATAAAGCAAAATTAGACAAGGGAAACACATATGACTTAATTATGTTAACTCTCAAAACTCTGCTGGGTGAAGCAATCTAGCTTATGAAGAATTTAAATGTCTTTCTAGGGCACTGGCCCTTAACTGTGATGCCCCACTGGATGATAAAAATGGAGCAGAGTCAAAGAATTGGAGAGCTGGTAAGCCAGTTAGGGTGGTACGCAGTTCAAAAGGACGGCGGATCAGCAAATATGCCCCAGAGGAAGGCAACAGATATGATGGCATTTACAAGGTATTCTGATCTCTTCAACATAAAATTTCTTGTAATCTGTTTTTAAAAGCCTCATATGTGTTAGTCTGCAAAGTTTTCATTATTACTTGAAAGAAACAGTTCCTTTTTTCTGGAGCTTTTTATCTTTAGTTTGTTCTGCAAAGTAAACCAAAATGAAATTACTCAAAACAGTGATAAGAGAACAAAACTGTATAGGATACCTAAGACTGAATATGTAAGTTGCCTTGTGTGTGCTTATTGAGTTAAATTCATCCCTGAAATCAGATAATTTCATTATTTCTTCAGTCCTTCCAGCTGTATCCTATCCTTTTGTTTATTTAAAGACTTCTTAGTTTCTGAAACAAAGGAGTGTGCCTATTAAGACTACTGTATTTTTAAGAAATATAAAAATTTCACAGCTGAGGAAAGAACTTTTGTATATAATAATAATAATGTATAAATTAGTCTTGTCATTTCTTCTTGAACAATTAAAGTGTGACAATATGCATGTGTTTGACTTGTGATAAAAATATAATCAGTAATTTTGTACTGTTCTTTAGGTGGTGAAATACTGGCCAGAAATTGGAAAATGTGGATTTTTAGTTTGGCGCTATCTTCTGAGGAGAGATGATGTTGAGCCTGCACCTTGGACTTCAGAAGGAATGGAGCGGTCAAAAAAGCTCGGTCTAAGCGTACAGGTTCGCATCGGGACTTGACAGTTGTTTTTATTCTTAGTTCTAGTAAACAAAAGCCTGAGAAAGAAATCAGTTAAATTAAAGCTCCTTTTTTATCTTGTACTTCACTGTGGCAGCTTTTGATACTAAAAACCAGTACAGATTATAAGGAAATTGACAGAATCCTGTAATAGTGACACAGCAGATGGAACTGCAAATGAAGCTTTCTACCCTAGAAGTAAATTGGTTTGTCTATATGGATTGGAAAATCAGAATTTGTGTCCAGTTTTGTGGTTCTTAGGCTGGAACAAATTTTTCTACAGGTGACTAGTCTGTCTGAGAAACCAAAAAAACCAGTGCATTTTGAAGTATTTTTGTCATGTGAACTGAATAGTTTGTATAAATAGTGCATTTTAAGCACAGATATAGGCTGGTCCATGAAAATTTTGGCATTGCAGAATCCATGAAAAATGGAAAAAAGGAAAGAATTAATATATATTCTTGGCAATGCAATGATACATTGCATTTTACAGCATACCATCATCTCCCCAATTTATATAGTTTCTAAACACACAGGTACAGATATACTGTTTAATACAGCTGAGTATGGATTAGGTTCTTTGACTTGACTGTGCTTTCTTAATGATAGATACTAATTTAAATGTTTTCTCTATCATATAGGATTTTAAAATTATTGTGTGATTATTTTACTATGTAGTCATAGGGATCTAAAGTCTGTTAGAAGTTATTCTTTTTGGTATTTGGTTATTCCTGTATATGTGATTCTTGTTTTAAATCTGTCCTTTTTAATTTTAGTATCCAGAAGGTTATTTGGAAGCTATGGCTAGTAAGGAGAAGAAAGATAAGGTTAAAAAGCAAACTGTGAAACAGGAGCCAAGCAGCCAAAGTAATGGAAACCAGAAAAGGACAATTGATGATGGTATTTCTTTTTTACTTCTTTAGCATTTGTCAGCAAAGTCTCTCACGTTACAATTGCTATGAACTAAGCCATGAAATCTTCGTGGAAGTGTGAAGTAGTTTGTAGTGGTTTTATATTGGAGGCACTCACGGAAGGGACTTTCTGAGAGAAGCTGCTAGCAGTTTCCTCCGTCTCTGATAAAAAAAGACCAATCAGTAATTAGCTTTGAAAATTAACAATGTGTTGAACCACTAAGAAAACTGTACACGCCGCTGTGAAGACAGAGGTTAGAACCAGACGAAAAAGCCCAGGAGGGTCTCTTTCCCTTCCGACAAACAAGTAACACAACCAGTCCGGCCCTGTCTCGGCGGGGCCGGGCCGGGCCGAGCCGGGCAGGGCGGCCCCTGCCGGGGAGCAGCGGAGCGCTTCCCGGGGAGCCCCCGGGCCCCGTCAGCCTCCGGGCACGGGGAGGGGAGGCCCCGGGGCCGGGCCACGGCTGCGGCTGCGGCTGCTGGCTTCTTGCGGCTACTGAAGCCTGCCCCAGCCGCCAGCGCGGGCCCCGAGAGCAGTTCTGGGCCGGGCCGGTCCGGCCCAGATTCCTCCACAACCACCAGGCAGGCGGAGGGCCTGGCTGCTAAAATCCTAGCCGCTCCCCCAGCAAGTACGGCCGCCGAAGAAAGCCTCTACTAGCAACAACTCCAGCACCGCCCAGCAGGAATCACATAACCATCTGCAGGCCCTGGGCAAGATATTAACCGGTTTTACTACACAAATAAAACGTACAAACATCAATTCTCTCTGTGGAGTGAAAGAAAAGGAAAGATTGAAGAGAGAACAACATGAAACACGACAGTCAGTAAAAAGAAGTCAAGTTCCCGATGGGAGGGATTTAAAGAGGTGCCTTAATTCTAGGCTAAAATCCACTTATAAGGCTATGAGGAAGATATAATTGATACATTAGACTCTTTTTTCCCTATAACCCATCACAAAATTTGAGGAGATGAATTGTTCAAATTGTACATACCTAACAAAAGCCTCCATGCTAAAGTAAGCAGATGTTGAAATAGCTGTAGTCCCATGAGAAGTTTAAACTGAAAGAAAGAGAAGAGCGATAAAGACCCTATGCTCCCAGGGAGAGAAGAAGAACACCTCTGTTCCCAGGAATTAAGCTAATTTCAAACATAGATAAAGAAAACCTTTGCTCTTAAACAGCTCATCTTTAAAATAATACCCCATAAATTAACGTTGCCCATAAATGCAGTTTTGGGAAAAGCTGTAAAAATGTGAGGGACTTCATGATTACAGGATTTTCCAGGCAACTGCTATTTGTAAAAATTAAAAGCCAGAAGAGAACAGTTTTCTTATAAAGAAGTCTCCGTAAATTAACAAGAAGAGCTCCTCTCCCAAAGTAGACAAAAAAGACTCTTCTAGAATAACTGACTGAATTATTTCTGTAAGTTGTGAGTAAGAAAAAAAAGTTGTAGGGAAAGAAGAAGTGTTCTAAAGGTTTTATTCTAATTCTTCTTATTCTTTTTTTTAGTTACTGTTAATAAACTTTTCTTCATACCCTTTTCAAGTTTTGAGCCTAATTTGCCTTCCTCCTAATCCTGTCTCACAACAAGAAATAAATAAGTATATTCTAGTGAGTGCTTAATTAAGTGGTAGTGTAGGGGTCTTAATCCTTTTTACTGCTCCTACTGTGTTTTTTGCTCTCAAGCTCTGCAAAAAAATGAAAATTCTTCTGTGCAACTCTTTGCTGCAATCCAAAGCAATGATGTATAGTATGAGTTGGAGTAGGAATTTGCTTGCTGCATTTCTTGCAAGTAATCCATATTAAGCCATTTTTCCTTCTAGAAATAGTTTTGTCTTTCCCTTCTATTAGTTCAGACTAACACTGCTTTTACTGGGTCTGATGGTCACCATCTTAAGCAGGTACAGAGGAGCCTACAAATACACCCAAAGCCATGAGGATGGGAGATGGAGGGAAAGGAGAAGCTTTCCAGCTGACCCAAGAGCAGCAATGGCTGATCAGAGAAGACTGCATGAACCAGAAGCTGTGGGATGAAGTACTTGCTTCTCTTAAGGAAGGACCAGTATGTTTGTTGCATGCGTAGTTTTTATTCTTTGCATTTTCTTTATATTGTTAGGAGAAATCGTGAGTCCCTCTTCAAACCTCCTTTGTTTGTTGAACTTTTGCTAAATATAGACTGTCTAGCATCAGTTTTATTTGTAAGACTTCTATTTCAAGAAAATGTCTAGCCTGTGCAATTTGCTCTTGAGAGATGGGCTAATGCCTCAACAATAGAGACCTTTCTTGCTCAAAAACCATCCTGAAGTTAGAAGTGCATTTTTATTTATTTTCATTCTTGAAGCCAGCATGGTTTTTCTCTGATATAATAAATGTATTTTTATGTTGTGCTAATGTCAGAAATCAGACATGAAGAAAGGTAGTTTTAGTCGCTAGGTTTTGTTTAGACAGAAAATAATTTTATGACAGGTTCCCCAGAAACATATGCCCCATCCCTCAAAGTGCTCAAGGCCAGGCTGGATGGGGCCATGAGCAACCTGGTCTAGTGGAATATTCCCTGCCCATGGCATGGGGGTTGAAATAGGTGTAGTTTAAGGTCCTTTCCAACCCAAACCATTCTCTGATTATATGGTTCTGCAATTTGTAGAAGAGCAGGGAAATAAAGTCATTAAAGACCTGCTTCCTGATAACTTCTAGAAAGCTGTGCTCAGAGGTGTGACGGACTTAAAAACTTCTGGAAGTACATCATCTTTATGTAGTAAGTGGCATTTGTGAGAACTGTAATAGAATTTGTCTCTTTTATCCCTGTGCCCTATATTAGAATTTTCTGAAGAAACTGGAACAATCCTTTATGTGTGTGTGCTGCCAGGAGTTGGTTTACCAGCCAGTGACAACAGAGTGCCTCCACAACGTCTGTAAAGTAAGAATGAACTGCCTTGCTCTGGGCTGTTTTCTTGACTCTTAGACACCAGTCACCAAAGCCATATGCATTTTAGAAAGACAATAATAATTGTATAACATTCTGAGCAAAAACAGACCGCAAGTTTCCATTCAGTGTTTGCTGTGTAGCAGACATTAATTTTGTGTAATAAGGAGTGGAAGTACATTCCATATAGTTTCTGATAGACATAATGAGTGAGGTTTACCATTGTGGTCACGCCTTTTTGGTCAGTGGAGGTGCACTACAGTTTGGTTAGGTCCACTGGTTAGATTTTGGCACAATAACAATAATTTAATTATACATAATTTTACAAGAAATAAAACCAGATTTTATAATTTTATAATTCTTTATTAAAAGTTGTGAAAGGGTGGAGGATAAATACCCTAGAAACTTATTTGGGCTTATTCAGAGAAAGTTATGTTATCCTGTTAATCTTGGCATTGCTCATGTTTGCTAGGAGACCATGAATGTCAGTGCATTACTTATGTGTCTTAAAATCTTGATCAGTTGGAGATAAGTCTAAGAAGCGTGGAATCAAATCTGGACTAGAGTTAATTTTGTAGCACTGGTATGTACAGAATCATGCACTGAATTTTGCATATTTGAATGGTGTCGGCCATACCTAGTATTTCTGCCTGAGGCCGTAAAAGGACTCAAACTATTATCGTCCTAGTACAGTATTTGGTAATGCAAGGTTGCTGTTTAAGAAGATACCACTCCAGTAAATATCAGGGTGTTGTGTGTGGCCTGCATACATGTAACAATTATGTCTCTTTGAAAAATATAAGAAATGTGGAGTTAAAATTTAGAATTGTAGAAACTGAAAAACCATGAAAAAAAGAAAGAAGAGAAAGCTGAATGGCAACAAACTCAGAAAGCACAGTGTTTGAAGATAGCAGTACATATTTGTGAATATAGTATAATATCCAGTTAAAGTTGTAAGGAAGTTTGATAGTAAGCTGCTGTTGCTGTTTAGACAGAGATCTGCCCTGCCCTAAAATTTTTTAATCAATCTGCAGTAATGTAGTAAGGATGACAGCACAGATGCTAATGTGTTACAGATTGTATTATTCTACATATATCTGTAAGGCTAAACTGGGTCTATTCTGGTGAGTTAGATGGAGATTGCTACATAAACAGTATATGTGGTATAGTCATTTTCCTCTGGATATGAAGGTCTGGAAAATATAGCAATCTGTGAAGCTGTAAGGAAGCTGAGGATTGGCTGTGACTTACAGGAAGGCATTAGTGAAAAAAGAAGGGGAAACCTCACTAGTGATTTAGTTCCTCCCAAGCAGGGAGAAGAGTTTCTTGGCTAGGACATTTTCGTCAGGGGTGGAGTCAGGCACCAGAGAGCTTAGCAAAGACTTTGTTTTTTCTGGTAGTACAGCAGATTGTAAGCAGATCTTATAAGCAGATCTTATAGTGATTCCTTACTTTTCGCTGGTTAAGCTGTCAGTCTTAAGGAAGTTGTTGCAATTTACTTCTCCATCTCTGTGTGTCCTAGAGTTGTTTACAGCGCTCTTTCAGAGCCGAAGTGTTCACCTGCCCTGCCTGCCGCTATGACTTGGGGAAGGGCTACACCATGGCTCCCAACAAGATCCTGCAGGCACTACTGGACCAGTTCTTTCCGGGTTACAGTAAAGGACGATGATGTGCTCAGTCCCTTCTGTACTTCTCCCAGTGACTTTATAGACAGTAAAGGGGCATAAACATGGGAAATTCAGCAGTGGACCAGCCACCTTGATGGGACTCAATATATTGTCACTTTTTGAAGCACCTAACCCTCTTCCCTTCATAGCCATTTCTTGGTGTTGTGAGAACTCTAATTCTCAGCTGTCTTTTAACATCGAGGGTAGTTTTGGCCAGTTAACTAACAGTTTTTAAAGAAGGAAAAAAGAAAAAAAGAAAAAGAAAAGCCTCAGCTCTTACTGGCCTAGCTGATGCTTAATTTATGATTTGTTTTTTTGTGACTACCTCAGGACAGAGGAAAGTAAATTGTGTCAAACAATGAAACAATGTTGGGGATAAAAAATAGTTAGTGATGTTTTTAGCTACACACTGCCTTCTGAATATTAGTTGTGCCTGGTCCATGTGGTTTGATTTACAAAAAAAAAAGAACCCAATAACGAAACCCAAGAAAAACCAAACCAAAAGAAAAACCCACAAAAAACCAGGAAAAAGAAATAGATTCAGCACTTAAGCCATTTGGATTAAACAGTAAATTCTGTGGTGTGCATAATCCCTTTTTTGTCTTTTTCTTCTATTATGCTGTATTTTTTTGCAAGAGCGGGCTGATTTTTAGTCTATTTTTGTGAGCTTCATTGTGCTTTTCTTGTATCTTATGCAAGTTGACTACTAATGACTAATGAGAACAATATGAATGCATTGTTGCTGCATTAGTGTAAAGTGATCTGTGTTTTTTGCACTTAAAGAGGGTATTCAAGACACTCTAATTGTGTAAAAAATAGTTCATATAAAAAAGCCACTTCTGTATTAGTTAAACTGTATGCTTTTAGTAGGTCTTGTATCAGTGGCAATACATCTACACAGCATTAAAGGCAGTGCTAGCTTGGAGAAGGTTCAAATCGCTTCATATTGTGATCTGAAATTTTATATACAATATATCCCTCCCCCAAAATATACCTTATTAAATATTTTATGATTCAGAAAATTGCTAATTTTGTTTTTACTATTTTCTACTTAATTAAGTCATGAGATTTTTACAGAATTTATTTTTCAGATTACTAAATGCTTTCCTTAGGTGGCCGTATTTTACAGGTGTGAGGCTTTATTTTCCTTGACTGATTTCTCAATGAAAAAAATTTTAAAAAAGGCTGAACTCCAAACCAAGATCCAGTGGTGACATTGATACCCATGAACTCACTCACAGCTTGTAGCAGTGCTCAGTCCATGTCCCACAGCTGGGAGCTGTGGGATTCCTGCACAGTGGTCGTTCAGGTGCATGACTCAGATTCCCTCTGTAGGCACTGAGGTTGCACTGACAGCCTGTGGCCCACAGTGCTACAGGTAGCTCAGAATTTATGGAGAGAACGATGTAATTTCACCTTCATAACAGCCATTGCATCTCATGAGCAGTAGCTCATAAGACTTGTGGCCTCCAACTTGAGTAGGAGTTAAAATATTTTAATGCTTTGTTTTCCACTGGATAGATTTTACTAATTAATTCACAAGCTAAATTTTGTCAGTGTGAGATCAACAGTGGGAAGTTACCGGCTTTATACAAAAATTTGTAAACCAATTTTTAATGTATTTTTTCAGTGACATAATCAAACGTGAAACTGCTTTTAGCAAACATTAAAGCAGCTTGTCAAGACTGGGGAAGTAGACTGGCAATAAAGAAAGACTGTCTTTCCCTCATATTATAAATTTGCAGTGGCTTTTCATGATATTTTGCATCCTTAGTACTATATCAATAGCTACTGAAAGATAACGTTTCCAATAGTTAATGAATTCTAGAGCAAAAAAAAAATCTGATTTTCTTCACTATGTATTAAGGTGATTTAGCATGAAGGTGCAGCTTTTCACAGACTTTCCTTCAGTGAAAGCCATTCCTGTCTCCTATTATCTGTAGTCTCTTTGTGTAAAGCCCCCCATGAACTCATAAGGTAGGTAATGAAAAAGTTGCAGTCCCAAAACTTTCACTGTAAAAGACACAAAATTTACAGTACATAAAATATTGCTATAATTTGTGTCACTCATTTGTGTCCCTTCAGAGTTCCCAGGCTGAGTGTGCATGTAGTTCTTCTCATCTTCAACAAGTGGTTGAGTAGTGGGTGGTTGTAAGGTGCAGAACTGTATGGTCGTTTTCTGTGGTCCCAGTGTTGCTGAGTGCCTGTTTTCTAATTCACCAAAATTGTGCTTTGAGTGGCTGAATGAGTTGGGTCCTTTCAGGGGTGCTCATGTGCATCAGACAGCTCTGCATAGACCTGGGCAGGTTCCTTTCAAATGTGCTCATAGCACAGAGATCTGACCGTGTAACTAGTGAGAGGATTAGTTTTATGTAAATTTGATCTGGAACATGCTGGAAAAGGCTCCTGTTTAAGGTGTAAGCTTTGGTTACTGAGTGATTTAACGTGGCACTCTCTGTTGAAGGAGGGTTCTGGTCTCCTTAATCTCTTGGAGCTTAAGCTGTGAATCAGTTTTTACACAAGCTGTAAGATAAAGTAGGGCAAACTGAGGGCTCTGTATAAAAAAGCGCCAGAGAGTGACTTGAGAAACTGTGGAAAGAGAACACTTTTTACCCAAGATTCAAGTAATACTAATTCACAGTCTTTTATGCCTTCATGGTCTTTTATACCTTATCCAGAATAAGAGAGAATTAGATGGAGCTACTAAGAAAAAAATTATGTGATGCTGAGCAAGATTAAGTTTGTTACTGCTTGGTAAAATGGATAATTTTGGCTCTCATAAAAAAAAAATATCAGAGATTTATTTAAGTATTAATCTCTGACAGTATTTTCCTTTGTGTAAGTTTATTGCTGCTGCGGAAATTGTCAGAAATCAGAGCTTAAGATTCATAATTTCATACTGTCTCTTGGACAAATGCAGCTGAAAAGTTTAAATCCAAAACATGACAACAATTAAAATTCTGACCAATTTTATTAGACTACTAACACTGATAGGTAAAAAAATCAGTATGAAATATTAACACTAGCAATGCTAGTTAGTGGTAATATGTGAAGTAAATTAAAAAATCTACTTCATCATTTTTTTACAAAATGTAAACAATTAATCCTGCAGTTGATATTTATTAGTATTGCCTTATGCATCTGCATATTTTCTACTTTTTTAACTGTATCTCCCATGCCACCTTGCAAGCTGAGTGTTAATTGTTAAAACTTTAGCATGAAACAGACAAAATTATAAATCAAGGCAACTTCCAACATCAACTGCTGTGGAACAATCACATTTTGTTTACACCTAACATACTGATTGTATTTACATTTTAACTGACCAGTGCTCAATAAACAAACATGGTCACTATTCAAAATATACACAATATAAATATCCCCAGGAAATCAGGAAAGGGCCATTCTGATGGAGTCAAAAATGCAGACAGCTGGAAGCAATCTTAGGAAGATGCTCTCTTCTGTTCAGAAAATGGAGATTCATAGGCTTCCATCGGTGGGCAGGTACAAACCAGATGTTGATCTCCATATATGTCATCAATGCGAGCAATTGTGGGCCAAAACTTGCTTTCAGGCTTCACAAATGGCTAAGAGAGATAAAAGAACCCAACCATCTTAATCTTTCCACCAGATAAAGCTACAAAATTATAACAGACACTATGAGCTTGAAGAATTACAAGTGCTGTGAAAGTGGATTTTTTTGGGTGAAGTCATCCTTCAAGTCTGTTTTCAGAGCCTGAAAGTTAACAAGCATGTGTAACAGAAGTGATGGTTAAAAGAATGCTTAGATTTTAAAAAAGTCCAGTTGTGTCCTCTAACATATGCTTGCAAAGAAGCAGTTTTCACAAGATGAAAGAAAACTTTATTATCCTTTGAACAACTGACTTTCACATATGAATGAAGGAAAAGCAGAGGACACTGCTGTGCTGTGCAGTCTAGTTAGAGTATCATACTTAAAGGAGAGTGGAATGGTGGTGTAGTTGAATTCTTACTCTTTGAAACAGCACATATCACTAAAATACTTGCAATTAAGTTTCCAAGCAGAAAGGTTGGTCACACGTACATTTAGCTGCTATGACTGTGAAAGCAATTAAGAAGTTTGATATCAGACTGCAGCTCCAATCTGACCTTTATTGTAGCAGGTCCACATTGGTGTCGCTTTCCCCATGCTGACCTTGGGGAACCTAGTCACATCTTATGCAAGTTCTTTTGAGCAAAGCTTTGAATGTCAGCGTGTGGGACTCTGTTTTGGGAGCCCTTGGTGCAGTTTGTCAGAACTAAACAGGTTGTTTCCGATAGGAATGAATACTCAGTGTTGAAGTGCTAGGATTTAGAAATCTAGGTCTGCACCAATGTGTAGAGACTTTTTTTTTTTTTGAGCACTTCTTTCCTTGTCTTTAAAAGCTAAACTAATGAAACTGTGGTAAAGAGAGCTCACACACTTAAAAACTGAGAAACAATATAATGGCTCTGAAGTTTTCATTCTTACCACGTTACTTCATCTCCAACTAAGAAACTACAGAGCACAAAGCATATTTATGTATTACCACACCAGAAAGTTCCCATTATGTACTCACCAGTGGGAATGCTGCCACTTCTCTGGAGTAGGGACGATCCCACTTGGAAGAAGTGACACAGTTCAGAGTATGTGGTGACATCTACAAGAAACAAGACATGTTGAGAACAGGAAATTACTGATTTGTGTTGAACAGATCAGTGTGAAGCCTTCTTCAAGTTTCCATTACCACATATAAATAATTACTGTCTAGAGAACACTGTTTATCTGGGGAGGAACAAGGCAGATTTAAAAAAGGAGGCAAGTCAGTATTTGGATTTTTTTTTCAGTTTGCCTAAAGATGCTACCCAAGGATTGATTATGCTTTTGGCTTTTCACTAAATTTAAAAGTCAGTATAGCATTAAAAGAGTTGAACAGAACTTGAGCTGATACTGGTTCTGTGCTGCATTGCTAAAATAATTCAATCTTTATTTTATTATTAAGGTCATTCCATTTTCCATCTTCAGCCAGTGAAATAAGCATCTCTCCTTTGTTACTTTGAGATAGCCTTAAAATATAAATTAAGTGCTTGTGGAAATAACTTTCCTCTGTCAGCAAGACTTCTCACTTGAAAAAGTCAAAATTCAAATTTTGAAAAAGTTAAAGGTTTCTCAAGAAAGTCTTGTGCTCATTACTTTTGTAAAAGTTGTGCCCCATTACTTTTAAGAGTACTGAAAGACCAGGAATGGGCATCTGCAGACTCAAGGGTTAGACTGATGCTGTCACCTTGCTCGACATGCCATCTTACCTTTAGTGGGTTAATTTGGGGGTCCATCCTGCCTTCCTCTATTTCAGCAATTTCCTGCCGAATACTGATCATGGCATCACAAAATCTGTCCAGCTCTGCTTTGTCTTCAGACTCTGTAGGTTCAATCATAAGTGTCCCTGCCACTGGCCAGGACATGGTTGGAGCATGAAAACCTGGTGACAATAGCAGAAATCAGTCACAGATAACAGGGTATGAGATAATACATGCATTAGCTATCAGCAGATTCACAAATTCAGTCCTTTCTCTACAAAAATCTATAGAGATTGAATTCATTGGTAGTGTTGGCTCTGTACTTCAGAGGCAAGATAAACTTTTCAAGTATCTTAATTTTCAGCACTGAAGGGTAACACCTCTGTTTTACAATACAGCTACACACAGATTTACTTTATTAAAAAGGAACTTTAATATACTTATCTAACTCACCTCTATACTTGCTGAAAAGTCTGTTTAAAGTGGTGCACAATATATAAGGCTCACTTACAAAGAGCAGGAAGGGTGGGTTTTTTAGTATCACAATTAGGCTTTGGGTTATTTTACTGAAGAGGTATTACTGGTTAGGGTTTTAACAGCTTTCATGCATATTCATTAGAAGCACAGTTCTACAGGATCAAGTAGTTCAATGGATCCTCTTGTCTGGCAGCCAAAAAGCATCCACAATCACATCCTTTAGAGCATGTGTACAAAACTGCATAAACTATATCAAGATGGAACTGTTCAAATCCCATTATCCTACTTTAAAAGGGGTTTTTTTCCTTCCTATTCTGTTTTGTTTTGCTTTGTTGGAGTCTTGTTAAGCTTTTGGCTCCGACCCACTTGCTCCAAACAGTTGAGAGTCATGTAGTCAGTAATTTGATGGGACAGTTTACAAAAGTGTGAAGTAGCAGCAGAGTCAGAAGTACCTACTACAATTTAGTATATGCAAATATCTCTCCAAGCCCCATAAAGAAAATGAGGAAGCCTGAAATAATTGTGACAGATTCACCATCCATAAGCACAGAACTCGAATGTTTGTGTCTCCCTTTAGAAGATATTTGGAAAATTTTCACTCATACTGCTATTTTAATAGATATTTGACTTACCATAATCCTGAAGCCTTTTAGCAAGATCTACGGCTTCAATGTTTGCTGTTTTTTTGAAAGGTCTTGTATCCAAAATGAATTCATGGGCTACATAACCTGTAAATAAAAAATGACATCTCCTATTAAGTAAGACTAGTGAGAACACTTGTCTTACTTAACAGGAGAACAATGCAATTTACCAGGCTGTCTATTCTGATTGGTTTTGTGGAGATCATGGCAAAAAGACAAACTCAAAAATATCCACTTGGGCAAAACCTCAAATCTGAGAAATTATCAGGTAAGAGATATACAACTCAGTTTTTGAAGACTGATTCTTTGAGTCCCACATCAAAGTGGGACTTTAGAAGAAGAGGCCTCATTTACAAGATCAGAACTAGGAATGAGTGGTCAAAGTATCTCCTACAATTTACAAGTTCTCTGAAAAAATTATTAGATTTGTCAATGGCCTAACACCATTTGGGTTTTAGGCTATTTTAAATTAATCACGATAATCAGTTTTATCTAATGCCAGAGCAAAACTCAAATCTTCTGTTATAGAGAGGCTAAAGACATAAGTTGTCTGTTTATATTCATGATTCTGGAGAACCTTCCATTACACTGTTAAATCCCTGAAAATTTGCAATTTTTATTTACTTCTATTAAAGTACAACTTGCAGGTTTTACCAAGGTGTATGTCATTAAATTTAAGATATATATTTTAGACAACACATATATTGTACTCAAATGTTCTTCGATGCTGTTCAGCTTAGACAAGCCAAATAAGTTCTCTGATTGTTACACTACTCCCACAATAATTTTTTCATCTCTTCTTCATTACTTCTGTCCTGTTACAAGACTGGAGAGCCAAAACAGGCAACCAGAATGTAGATGAAATATCATGCATTGCCAAAGGAATTTTATTTCATCTCACAAAAGTGAACAAGGAGCAGAAATGAGGGAAACATGGTGGGATTTTTTCAGAGGAAGTGTGCAAGGAGAAGTACAGGTCCAAAATTTACTTTCAGTTCTTAAATTATTGCATCATTGGTTATGGAGATTTGGAAGTCTCAACTTGATTGCTTTTCCTTTTTCTGATGTTCATCAATCTGTTACTAAATTTCAAGGAGAACGATCTAATACTTTATCTTTTGGCATCATCTTTTTCTAATTACAAACAGATATTACTTTTCTTCTACTTCAAATTATCTCAGTTTCGTTGCAATACATCCAGTGAGGTGCAGCTGGATATTTCTCTTCTTGTGAACAAGAGAATTTTGAAATCAGCAGTCACATAGCATTAAAAAAACAAACAAACAAACAAACAAAAAAAACCCCAACCAAACAACTGTGTTGCAAGCCAACTTCTACATGAGGCAGAGAAAAAAGCCTGGTAGAAGAAAAAAAAATGTCCAATACTTGCCTTTTGCTCCTCTGAAAAGGATTTTGTAGTGCTTCTCTAGCCTTTTTGCCATGTAATTTGCATTTAGTATAGCAATCTCAGAAGCATGCTTCAGACCCTTTGCTCCCATTGTCTGAAAGAAAAATAACATGAAGAAACAGATCTAAAATAGGTCCAAAACAAGCAAAGTATGCTCCTGCATGACAGAGCACAGCACCTCAATGCACCTGGCCAGTTCTGGCAGTCACTCTGCTGTTACACTTTTCCACACAACACTCACAGAGAAGCACTGGATATTGATTGAGGCCGCCTTTGGTGAATGTAGTTTATGAGAGTGTCTACTGTTTAAGAGATGTAGCTTCACGTTCACAAGTGAATGACCCAGACCTTTGCTCCAACTGAGAAGCTTTGAACTCAACAGAAAAAAGTGAGAACACAAATAATGTCAAAAGGCACAGGCTGCCTGTCTCCATCCCACAGCCAGACTGTCCAGGGAAGTTTAGGTGGGACAATGTAACTAGATGGCATTTTGCACTGTGAGGAAAGAGCTCCTCTTAAAAATTTCTAATGAATGGATTAAATATTCTCTAATGGGAACCAGCTTAGAGTCACAAGTAATTTTTACCCACAGCTGTAAATGGAAATGGTACATTTGCTCATTTGGAATTCCAGGAGAGCTGGTTTCCCCAGCAGAGGAAGTTTCCATGGTTAGGTATCATACTGGCAACTCTGAATGACACTGCCCCTAGGTTCATTCTTCTCCAACTCTGTCACTGTAAGCATTAAATGTAGCTCAAGAGTCCCAGCACACCCTTCTATCAATTAGAATTTGAATCTACAATCGTCTCTGTTGGCTAAATATTGCCATACATGTAGCCAAATATTTACTGGCTTATCACTAAATTACAAGGGATTAACAAATTACATAGATCGTGATCAAGTTGATTCACATGTAAAACCAAAACTAAGTTCAGTTTTCAAATCCTCTGGAATTCAGGATATTGTAAAATTCAATGTTCTGTAGATGTCAGGTATAACAATACTGAATCATACAATTGAAAATACTCTTGGCAGAACAGTAATTTAAACATGAAAACTTCAGCGTCAGAAAGTGGAAGCCTGACTGTCATTTTCTGCCTGTTGTCCTCTTATCTCAAGACCTATTACAAACAAAAGGTAGAAGAGTTAGATACAACCGTTGTCCTGATGTCCTTTCTTGTGGCAACATTGTCCTACTATAAATCAAGTAGGCTTGATGGATGTAAATTACCTGTGACTGGATTGTCATCGCTTCATTTCACTGCATTTCAGTCTGTACAAATAATATCAAACAAAATGAGCTGCTCTTAAACCTGTTCATGTGGTTCCAGTGGTCACTGAACTTGAAAGAGAAAGAGAACCTCAGCTGATACTCCTTATAAAAGTCTACACACCTTGATATACACCCAGGAAATTGGCAATATAGCACTGGAACCCCAAGGTGCAGCACTGACAGTACCCAAAGGACATGCATCCTTATCCGTCTGTATTTTGATCACAGGGTGGGTAGGCAAGTAGGGAGCCAAATGTTTCTTCCTAAAACAAAAACATTGATTTTAGAGATAAAATACTAGTATATCTGGACAGTTTCAGCTGTAGTTTCTCTTCACCTTGCTTTCAGTCACAGTCCTCTAGGAAGTCTGATCTCTGCCTTCTTCAAAAGAAAGGTTATTAACACAGCTGGTGCCAGTGGAGGATGGCACTCAGTTTTTCAACCTATCACAAGATATTAATGGAGCTATCAAAATAAAAATTACTTTTTAAACAAGTAAGATTATCTTCCTTTAAGGAAACAAGAATGCTCCATAGGATAGATTCACACAGCTTGTGTAGCAGTTCTGTGTTCTGGACTACATGTAGTATTATCAGCCCTCAAACTCCATTTCTTACTCAGGAAACACATTGCTGAGTGAGGTTTATCATGCACACCAGAAGGCAACATGGAAGCCAGGGTTTGGGGATATAGGTGAACATTCCATCACTGAGCACATGATTGTGCTGGAGAAGGACAGATGCTTGCAACCAACATCACACCTCTCCCAGCCACGGCTCTGTACTGAAGTGAACACCCATCCAAGATTCACTAGGGTGTGTAAATATATATATATATATATATATATATATATATATATATATTTATTTATTTGGAATTTGCAATATATGTATATATATTGTTTTGGGTTTTTTTTTAAGGAAAGGCTAATATAGAGATACCCACACTCCAATTGGTCCCATTCCAGGTCCTCCTCCTCCATGGGGAATGCAAAAGGTTTTGTGGAGATTTAAGTGAGAGACATCAGAGCCATAATCTCCAGGACGACACAGACCAACCTGTAAAGGGAATACTCTGTTTCAAAACATTCTTCATATGCCATTTATGACCTATTTCGGAATGCAAGGACAACAGGCTGAAAAAGATGGTGTATGTTTTTATGTTTTTCTTTATCACGATGCATCATAAACAAGAACTTGATGCAAATAATATTTTTTTTTAGGAATTTTTAATTACATCTGTAAAGAATGTCTTTGATAAAGGGTAGGCAGACTAAGCAAATTTCAGTGAACAACTCATAAATCTTACGACGCATTTCAGGGGAAAATCAAGTAAAAGAGAATTACTTTCACCATCTAATTTTAATTACTGATCTCGGAAATCTCACATCCTCCCCCAAACACTGTGGCATCTTGCATGGAAGCTGGGTTACAGTCTGAACTGAGTACTGCTGTGCTATTTTTATTCCAAGCATTCCCGTTAGTAAAAAATCTTCCCAGTTTTTGTACCTGAGCATTCATATTTGCTCCATCTAAGTAAACTTGGCCTCCATGTTTGTGAATGAGGTCACACACGTCTCCAATCTCCTCCTCAAACACACCATTGGTGGAAGGGTACGTGATCATGATGGCTGCCAAGTTCTCCTTGTGCTTGTCCACCTGGTGGCAGGGAGGGGAGAGAAGAAAAGGTCACTGAGGCTCCGAAGGCTTCTCAAGATTTTATTTAAAAAAATACAAGTAAAGTCAGAGTGTTTTACAGGTGGGAAGCAGGCCTATCAGAAGATAGTCAAAGTTACTTATAGTCAGCAAAGGATACTGGGCTCCCTTCTTCAGCCACGCCTAGTGAAAAAGAGTGATTTCTGAATAAATCAGAATTTTAAATCAGGGTTGAAAAGGCAGGTATTGAAAGCTGCATGCATACACACACACACACATATATACACACATGTACATACATACATATACATACACAAATATATACATACACATATATTAGTGTACATACATATAGATATTCATGTGTAAAACACTCTCTTTTGGGACCTTCAGACAACCCAATGAAAATTTGGCCTTCAAGTTAATGTGAAATAATGACCATTCCCCCTACTTTCAGCAGTAGAATTCTATGACTGCCATAAGAGTTTGTCCAAATGTGGAAATGTGTCCTGCTAATCCCTTGCATTGCAAGATTCACCTGCAGTCAATATATTTTAAAAAGAGAAAAAAAGTAGTTGCCTAGCAACAATTTCTCCAGCAGAGATGGACTTGAACTTTGCTGAAAGAAGGCTGAAATGCAGTTTCAAATGCTTCACATTCATGAACATGGCTTGCTCATTTCCAGTACTAGCTGTGGACCAAAAGGATCTGCTATAAAAGAGTCTACTGTGTACAAAGACTCTTTGAGCAAATCCTGCACTAAAGATCCTCAAATTAAAAGGAATCTTACAATTGTCACATAGTTAGTGTCTGAATGAGGAAAAAAAAATTATTTAATCCTTTCAAAGCACGTATTCAGTATTATTGCTTTATTTTTTCTTGTAGAAAAATGTGATTCAGCTGCCAACACTATTACCTTCAGAGAAGAAGTGTTCCTTGAAAATCAAAGATAATTAAATACTCACCATTGCTTTTAAATGAGAAATATCAATGCTCCCATTTTTATCCACTTCAATGGGCTGAATCTTCATCCCTGCCATTTGTGCACTTGCTGGATTAGTACCATGAGCAGATTTAGGAATAAGGCAAACCTTGGAAGGGAAAGAAAAAATGAGCCTAAAGTATAACTAGTTTAAAAAATCTTAATGTTTTATGATCCACACACAGCTACAATTCATTATCAAAGTTTTGAAAAGAAATCCTGATGGTACCAGCAAACTGCCTCTTTTGCAGAACAATGCAACTAAATTTTTAAGGAAAATCCATTCAGGTATCAGCATTTAACACTTATTACCAAAGTTTCATTTGCTGCATAATCATATTTAGGGATGCAATTCCAGAATATTATTTCAGATACTTATATTTAAATTTTTTTTTGCCTCATCCCACCTTTTTTTAAAACACAATTTTTTTTTTTACAGTTATCAGTCTCCATATGTACAATTACTTGAAAGGAAAAACTGCCTAATTCCAAATTTCCACTGCAACTTCTTCTGGCTTCCAAAGTATTTTCTTCTGTATTCTATTCAAAACAAAAATTTAGACCAAAATATTTTGGCTATAGATGAGAAACTCAGAGCTACTTGCATGCTTTGTACAGTTAACTTCAAAAGAAAAAAAAAAAGAGAAGCACTTCTAATTAAATAAAGGTAGGCTCTTGTCAGTCATAGGAAAATTGTGCACGTTTCAGGATATCTCCAGGCGTTTTTTGGAGCTCCTCCCTTCCTAAAGACAATAAATATTTCTCCAAAAACCCCAAACAAAACCCCCAAAAACAACCAAACAAAAAAAACAAAAAAACCCCACAAAACCAAATGAACCAAGCAACCAAACAAAAACCACACACACAAAAAAACCCTAAGAACACCCAACTAACCAACCAACAAAAAACTAGCAAATGAACAAAACAACAACAAACAAAAAACCCCAAAACAAAACGAAAAAGAAAACCAAAAAGCCAAAAATTATTTTCTTCTACAGAAACTGCATGATGGTTCATGGAACTCTATCCTCCACAGTGATGCTGAGACAAATGTGAGTACTTCCAAAGCCCAGAAACACAGGGGTCCCAGCGCCAGCTCCAGGAAGAGCTGTGCCGCATCAGTAGCCATTTATCCGCATAGCTGAAATGGAAAGTGCCTCCAGATGGCACCAAGGCCTACGGACACCATTGATGGCACAGAAAAGCAGGGATGTGAGCTGCCAGTTCCGTGTCCATCCTTTTTTCCCACCAGAGGGCACCAAATCCAAGCGTGCCCAACCAAGGGAACCTTGAGCTGCTGGCGTAATTGCTTTCTCCAGCCTAGCAGAAAAAAGCACTGCAGCGTTTTGCAGGCTTCCTTATTTTCTTATTCCTTTTTACTCTTTCCCGAGAGTACCATGGTTTTCCTGTAACATTTGAAATCTGTAAAGTGTGAGTAAAGTGCAAGCAGCCCCCAGGCTCTCCGGTGCAGTTCCCCTCCGGGTGTTTTCAGACCACAGAAGTACTCACAGACACTCAGAGAAGCCTAAGGGTCTTGCACAGAAAAAGAGGAATGACAGATGACACACAGACAATCAGAAGACAACTCTCCAAGGAATAAAATTTTAACCTAATTCCACTTCCCACTGAGTAAAAACTACTCACAAAACAGACTTTGTAACTGTAAAGTAAGTTTGATGTGATCTGGATGCAACAAAGAAAAAGAGAGAGAAGAAGACAACACTTATATTCAGTTTTAGATGGTTTCCTCACACAGAGGCTACAGCTCCCAGGAGGCCAGGACAGTGATGCTTCCATTCTGAGAAGATAAGTGAGTCCCAAAGCCAAGGATAAAATCAGGTTCAAAGGATATGTATTCTATTGCACTAAGGACTTTTTCCCTTCTCTTTAAAGCCAACTGTATGGGTGTGTAAAAAAAGAAGACCTCAGTAATCCCAGACTTCCAAAGAGATTTCTTTATGTGGTCCCAAAAAACGTTCCTAAACTAACTTCCAGTGGCTTAATTGGGAAGGTTATTATAAATATCTGTGCTGGTTCTCTAACATTTAAAATTACTCATAATTGTGTTTCTAATGGAGACACCCAGTGAAATGCCAAATATCCTTTAATACAAAACCCCCCAGGTCATTAAAAGAATGGATTGCAGAGTTCAGAAAAGGACCCACAGTATTGTGGGGCAGCATTCCAAGCAGTACATGTATACTGGAGACAGACAGATCTAAAGTATGACACAAGAAAACCATCTTAACAACCCACAACTGTGATCCTTTAGCTTTGAACTTACTGCTACTAAACAAGCTCACCATTTTGGTGGGAAAGAAAGCAACTGCATCAAAAACTATAAAGGGAATAAGCAAAAAAAAGTAAAAGGAACACAAAAGCTTTAAAGATAACCAAAGTTATAAAATGGCTTTTTTGAGAAGGATGGACAAATAACTAGAATCCAGCTAGGAAATTAGGATGGAAAATAATATAATAAATAATCCCAGAATTAACACATGATATGTCAACTGTTCATCATCTTTCAAGAGTGAGAGGGTGTCAGATGAAATTGTAAATATACCTCAATTTCCTTCCTTCCTTCCTTCCTTCCTTCCTTCCTTCCTTCCTTCCTTCCTTCCTTCCTTCCTTCCTTCCTTCCTTCCTTCCTTCCTTCCTTCCTTCCTTCCTTCCTTCCTTCCTTCCTTCCTTCCTTCCTTCCTTCCTTCCTTCCTTCCTTCCTTCCTTCCTTCCTTCTTCCTTCCTGCCTTCCTGCCTTCCTGCCTTCCTGCCTTCCTGCCTTCCTGCCTTCCTGCCTTCCTGCCTGCCTTCCTTCCTGCCTTCCTTCCTGCCTTCCTTCCTGCCTTCCTTCCAGCCTTCCCAAATGCCATAAGCATGACCTTTCCTGCTTTGCCCTCTTTCCCCTGAGCTTTTGTTGTTGAGCATGCCATTATCTGGCACCAGCAGCCTTTGGGTCAGCCAGGGTCAGCTGGCTGTGTCTCTCCCAGCCCCTTGCTGACACCCAGCCTGCTTGCTGGGAAAGGATGGGGTCAGGACAGGGCAGTGGCATAGAGACAAAGCCTTGACACTGTGAAAGCACAGCTCACCATTGGCCAAGAGATCCCTGTGTTATGAACAGTGCTTCCTCCACAATTCATGTGAAGAAGGTTAAATCAAACCAAGTCACACTCAGCACAATCACCCTTCCCTGGGTCATTCTCAGGTCTGTAAAAACTTTTAAGATGTTACCAAGATCCTGGTGGGAAGCATAGAGTACTGAAAGCCTATCAGAAGTGACAATACACGATTGTCAGCTGCTGAATCAACTCTCCACTTCCCACTGAACCCTCTTCCCCACACGAGCATTGACACTCACGGTTCTATGACGTTCTCCTTTGGCATTTAAGTAAGCTTTGATTGCAGCCAAGCCTGCGTACTCTCCTTGGGCTCCACTGCAAGAAGAACACAAACACCGTTACATGGCACACAAAGCAGGAAGTGCCACCTCTCTGACAGAACTTCAAAACTGTCCTGCCCTAACCCTTACCCATGACTTCAGGCAAGTGTCAGCAAATTAAACAGGGCACATTCCTAAGATAAAATTACAAATGGCCATGCTTAAATTAACAGCTAGATGTAAATGAAAAAAGTAGATGACAGGCGATGCCATTTTATAAGTTTATACTACAATGTTAAATCCTTCTGGTGGCTGAGAGGGTCCACATTTCTGCAGCTAGCAGGGGACTCTGTGCTTGATTACAGTGAGGCAAACTAATATTGAAATGCGTAGCAAAGTGTATATCATGAAACATAAAAGGTCTTTCAGTTATAGGCTTATTGTAGAGTAAGTTCTTGCTGTTCATTTTGTATCAAAACTACTAGAGAACACAAACAGGCTGCAGCAGTACTCATTAAATGCTGCTTTTAGTGAGCACAGAGATCTCAGGCATTCTTCAGTCAAACCTAGTGCACTACCTACCAGTTTCGACAATTAAACACCTGGCAGGTCACACATCTTATTCCTATCCCAAATCTTTATTTTCAGTTCATGGGAGGAAATATTAAAAGAAATAAAAAGACCAAATGGCTAAACTTTCAGAAGAGATGAGACAAAATAAGATACCATAGTTTTTAAAAAAACGACTACTTAGTAATTTAGTAATCCAGCATTCAAGAAAAATTTGATTTTGGAAAATTCTTCCATGTTTGGCTTGCACATCCTCTTTGGAGTTAAGGTTTTGGTATCATGTCTCAAGGTGCAAACACTCAGGAAAAATGTTCCTACCTGTTTGGCTGGAAGGAGATTTTGTCATAGCCTGTAATCTCACATAGGTCCTTCTCTAAATCCTTGAAAAGCTGCTGATACCCTTGAGCTTGATCCAGAGGAACAAAAGGGTGGATGTTGGCAAATTCTCTCCATGTAATAGGCTATAAAAACAAACCAAACAAATATATAAAGAATGCTGTAACAAAATACTCTACAGACAACTCTGTTCTGTTAAACTCTGTGAAGGAATGAAGTTGCCTTGTGGTCAATTAAGTATCAAACACCAAGTATGTTGATCTGCTGGAGGCTTGGAAGGCTCTACAGAGGGATCTGGACAGGCTGGATTGGATGAGGCTAAGGTTAGTCATGTGAGGTTCAGTAAGGTCTAATGTTAACTGATTTAATGTTAACCTTTTAGCTTTTTATTTTTGTAATCAGATTACACATAAAGTTTTGGGGTATTATAAAGAGATTACCCCCAAAGCTTAGAAGTAGCTTATAGAATACATTAGCCCCTTTCTCTCTTGCTCTTTTTTCTCTTCTCAGCAGATCACCATGTCCATGTTGATGTTTAAGCCATGGGATGGTGCAAAAGCCTAGAAGATAAGGGGCTAATGTGTATGTCTCAAACACTGATGGACAGATAGGTGAGAAGCGAGACAAGGATTGTTGATAAGAGCAGACTGTGTAAATGGGCAAGAAAGAACAGGATGCAGGTGGAGAAGGGGGCCACATGGAGCTGGAGGTAGAGCAGTTTCCTGGGACAACAGTCCTTGTTCTGGCTTCTGGATATACTCAGCACAACACAGAACACCCCAAGTGCAGCAATGAGGTTGAGAAAAGAGCATGGACTGTTCACCAAAGGTTGATCCAGTGGGGGGAATCAAGACCACCAAAGACCTCCAAAGCCCTCTGACCCATTTCCAGAAAGGCCTAGAAGAACATTGACTATGCATGATAATTAATTTGCATAGAGAGCAAACATCTACAGAAGGGTACATGCGCACATGCACCTGGGACCCTACAGCCCTACAACTGCCTGAGAGTGTAGCCAGGGCGGGTTGGTTTCTTCCCAGGTAGTAACTGGTAAGACAAGACTGGATATAAAGAAAAATGTACTCACAGAAGGGGTTAACAAGCATTTGAACAGCCTCCCTAAAGAACTGCTGAAGTCAACACCCCTGAAAGTGTTTATGAGATATGTAGATATGGTGATCAGGAACAAGGTTTAGTGATGGACTTAGAAGTGCCAGGTCAACAGTTGGACTTAATCTAAAGGGTGTTTTCTAACATAAATGATACTGTAATTCTCAGATTTTCTAACATTAGGAATATGCTTAAAAATTCTTAATTTCACCTACCCTTACATAGAGCTGTGGTGTCTACAAGGTAAACAAAGAGAAGTTGCTGAGAATAGTATTAGTGTTACTTAGAGGAAATATACAAGACATAAAACAGTGAAGGGAAAGAGAGAAAGCAGTGAGAGAAAGGGGACAAAGGAAACTACTGAAAGTGAGAAGACAGCAGGAAGACAGCAAAGCAAGCACATTCCAAGTCAAAAAGTCATTTGGTAATCAAATAGCCTGGCTAAAGCTCTACTTCATGTGCTATCAGCTAAAAAAATGAAGATATCTGGGGACTCTTTAGCTGTGGAAACGGGAATTATTCTAAGAAATTGCAAACTGAAAAAGAAGCATGAATTGTCTGTCCCATCTGACTCTTTCCATATTTCTGAGGATTTGATTTTAAGATCTGTAAAGCAGAAAGAATTTAGGTAATGCAACATTGCTTGAGGGAACAGGACTGTGATACCTAATTCCAAAAACTGTTTTCATAATTTTTTTCAAAATCGAGTCTTCAAAACCACATACTCTCCTTCTGTTGTTGCAGTCCTACTTGTGCAGAATGTTTTCTTAGTGGAAAAGGGAGAGGGAGACTTCAGCTGCCCCTGAAACTGCCTCCTCAGGTGAGGTATCAGACCAAAAACAGGCTTTACTTCACTGGAATGACACTGGCCAGATAGTCTACTCATGTGGATATCAAGTGAGACAGTATTATTGCAACTTACTGTGAGTTCAGCTGAACTATTGAGTTTCATTGTGCAGGACCCCTAAAAATACAAACACACATCAGTATTTATTGAAATACATAAACACATAGGTAAGTACATAATTTTTTGTCTTTTCTTTTTGGTAAATACCTACCAAGGGAATCATGCTGTGAACAAGGGAAATATCTTTGTTTTCTAATCTTTTCATGTACCGCACAATATTTGTCTCAGAGTGATAGCTGGAGAACACAAAACACAATGTTAAGGCAAGCAGATCAGCTGTACCAGGAAAAGGAAAAGAGCACAAAAAAGAAGTAAGACTGAGGATAGTTATTAATATATACCAAGTAGTTCTTTTCAAACTGGCACTTTAAGCTTACTAATAGTGACACAGATTAAAAATGCTTATTATTTATCTCAGTAACACTATCAGTAAATATGGAATACAAGGATACCATGTCCTCAAATGGTAGGTTGTACAATGCAGCAGATTAATGGAAAGACACATTCCCTCAGTGGTCATGAGCATTGCTCTGCTCATTTAAAATGAGAGGATAGCTAAAAACACTACTAATATCTTATTTTAGAGTAATGAGTTGCTGTATGAATCTAGGTACCAAACTGTCCTCAACTGACTCCACTGCTGGTTTAGAAAGGAGGTATTTCAGATTCCCTAAAAACAGCAAACATACATTCAGATTCCCCAAAAGTAGCAATCAGACGTTCACAAACCTGTTGAAAACCTGGTGTGTCAAGAATTTGGAAGTTCTCTTAAATGGGGTGCTAAAGATGCCTTTGGTTTCCTCACCCATACCTTCAGCAATTAGCTCCTTCAACAAAAAGAAACAGAGTCAATTATTTTAGTGGATTTTTTTTGTAGTCAACTTCCATTAGAACTAGCTTATAAAACAGTTTGCCTCAGGATTTAGTCAGCTTTTAAGGTAAAACCCCCACCTTTGATATCATATGTATCTCTATATACCTAGCATGACAACAGCGATATATTAAAACTGGGTAGCTTTAATGTCTCAGTAGTCCTTATCTTGTAGGTGTTGCTGCTAAATGCTAATGACATGCGACAAAAATTCCAGTGGGGAAAGAAATACCTGACCACACTTAACTTAACTTCTTACATCACATAAGAAGTAATACCCTTAATGCAAGGTGTCCAAGCTGACCGAAGGAACTGAATGCCGCAACCAGAAAATGGCATATAAATCCTCTATTTAACACTACCTCTTTATTTAAGAGAGGATCTGAAATTCTTAATATTTAACAAATGGTCATCATATAGAAACCCACTATACAAGACCAGTTTTGGTTTTCATTAAACTCTGGAAACATTCAGATAATTTAATCCACATTACCTATTATGTACTTACAGAAGAAGACTCGCAACCAAAAATCCATAATATGTCATCTAGATCTTTCTCATTTACAGTTTCATCAAGTGATACTCCAAGCTATGGATAAAAGCACCAGTAATTACTTAAAGCTGTTTATTCTAGAGACATAGTACATTTGTTTTGGTCAAGAAACTGTTTCCAGAAACACAAGAGGAAAAAAAAAAAGCATCCTACCCAACAATATGTAAACATACATATTTATAGGTATTTATGATATATAAATTTATTTTATTTATATAACATTTTCCAGTTCCTTCCTTTACCCTCCTAAACCATCCAAGCCAGATGGCTCAGAAACTTTAATACTCATGACCTCCTTTCCAGTGTTTCTAAGTGTTTTCTACTTAATAAGAAAATCGCCCATTTTCCTGTAACACCCCTTCCCCCATTCCAATTTACAGAACATACTACACTCTCTGAAGAGGTCTTTAGTGCCAACCAAGATGTGGTTTAGATTTCAGTCTGCCTTCAAACACTGCCACAGGACCTGAATTCTGGATGTCACCTTGTGTTTCATCATTAAATTTTAGAGTGTCTCCACTCTACCCCTTAGTGGCGTATTTAATGTGAACAGATTAGATAATCCTCCTAATTGGCATAAAATGTAAACACAATCATTATTTCTGGAAGTTCAGTGCATCACAAGTTCATTCTTTATATTATCTTTATAATTGATGGATATATCTGAGCAAACTACAAGATCTTAAATAATTTTGTTCTGTTTAGCACAGATTGTAATGTAATGATTAGAGACTTAATGAAGAAAATGTCACACTACAAAATTTCTGAATTTATCAAAGGTTTAGAAAGTTGCTTACCCTGCCATCACTATAAATCCGAAAATTTATCTTTCTAAGAGCTGCCCTGTCCAAAACCTCTTTGACTGAGCATCCACACGTGATCGTCAAGGTGTCAAAGAACAGATCGTGATGTAGCTTGTGACCAGCTCGCCTGAGACCTATAAAAAACAGCAAGTTAATTCTATTATATATGCACAGTGTCTTGTTTGCTAAGGTGGCAGTTACAGAGCAATACTATGTATCTCATAAATAAATGCTTTTACATAATAAAGCAAAATATGGCCCTTGTGTAAAAAGCAGCAAAATGACCATATTTTTATTGAAATGTTACTGTGCATGAAATGCAACTAAATCAGATTCAAACCTAAGTAATAATGCAGATTGAGTCTAGGGAAGGTAATTCTGATACATCAAATCTGACATATATACAAGAGCAGTGTTGGTATATGAATGCAATAAGGACAAAATAATAAGATTGGGGAGATATTAATGGATATGAATTGCCACAGAACTTGCCATAACAAAGTTTAGAGTCTTAGGGTTTTTTCCAGTAGGAAGAGGTCTTCTGGCTATCTGGCAAATAAAGTATGGATGTTTCTTACAGTAATCCCTTGGTTCCAAATATTCCAGTTTTGTATAGCTCCTTCTGACAGCCGTGGTAGTATTAGAGAAAAAAAAACCCTACCAGACCACATAGTCCAGGTGCAATCATTTTGTTCTGCTACAGATTTTGTGCTTTTCTTCAGCTATTAAGCTTTGGGATTTCAATGTTTGCAGCAGATATGATACTCCACCCAATTTAACTGAAATGTTTCTATTGCTTTAATATAATTTATTACCTTCCTTTGCTATATTATTTATACTCTGTGCAGATTTCTGTGAGTAAGCTAGGATGGTCCATCAAAAGAAGTGGATGCTGGCAAAGACCAGTTCAACAGTACCATCCAGGGACTCACTCTGCAGACTTCTGTTAAGTTTCCCAAGAA
This sequence comes from Ammospiza nelsoni, assembly GCF_027579445.1. Classification (NCBI taxonomy): domain Eukaryota; kingdom Metazoa; phylum Chordata; class Aves; order Passeriformes; family Passerellidae; genus Ammospiza; species Ammospiza nelsoni. Next base: position 41,746,129 of record NC_080669.1, on the reverse strand, counting down.
AACAGAAGCAATGACTGCAAGTTCTTATCACACAGACATCTTATTCTTGGATGTCATTACTAGAACTACACAAAAACCATCAGCTGAGAATTTTGTATTAAAATGGTGCCTCTCAAGTTGAGAGAGCACACATCAGATGGACACCCCTGCTCTGCCCTGCAAGTTTATTTAAGATGTGTTTTTAAGGGGTAAGGGTTTTAGAAGAGTTTCTGTAAACATTAAGTACGCACCTTCAGCCAAGATTAGAGCAGCATTGTGTACTCGTCTTGCAATGTGCCTTAGTCCATCCGACCCATGGTATATCCCAAACATGGCTGACATGTTAGCCAGAAGAGCCTAGGATCCAAATATAGTTCAGGATATTGTTATTGTGAGCAAAGACTACTTCATGTCAGTTCAGTGGAAAGTTTCTTTAGCACCCAGAGAAAACCACACATCCTCAGCTGATGTTATAGCTACTCATCTCCTGCCTACAAAATAAAAGGAGGGAAAGGCAACATACTTTTATGAAACTGTAAGGACTGATTATGAATTCAATGCTGTTTGAAATGTAATTGTTTTAGCAATTAACATGTACTTAAATTCAACTACTGCAACAAAGATCTTTAAAGACTTTAAAGTCAAGGATCAGTACAAAAAAACTATAGAGTATCTCCTTAATAGTAAGTATATAAACTTGTGTCAATAATAATCTCTTCTCAAAATCTGTCACAACATAAGAGCAGGAGGAAGGCAATGCTAGGAGCAAAAAAAGTTATGACTCTGGCTGGCTGGAGGTCTGTGGAAGTATGCTGAAAATAACTATTTTGGATACTGTTGGAACTCTGATACTTACTTAATCATGGTATTTTCCTGTAAAGATATTACATTGATGATGTAACATTCTTGCATCAAATTGCATAGACAAAAAATATAAGTTGTGACAATTTGAATAATTAGTTTTATAAATTAAAAGTTTATTTCTTCTGCCTTGAGTTGGCAGAAGACCATTGGAATTCTCTTCTACATTCTGAAAAGTTCTGTCTTGCTTATAACAAACATGCCACTAAGTGGTGTTTATGCTACAAGACAGACAGATTCATGACACTGCAAGAATTCAGGACTGCAGTAAGGAAACAGATAGTAAAACTGTCTTTTCAAGCAGACCCCATCATTCAAAACAAATGAACAAAGACCAGAATATTTTTATGTCCTTCATTTTTCTACTAAAATCTCTCTAAAGTATAGGTAATTTGTTGTTCAACTTGTTCCTTTCTAGCCCTGAAAATAAAGTGTAAGTTACCTGCGCTGTGCAGATGTTGCTGGTAGCTTTATCCCTCCTGATGTGCTGCTCTCGTGTTTGTAAAGCAAGCCGGTACACTTCCTTCCCACTTGCATCTCTAAGCCACAAGTGAAAATGTTGCTTCTGTTACTTTAAAATTACAGTTATTTATGACACAGAACTTTATACATGCTAACCTGAAACTAATTATCTATCCTCAGAGACAGAAGGGTGCTAGAGAGAACAAAGCATACGTCAGGACAGTTGCAATATCAAACAAAGCAAGACTAAAGCACCTCTAGATTTCTGTTTAACTACAGGAAATTTGGTATTTGCCTTAAAATGATAGAGATTATTGCAGCTATTTGAACTGAAAAATAACATAAATTGAATATTCCTAAGTTTATTGATAACTGTGAATGTTTTAGTTATTTTGGTTACTGGAGTACTTCTGGATAGCCTCTGTGACAAAGATGTGCAGTGTTCCTAGTGACAATTACTTTGCATTTCAATTATTACTAGTTTGACATCTTCTCAAAATACACAGTATACATCACTATCAGCAATTATCAGAAGCAGATTTTGCACACTGTTTCTCTGCATAACTATAATTTGAACTAGATTAAGTTCCTTCTAGATTATTTTGGAGGTTCGCTGAATTTTCTACTTCTTTCCATTTATGTTTTATAAGATTGGATGACAGAGAAAAAGTCAATACAAATATGTGGAGTAAGTTAGCTTGCAAAGCCTCCTGCCGTCACAATGAATCCACTCTGCTTTTGGTTATCTCTTCATCCCACAATGCCACAAGAACTATAGACAGTTCCACACAAATGGAATTCTGGAAGCTTGCTTCCTCAAAACTGAAGGGAACTTTTAGTCTCACCGTTTTCAAACAAATAGGGTGGTTACTACAACACCATGGTCACCTGTTGTTCACAAAGGCTGCACAAGATGATCATAGGGTGTTTTTTATGGTTTCTTATTTGTTACTAGGATCTCTGAGGGGAGACTTTAGACAGGATATCAGGTAAACAATTTTCAAATAAAGGGTTCTAAACCATTGGAACAGGCTGCCCAGGAAGTGACAGCATCACCATCCCTGGAAGTGTTCAAAAAATGTGGATATGACACTAGAGAACATGGCTTAGTGGTGAACATTGTGGTAGGCTGATAGTTGTACTTGATGATCTTGAAGGTTCTTCTAACCTTAAGGATTCTAAGACTCTATGGCTTCAATCTTCACTTCATGGCCGAGGGAGCCCTTACCTTGTGACACCCACCATTCTGCCCGGCATCATTCTCACTAGATTTTCCTTCACAGCAAAGAATGCTGCATGGGGTCCCCCATAGCACAGCGGGACGCCAAACCTCTGGGAGTTACCCAGGACAACATCTACCCCAAACTCTCCGGGAGGCTTCAGAATACAGAGGGCCAGAAGATCAGTAGCACAGCAGGCAAGAGTCTGAGAACAGAAACGCACAAAGCAGTCAGCCTCTCCTCTAAAGGAACGGTGTCTACATGGGAGCTAGGTTTTTTTATCTAGTTTCAAACAGCACCACATCACTTGCATGGAGCTGAAGTGCAATGGTTGTAATGGTTATGAATTGCATGTAGCTGAAAGGGTATCTCATTAACACTTAGTTTTATGAAAATGGCTGTCAGATTGATATCTGTGTGACCAATAAAATTTACCCCATTCTGATGAGCTCTTTCAACGAGTTCAGAGAAGTCTTCAATCTTCCCTTCAGTGTCTGGATACTGAAATAACACTCCACTGACATCCTTTCCACTGAAATCCATCTCATGGGGTAATTTGAGCTCCGTAATAACACCTGTATAACTGGAAACAAAAACATGCAGAAGGTAAAATATTCAAACCACCTCCGACCTTGGAGTCATACTTAATAAGATGTTTCCATGGAGTCATATATGACTCTTTTCTTTAACATACAAAGACAGTTGAACATCTTTGCAGCACTAAGCACTGAGAAAGTTTCACATTATGGTATATAGTACTGAAGAAGAATTACATTTGATATCATCATCAGAAATACAGAGCAAAGCAAAAAGAGAATGCTTAAGATACTTGCTTCCTAGTAAAAGAAAAAAATGACCAGGCTGAATTCAACAGTCAAATGTATGCAGTTATGGAACAATTTAAAGGAAAAATTAAATATTTTCTTTTTATGATATGTTTAGTCTCTTTTTAAACAGCTTTAATTTCTTTGCAGTTGTATTTGAACTAGAAGTAATGTCAAATTATAACAGACTTCTGCTTTTAGTTTGCAAAGAAAGCACAGGCCAGAAATGTTAGTTATACAGCAAAAAGGCACAGATGGAAAATGATTCAGTGTAAGGGAAAAGATATGGTGGAAAATGGAGGAAAACATTACTTTGCTCTAGTTTGGACCACTGCTATAGTTTGAGGGTGGCATCGGGCATCTACATAGAACTTTCTCCTTTTGTTGTGTCTGTTAAAAAAAGAAAAAGAAGGTTTACACATCAATAATATATTGTTTCCAATGGAAATAAATTAGCTTATTTTCTAGAAGTGAGTTTTTCTATGTAAAAAGGCAGTTGAAAATATTGGTTATTATAACCAGATTAAGTGTAAGATTGAAGAATGTTTCTGGCACATTTAGATTAAGAAAGTTCATTTCAGACACTCAAATGAGAATCATACGTGGCAGAAATTGAAACAGGACAGGGAGCTAATTTCAAAAGCCATGGGAATGACTTCACACACTCTTTTAAAGGAATACAACTGTGGTCTTTAATACAGACTTTTCAATGTTGCCCTGGATAGAAAAAAAAAAAAAAGGAGCCATTCAAGTAGGGAGATGAAGAAGATGGGTCCCTGCTCACAGCAGTGGGGATAGAACTAGGTGATCTTTAAGGCCCCTTCCAACCCAAACCATTCTGTGATTCTGGTAAGTGGAATTTTATGTCACAGGGAGGCTTTAAACTAGTGAGTAGTTAGAAAACTATTTTTACACATATGAAACTATGATTACACAGACTCTGCTCTGTAATCACCTTCTTGATACACAGTTATGAGTGACTTTCAATAATTTCTCATACTTATTTGATTTGCAAATCTCTTTCACGTGGCCCTACAGCAGGCATCCATGAAAGTAGATTTGTATATTCCAATAAGAGTTTCACTTTTAGCAACTTAGAATTATGTACTCCACACTCCACAGTCCTTCAGATCATGTGATAAAAGGTCCTGTGCATCCCCCAGAAAGGCAATGGCAGGTGGGGGAGCCCAGATAACACCCTGTCCCTGCTGCTCCCGGGTGCTTCCCAGGGAAAATCAGCCCAACAGAGACCCATCTCCACAAGTGCAGAGGAGCAAAGAGCCCACCGGGTAGGTGGGATTAATTATCACAGGCACACCATCTGCGTGCCTGCCCCCACTTGGCAAGTAGACATTATGGGATGCACAAGAAAAGCATCTGGGGATCAGAGACATGTCTTATTATGACATGTTTAGGGGGGAAATAGTACAGTTAAGAGATTCTGTGAGCAATAATTGTAGCAAAATAGGGGAGTAAGGGGATAGACTGGGACAGTCACATATAAATAGTTCATTGCTGAAGTTCTTCACCTAACTAGTGAAGTCTGTCCTCTCTTGTTAAATGCCTTTCTGATTCCTTTCATGGATAAGGGGTCTCCATATTCTCTGTGTGTGCATGTGTGTGTGTGTGAGTCCCACTGGAGTCAGACCACAAAGGATCCACATTTCCATAGTGCAGCAATTGAAATGAGTAGAGGGAGTGGAATGGAGTGAGTGCCAGCAACTGGAGCAGCACATCAGCCAACAGGAGCTCTTGTGTCTGTGGAGGTATCAGTGGGAGCAGGTGTGTGTCTGCCAGGAGCTGGGCTGTATCCTAGGTGGGGTGACTATACTCTTCCCAGTATGTCCATGTCTCTATTGTACAAGGGAGGTGGGCACAGTGCTCTGGGATGTGGGCTCATCAGGGTGACAGGGAGGGATTCCCCCCGGCATCCTGGTAGAACTCCTCCTCCCAGTGCAGCCCAGGAGATTGTTTGCCTATTGGCCACACACTGCTGGATTGTGCTCAAACTGGTGTCACCCAAACCCCTCAAAGGCCTTTTCAGAAAAGCTGCTTTCCAGCCTGCCAGATCCCATCATGTACCCCATATGCCAGGGGTTGCTTCTCCCCCAGCTGCAGGACTTGGCACTTCTCCTTGTTGACCTCACAAGGTTCCTGTGAAACCATTTCCTCCAGCCTGTCCAAGTCCCCCTGGAAGGCACCATGACTCACTTGTCCATCATCTGATCCTTGAAGTTCTGCACCACGAGCAAGTTTGCTGAGGATACAGTCTGCTCCATCACACAGATCATTGACTGGACCCAGTGTTGCCCCTGGCTTATAACTGTCCTCCACCTAAAGTTCATGTCACTGACAAAGCATCCCCTGGGCTGACATTCTGACAGCCACCAGCCCACCTCATCCAGCCCATAATTTTTGTTTTCTCAGTGGAGATTTAAGGGAGACTCCCCGCTGTTCTCCCCTCCCAAGCCAGTCACTCAACTGTATAAAGTCATCAGGTTGGTCAAACATGACTTGCCCCTGTTTTAATTCATGACTCCTTATCCCCTTCTTGTCCTTTGCATGTCTGGAAATGGTTTCCAGGGCTGGCAGTTGTCCCATCATCCCACTGAGGGATCGAGGTGAGGCTGACTAGCTGGTAGTTCCCTGCATAGTCATTCCTCCCTTCCTGGGGACAGGAGTGTAATTTTCTTTGCTCCACTGCTGAGGCACCTGTCCCAGTCACTGTGGTTGCTCAGACACAACCAAGGGGGGCCTTCTATCGGTGTCAGGAGGCTCCCTCAGCAGCCACGGGTGCAGCACATCAGGACCTGTGTAAGTCCAGTTTGCTTAAGTGTTCTCTAGCCCAGCCTTCCTCCAACAAGGGTGAGTCTTCCTTCCTCTAGAATTTCTCCCATTTCCTTAGTTTTCTGAAGGCCTTAAATGTCTGAGTTAAACATTCACATCAAGGCTAGGAAGTTCTCTGGGGGATGGCAACATGGACTCCAGCTGTTTAGTGAACTGCTCACGGTAAGAAGGCCACACTCAACATCAATCCATTACCTACACAGGGATAAATGCCTTCAAATTCCAAAATTACTTCCTGCTTTGATTTAACCACACTTTTAAACACAGTACCTGTGACATAATTGCATGGCCTCTGCAGCAGCTGTCCCTTCATCCAGCAAAGACGCGTTAGCCACATCCATCCCTGTGATATCACACACCATCGTCTGGTAATTCAGGAGGCTCTCCAGCCTGCCCTGGGACACCTCTGGCTGGTAAGGAGTATACTGGGTAACCCTGTCGGAAAAAAGTTCCGAGTTTGGGGCTAAGAAAACACATGTGTAACAAAGTTATGGCAATATATAACTGAACTGTATCACATAAAAAATAAATAATATTTAATTAAGAATAGAATATAGTTATCATTGCAATTTTTACCTTTTGGCGTTGATTTAACTTTTTACAGGAAAAGAATTCTGTTTCTCCATTTTGAAAAGAGAAATTACTTTTAAAGCAGAGGTGTGAGGGCATTATGGAGAAGGACAGAGTAATTCTGTCCTTTACTGAGTGTGAAAGAATTAAATCAAGTCACAATATTCAAAGGAGAATGCGTTGTTCAAGCATATCTAGATATTGCCACAATTTTTCAACACTGTTTCTGAAGACCTTTATTTATCAAGTCTTCTCCAACCTTTTAAGAAGAAAAGCATTTGACATTTCTCAGAATCAAGCTCAGAAGTATGCAATCCTTGTGCAATGACAGTTTCCATATGTGTTAGTGGAGGGAAGTCAGACTGATGTAAGTTTTATCTGTTGTCATTTGGTGAAAAAACAGTAGTGCAATATAAGCAACTCCTTCAAAAATGCAACAGTCTAAGGGACACGCTCTATTGTAACAGTCCAGAAAACAAAGCAGCATGGGTCCAGGAATGAAAGGCAAAAACAAAGGTCAGGCTCTCCTCTCTGCTGGAAATTTGGGCACTGGATTACACAGTAGTTCAGGACAGACTTTACGCCAGGTTGAATTTAGAGTAGCAGCCAGAAACAAGTGGTAAGTGCAAACACTTGTGGCCTCTGTTTTCTCGTGATGGAATAAAAGAGTAGTTAGTTTCCCTAAAAGGGCAGTAGCAAGTCCTAGTCTTTTGAAAACTGAAGGTATAAGGTTTCCAGAAAGACCCCAGTATTTGGAAGCTCAAGTTAGGTAAAGTCAATAGAAGGTAAAAACCAAAGATCTTTTAAAAACATGCTGGAGAACTTGGTATTGAGCAGGATGAGAGAAGTAACAAAATAGTAAGGTGAGAGAGAAAGCGGGAGAAAGTCCTGAAGAGAATTAAAAAGCTAGAAGAAGGACATATTCAGCAAGTGAACTCAAAGTGTAATATATTATGCTAATACATTAACCATCTAATTTAATTAAACATCGGCTTGAATTATTCACATACACTATTCAGTATAGCAACAGAAAGCAATAGCTATGTATAGAGTACATAAATCTTGATGATTTTCCCAAAACCTGTAGGGGTTTTTTTTCTCAGTTTTGGCCAGTTCTAGCACTAAACTAATTATCATCATATGACTGCATAGTTCACAAGTGAGACCAAGTCGCAGACTGCATGTAGCCTTGCTAATCCCAATAGTAAGGCTTTTTTCTCCACAGCAGCTAAACCCAGTGTTCAGTTTGCCAGATAAACTTTCACTCTAGTAGTATCAAGATTTCTTTTCTGTGTGGTCCCCCTGCCCACTCAGTTCTCACCAATAAAAAGAATCATTCCAAATGCCTTTGCATGAGCAATGACTTTTATTGATTAGTAGAAATTTCTCTGTACCTAAAGTTTTACAACCGTGTTTTCTCATTTTATTTCACCAAAGGGCCATTTCTTGTATTTTAATTTGCAGAAGGAACTAGAATTAGACTAACAACAAGAATTAAAACATTGTGATTAATTGAAATGCATTAGAGAACTCCTGCTCCACATAGCTGGGAAAGTACACTATATTACAAAACAAAATTAATGAAGCCTTATGACTTTGATGTTATGGTTTTGAATGGCCAACACAGTTGAACTAAAACAAATCAATTTCAGAAAGATGGGGGAAAAAATCACCCAAGAAATCTTGAATTCCAGTACTGCCACAAACTACTATGAAGCTTAACAGTTCCACAAATAAAGACACCTCTTATAACATAAGCACACTTAGTTAAACACTACTTTTAAAAGGGGTTCTTTGGCATTTTTTAAGCATCTACATGTTTTAATTGATTCTACTTCTCTACAAGTTCTTCAAATAAAATATCTGGCTTTAGTCTGCATTCTCTGTTCTGCCCGAATCTATACTACATGGTAAGTGACTTTTTAAAGTAATTTAAAAGCAAGCTCTCTAAAAGTAATTATTGCACAGTATGTAGCTATCTTCAGAATGCAATGCTTTCATTACATTCTGAGTGTTACTAACTATCAAGTTTAATAATTTACACTTTCACATCACTAGAGATGTGAAAGACTCTCAAGGATGTACCATGCTTGGTACATGTTTGTATTCTTACACATTTAAAGTCTGGAGGCAAAGGAATCAAGTAAGTTGGACTTAGGGAGACTTTTAGTTGCTCTAACAAATGCCAAGCGAAGCAAACACAATTTATGTAAGGGAGGCAGAATAGATCAGAAGCAATAAGCCTGAGCTTGTAGTATTTCCCTTGGAGCTGCAATGTGAAGTGTGTCAGCATGGAAATTGTTACACACTCAGCAGAAATAAGAAGTCTGATTTCTTTAACAGATTCCATAAAGCCTGCATAGTTGTTTTAGCATACATGCATGCACACATATATGCTTTCTCTCCAACAAATATTTTAGCCTTCGCTTTAGTCATCTAATAGTTTAACTTTTAGCCATTTAGTTTGGCTCTACTGGACAGTGCAAGATCAGATTTCTGGACAAACTTGTTTCAGTAACACTATATAACTTTTTAGGATTGAAATGTCTGCAGTTCATTTTGTTCCACTTATTTTCTAGCTATTCTTGTCTTTGCTTCTACCAACCAATAATTTGGTTTCCTGGTACTGTATTGAAATATTTAGATTGCATGTGTTGCAAAAAGTGAACAAGGATAAGGCCAAATAAAACCTTGCATAGATGTATTTCATAGATTCCTTGACTTCAAACACTGCAACTTTTCCACCAGTGATGCAAATAGAGCCAACAAATCTAAAAATAAATAAGACTTAGAGGTCTACAGATATGTAGACCCATTTATGGCAACCCAAAGTATAAAAAACTCATAACATCTAAGTAACAATGACTTTTTTCACTGAGTGATATGATCCTTTGGTTCATTGTGGGGTTTTTTGTTGTTTGGGCTTTTTAAAATATATATAAAACCTTTAAATATGGATTTTACTAAAATAAAAATTACTCAGGAATAAAGTAATTTAAGTAAGGTAACTCATTTTAATACAGTATAAAAGAAGCATTTTAGTGACTGGTGATAGGGGAACTTGTAAACTAAATGAGAAAATGCAGGATGACATTCAGGCTGCTGGAGAGTCCACATGAAATTTAGCTTTTCCTGTTGCATCATTCCTGACTTACAATTCTTTAGAAACCGAATTGTCAACAGGATGATCCAAACCAAGTACAATATTCTCAGCCTTTTCATAAATGAATAATATTATTATGGTAGTTCAATGTCACTGCTGTTCACCAAAGAATTATTTGGTCAGACAAGACGAGAACTCACTTTATGGGTAAACATTTAAAAAAAAAAAAAAACAAGAAAGATATACTAAGAGAAGAGACTTTAGAATTTTCTACTTCCTTAGAAGTTTCTTACTTCCTCATCACAAAACCATGATCATAGTATTGCATAGTATTTAACCACCTCCACCCAAATTGCGTACACCAGTGGAGGAGGGAGCTGGTTTGAAGTTAGGCAAAAGTTAGGAAAGAATTACTTTCATTAAAGAGGTAAGTCTCTATACTTCCTTAAAGCAAACATGTAATCTTGTATTAGTTCATAATATATAGGAGTTGTAAATAGAAGCCACAAAACTAGTGGCATATTTTACAAAAAAGAGCATCTTCTAAAGTAAATTTTAAGATTTAGCATGAACAACACAGTTCCTACACAGTAGGATACACATCATTACCAAATATATGAAAGCTTTAGTAAAAAAAATAGGTTTGTGGGACAAATGTGTACTTATACATATACATTTAACAATAACATGTGTTACATTACCATCCTGCATTCTCCAACAAGTTGCGTGCGATGGGCTGAGGCACTGAGCAGTTGTAATAACCCATGCCTATATAGGACCGCCATATCTTGTTCTTCTTTGCAATATTGTACAGAGTTTCAAGAATTTCATTTTCACCTAATTGGAAAGACAATACGTCAGAATGCTACAGCTACATGTAACAGTTTTTAGCCGAAATGTCTTCTACCCTAGTGTAAAAAAAAAACATTAGTGGTGCAAGTACAAACAGTAGCAGAATGAAGTGCAAGTCAAGATAAAGCAGTAAACAGGTAAAACATTCTAGGGAAGTTTAAATTCTGCCAGAATTTTGAAAATGCAACACCTGAATAATAACAGGGTTCCAAAGCAAGTGGAAAGAATAGTGAGAGAACAGCTGTAGGCAGAAGGAGCTCCTTCTGTTCCAATACAATGTACATTCAACCCAGAAGAGGCCTATCTTGCACATGCATTAAAAACACCAGGAAACATTTTATCTTAGCTGAATCTTTCAGAATCTACATTGTTTGAAGCTATTGCCATCCACAGCTGTCATTTAGTGTTTCTATCGGAGTCATATTTGCACAAAGTGAGCTTACACCAAGCACCCAGGAGAATTTCTTAGTATCATAGAACTTTATTTCCTCAAATTTTCCCTAAATTGCTGATAAAACAGAACAGTTCTTTCAATTCAATTTTAGCATACTTCACCAGTTTATTTAGAAAAAATTTATAAGATTATTTCTAGTTAATCCCATTCCAAATGAGATTAACTTTCAAATGAGTCTGTCAATCTAGTTTGAAGACATTACAAAAGAATGATTTTGAAATACATAGAATGAAAGTATTTGCATTCCCTCTCTCCCCAAACCATAATTTACTCTTTGGTCTTGCTTCTCTGTGTTCTGAAAGCAGTGCAAAAATCACACTGAGTCAACCCGTTCCTAGCAGTCAGTGAATAATGCTACAAAAATCTGCCAAACAGTCGTATTTTAAAAATGTATTAGTAGCTGTTCATTTAAAAATGTATTAGTAGTGAGGATGCAAAAGGATGGTCAGTAGACGATCTTAAGATCACACGACAGGTCAGCCCAACCTAACAGACCTGGTGGAACTGGAAACCAACCCTCCTGGGTGAGGGAAGCAGATGTTTTTTAATTCTTCCCCCAAATCTGACCTCAGAGTTTGCTGTAATGGGACAGTTACAGCAAGTTCTGTTCCCTCTGCACCGCAACTTGAAAATGTCACTTTGTAATACAATGCCACAAATCACAGAATTAGAATATCTCAGGCCCTGTATGTCTCAAAATCTATTTTCTCTCTGTAAGTTACTCCAGCAAGAGATATCAAGTCAGAATAGTTAATTTTCTAGAATGCGGTGGCAAATAATTATCTAGGGTTTGAATTAATTTCTAGAGCAACCACAAACAAGGATATTAGAACTTCAGCTCTGATTTCAAAACTTGATTTTTTCCTTTCACTCAAGTTGCTGCTATTGCATTTCATGAATAAAGATTTTTTTTTTCAAAAATCTCCAGGTTTTCAATTAATTCCTTCCACAGCCACATTACACCTTTCACAGAGTTTTTAAACTGATGTTAAGTTCTCATTTCAAAGTTCATTTCTTCTCTGCCTTTTACTCAGTGTTGCCATTAGATCTAATGTTATTTCTGAAGACTGATTTCTTAGTTTCAGTAAACTGCAATTTTTTTTTTCTGGAGACTTGTTATATGCTTATTAGGTTTTAACTCAGCAATATTCAGGGCAAAGTTTCTAAACTAGTGAAAAACTTCACTCCCCAGAACTTCTCCCACAAAGTTTTTTGTAAGAGAGAGGCAGTTGTTTAAGTAAGCTTTAACATTGTAGAGGCCTTCCTCTGCCACTTGCAAAAAGTTTGATGAAAGACAGTTTGGTTGCAATTTCAGACAGAGGCTTGTGCTCTTGCATAATTCAAACATCAATGATTTCTTGGAAATGGTAATGAATTTCCTTGTTTAATTCCAAATTGCTATTAAAGGCAGAAGTTGGCTATCTTTTAACTTGCTTGCTAGCTCAGTATCACACACAAAAATGCACTGAGTGCGGTTTCTGCAGTAAACACATACCATAAATACTGCACAATGTGATAGATAACATTTCCTTTGTTTGCTCAAATGGGCTTTTCTTCTTGAGTTATTTCTCTGCAATTGTAGCTAACAACAACTACATGCAGCCATTTAGCTTGTGCTGGAGATCTCTGAAATAAACATGCTTCCAAACTGATTGAAGGCACAAAACCAAAAGCCTAGAGGGGCTGCAAGCAGCTTAGGTAGAGATTGTGATTAAGAGTAGAACCACACTCCATCTAGAATACCTACACTGAGAGGTTTTAAGACTGAATATATTTTTAATTATCACATTTTAATGAGCTACCTGCGAAGACATCTTCACAGTTGATTTTAAGCAGGGTGGCAAAGTATGGGAGGCCATACTCCTTCCATTCCTGCTTCACCTTCTTCCCTGCTCCTTTGGTCACTATAAGGGCAATGGCAGCAGTACAGCTCAAAATACATCTCCCACATTTAACACACCTCTTTGAAGAGGTCAGGGATAAAGACTCCTTATCCTTTGCCTTCTACTGCCTTGAAGCACTTCATCACAGCATATCTTTAGAAAGACAGCTCATAAATATAACTGCAGTTCTGAACAAGGGAAGTCAACAGCCCCTGATTTATCTATTAGGCTGGCTCACCTATGACCAAACATAAATCCATGAAGATTTCATTAATTCAGTGTTTACTTTACACTGATAGGGTTCTGAATTTAAGTAAGAGTGATGCAGGTAATGGTGAGAGAAGTTAATACAGAAGCTGGAGTCCAAAGACCAGAGAGCAAGGCAATGAAACAAACCATGCTTACCATTACCCCCAGCACCAACAGGAGGGGATGGAGGAGATGTAGCCAGGCTCTTAAAAGCTCTGGATGCATAGCAGGAGGGCCAGAGCCTCAGGCTGGAGATAAGGACAGCTGGGGCCAGGAGGACAGTCCAGCAGTGGGACAGGGACTCCACCTTTTGAGGTTCTATGTTCTGATTGGGTAAAGCCCTGAGCAATCTATCTGACCCCACAGCAAAGCTTTGGGTAGGGGCTAGAGACTGAGCTGGGTCTGTCTCCATCAGCAGCCTTATCTCCCATTCTGTCAAGCCTAGGTTTCAACAGTGTATTCTCATAATGTTATTTATGAAAGGGGCCTAACTCATTATTGATCAATTTGTAAATAACTAATGCTAATACAAAGAGAGATGAATATGAAATACAACAGTGATCTTATGTATGGTTAAAAATTGATTTTTAAATTAATAATGAAGTTGCTGCTTTTCCAGTTTGGTCCCCAAGACTGTCACCAACTCTGAAAATAGCAGACTTTTTCCACTGTATAAAGTATATAACTTGGAGCATATGCAGTGGAAATATTGTATTATTCTAAATATTTATTAATTTATTTAAAACTAAAACATATAGGATTCTTAAAAATTTTAATTACATAGTTCAAAAAACATAGCTTGAAATATTTTTTGGTTATGTGACTAATTTCTTCTTAATTCTCCCAGCAATAATCCAAGCAATGAGATTAAGAGCTAATATGCAAAATGGGGAAATAAAAAGAAAGAAAATTTACTATGTTTAAGTAATGGTTGGACCCTGGCCACTGTCACACTCACTCAGCTGTTTGTTTCCAGTGTTCTAAGAAAAAGTGATTGAAATGGCTTTACTATAGACTCATTTTATTAGGTGTACAATAAAAATTCTTTAAGAACCTTGTTCAGCAAAAAAATTGCCAGCAAAGTCACTGCAGTTGATCTTTATTCCCCTCATCAACTCATTAGAAATTATGATCAAAGGCAGTACTCAGAATAATGTCCACTGCTTTTGATGTATTCCTTTCCTATAACTGGAGAAAACTTACTGAAGGTCTGAGAGGTTCTGCAAGGGCAGTTCCAGATTGCTACATCTACAGATAACAAAGGCAGAATATATCACAGAAACAGTAAGAGGGACTGAATTATCAGATCACAAAGCGATGTACTGTTATTTTTGCTAGTGTTTTTGTAGTTAGCACAGTAGACTTGCCTTGAAGTTGTGAGATACCTGCAAAATATGGCACTAGAGAAGGAAAACGAAATGAAGAAAATACAAAAGGAGCAGTTCAAGTTATACAACTTTAACCATGCAATACTAAAAGAAGGTTACTATTTGTCTGATATATTATTCACTTTATATCAGATCTTTAAAAAAAATCTAATCTCTGTGATCAAGGAAGCAAGATCCCTAGAACCACTGATAAAAGGGGGATTAATTTATTTCCCTTAATTAAGTATTCAATTCCATCTCTTTTAAAAAACCAACCCAAAGCCAGATTATATTGAAGAAAAATAGTTCCAAAGCACGGTCAGGCACATAGTAATAAAGCCGTAGGACAGCAAAAGGAAAGCGCGTGTTCCAGGTGCTGTGTGCCCAGCTTCAAGGTAAGGGCAGAAAACCTGTCTGACACTAGGGGATGATTATAAATTCATCCAGAATTAATTTTTAACTGGCGTTTAAAATGTAAAATCCTATTAAAAAAATATTCACTGCAAAAGGAGCTGCTAATTTGGAGACACAAATGGTCTTTATTACATTGTAACTGCTTCTCAACAGTATTGTTTCTAATAACGTTTAGACCGGAGATCCAATTGCATTCTTGAGATTTTAGGAACTAATGCTGATAAATTCTAAAATTTGAGAATGTACCTGGGAATGTTTGAGAAAAAAACCTGGTGGAGTCCACAGAAGTATTTGTTTAATTCAACCGTTTAAAAAATTCAACTTCTGAACTAAAAAGCAGAAATAAACATATGCACAAGACCTATCCATTACATATAAAGATGGATGTACCATGGCAGCATTGCAGGGATAACTATGACTGACATAGACAGTAGGTTTGTAGGGATAAAATATAGATTAGTCATACAAGACAGTACGTTCCTTTATTTCAAATAGGTCAATCACAACATATGTGCTAATGTACCTTCAATACCTAAAGAAAAGCTGATTGTTCAAGTTTCCTTACTGTAGCCCTGGGAATAAAGCTCTGTAATACCAGCTGATCCCAATTAAGAATCAAACAGATGTCTAGTCTTGTAGTAAATATTGACTGAACAGAAGTTACATGCCAAAATTAAGTTTTTCCTTAACTGTATCTGCAGAAAAATCTGACTGTAAAAAAGCCCCTCTTCCAGAATTAGTTGAGGTACAGATGGTTTTACAACAGTCAGCGGACTCATGGTAAGAGATACTTTTAAAATGTTTTGGGTTTTTTGGTCCCAAAATGGACATAGCTAGTGCTTTCATCTTTCATACCAAAGAAAGGATTTTATCTCAGAAACCTCTTAGCACAAGCTACAGTCCTTCTCTCCTCCATCACTGACAATGGCAGTACATGGAAAAAATCTGCCAATACAGATAACACTAAAAATTATTGAAAAAGCATTTTGAGTGTAGATGCACTTGTACCATCAAAGCTCGGCATTTACCAGAATGGCTGGGCATTCAGATTTAAGAAAAAACTTAGATTTTTAGAAAAATCAGATTATGGAATCATTTAGCTCGAAAAACATCTCCAAGATCATCATCTCCAACCTCTGATTGATTACCACACTATCATGTAAACTATGGCACTGAGGGCCACGTCCAGTTGTTCCTTGAACACCTCCAGGAATGATTCCTCCCTGCACGGTCCGTTCCAATGCCTGACCACTCTTTCAGTGAAGAAATTCTTACTGATTTCCAAACTGAACCTCCTCTGCCACAGCTTGAGGCCATTTCCTCTTGTCCTGTCACTTGTTCCCTGGGAGAAGAGGCCAAACCCCACCCAGCTATACCCTCCTTCCAGGCAGTTGTAGAGAGTGATAATGTGCCCCTGAGCCTTCTTTTCACCATCCTGAACAACCCCAACTCAATGAGCTGCTCCTCACAGGACTTGTGCTCCACTGCTTCACCAGCTCTGTAGACTTTCTCTGAACACTTTCCAGCACCTCAGTGTCTTTCTTGTAGTGAGGGGACCAAAACAACACACGATTCAAATTCTAGCCTCACAACTTAAGTGCCAATCACAGGGGGTCAATCCCTGCCCTGCTCCTGCTGGCCACACCATTGCTGGCACAGGCCAGGATGCCATTGGCCTTCTTGGCCACCTGGGCACTGCTGGCTCACGCTCAGCTGCTGTCACCAGCACCCCCAGGGCCTTTTCCTGTGGCAGCTTTGCAGCCACTCTGCCCCAGCCTGTGGCACTGCCTGGGGTTGCTGTGACCCAAGGGCAGGGCCCAGCACTGGGCCTTGTTGAGCCTCACACCACTGGGCTCGGCCCATGATCCAGCCTGTCCAGATCCCTCTGCAGAGCTTTCCAGCTGACCTGCCCTCAGGAAATGTCCAGGTAAATAAGGTTAAAGACTTTCTCTCTATATATATGTTATGTCCTTCAAAGAAGTAATGAAGCTTCATTCTTCACTGAAGAATGTGCTAAATTCACTGTGCTAAAATGTCTAGGAGAAAAAGAGTGTGCTTCTACTGAAATCAGAGGTTTTATTTATCATCAGTGGAATATGCAATGCCATATAAACAAGCTCTTTAACACAAGCTCTATCCACAGAAGCCTCTTTTTTTTTCTTTTTTTTTCTTTACTGCTTTTGCATACACACATTTGATTAATTTTCCTTGTTTTGGACAACTTGTGAGATTATCAATGGAAGGATCTGTAATGTGATCTTTTCTAGTGACACACACTGAATCAAAACTTGAAGATTATATAACAAATGTACACATCAAATATACACACCTGAGATGAGGTCTACAGCTAAGAAAGCTTTCCAAAACACCCAAATGTAACTGCAGGGACCCATGATACACAGACAAGCTTCTTATGGTGAATGTGTGGTTTTCTTGAACGATATGCCTAATTCTATCTGTAAGGATTGACTTCAGTGAGACTTCAACGTAAGCTCAGCTGTGTTTGTTACTATAAAGGAGTAGCTCTAGCACAGCTCATTTGTTCAGCTGCACTCCCATTTGTGGAGTCACTATGATTACATTTTTGAGTTATAATGACAAGTGGAAATTGCTGTATTTGTAATATAAATTTTATATATGCTGAAGCTCATTGAATAACATGTTTTGCATTGCCTTGTTTTGTTCTCTCTTTCCATGTGTGAGAGCATTCATGCAAATAAAAACAAATGTTTAAGTTAGAATAGAATAGTTTTCATGACACTGCCCAATTTTGCTACTTCCCTTTAGTAAAAGGTATATGATAGAGAAATAATGCCCCATCCTTACATAATAAATACCATCCTGGTAATTGGAAAGTGTTCTAACAGTATATTAAAACAAACTTCACTCAGATTACAACATGATGGGTACAAGATGTGCATGTGTTCAATGTGATGGTGCACAACTTTAAGCTGAGGCTTTAAACATTTCTTTTAAAAGCTGTGGAATTTTCTGCTACCAGTTCAGGGGAAAAATAGTGACAAACAACTTCACATTAAGCTATAAAACGCAGTCCAGAACACTGGCTGCAGAAGAAAAACACAGTCATGTACAGAAAAAAAGGTTTTCTGTACCTCATGCAAGCATCTCTTTTGAAAACTCACTGTAGCATGCTGTGCAATGTGAGACTCTGCATCACAGTCACATTCTTTCAAAGTTTACTCTAAGGGAACAAGAACAGCATAGCAAGTGGAGCAAAATGCCAGTGAACTAAATACACTGTTAACTAATGAGGTCCTGTTACACAGTGAGAACTTGCCTACAACAGGACATCAACTAACACACCACTGTGTAGGAGACGTACACTCAAAATTACTAAGAATCAGTATTTGAGCACTGCATAAAGACCGTGACTTAAGCTGATGCCACTAGTTTAGTTTTTTAGTGCCCACTACCCTGTAAAAATTTTGTAAGAGTATCATATTAATTAATAATAAAAACTAATTATTAAAAAAATTGGAAGGGCTTCTAAGCCAGAATTATTAGTGACAAACTGCATTTCACTCCTTCTACTGACCTAAAAATATAGTAACCAAAAAGTTTTTGTCTTTGGGGTCAGTGAAAATCGCTTCTTAGTCAGGGAATACCTTGATTAAAACACATTAGCCGTAAGGAAAATGCCAAGCACTACTTTCAGCAGTTATATAGACACAAGAAGGCTGTTAAATTCTTCTGCTTCTCTACCCAGCCTCTCACCTTTCCAATAAGACAGAAAGTTCCAAAAGACTAAAACACCATTGTACTAATAAAACATTTTAGAGGTAGAAACTATCATTCCCTGTTGTATCCCTCCTGGCTAGACTCTGCCTTTTCAGGGTCTAGTTTTCCTGGCTGCTCATTGTGGTGCTGCCTCTCACGCGTGATGTCATCTCAGAGTAACCAGATTGAACTGGCCAGGAACCTCACCGGAGCGGCAGGCCTGAAGTTTACACTCAAATTACAGCACACGGATGAGCAATGAGAAAATGCCTGCAAGCTTTCTACGAATCAGGCAAAGGATTGTGACACAAAAATGAAGTTAATACTGATGTAACTGGATCCCATATCTGAATGGCCATTGAGCTTTGTTAGTTTTAGTGTAAGTGTTTAGCATTGAGGATTTTAATGTGTTTCTTTCACTTACAGGACTTCCAGCATCATTGTCACAGATTTTGCGCTAAAGTGCAGTTATGCAGGTAAAAATTTTGTACTGTGCTAGCTAACTCTTCAAAATGTTAATATCTAAAGCCTCATGAAATCACATCAAGTTTCCTACAGCAATTTGCCGAATTACTGTAGTGGCACAATAACTGACTGAGATGTTTAATATTCCTGCAGTTTACACATAACACTCAATTAGACAGATTTTAAATTCTGGCCATTAGTCTACTGTGTATCCATACTACGGAGACAAAGACTTTTCATGTTATTAAGATATGCAGATTATTATTGGGGGGGGGGGGATGTCGGGGACGAGGAATAACAAAGAAATCCTGCAGATACACAAGAACAACAAAAAGACAGTGGCTCAGTCCACATTAAGGGGACGACATTTAGTCATACTTTTCCCTACACATTAGGCTCTTAGGACAAAGTAAAGTCAATGGAGCACTGGACCTCCAAAGGGAGTTTTCGAGCAGCCCCTGTCTGCTACACTTATTTTCCTACCGATTTCCGAGAGGACAGCAACAAACGCAGCAGCCAAATTAATCTACGGAGTTGTTCGGAGAAGAATGAAGTGTCGGTGACTGTGCTGCTACGCTTGTTTAAGTCTTACTCTGCACTTCTGCTCGGGCGGTAAGATCAGACCGCTACACGGGTCAGGGGGACACGGGGGGCAGGGGGCGCGCCCCCCGAGTGCCCCCCGCCCCGCTGGCGGCCGGAAGGGGCCGCGGGAGGGAGTCCGGGAGCGCCCCGGGCCATGCGGTCACTTACAGACGTGGTCATCCATCCTCAGCGGCCTCCGGAGGCGGATGCTGCCCGGGATGGTTTTGTCCATCAGCTCCTCGACGCTCTGCAAGAAGCGCCCGCACGCCGTGGTTAGCTCCCGCGGGACGGCACGGCCCGCACCGGGAGGGTCCGGCCGCGCAGCTCCCGCCCCGCACGGCGCCTACCTGCACCCCGACGGTTCGCAGCATCTCCCGCTTCTCCTGCTCCCGGGGCCCGATGTGCCGCCGGGAGAAGTCATCGTGCCGCGGCAGGAGCTGCTCGATGCACCGCGCCGCCTCCCCGCCGCCCCAGCGCCGCTGCCCCGCCGCCCACAGGTGCGGTGCCCCGCGGGCCGCCAGCCGCCCCCACCAGCGCCCGCAGCTCTGCATGCCCTCGGCCCAGCGCAGCCCAGCCCAGCACGGCACAGCACGGCACAGCCCAGCACGGCACGGCACGGCACCGCCGGGAGCTCGCACTTGAGAGCGGGGGGGGCGCGGCGCGGCCCCCACCGCCCGCGCCAATGGGGCCCGGGGGCGGCGCCGCGCTCGGCCCGCCCGCCGCCACCTGCCCGCCCGCGCCGGCCCTGACCCCGCGGGCGGCCGCGCCGAGCATCCCCCGCCGCACTGCCCCCGCGCTGCCCCGGCCTGCGGGCGCGCCCCGAGGACATTTTCCCAGCAGAGAGAGTTTTCGTTCACAAAATGAATAGGAGAAAAAGGCTTTTGTGTTTCCTTAGCAGAGCGTGGAGTTGCTTTCGAGCGGCGAGCTGTAGGATGAGCAACACTGTCCACAGCTGTTACCGGGGCGTATGTGTGGGTGTTTATTACTGCTTTAACTTCTGGTGATGCTAGTCTTGGGGAGCAGAGAGGTAACTGAAACCTACTTTCCCCCATTTTTCAGTTCTGTGTCTCTCTGGGGATGATATGATCATAGTTACAAACTTGTATGTTGGATTATAGAGATGCCCACATTTCTTCATCTTCCAGAACTAACCCCAGAGTGGCCACATTGAGGATATATATTTGAACCAACATTTAAATAAAATAACAATGAAAGAAAAAAATCCAAGTTGTTCTTTAATTTCATCTTAATTGTATCAGAGATCTACTGCCTCCTGAATTTAGAAAAATAACTGATCGCTACTTTGGAACCTAAAAGTGAGTTTACTTTGCACCAAAGATCATTGGTTCATGCAAGCTCTTCATTCCTGTAGTAAACATGAAATTACTTCTCTGATATAATCTGAGCTGTCATAAATACTGTATTATAAAGGAAAAGGCCCTCACAAATTTATGCTGGTATGTATTTATGCTGGAGTAATGATTTGAGTCCCTGGTTTCAGAATCAGAGGTCCCCAAATTAAATGAGATGAAGCTTGCTTTGAACAGCAAAGCTGTTTGCTGCAAGGATTCATGATACAAATCCTGTCTTGACTTTACTGATAGCTATTAAAATACAAATATATGTTGCTTTTCTCCTCTATTTATATATATTGCTTCTCTACAAATACGATAGTAGCAAGAAGGACATTAAAACTTTGCTATGGGTTTTATCTTGAAATCATATAAGTGAAATAGAAATATTAGAAAAATGCATTAACACCATGATAGTAACAAATTAATTCCCATTATGACTTTGTACCTACATAATTCCTTTTTAAAGCGAGTCTAATGCCTTTGGAAAAAAATTGGAGATTGTGTTCAAATATTCTTTCAGACTATGTTCAAATAATTAGTGTTCTTAAAAATGTATCCCTTTTCTCTGTCAGGTAGCATGAGGATGATATTTCACACAAGACATTACAGTCAGCTCATTCAAAATTATAACTTTGCCAGAATTGTTTCTTCAATGTGAGGTTAGAGTTTTATAGCTATCTCTAGTGCTAGGAAGTAAAATCTGAGGAAATACAGAAGCATCCCAAACAATATCTTTTCTATCCATATTTCTTCATATTCCAGAGCTAATCCAGATTTAGTTCAACTTGAAAACTATGCATTGGAGCAGGAAGACTGGAGAGGTGTGCCACACAGTAATGTCAAGGTATGCCCACTTCACCTTGGAAAACACCACATCTGGAGTGCTTTGTTAAGTCACTCTACGGATAATGCTTTTTTTATTCAGAACCTCAGCACAGAGTTCAGCTTAGCATGGGCTATGTGTAATCACTGTGATAGAGATACAAGCCCGGTTTATGTGCTTGATCAGCTGGACAGCTCTTCAGCACCTTTTTGAAAACTATTATTTATTGCCTTAGCTAGCAAAATAGGAATCTTGAACAGAAGATGCAATAAAAGTGAAGCTTGGATATCAAAGGTGACTTTGATATCAAATCAAGAAAAGCTAGCTAGTCTTGTAGCTTTGAACAAATGTATCATTTCAAAATACATAGCCAACAAAACCAGCTGTTTTCTTCATGTATATCAGCAGAAGAAAGGAGGTTTCTTGGAAGAGAAGAAAGAATTGGGAAACCACATCTTGCCATTATCACAGCTGTTTGCACAAAGCTCAGAGGTGCAAATGTCTTTGCCTGATGAGCTGACCATGTGAGCTGCTATGCAGTTTTTTGGGACATCAGTTTTGTTAGACTTTAAAAGGAGTGCCCTATACCCTTCAAATCAAAGTGACATGTTATATGTACTTGTGACAGGTTATATGTACTTTCTCTAACATTGATGTTTTTAAGCTTTCTTTGAATGTCTTGACCCCAGTTGTGATTTAGATAAAAGATCTATTGCAGTTCTAATATTGCAAGTTCCATGGGTGGTGATGGGACTATTCTTCTGTGCTCTTTTAAGATAATGAATTATCAAAATAAGAAAACTGTGTTGTATTCTTTTAAGATTCACTCCAGTTCCCTCCTATAACCTGCAGAGGAAAATCTATGCCAGCTGATGTGCCTCTGCACCACTGTACCACAGAACACAGAGACTGGGTCAGATTACAGTGTTATCTCAATTTCTGATTCTGGCCAGTGACAGCTACCCTAAGGAGAAATACAAGACTAGGCAAAAAGATGTATTTACACCAATCTGCAGTATTTTGGTTACCATCCTGGTAACTGAATCCTTGTGCATTTCATAGTCCTTAATGTACCTTTTTCCCCAAATTTGTTCAGGTGATCCATGTAAACTCTTAATGGAATAAATATAACAGTTTACTCTTCAAAAGCAGTCATATTATAATCCTTTCTTCCTTTATCTAAATTCCTTAAAGTAGTGAAAAGCACTCATAATATTAAGGACCTTTCAACAAGTAAAGCAAAAGAAAAAAATGTGAGTAAAGACAGTCCAACATATGCTGGCTTCTGTTCTGATGCAAGATTTGTTCTGTAGAAATTCCTCAAAAGAAAGAAAGTTTTTAACAGTTTAAATTACTATCTCCATGGTTGCTCCTGCTTATGGATTTGTACTGTAATTGTAAATGGGTTTGGGTTTGTGCCGTATTGCTGCCTTTTGATTTGAGACATCTTTAACACAGATTTTTTTTTTCTCTTCTGGAAATATATCTGTAACATGATTCTTTGTTTAAAATAATATTTGAAAAGTACAATGGCTGTCAGTACATAAAGAACAATGCAGCTTCTTGTCCACCAACACCTCCAAGTCATTCTCTTCAGGGCTACTTTCAATCTATCTCTGCCCAGAAAGCATTTGTGTCAAAGATTCCCCTCATCCAAGTGCAGGACTTCACACTTGACCTTATTGAACTTCCAGAGGTTTACACAGGCACACCTCTCAAGCCTGTCTAAATTGCTATGGATGGCATCCCTGCCCTCCAGCATGTTGACTGAACCACACAGATTGGTGTTGTCATCACTGGTCTCGACATGGACATTAAGCAGTTGACCACAACTCTTTGAGCACAGCCATCCAGCCAATTCCTTCACCCACTGAGTGATTCATCCACCAAGTCCATGTGTCTCCAGTCCCGAGACAAGGATGGTGGGCAGGACACTGTCCAATGCTTTGCACAAGTCCAGGGATATGATGTCAGTTGTTCCTCCCTCATCCACCAATTCTATAATCCTTCACAGAAGGCCTCCAAACAGGCACAATTTGCCCTTAGTGAAGCCATGCTGGCTGTCACAAATCACCTCCCTGTCCTCCACATGGTTTCTACAAGGATCTCCTCCATGGACTTGCTGAGACCATGAGATGACACTGACAGGCCTGTAGTTCACTGTGTCTTCCTTATTTTCATGTTTTCCAAAATGGTTATCCTTCCTATTTTCTAGTCAGCAGGAACTCCAACAGACTGGGGATATTCACTGAATATACCTGTAAGTATCCATGAATATTAACCTTGGAGTAAAGCCATTCCAATTCCATTTAATGTGTGGACAAATGCTGAAGAAAGCAAGTGTCAGAAGGTTTTTAAGGTACTAGGTATTAGTTTGTTTTTCGCATTTCCTCTGTCAGAGAGCACCACAGTCCTGCTTTTCCCTCCAACTAGGTGTTCCAGGAGTAAAGGGCAACTCCAGGGCATGGTCCCACAGGTAGAGTCATATCAGGGTGAGCCAGGTGTTGGTAGTAGGATCCATTGATAGTCCCAGGCAAGAGATAAACCAGGTCCAGGCAAGAGCAAAAGGAGATGAGACTACAGGTAGGACAGCAGACCAAGTTTCATCTTCAGTCTGAAATCCATGCAGCAGACAGGAATAAAGACAGTGGCAATGGACATCTGAGAGATGCATTCAGGAGGAAAACTAGCTACCAAGTGGGTTTGAGGTCTGCCCAGCTAGGTGGGCCAGACAAGGCTGGAGACCAGCATATGGCAGGACAGCTGAGGGTCCAGGGCTGTGGTGAAATGGAGACCTTGGTTCACAAGCAGTGTGTGCATGCCCTGGCTGAGCCTGGTCAGGGTCAGTAGATTCCAGAGGGGCACTTGGTGTCTGGACTTTCTCCTGTAACAATCACATGGTTAGGTAGGGACCCTCTGTAGGCTTTGCCCTAGAATAATTTAAAAAGTCAGGCTTTTAAATAATTCTAAACCCCCCTTAATAATCCAGTCCTCTGGCAAAAAGAAATCTCTTAATCCTTCAACCTTTTAAACCTCTTTTAAATCTTTTTCATACTTCAAGTCCTTTTATATTTGGAGTTGGGGATTTCCACAGAAGAGATAAAGAGCAATTACTCCAACCATCGCTGTTTTGATCTCCATCTGCCACTAAGCTCACTCATGCTGTGCCTAACTGAACTGCCAGACACTTCCTTGACACATAGCCAAGCAGGCAGCTGCTGCTCAGTCTATGGCAAACACTTCTCCCTCCTAAAAACTCAAATTACAACAAAATACATGGGGTTTTTTCCCTGTTATCACTCTCAATCCTTACAAAAGCCCACTAATGTCCTCTATAAACCTTCCCACGATGGGCAGAAGGAGCTGCACTGGATTTCTTGCAAAGGCAGAATTATTTGCTGCTGCGCAGGTGATTTTCTAGTCTCTCTTTTTTGCCATTTGCTCTTTTTTAAGTTGGTTCAAAGGTAAGCTTGATAGACCTTGAATGCAAATTCAGTTACTTAATACTGGATATGTTAACTGTTTTATCATGTTACTTGTGTCCATTGGCTTTTCAGTACTGAATATGACTATATGATAAGAGCAATGCTTGTGGAATGATATCAGGAGGTGTTATCTATAATGAATACCTTTGTAATAGAAATTGTACGACAAGAATTTCTCTTGCCTAATCTAGTTTTATTAGGCAATAAAAAAGTTCTCCCTGGCACAGAGAGACCTGTATACTGATGACCCTAATAGGTGTATCATGATGACGAGGTATTCTTTGGGAAATAAACATCTGACCTCTTATTCTTATCTAGGAGTTAAAGGTATTACACAACAGAATATGCAGATTTTGCAAATTCAGGAAGTCTAAAAGTTGAGACTTGTTTTTTCAGAAGACCAGATTTTGTATATGCATAGAATTTTTTTGGTTATTTTTAGAGTAGAAAGGGTATTATCTTTACCTTTGTATGTTCTTCAGCTAGCACACCTATACAAACTGCTGAGATGACACGTTCAGCAAAAACTTTTCTTTCAAAAAAAATCTCAAATCCTAGATGCCTATCTAGATTATCAGTCCAAGAGATATTAGTGAAACTCTCACTCATCTTGAAAAACACCAAATAAAAACCCTCCTCCTGTTATAAGATTGGGTCACAGCTGCTTGTCTTTAAGGGTTTGAAGAAGATCCCTCAGTAAAAGGAAATCCATTACAAAGCCATTTTCCTTGTCACTGTTTGAGTTAAAATTCTATGATTTTCTCTCTATAAATCAGAGAAGTTCCAACATGGCAAATCTCTTTCATCTTTGTATCTTTGTATCAAGAAGAAATCCTGCAGTTCCTTAGGGGAACTTCCCTTTCTGGGGAGTTTCTGAGTCCTCATCTGCTTAAAGAAAGCTGTTGCTTTCTGAACTGTAATGATTGATGATTTTAAGGGATTATTTAAACCAGTGCTGCAAATGCAGCAAGTGATTCCATCAAAACATACTTTCTATCTGGCTCTAGGTGGCCTACACTCAGTTATGGCATTGTGTTTGTTCATAGTCTGACTATGCCTACATATACATAAATTTGTCCATATAAATGCAGATGAAGTTCCTGAACGAATCAACATAAGATTTCATTATATTGTGTCCATCCTAAAAAGAGGGGTGATTTTTTTTGATGAATAAGTTTTGCTAACCTACCAAATGATCACAGGAGATGAATATCACAGGCAGTACAAGCTAGGAAGTGGCACTGCATGGTGAGGATGGGGGAATGAAAGAAATGGGACTGATTCTTCTGATAACAAACTAGAAGCTGCCAAGATTGGTTCAGATATCTTCTTGACCATTTGTAGTTGGTTAGAGTATGTGATATTTTTCAAAGTTCTAGTGAACATATCTACATGAACTCATACATATAGATCAAGACTGAACCATTACTGAAGAATTTGTCTCTGAAATCAAAAGTGAATAAATACTTTAATGTTACATAATATCTTAGTTAACATATAACTTAGAAAAAGAGTAAGATGTTGCAATGTCCTGGTTGCTGTATTAGATATCTTTTTGCTGTTCCTGCTTAAAAAAAAAAAAAAAAAAGAAAAAAAAAAAGAAAAAAAAAAGAAAAAAAAAAGAAAGTAAAAACTATCAAATGTAGCTACAATGGAAGCTCCTTAAAAGGACTGGCTCACACACACTCACTAGACGTAGGATGCAGCCATACTTCCTGTAAATGCCAAGTGCAGTAAGCATGCTTTACCTGACCATGACTTGCCATTCATTTATGGTCCCCCAGAGACTGCACATGATTTGTACAGCCATGATTCTGCAGTTCTGGCCACGGAGCATGCATTAATGTTGATTCAGTGCAGTACTGCATTAACCTACTTTGACTCTCTTCAGGATTTAAACTCATGATAATGAGCTTTAGCTAATCTAGAATTTTGGTTTTTAGTGCAGTGTGGTATGGCAATATCCTGACTCATATGGAGAAGGAAAAATGCTTAGACTTTGGGGAGCAATTGGGAACATGATAGACTGCAACAAAAAAATGAAAAATGCAGCTTGGAATATCTACTTGACAGATTGATAGGAAATGCCAGTCATTGTCAATATGGTTTATGTGGAAGAAGGGTGAGGGAATAAGCAGCTGGTTATTCCATCAGAATAGAAACTGCAACAGGACTGGCCAGTGGCAAAGAATAAGAGAAAAAACTGAGAGTGAGTTAGGAGTAACAGGGAATATAATGCTGAAAAATTAGTGAAATATCTACCTATTTACTAAATAAAGTGGGCATCCTAGGGAGAAAACAGCAATCTTAAATATTCTAAAAATAAATTCTAATGCATACGTCTAGAGACTAGATAAAAACGGCAGAGGAAATCCTAAATCTTAATTTCTTGATTTTCAGTGCTTCAGTTGATTTGGATGTAAAGATAGCCAACAGGTAATTAAATTAGCATGGTCATATACAATGATGAGGGAAGCTGAGAAATTTCAGATGTTACTAACAATTCATTTGCTGTTTTTCAACATAATTATGATAAAGAAAGAACACACCATCTCATATAATTTTCTCATTACAGCCACTCTTATCAAAGGATGACATGGCAAAATGTTAAGTAACAGATGAACAGAAGCAAGAAGTCAGAATTTCCATAGCACTATTTTCTGAAAATTATATATAGTTTCATCCTACATCTGTTTTTATAGCACTCTGTAGCCATTACCCATGGATTAATCTATCTATCTTCACTTTCCTATGTACACCTAGTTAATTAAGGCTAGCCTGTTAATTTACTACTGCTGTATGAGAACATTAAAAATCACTATCTTCTAACAGTGCTAATATATTAGTCTCCCTAAGTGCAAATATTTAAAATGTATCATCTCTGTGCTTACGTTAACCAATTGCAAAATGGCATTATGCAATTCTGTCTTTGGTAATCTTTTAAAAAAGTTGAAATAAATAATAGGATCAAATCACATCTGTTTTTGACTTGATTAAGGTTTCCGTGAACTAGAAATACAGCCTCTGAAAATTTTGCAGAAGGTAAGAGCACAATCACACCTCCTTGTCTGAATGGCAGCTGCTTTTTAAAACATAATATGATGTAATTATAAGGAGCCTCCAGAAACAAAACCACATAACTTTCCTTACTGTTCCAACAGAAGTTTCGTATTCTGTAGAAAAAAATTAAAAGCCAGAAATATGTCTTTCCAAAGAAACAGTCTAGACACGTTGGTAGGGAAAACACTGGGCAAGGAGTACTAGCTAATACAGTCTGTACCTCCTTGTCTAAGCAATTCTTAATCAAGATAAGCAATATGCACTCTAAAATGGGACTTAGCACTCAGAAACACCTAAAGTAATAAAAAGCAGTAGTGGCATTGAAATAAAAATAATAGAATAATTTTGCTCTCCTGGACATATCTCATTAACCCATTCAGTCATATATGAAGTAAACAAATAATTAAACTCAGGTCACCTATTACAAAGAAGTAGATGATAAGAAAACCTGGAAATTTATTACCTTACATTTTAAATTTATGACCAGCATCAAGGAGTATGTGTCATGTTTCTCTAAGAACATTTATTTGTAAATTAGCCCAAGCATGTCAGCAATTATTTAGCAGGAAATAACAGAAGAAATGAAAAATGGATGAAGAGATGCAAAAAAACCAGCACGGTAGTAAGAGAATTTAAACAAGTATAAGGCTCTGCAATTTTAATGTATATGGAAATGGATATGAATAGTAGTATTTGTCAACAAAACAATTAAATGTTCAGTAAAGTAGTCTGTCCAAAAATTGGAGAATTTCCAACAGCCTGTTTAACTAAAAAATTCTGAGAATCACAGCTTTAAGGGTTCTATTTCCTTGTAAGATAATTTTACTCATCTGAAGTTTTAGTCCTGTTCAGAAAACCATGCAGATATAAAAGACTGACAACTTTCCCTCCAGGTACCTTGAGACATCTGCCAAATGTTTTTTTTTTCTGCCCAATAAAATATGAAGTAAATTACTTGGTATCAAGTAATATAAAAATGGTAATTTTTTCCTGTTCTCATTAATAAGATTCTTCATAATCCTTTTCTTAAGGAAGACCCTATAGAGGCCAACACAGTATCAGTCATATGATTATACTTACCAGGGAATTTATCACAAACTCTTAGCAAGTAAAAAGTTAATGTAAAATATAATCTTCTTTGTGCCCCCCATCCCTGTCCCCCAGTGTCTATCTGTTCCTACTCCCACCCATCCAATCACCCAGTCATATTTCACTACATGCTCCTCTGCCCTGCAGTACCTCATGAACTTGTTCTGACAAAGGATTTAGAAGTAGGATGTGTTGCGATGTGAACTATGTCCTGTTCACTTGCTATGGGTTGAGTAAATCCTCATGCTCCTCCAAATCCTCTCCTTCCAAAAAATCACAGTGTTCCCCTTTGCCAGTTTTCAAGAGCTTGGGGAGATAAAGGACCACAGAAAAGACATTTGGATGGAGCAAGGGAGGCTTTTGGTGGGAGGGGATCTGCCAGCTTCCCTCTAAGTAAATATTATCATTGTGTGCTTGGGCTTGTGAAAGTACAAAATGTTACATCTGAGTGTCACTTTGCATTGACTCAGAGAAAGATAAAAAAAATAATACACAAAGCTATAATAAATAACATGTCAGTTTTAAAAATAACAATGAACAGTGTGACAAACATTTGTTTTATAGCTGTTATTAGGAAAAACAACAATGAAAAGCACTATTTTAATGCTGACCATCTTCCAAAATTGGTCAATTCTGTTCTGAAATGTGGCTAATATTTTGTGTTTTTTGATTATCCACGACTGTCAAATGACTTATATTTTTAGTTAAATAAATACAGAATAGGTATTTGGTAGAGAGTACAAATATATTTCTATTTATTAGAAAAATGCCTTTATTTTTATCTCTTTACTTCACAAAAATTTCTGAAAATGAAATTATTACCATAATTTCTTGCATAGTTCAGATGCTTTTCCAGTAATTAATATTCTAACAGTCATTTCACTCCCATATTAACTAGAGCTTGCACTATGGCTGCTTCTTATTTTATATGGAATATAATATTTTTCTCTTTCTAGATAGCTACCAACATTTTTTCCCATAGATAAAAAGTAAGAAGTTGAGTCTCTCCTTTCCCACAATGGTCTTATGTGCAAAGTGCAACTTGTTTCTGATGTTTTTTGTAGCTTTATATTCCTCTGTGATGGTCATGGTTATATTGTCCCACATCTCTTTAGCTTAAAAATCAGTTAAGCAGTCCAAGGGTTGGTGCTAGAGCCCAATGAAAAAAATTTATTCCAGCTTCTCACAGCTCAGGAGAGGTTGCTAAGAGGGTGTACATTTGTGTAACTGTGCAAGATCAAACCTGTTAAATTTTTTCCTAAATGTGGATTTTTTTCTGTCAGTGAACATATTTTTTTGTTAAACACGTATCAGATATAAATGACTTGACCATACTTCGTCAAGCTTCAGATGACAAAAAAGGGGGGAAAAAGGGCCAGAAAAAATATTTAAAATTACTATGAGTTACAAATGGAAGAGCTAAAAAAATTAACCAGACAAGATGGAATTTATCTGTACATTTCTACTCAGGACAACAGGAATACTGAAAAAAAAAATTGGAATGCTTTTTCCTTTTGGCATCTACTCTGCCCAAAGGGGAATAAAGCTACTTGCTGCAATGGCAACCTCTTCCTACAATTAGTGTTTTTGTGAAGGAATAGCAGATTGATGTTCCATGTTCCAACAGGACTGCAATCAGCACCTAGACAGTGTGTCAGAAAGCAGGACTCTAGAAACCCAATTCTTGCAAAAATTTGCCTTCCATACTTAATCTGGGAAAATAAATCTATCAGTGTATTTAGGGAGTCTTGCTTTGACTAATTATAATAATCCTTTTCTCAGTTATGTCATTTTTTTGTCCTTGCACACCTATTATTTTCTTGTTTCTATTGGGTTTTTGTGTTTTGGGGTTTTTTTGTTTTGTTTTGGGTTTTTTTAGTATTGGTTTTTTGGGGGGTTTTTTGTTTGTTTGTTTGGGTTTGTTGGTTTGGGTTTTTTTGTTTGTTTGTTTGGGGGTTTTTTTGGTTCTGCTCTACTGTTCCTATTTGCTTTTCATTTTGTTCAATATCTTTTTTTCAGATTAGTGTCTTGGTTTAGGAATGGTATTCTCCAATTTAGGGCTACTACTGAAAACATGTGCCACTCGCTCACTCCCCTGCTTTCCCTTTGCCCTTCCGTGGGATGTGTTGGACAGAAGAACTGGAGATGTAAAAGGCTGAGATAAGAACAATTTGCTGGAAGCAGCAATGAATAAGAAAATGGTTAGTGGTCTCAAATGCTACCTCTGAATGTAGAAAGGTACTGTGTGCATTGCCCTCTGATCCTGAGCCCACCATTGCTTGGGGCATGCAGCCGCACAGCAGCTCCGGAGCGCTCTGCTGTGCTCCAGGCACAAGTCCTTGCTAACGCACAAACATCTGCTCAGGAGGACAACAGGAAACAGCAAGAATAAACTGCTAGGCTCCAAATGCAAGTATTAGCAGAGGCTCCCACAGCCTTTAAGGAGACCATTTAAAACCAGCAATGACAAAAACTAAGGCCTTGCCAAAATTGTGGCAAGTAAGGATATTCTGCGAAAGAGCCAAAAACAAAGTCATCACAAAAGCATTGTGGGTGTAAATAGCATTATCAAGGCACAAAAACTCTCGCCAAGTACAGGCAGGAAACTGCCAGCAGAGCACAGGACAGCAGCGTGTGATGACACAAACATCCCTGTCAAGCACGCCTGAGCCCACCAGCTGCCCACAAATCAACAGCTACGGTGCATAATCACTAACCTCCCAGCTGCAGTGCCCCCAGGTGCCAGACCGGAGCTGCTGACTGCGCAGCCAGTACTTACAGCGGGTATCGTGCATCATACTATTTCCACAGGACAGTTAGGCCCAGAACAACAGCCACGTAAGTTCTTAATCACAGGAATCAGTGGGACCAGCTCAGAAGGATTATATGTGACACCTTCTGTTCTAATAGACACTGCAAGCCAAGAAATCACAGTCCTTGCCAGGTGTCCTGATCCCCCGTGTTCCATTCCTCATGGAATAATAATTGCACAAGTTTTTCGCTTACCTGAACCACACAGTAGTTCCTCCTTCATCACTTGGACTAGGAGGATCAGTCATGGACACCCAGAGATCAGCTGTGTTGCAAACCACATGGGGAAAATCTTTGTCCTCAAGGGACTTGTTGACACCAGAGCCAACATAACACTAATCTCCAAATGCCATTGACCACCAGAGTGAACCACAACTCCATCATTAGACACTTTGTCAGGTATTACTGTGCCAGCTTTCATAGCCTATATTCTATCAGTTTTAAGGGCCCTGATGGATGTGTTGCCACTACCAAGCCATTTGTGGTTCAAGATGATATTGTCTTGTGGGGAAGGGACTTACCGTCACAGTGGGGAGTTAAGGCTGGAAACAAATTTTTAACATCGGCTGCTGATGAGCCTGACACCCTAAAATTAACTTGGACATCAAAGTGGCCCATCTGGGTTGATCAGTGGCCCTTGTCATCTGAGAAACTGGTTGTACTTGAACAAGTAGTTAAACAACAGCTAGACAAAGGTCATCTTGTTCCAACTTCCAGCCATTGGAATATCCCCATACTTGTGATTAAAAAACCACATAGTGAGAAACAGCGCCTCCTCCAAGACCTGAGGAAGTTAATATTATTACTGAGGAAATGGGACCTCTACAGCCTGGTTTACCCTTGACAACCATGATTCCCAAGAACTGGAACCTAATTATTACTGATTTAAAGGACTGCTTTTTTAATATTCATTTGCACCCAGACGATGCACCATAATTTGCTTTCTCAGTTCCTTCTATCAATTGGAAAGCACCCTTAAAAAGTTATCACTGGGTTGTGCTGCCCCAAGGAATGAAAATTTCTCCCAGAATATGTCAGTGGTACATGGCTAAAATTTTGTCTCCCATTTGGGAGAAACATCCACACTCCATGGATTTTTCACATCCATTATATATGGATGATATCCTGATAGCAGTTGAAAACCATCCAGCCCTCCAGGAAACTTCCCAGGACGTCATCTCAGCGGAGCAGAACGCTGGATTCACTGTCACCAAGGGAAAGATTCAACAGCTTCCTCCTTGGAAATACCTTGGATACAAAATCACAGAGCAGATGATTACAACTCAGACTTTGCAACTAAAAGACCAATCTAAGACCCTCGATGAGATGCAACAACTCCTGCCCTACCCTTCTTATTGTGATTACATTTTTTACAGATGGTTCAAGAAAATCCCAGAAATCTGTGATTACCAGGCAGAATCCAAATACAAAGGAATGGGAATCAGATCTTGAACCCATGGAAGACTCGCCACAAATTGTGGAGCTCACAGCAGTCATCTGTGTTTTTTCAAAATTTGTGTTTCCTTTTAATTCAGTTACTGATCCTTTTTATGTTACAGGAGTGGTTGGGAGAGTTGAAGCAGTTTTACTTAAAACAGTCTCCAACAATAAGCTATATAATTTACTTAATAAGTAAATTATAAGTTTCAGGGGCATTCCCTCTTGTCACCTGGGGAAGGGGATTTGCCTGTGTGTCCACAGGTGCGGGACTGAAGTGGATACCAGCCAAGAATATCAAACCTCAGTTACAGCCATTTGAGGAGCTCAAGGAACCATCAGAAGCTCCAACAGGGGACCTAGTGAAGAACCAGAGAGCAATTCTAGGACAAGACAAGGACTCACCAAGGACTCCTAAAAAGACTGAGGATGACATACTCCTTGCTCACAGTTTGTAGCCGTCTCTATTTCCTTCCTCCAAGTAACACCTGGATAGTCTTGCAACCAAGGCAAAATATATGGGTCACCCTTGCTAACCTCAACAAACAGGAGAGACCATGTGTCTCTCAGTGGCCAGCTGAGTAACCCTTTTTCCACCTGTATGATAGAGTTACTTACGGATGTGTGGCCAGCACCAGAGGATACCATCTGTGCTCTGCGGATCTGGGATCATAGCTCTAAAAACTAGAAGTTCAACTCTGTGGATGACTGGGACTACTGGACCAGAAAACTACCACATGCACCAACCGAGCCCCAGGAACTGGAACTATTTGGGTCAGTAAAAATGCACCCTCCCCTAGATCTGCCCCTGTATAAAAGTCCCTGCACACCAGGGCTCATGGTCTTTCATCCCTGGACTCTCCTTGGTAATAAACCACCTTGGAATCTATAAGATTCCCTCATTCTTGTCTCTGCTTTCAGCGCAGTAGAGCCGTGCTCTACTGTTGCTCAGATCGCACTGAATCTGGGAACAGCCACTCCTGGCGTTTTGTTGGGAGCTAGTGGGTGATTCTGGCACTGCATCAATATACTTTTCTACTGGATGCAGTTCTCTTAAAAAAATTACATCATATTTATGTATCCTGCAGTTAGGATCACTGATTTTAGTTTTTTCAATTTACCAAAGTCATGTTGGGCATTTTAAATAGAGTCAAGATCATCATCATCCAGGATAAATATACTACTCCACACATGTCAGAAATTTTGCTGTTTTAATTCTTTTCTGATTCCAGCACAGCAGATGCTATTCTTCAGTGTTTTAAAGCTAGAAGAAAAAAAAAAAGGGAAAAAAAGGGGAAAAAAAGTGTGAGGTGACGTTAAGAATATTTTTGGACTTCCTCTGGTGCTCTGATGTTGTAGAGTTTTTAACAGTAATATTAACGGGATGGATAGCCATATCTAAGGACAATAAAGGCTACATCAAATCAAATAATGAGTGAGACCAAAAATGTACTAATCTTCATGAGTTTCTTGGTTGATACATTCCAAAATCTTTAATGGTTCTGAATTCATGTTCTTCTCAGAACCATGATAGCATTGCTTTGAATTTAACCAATTTTTAAAAAATTCCTTTAAAATAAGTGTGTAAACTTCCACACTGAAAATAAAGGAAACACATTGTGGACTATGAAATGAAAAGTCAAAATTTATTTCAATATTTAGTTACATTAAATCTCAAAACAATGAATTGTTAAAACTTCAAATGCAAGAATTCACAGAATCACAGAATCACTAGGTTGGAAGAGACCTTAAAGATCATCGAGGCCAACCCATGCCCTAATACCTCAAATAAACTATGGCATCAAGTGTTATATCCAGTCTTTCTTTAAACACATCCAGGGACGGTGACTCCACCACGCCCCTGGAAAGCCATTCCAGTACTTTATCACTCTTTCTGTGAAAAACTTTTTCCTAATATCCAACCTATATTTCCCTTGGTGCCGCTTAAGACACTGTCCTCTGGTTCTGTCAGTTGTTCCCTGGAGAAAGAGACCAATCCCCCCTGACTGCAGCCGCCTTTCAGGGAGTTGTAGAGAGTGATAAGGGCACCCCTGAGTCTCTTTTTCTCCAGAATAAACACCCCCAGCTCCCTCAGTCGTTCCTCACAGGGTTTGTGTTCCCAGCCCCTCTCCAGCCTCGTTGCCTCCTCTGGATGCGCTCAAGCGTCTCAAGGTCCTTCCCAAACTGAGGGCCCAGAACTGGACACAGCACTCGAGGTGTGGCCTCACCAGTGCTGAGTACAGGGGAGAATGACCTCCCTGCTCCTGCTGGCCACACTGTCCCTGACACAGGCCAGGATGCCTTTGGCCTTCTTGGCCCCCAGGGCACACTGCTGGCTCATGTCCAGTCAGCTGTCACCAGTGCCCCCAGGTCCCTTTCCAGCCACACCGTCCCCAGCCTGGAACACTGCAGGGGGTTATTGTGGCCAAAATGCAGGACTCGGCACCTGGATTTATTAATCTCCATCCCATTGGACTCTGCCCATTCATCCAACCATTCCAGGTCTCTGTGCAGAGCTCTCCTACCCTCCAACAGATCAACACATGATCCCAGCTTAGTGTCATCTGCAAACTTACTAATGAAGGACTCAATCCCCTCATCCATGTCAATGAAGATATTGACCAGAGCTGGCCCAGCACAGACCCCTGAGGACACCACTGCTGACTGGCCCCAGCTGGATGTGGCACCGTTCACCTCCACCCTCTGGGCCCGGCCACCCAGCCAGTTCTGAACCCAGCACAGAGTGCTCCTGTCCAAGCCAGGGGCTGCCAGCTTTTCCAGGAGTGTGCTGTGGGGGACAGTGCCAAAGGCCCTGCTGAAGTTCAAACAGAGAACATCCACAGCCTGTCCTGCATCCACCAAGTGAGTCACTTGGTCATAAAAGGAGATCAGGTTGGTCAAAGATGATTTGTACATTTCATATTCATTATGACTACTGACAAATCACAACTTCTTTACTAAAAGATTCTGCCTATGTAACCTGTAGTCAGCCAAAATTTTTTCGTAACTTTTATGTTAACTTTGTACTCTTTTCCTCTACAAATGCTAACCTTTTATATCTTGCTGTAAAATTCTACAATGTAGAACATAAATTAAAATTTTAAGTGTGGAAACTTCCAGCTAGTAAAATTTGTATTCAATTTCCAGTTTCTGAAGAAATTTAAACAGTGCAAGTTCTAGAAAATAGTACTCTGATGCAATACTTTGGGTTGTATACACTTGGTTACTTTCTTCCTTTATACTTGTTCAGCGACCTGAAGGTAGAGCTATTCCAAATACCTTCCATATTATCACATAAAGGGTTTTTAAAGACATAAAGACAAAGAATAAACACTGCAAGTGATGGAAGCAATGCTTTTTAAACATTTTTTTTTGGTAAAGAAGCTTTCCTAATTTCCATCTATGAACATGGGTGCAGCAGACTTTGCTTGTGGTTGACCCTTCTTTTTAGTCAATTTGTGACAGAGTCCATATCCATCTTCTTTTCAGTGGAAAAAGTTGCCAAAGTAGTTCTTACAAACCAATTTATTTTCATGGTTTCAAATTACTTTGGGGAGTCTTGCAGACTAAACTGGGGTTTCAGCTCTTTTCATAGTATCTTTGAGCCAGTACTTACTTGGTTGCTGTCTACTGCTTCCTCTCTTCTCCTTCATGACTCTTCTTGGGCAGAGACACACACTCTTCAAGACAACAGTGAAAAAAACCTCTCATATTCACTTGCTTAGTAAGAAAGGACAGAATATATTTCTGGATGAGGGCTTTACAAAGAGATCATTTTCTCTCAGTTCAGCCCTCAAATCACACAAATGCAGAAAAAGGACAGTAATGATTAAATGTCACTTGTTTTCAGGCTCATATTTATCAGATTCTGTGTGGACTTCACTTTAGAGAAGTTTAATTTTTAGCTTGTTTATTTTGATTACTAACATAGCCAAGCCTTACTTTCTGCTATTGCTGTCTAAGCATATTAGCTATTTTTTGTAGAAGAAAGACACCTTAACTACTTGGAGATGAGACAAGCGGAAGATAAAGACTGCCACCTATTGTTCCAAAGTAAAGCACAGTTTCTACATACAGCAAGAGACCATGAACATCCTGAGTTCAGTGCTCCTGCCATCTCTACCACTTTCCCAATACAAATATTTTGGTTCCCCTAACATATGAACTTTTATCTAAGTGGAATCCATTTTGGGTATATGCCTAATTTATAAATTGAAAGACTTTTCCACGTTTCAGTGAATGGCATCAACAAACCAAATTCACAGGAAGCATAAAGTACCTGTGTGAGGTACTTAATGACAAGATGTATTTGCTTTCTTTTCAGTTAAACCTATGTATGTGAATTCCATTATTTATTTACAGTGGAGGCAAGAAAAAGTTCTATTTTTTTTTTTTCCTCCTCTGAATATTCATCTTCACCTTGTCATTATCATGGAATAGTCTGTCAATCGTGTAAAACTACTGAAGCCCATTAAAGTCACATAGGTACTGCAGACAAAATGGACAGATACTGTGAAAATTTTGATTAAAATCATTAA
The DNA here is from genome assembly GCF_027579445.1 of Ammospiza nelsoni. Lineage (NCBI taxonomy): Eukaryota > Metazoa > Chordata > Aves > Passeriformes > Passerellidae > Ammospiza > Ammospiza nelsoni. Next base: position 41,707,661 of record NC_080669.1, on the reverse strand, counting down.
ATACAGGTCAGAAAACAGTGTACTGAAAAGAAGACAAATTAGTTGACACAGAGGGGAGACAAGGTGACCTGATTATATATTGTTAATTTTTTATCCCTTTCACACTACGGTACAATTAAGACTCTTGACCATCTGTCCAGTACTACTGGAAGTCAGAACAGATTTTCCATAAATCTAGCAGCAAGAACATGACAAAAAAAAAAAAATCTAGTGTCACCAAATAATCAACCTTTGCCTGCTTGGCTGAACTGGCTGGGAGACCAGAATCCAGGGCTCAGAGACTTGATGCCTATGTAGACATGAAATGCACTGTTCAAGCACTACAGCCCTGCAGAGACAGTATGGAGTATTTTATCCTGACATTTTTTAAGCAAAAGAGCTGTCAGCTGAAAGAAACATTGTTTCTAATGAAAGTGATTAATGTTAAATACAATAAGGTTCCCTCTATGTTTAAATAAAATGTCAAGAGTACACATAACAGAAATAAATATTTAGTGTGAATCCTCAACTTGGAAGTTATCTAGTCTGGCCTTTGTAAGAGGTGCATAGATATTCTGGGAATTTCTACATAAATCAAAAAGATTCTGAGACAGAGAACTCAAAATACTTCTCATTTGGACAGAATGACATTATTGGAAGAAGGATAGCTACCAACTGTACCCTTGGATAAACTTACTCCCTATTTGTCCTGCTAGTGTTTTTACAGTTTATAATTCCCAGTTAAAATGTGCCTAACTTTATCCTCCTGTCATGGAAATGTTTAACTGCTACAGAGATCCACGAATGAAATCTGAATGAATTAATTTTCAGAACATTAAGAGTTAGAAGGTTATATATTGCTGTCAATATTTTAAAAACATGATGAAAAAGATGCAAAAGATAGAAGATATACAGTTAAAAAAAAAAAAAAGAAGTTGTTTCTTCTGTTATATAACTTTACCAAACTACATACCCTTAATGAAATATACAGGCCACAGAAATTTTCAGTGACTATTGAGAAGAAGGATGTGTGGTAATGTCTTTACAAATAATGTGATTAGTGAAGGTATGGGTATTAATGTCTTTGGAATGGGGCTTACTGTCTGTACTAAGTTTGGGCAACTGGTTATTTCAGAGCCCAAACAAGGGTCTGCACAAGCCTGAACTTCTGAACTTAGGCGTGAAATAATAGGTACAAGGGGGGAATATGTGGCAGGTGATTTTGGAGGGAAATATGTGGTAGGTGGTTCAGGAAAGTTGTACCTTCCTAGTACCTCAGCCAATGGGGAAATTAAGAGAACAACATGTGGCAGGGTGTTTAGGATAAAAGGAGGCTGTGCTCTCTGAAACCCTAGGAGAGAAAACCCTGTGGGTGTGCGCCCCAGAGGACCTTCTCACTTTATTTGAATAAAGCTGAAGGACTCCTCTGTCTCCTTTTTGGACATAACCCTCTGACATTTGTGAATATTTCTCATACTATTACATTTAAACAGCCAGTACTCACACTGTAATTTATAACTCAATGCAGAGTAACAGAAGTTGCAGCAATCCCCACACTCTAGATAACTGTATCAGGAGCAGGGCAAAATCTGTCCCACTGGCATAAGCTTCTCTGCTTTGGACCAGCAGTGCTTTGTTTCTGGTATTTGCTGCCATCTCATGTATTTCAAGAAGTATTGCAGTGGGATTTTAGAAGCCAGCATTCCGTACATCTGAAATAATTTTAGATAGCTATGTGACTGCAATGTGAAGCAAATACATTACTTAAAATCCTGAAAAAATATTTTAGTGTTGCTGCTATGTGATATGGAAATGACCTACATTTAAATCCAAAATAAAATATTCTGCTACAATTTGGGTGAAATAGCATGCTGTGACCAGTTTTCAACTCTCAGTACAATGAAGGACATTGACATGCTTCCAGACTTTCAGCAAAAGGCTACAAAATTGTCAGGGAGTGGAGAATATGAGAAGCAACTGAGGGAGCTACGTTTGTTCAGCCTTAAGAGGATGAGGGCTTAGGACAACCTTACTGCTGTCCACCACAAGCCAGTGGGTAGCACAGAAAAGATGTGTGAGAAACAAAAGCTCATTTCTAAAATTTTCAAGGCTTGTTAAACCTTTACAAGTACAACAAAGGACTGAAGAGGGAAAAAGAGCAGAGCTCTGTAAGCATATGACCAACAACCACGCGCTCATCTACAAAATGGCGGCTCCGCCCTTTATACCCCTGCTGGTGCATCAGGCAACACTGCCCCGCCCAAAGCTGTCAGTCAACTTCTTCTTCACCGCCCATTGGTGGAGACTTCATCCTTGCTACTTGATTGGAGGCCAGGTGTTGTCACCTATAAATATGCCCCACCTCCCTATAACAGGCCTTCCCGATAGCCGAGGCTGTCTGATGACAGCAATGCAGAGGGGGGAAGGCGACTCTGGGGAGAACAGTGGACGTCCAAACTACAAACAACGACCTCAGTGGAACTTCTCTTAACATACACAAAATATTAACCTCTTAACTGCGAGAATGAATCATCATATTACCCATCTATAACAGATGGAGCTTCCTTGGAAAAACACAGTGATCAGACAAGACAAGCACATTCATTTCAACATAGGAAATTCAGGGCATATTGCGGAAAAAATTTTCACCATGAGTGGTACCACACTGAAACAGGGACCCAGAGGTGTCATGGAAGATAAATTTGTAACTCAAACAGATGTCAGCTCCTCAGGAGGGTTCCTGACCACTGTGAAATAGAGAAAATACACTATCACACAGCAAAAAGACTGCAAAAAGACTATTTTTTTTTGTTGTTGTTCAGAGGTTTGTGCTGTTTGTGCTGCCTAGATATTGCATCAGCAACTTAAAACACAGGTAAGGGAACTTACAGGTTATCCTTTTCTTTTAGAGGTCATTGTCATGGTACCAGGTTTTTTGTTACTAGCTAACAGTAACCTTAAGGCATAGCCCAAAATATGAAAGGCAGGAAGAAAGTGCAGAAAAGCTTACTTATACCTCAGTAATTAAAAGATTCTTCCTTCCAGGTAGAACATGCCAGCAAATTCACAGGTGCTTTGAGATACATTCTTGCAAGACAAGCATGTACTGGAAACACTGTGCCACAGAGGTTTAATAAAGCCAAAATGCTGATTTATTGATCACACATTGCTCCATAACTATTCTGAAAAAGGCCCCCGTCCTTACTTCCACCTATCAAAACAGAAGTTTTTAGCTCCTGGCTTTGAAAAATGATGTCAAGGCATAGCTTTGCATAGTCACAGCACTATGAAGATTAATGCTCTCACACTACCCATGTGCACCATTAGTCCGTAAGCTGGGGCTGCTTGAGCCAGTGGCTGTGGGAGGTGCACACTTTGGCAACACTTCACCACACTCCAGGGCACTTCGTGGCCTCACAGAGAGTTGAAACCTGAAAGAACAGATGAGGAGAGTCTTGATTCAATACTTCCAAGAGTTATTGCTGTACTTTCTCTTCAACAAATACTCTGCATGAGTCTTAGAGATCACATTTGAAAACAATGTAAAAGTCATCAATCTTTTCTGCTTCATAGTGAACTAGCAAGCGGGTAACAATGAGAAACTGCACTCAGCTGTACTTTTTTCTTGTAAGCATTAAACAAGTATTTTATTAACCCCACCAACGGTTTAAAGAAGAAGGCAAATGACTCCCTCTGTTTCTTCTACTCATGGTAAGTGATATGAAATGTGTCTCCCTAGGCAGAAGAGGAAGATTAATTTTAGGCACTGCTAGACATAGCAGTGCCCTACAGAGATATTCAGAGATAGAGCTGCACAAATTTTGCTAGTGCATAATACTGTGTTCAAATGAAAAAATAACAGCAAAATTACAGCAGTAGGTATGCTCCCCTCAAAAAGAAAAAAACAACCCAAAACCAAAACAAACCAAACAAAAAAACCCCCCAAAAACAAAACAAAACAAAAAAAAGCCCAGAAAGTTCTATATTTTCAGGCTTCTTTAGTACTAAAAAATGTCATTGACTCTCAAAGATGAATGTAACTATAACTTCTTTTAACATAATAGATATATTTGAGGAAGGACTCAAGTGGTATTGTCCTTCAGTCATATTCTGGTTGTTTTTCACTACTTTCTAGAACACAGCAAGCAGAAGCAAAATAAAAGATTAACATAGATTACTGATGAGTAAGAAAAGTCAAAGCATATCACACAGTGATTAAACCACAGTCTGATTCATTTTAGCAGCATCTGAAACAGTCAAAATTATACTGCGCCATGGCACTTCAGAACGGAAAGACACCGCATTGATCACTATGGGCCTTTGCCACCAAAAGCAACATTAAACTTTTGCAAACAAAATCACATTTGTACAGCAGTACTGATTGATAGGGGACACTATGGCATACAGATTGATTAGTGTAACCATGTCGACCTTGCAGCTTGCTCTGAGAGAATCCACTGTTCCTACGGACCTGAAAGGTCCTGCCAATTCGCCTAAGTGTAGAGGGACTTCTTCACAAAAAGGGTTATTAGTGGAATCGGTTTCCGAGGAAGGTGATGGAGTCACCGCCCCCGGAGGCGATTAAGAAAACATCTGGCACTCAGTGCCACGCTCTGGCTGACTTGGTGGTGTTCGGTGGTAGGTTAGACTCGACGGCCTCAAAAAGTTTTTTCCAACCTGTGATTCTCTAACAGACCGACTACGCTCTAAGCTTTGCGCTGGCATATTCCCCGGGTGCGTCCGGCTGGGCGCACCGGCTGCTCACGGGCCGGGCCCAGAGAAGCGGGCAGGCCCTTTCCGGCCGCCGGAGCGGTGGGTCCGCCCCAGAAGGCTGCCAGAAGGCTGCCAGGCCGCCCCGACCCGCGGCGCCCGCTCCGCCTTCCCACAGCGCCGCTGCCCCGCCCGGAAGCGCCGCTCCCCCCTCCCGGCACGTGACGCGCCGGGCGCCGCTCCCTGGGTCACGTGCGCTGCCCCCTGCGAGCGCGCGTGCGCATCCAGCAGCTGTCATCCGAAATCCGGGAGCGAGGTGCCTGCTGTGCGGGCACGGCAGCGGCAGCCTCGAGGGAACGGGGGACCCGGCGGCGGCAGGGAACAGGCCTGTCCCTGTCCGTGTCCCTGTCCCTGTCCCTGTCCCTGCCCCTGCTGTGCTCTGCCCTGCCCTGCCCAGTCCCGTCCTGTCCCCTCCCGTCCCACGCCGCCCCGCCCCTTATCCCTTCCTCCGGCCGCGCCTGCCCGCTGGAGCCTCTCCCGGACAGGTGCGGAGGCAGCGCCGAGCTGGCCCGGGCGGCGGCCGCGAGTGTGCGGCGCGGAGGTATGGGGCTGGGGGCGAGCGGGGGAGGCGGCGGGGCGGCCGAAGTGCGTCGGGCCAGGTCGGAGCGGGGGTGCGCGGCGGGTCCCGGCGGCGGGGCATCTCCGGGCGGGCCCGGTTCCGGGGCGCGGGGCGGAGCGGCCGAAGTGCCGCCGGGCAGCTCCCGCAGGCGCGACGGGTCCCGCGGCAGCCCCCGCGCCGGCAGCGGATGGGTGCGGGGGCTCTGCGCCGCGGACGAGAGGGTGGCGGCTGCGACCGAGGTGAGGAAGCGAAACCGGCAGCAGTGGGAAAAGTGGATCTGGCGTTCCTGCTCGCCGCCGGCTGTTCTGGGTCGGGACTGCCGCGGGAGCTCTCCGGGAGGTCGGGCGGGTTCTCCGCGTGGTCGAAGTGCGTGGACGGAGTGAAATAGACCTTTTTCTCTCTTCATGTCTGTCAGGGATTTGATGAAATTGTTGCGGGCTTTCCAGGTAGTCTCTTTTTGATGCAGCTCGTTCGTTCCTGCATGTAGCTAAGACTTCAGGGTTGTGTGCTGAGTGAAGAACCGAATTAAGCGCCTGTTCCACATCTGTCCGTGGTTGTAAAACGCTTTCGAAGCTGGTTGTGGGATCAGATCTCTCTGTCATGGTACTAGTCTTCTCTTGATGAGGTTACTCTCCTCTGATTTTAGCTGAGAAAGTGAGTGGGAAGTGTGTGCGAAATATTATTTCTCATAGGTTAACTATATTAGGAAAAATACTCGTGTGTCCGTGTGTTGTTTAAAAAAATTATACTACCTCAGAGAATAAACGGCATTTATATTTTACTTTTTGAAGTGCAGCTTTATGATTCTTTCCTGAGAATTACCAACTATAGGAACTGAAGTTATTATTTAGTGGCTACTAAACCAGCACCTTTTAAGCAGAATCACTTTTTCCACAAGAAAGAAACTTAGTGACGCCTAATGCCGTGGGGTTTTTTTTGTGTCTATGGGATAAAATTGGTCTTGGGCTTTACCTTTATTTCTGCTTATACTGTCATAAGTAGCTGGTGGCATTGCTTCACAGAAGTATTTTCCAAACACGAGAAGATGGAAAACACAAATATGATTCCTGCTTCAGTAGTTAAAATGAGAGTAAGTTGAACTACTGGCCCTCATGCTGTTTTTTTTCTCCAGCTTAGGTTTGGAGTGGTGTTGGTGTTAGCATTTTCCTTTCTAGGGATTGACCCAGGAAACAATATGTATCACTCAGATATGTAGACATAGTTAAATAGCTGTTGGATCAGAGCTGGAATAAAGTATATGAGAGAGAAGTCTTTGGTCAGTGCTTGTTTTAAAAAAACCTAATCTGATTTTTGTCTCCGATGTCTTTTTTTTTTTTTAATGGCAAATACCATAAAATAGGGGGAAAAAAATCAAATCCTGTAAGTTTTACTCTTTAATTATTGCTGAGTATTGCATGGAGTATTTTGTATCTCTTGAGCTAATTTCTAAACAAATCAAATAAATAGTTCTGCAGTAAATCTGAGTGCACAATCAGTATTGCATTCAAATAATAAAATTATGTTGTCAACTGCTCATTATTAGAATATTCTTCAGGTAATATTAGCAAACATAGTAATTTTTTAAAAATGAAATTTTATGCTTAACTGTATTATAAAATATTGGGTCAAATAGGTTATAGATTAAGGACTTTCTGGGTTTAAACAGCTCTTAGTTGGTCTAATTCTTAGTTCTGCAGGTAATTCACTTTGATATTCAATTTTTTTCTTAGTTTTCTTTTAGTGAGATATATTTCATCAGCATTATGCTGAACAGAATGTGAATAGGGTTGTGGTGCTATTGAAGGTGGTATTTCCATCCTACCACCTCCAGTATAAATTAAAAAAGCCTCACTGTAACAGCTTTTGAAACAAGAATTCAGTATACATGGAGCTTCAAAGGGAAGATGTATTACCTGTTAATATAAGGTATTTGCAAGATCTCTGAATGATCACAGGGATGGTTCAAAAAGTGATGTTCTGAAATGTTAAGATTTTAATACTTCTCTAGTAAAAATCTCCATAGTCACTTGATAGTTTGATAATTCATATCTCAAAATCAGCAAGTGATGTAATGAGTTTTTCTCTTGATTTTTGTTTAGAATCACAGAAGACATAGGATATTTTGAAGACATGCAATATTTTATACTTGGAGGGTAGTAATTGTTGTGTAATCAAATCATATAACGAAGACATTAATAAAAATTTGCTGGTCCAAAGTCCCAATATAAATGAACATTTATTGTAGTTTTGTTATATGAAGACTTAAAGTTTACTTCAGGTTTCATAAGTGGCACCGTATGTCATAATTAATTCTACTGCAGTCTTACCCTTTCCTCCAACTTAATTTCACCTGTTTACAATTGTGGAATTGCACATGGCAGTTGAGTTGTTGGCTTTGTCTGTGTGAGCAGTTGTACAACTGAGTTATGCAAGTATGAGTACTTTTATCCGTAATTTTGTTTGTGTCCAACTCCAAAAATCATGCCATGTGCCTGAGAGCATTGTCCAAATGCTCTCAGGACAATGCTCTCAGGCTTAGAGCTGTGACCACTTTTCCTGGAGAACTCATTCCAGTGTCCACCCACCCTCTGGTTGAAGAACCTTTTCCTGATATCCAACCTAAATCTCCCCTGACACAGATTCAGGCCATTCCCTCAGGTCCTGTCACCGTCACCCCAGAGAAAAGATCAGTGCCTGCCCCTCCTCTTCCCCTCATGAGGAAGTTGTGACTGCAATGACATCTCCCCTCGGTCTCCTGTCTCCAGACTGAGCAGAGGCCTTAGCTGCTCCTCATAAGGGTTCCCCTTAAGGCCCTTTAAGTTGAACTTACTCCTTTTGTCTGAAGAATTATTATGGGTAAGAGCCATGTAGTTGCCAGATAGCATTCAGTGAGTTCATTGGGTGATCTGCCACTCCTGTTAAATAGTATGTAATTTCAGGGGCCTGGGATCAGTCTGGAGTGAGCTTTTGGTCATGCAAGCTGACCATATGTGTGCTTTCAGTCATAACAACAGAAAGGCATGATGTTACTGGATGTGGCTTGGCCACTAGATATTTGGTCTGTGGTAAATTAGGCCAAAATGTGAGGGCAGGGGTATTGGAACTAGTCTTTGAATTACAAAATCCTTTATGAGGATGGAAGTGCTCACACTGAAGGGGAATTTTTTTAGTAGTGCAGAAATGCAGTTTCAGGTGTTCCCTAAGTAAGCAGGTTTAGAGAGAGAAGTCCATCTTTCTGTTTCTCAGGTTATAGAGCCTCATTTATGTGTTTGGTGTTTCTTTGTTTTGTCTTTTTCTTCCCCTTTCATGCTGTCCATATTCAGCTTCTAATAAAGGATTTGCTGTATAGTGGTTCCTTGTGAAAATTATTATCACAGTTGCTGTAGCATATCCCTGAAAAAAAGATATATGTTTTGATTTTAAAGACTTGTGAAGTCATAGAATGTCCTGAGTTGGAAGGTACACACAAGGACACCTGAGTTAATCTCCTGGTTCTGCACACAACCTATAAGGGTTATAAGAGCTGTAGGGGTATCTTTCGGGAGGAGACTTGTTAGAGGAGTTAATTAAATGCCATATAGGCAGAAATGACAGACCTACTAAAACTGTGCTTTAAAAAGTGCTTAATTGGGAAGGAGTTCACATCTATCCCTAGCAATATTATAGGCTGCATTAGCAATGAATATTTTTCTGAAATTTTAGGTACTTGTAAATTAGCTTTTTGAAAACTGAGAGTTAGGCCAAACCACTGTCTGGACTTTTTAAGGGCTACACCCAAATTTGAAAATGTTACACCATTGTGTCAGTTGATGGTTTACTTGCATCTTAAATAGTGCTTTCAGCTTGGATATTCTTTTCCCTTGACTAAAAGTAATTTTCTGGAACGGTAGAGATCCAGATGATCAGAAATATGGAATGGATTTTCTGTGGTGAGACTAGAAGTTTTCAGCTTAGGAGAAAGACAGTGTGAGACCATGGTGAAGATCTGTAAGACCTGTATGGTCTGAAGGTAGATAAGAGCAGTTAGATAGTTACTCTCAGAATGCACATGAGCTATGAGATGAAACTAAAATGTGAAATATTCAACATACACAGAGGAAAATATATCACTTAGCATGTTGTTGATTGTAGAATGCGTCATAATGAAATGTTTTGGATATTAAAGGCTTACAGAAGTTCAAAATCGTGGGGAAAAAATCATCACACTTTGCAAAATGTAGTAATATCCTCTTTGTTTAAGGATTCCTTGGTATATACATTGCTGAAGAATGAGATGGCATTCTGAAAACATGTATTATAATCTACCCCAACACTTACGTATATCTAGATACCTGCTGTTAGCAATCATGAAGATGTGGAGACTAGTTAGGTTCTTGATAACTTGCTTTTGCCATTGCTGGAGGCTGTTACATGCTGCTTTTATTTAGGACTATGGATTTCATACCTGTGTTTTAATAATAAAAAGTAGAAACTCTTGAGTCACGGGTAGCAGATAAAAATGAGAAAAATATTTTTCTGTAATTTTTTTTCCCTTGCCCTTTGTCCCAGATCACTTATTTCAAGATGTTTTTCATGCTGTGAGTCTGGTGTGGGAGAAGAATATCTAGGAATGAATTCAGGTCATTTTTCTGTTCAAAATTTATGGGCTCAAGTTAAACCAATTTATAATTTTGAAACATTGTTGCTGTAGGGTAGTACCAGACATAGAAATTTAAGCTTGTAATGAAGCTTGCAAACTATTCAGATCTTTGTGGTAAAATAGAGGTGGTTTCAGGATCTTCAGAATATGGTTGTCTACCCAGATTCTTGGTGTCGTAAGTTTGTAGAATCTTTTAAAATCTTCAATACTACTAACATTTATAAACTTGAGTCTTTCTGATGATGATGAATATCTGAGGAATTCATACCTAACCATGAGATTTGGCCTTATATCACAAATACAAAGCATTATGTTCCATATATTTATTTTCACTGTTAATACAGTCAAATAACCTAAGTAACAGATTTGGAATTCCCGATGGATAGGATCTCTTTTGAAGCCAGAAACATAAAGTAGGCAGACATAATTGCTTGCACATTTACCATTATTAAAGGAACAATTCAAACATAAGTATGCAAACCCAAATTACACTGAGGATTAACTATTTGCATGCCCAGTAACAGTTGAACATGCAAACTGTGCTTTTGTGTTTCCAGTTGCCTGAAAGTGTGCCAATACAATATTTTTGGATTTTTGAATTTGCTTTGCTGAACAGTACAAGGGGTTGGATGGTACCTGCTTACAGAATGCTAACAACTTCTTAAAACTGATGAATCTACTCACAGAGTTTTTACTTTTAAGTAAAATTGCTGCTGAAACTAATATAGATTAAGGCACAATTTTCTACTACTTCTTTCCTTTCCTGCTTATGCAGAGCTGGTGGTTCAAACATGGTTATTTTGCAAAACAGCCTCAAAAAAAAAAAAAAAGAAAAAGCTGGGCCTTCCTGTACATGCCTTTCTCTGGACAAGTTTGTTTCCTTGTTATCTACTGAAAAAAAGTTCCCAGGATGAATTCTTGTCAAATGTTTGTTGTCCTATATTTAGTGTGGGTGAAAATTTGGAAGAAAAGTTAAAAAATGTGTGTTTTAATTTATCTGTGAGAAGTGATGATGTTAAGAGATTTGATTTTTTCCCATCTTCCTTCATACTTTTTTCTTCTGCTGGAGTTTGTTTTATGTAATTTGTTTAATTTTGATAGTAGAGTAAAGCTTGTGTACATTGCAATTTTATTTATTAGAACACAGAGATTAAAATAATCTTATCTTTCAAAATATGAACACATTTATTTTATGATGCAGTGGCCTATAGTTATTTATTGCTTTTCCATGTTAGCTAATAGTTTTGTGAATAGCAAAGTAGATGTATTAGTCTGTGCTTTTTCGTTTTTTTCAACAGTGCTTTCAGTAGAGGGGACTGCCCTAAGCAGGCAGTCAAGAGATGCATCTTAGGAAGAGCTATTTTGTAAAGTCTTTTGTAGTCTGGAGCCAGAAAGTTTGGATTCCCCACTGATGGTGAGTGGACTTCGCAGTACTGGTTAGTTTATTTTAGACTTGAAGCAAAAAGAAGTGTATAGCCATCAGAGCATAATATTAAGGTGGAGAGAGACTATTGTAATACTAAAAGTTGGTTTAATGTAGTGAAGGCTACAGGTTTTTGTGCCTTTTAACTAACTGCAAATTAACATATGCTGTTTTTCTAGTATGTGGGCATTACAAAGAAGCAGTTCAATGTTTTGGCAGTGCAGGCTGGAAATTGTAGCTGCCTAGTACTAATTTGTAAAGGCTGTGATGGGGTATAGAGGTCTTTCCCTTTTCTTAGGATACAGAAGAAACAATTATGTAGATTTTGCAATTACCAAAAAACATGTGGACTAAAATGTGTTATCAAGCATGTAATGTACATTTCTGTTCTTCAGTATCAGGTTTATTATGTCTGTACAAGCCATGCACTTTAGATTTTGCAGGATTTGTTTAAAAAGCACTTTTCCTGTCATCATAATCAGTGAAATATGTTTCCATCTTGGATTATGTAAACCATTGTAGCAATAATGAGATTTCATCTTGCTCTATGTGAGCTTTTCTAGTGTTGAACTCTGGCATTTTTAGTTCATCAGATTTCTTGGGCTACATACTGGCATAGATGTGGATGATTGAACTTTTCTGACCTCATGTTTTCACTTCTGCAGTATTAAGACTAATATAGCATTGATGTTCTCCTAGCTGATGATTTGAGGGTTTTAACAGGGCCTTGCAATGGCTGTAAACTTTTCAAAAGAAGGATCAGGTTCTTGAACCTAGTTCCTGGCTAGATAACTTAGCTGTTTAGCTGGCAACTTTGGACAAACTACATGCTTGTATTTTGTTTACATTCTGAATTGTTTAATCAGACATTTTTAAGACATAGGCAGACTACTTGGTCAATAAGAAATTGAAGGTTTATGGACAGGCTGTGGAGTTTATTGGATCAGGTTCATAGCTCGGGCTTGTTTGGCTAAAGCTTTCCCATGATTAGCTAAAAATCTTCTTTCAATGTTACTTAAAGTACTAATGCATGATAATTTGAGTGAGGTTTGTTCACATTTTTTCACATTACCCTTTGTTTTTCTAGGTAATTATGGGCATCTTTTTCAGCTTGCACTACTGTCATGCAAGGGGACAGAAAATGTCTAATTACAATGCTGATATGAGGGACTTAGAATAACTGTAAAATTTCCCTATATACATATTACTCTTCTCTATTTCATAAAGTACATCCTGGGCATGTTTGCCTTGTTTTTATAACTTTGGATTTACTAATAATTTGACATTTTCATTGTGTAGTAGTCATTAGAAGCTCTGGAAGTTTTATTTCTTAGATTGTACAGCTTATCACAAAATAAGTAGTTACATATACACCTAAGTGCAATAATTAAGTCAGCAGTAGTATGATTGCAGTGCAGATTTTGTGTTAGAATAGTCTCCTAGTAATTGTGATTTTGTCTGCCTCTGAAGCCTCTTAACTATGACACTGGAGTATATATTATGCTCTCTTGTCCTAATGATTTGGCTAGGATATAACTGAGTTTTTGTGTGTGAGAAAAATACCAAAAGTAGGCATTGTTTGGAGAAAGAATGTAGGACTCCGGAATTCCACAAAGTCCTTGAAAGAATTGCATGTTGCGTTAGAAGTTAATAGAATTGAATTGGAAGGCCAACATTTTCTGATTAGTTTGTAGCATAGTGTTATTTTTTGTGTTAAATTTAGACATTGTAGCTCAGTACTTACCTCTTGCCTACTGTTTCACATTGGTGCTGTAATGAAGAAATGCAATAATGAAATTGTAAAACAGATAAGAAGTTACAACTGATAGATCATAGTTATAAAGAAGATGATGAGTTACTAAGAAACCATAAAATTAGTAGAAACATCTAATGGACTTCTAGCATAGCAAATTCTTCATAGCCTTTATGATCTTTGTGCTGCCTGATTGAAAGATGTTATATGGTTGAATATTCTTAAGAATATTCAGGAGTTCTTGCAAACATTGTGCTTTACTCAGTAAGATAATGAGAAGGTGTTTTTAACTGAGGAAGAAGGTTACACAAAAGCATGGATTGAATAGTTTATTTCTACTGAAAGTAATACAGCTGTCTGGTCTGTATGCTCATTGTTTAGGGGCCTGGACCCTAAGATAGATGGTAGATGGTAGAAATAAGATCTGTGAAGGGCAGGATTTGTTTTTTTTACACTGCAATGAAGCTGGGCAAAAATTCGGCATTTCTAATACTCTACACATGTGTTCATAATTAGTTGAAATTTATTAATTCTGCTTGTGATACAGATTGAGTTTCCTCACAGTGCAGTGTGTTACATGCTTGAGTGTGTACTTAGTTAGATAGAGAGAAAAGGGAATAATGTTGTGAGTATCTTCGCAAACAGGATTTTAAGAGTGGTAGTCAGGCAAGAATGCCGAGGTGTGATTGTGACAGCGTGAGTTAATCATAGTTTATTGGATCAATTACCAACCCTTAAATTAACTGAATTTCTTCATTGTGTCAAAGCACTAGGATATATTCAGTTGATTTGGTATATGACTGCTTCTAGAGCAGCTTATCATTAAAACTGGTGTATTTTGGTGAGAAGTTTTGGTTAAGAGAAATTTTTATCATGGTAATTTATGCAATGATAACTTTGTTATTATTGCATAAATTGTTATGCCTGGTTCTTGAAATCAGACATTGGCAAAAATAATCCTGCAGCTTTTCTCATGGCTGAACCACTTAGATATCGATTTTTTTTTTGTCTCATTACCCTTTTGCATAAGGAATATATGAAATATTTCAAACTTTTACCCTTTCACATTAAAAATATTAATTCCAAAGAAGAGAGAGCTTGAAGCCTATAGGAATGAATACAGGCACTGCGATTTCTTATGCTCTTCACCTACAGAGAAAATGAGGATTAAATGGCTGGTAAGAGGTTTCCTTTTGACACTGACTTTCTATATAGATAATTTAATTTCATGTGTTTACATAATAACTGCAAGTTAATTGGTAAATCAAGTTATGCTTTTGGAAATGTGTTTCATCTGTTATGGGAAAGGGAAAGGTGATGCCGGTGACGTGATACTGTGTACTCATATGAGTTGGCAGAATTAATACTAACTTGTGTGTTTAGCTGGTAGGGGCTGTGTTTGGGATTCAGTATGAGGATAATGCTGATAACACACTGATGTTTTGGTTGTTGCCAGATAGTGCTTAATCAGGTACTTCTCAGTGTTTTGCACTGAGAGTAAGGAGATGCACAAAAACCTGTGAGGGAGGTGACCCAGACTGGCCGAAGGGCTGTTCAATACCACAGAATGGCATGCCCAGGATATAACATGGATGAGTTACCCAGAAGGGTGGCTGATGACAGTTTGTATTATCTATCACCTGGGCTTTTTTATCTCTCTCTCTCTATGATAATAATAAATAAAAATAATTTTTACTTAGTTTTAATTATTAAGCTGTTCTTAACTCGTGAATTTTTACTTTTTCACTGATTCTCCTTCCAATCTCATTATGGATGGGGGAAATGTGATCAGCTGTGTGGTATTTAATTGCCAGTTTGGCATGAAGGGTTGAGGTAACCACAGATCTGATCAGAGCATGTCGGAAGAAATTACAAAAAAGCAGTTTTTTGTAAGGTTGGTGAAGAATTTTGTGAATGGCAGATAGCACATGGTGATTTATACTTGGGAATTGCAGCACCTTCTGATCCGAAGGTAATGTTTATCTGTCACTTGCCTAAAGTTCAGTCCTTTCATGAGTACTGTATCCTGGTGAATGAAATGGAAATAACTTTTGCTTTTAGTCAATCTTAATGTAGAAATGGAAATCAGAGGAAATGCTGATTTTATGTGTATAGCTTTCTTGCTTTTTTTCTCTGTTGAAGTTTTCAAAGAATGAGCGGGAATATAGTCCTGTTGTTAAACTGCTGATAGTGAGAGCTAGAAAATCCAAGTGCTCTTCCTCTGTATTCGCAGTGTGAGTGGGAAGTGAATAATTGGTTGTCATGGTTTAATGTAGTTTAATTCTTAGTTAAGGAAAAAAAAATCATCAGCTATGGAAGTGATTCCCTGTAAGGACCTTAGGAGCTTCCTTTGGACCTGGCAGAACCAATCAGCTGGCTAGTTTTGAATATTGACACCCCGTTAAACCACTTAAGAGAGCTCAATATGCCTTTGTGAAATCACACTTAAAGATGAACAAGCCCTGGGAAAAACTTTCTTGCTTCCAGCCTTCGAACAGGTTACTGGACGCTGGCCGGGCCGGGCCCTGCTCTGCTGTGGGGCCCATGCGGCCTGGCCGGGCCGGGCCCTGCTCTGCTGCGGGGCCCATGTGGCCGGGCCGGGCCCTGCTCTGCTGCGGGGCCCATGTGGCCTGGCTGGGCCGGGCCCTGCTCTGCTGCAGCGCTGGCCTGGCTGGCACCTGCGCATGGCCAGGTTGGCCCACAGCATGGCTCAGCTGAGATTCTGCTACTACTGTTGAGTTCCAGCCATGGCTGGTGGGCCAGGCCCGCTCTGCTCAGCTTCAGGTGGAGCCCAGCTAGTCTCTGCTCCAGCCATGAGCTGCCCAGCCATCCTTCTGGCACTGCAGAAAATCATGCAGCTGAGAACAGAGGTGGCTCTGCAGCCCTGTGCAGAAAAGCAGCCCCACAGCTGTAATTGAACGTGGCAGGGGCCAGGAAACAGCCATGCCGCCAGAATGGCTGCTGCCTGGCAGAGGTCACGTAACCATCTATAGGCCAGGGTGAGATATTAACTGTTTTAGTGCACAGATTGAAGTTGAAGGCATCAATCCTCTCCCAAGTGAGAGAAAAAGGAAAGGGTGAAGACACGTAAAGAAAATAACATGGAGTCACCAAGGTCAGTGAAGAAGGAGTCAAATCCCATGTGGGAGGAGAATGAGGAGATGCCTTAGTCTTGGGCTGAAATTCTTTTGTAAGGCTATGGTGAAGGTATAATTGATAAAACAGACTTTTTTTCCCTGTAACTCATGGAATGCATTTGGGAGGATGTAGCGTTCTAACTACAGCCATGAGCAGGAGCACCAGTGTTGAAGCAAACAGATGTTGAAGTAGCTGTGATCTAATGAGGAGCTTGAACAGAGATATGAGAGAAATGAGAAACCTCACCCCAAAGATGAGAGAAGAAAACCTCCGTTCCCAGAGATAAAAGAACTTTTGGTTCTATACTAGAACAGCTTATGCTTAAAACTGCACCCCAGTAAACTGAGGAGACCCATGGTGGTAGTTGTGGGAAGACTACCAAACCATGGGAAGAACTTCATGATTGCGGATTTCTGGGTGGCTGCAATTCATGAAAATTAAAAGCATGAGAGAACTATTTCTTGTGGAGAAGTCTCCATGGCATGGCAGGAGAGACTTCTCTCCATGAGTGAACTGAAGAAAGATTATTTTAAAAGCGGTAAACTGACTGAAAATACCAGATTTGTCTCTTTATGTTGTAAGCAGGAAAAGAAAGAAGAGTTGGGGGAAGGAGAAGCGTTATGAAGGTTTTTTCTAATTTCTTACTATTTTTTCTTTTAGTTCTGTTAATACAGTTTTCTTTATACCCTTTAAAGTTTTGAGCCTACTTTGCTCTCCTCCTAATCCTTATCTTGCAGCAAAAAATGAATAAATTATTCTAATGGGTGCTCTGGCATTTGGCTACTGCTAGACAGTACATTGTTTTTCTCCATTTACTGAATGGAAATAGTGATATTTTATTAAACATGTAGCTTTGTTATTCTGGGTAATGCCAGTGTAATGTAACTCTCTAGACAGAGAATGTGCAGATGGATCTACAAAGGAAGATCCTAGATTAACTTGGAAACATGCTGTAAAAGCAGAGGTATGGACTGAACTGTGTGCTTGTCTTTTACAGTAGTGTTTGTGCTGGCTAAAGGCTGAGTATTCTCAAAGGAGTAAGGATAAAACATAAGCATTTCTTTTGTGCCTTTTATATTAGCCTGGGCAGATAATTGTAGATAATTTTTTTCTGTTTGAAACCATGTATGCTGAATGTCAGAATTGGTTTTACAGATTATTCTCAACAGTGTATGATTTTTTTTTAACAGGTAGATTGAAATTGAACCAGAATGGCTGCTGTTACCTCAGATAGTCCTCCAAACCCAAGCTGCAAAATCATGACTTTTAGGCCTTCGATGGATGAATTCAGGGAATTCAACAAATACTTAGCACACATGGAATCACAAGGTGCTCATAGGGCTGGAGTTGCAAAGGTAAACATGTATAACAAAGAAGAAAAATGCTCCTAATACCTGATCTCCCAATACTTGTATTTTGCTGATTACAAACTTGACCTTTTTATTTTTTTTTCCAATTTATTTTCAAGGAGTAGTTAATGATTTGTTACTATTTTAAGAACGAGCCTTTCAGTGTCTGATATTTCATGCAGACTAATGAAGGTGTTGTGTAGTGTTTTTTCTCTGACTGAAAATTGTTTACAAGTTTACTATAGCAAAAAAGGATCTCTTTCTAAGTAGATTCAAACTATATTTGGTCAAATCAGAACAAAGCAGGGAGTTGATAGTATAAATGATAGTCCTGATATACCAGGTGTTGAACTTGATGTTTTGGGGTTGTGTAAAACTTTCCTGGAGCAAATAATCCCTCTTCATTATGGTGAACATAAAGATGGTAAGGCAGTGTTTGAATGGAAATAGTTTTCTTGTTCTTGTTAGTGAGAACTTCAGGCACACTAACTGCGGCTGTATTGCTCTTTGAACAATGGCACATCCAGGGCCTTAGTGCAGGAGTTCCTCCCCTATCAGAGAAGGATTGTCAGAGGTTCAGTCTGACGTAATTTAGTGATAGATCATATAATTGTTTATGCTGTGTCCATTTTGCCCCTTTTCAAACGAGCAGAAACCAGTGCAAATCTAGAATTACCAGCTTAGTTGTTTTAAGTACTCTGTGGGAGCAGCTATCTCCCATCACTGGGTTTTGAAGCTAATGTTGCATGGTCAAGACATTTAGAATCTGAGTGAAGAGGAACAAAACTTGAAATCCTTGGTTTCCCCCCTGCCTGTTCCTGCCTCTTGCTTCCTGTCAAACAAAGCAAAACTGAACTCCTCACTCTTTGAAAACCTTGTAGGTTGTTTTTTCTTTAATTTCAGCTGGTAGAGTTCATAGGTTATATTCTCAAAATTTTCTCAGCCAAAAGAAGTAGAAATGTGATAAGTAGGCAACAGTGGAAGGCATGTGCTGAATTTTTCCTATGTTCAGCTGTGTTCTGGAATTTGTTTGTCTATATGGGGATGATGCATTGCAGTCCTTTAATCTTGAGTAGTGACTTTCATTGTTGTGGTATCTTCTTGCTTGGTTGAACAGCAGTTACAGCATCTCTTGCTGTTTTCAGTCGGTCAGGTACTCTCAACAAATTACTAGGTTATCTTGAGAATTTTATATTCTTTTTTTCACTGTATTTTGATAATATCTCAAAAATTTATAAATGAAAGTTAAGCAACTAAGTATTTTTAAAACAAATCTTATCAAGTGAATAAATTAATGCTGCAAAAGATAAAGGGACATTTTCTAAGTTTTTGGTATTAACTTTAAAATAACAGGAAAAAAATCAGTTTTGATAGTAATAGAAAATTGACTTACAGGGAACCTAATTTTTTTTTAAGTCCAGGGCGTACAATCTCAGGTATGAATGCAAGAAGAGTAATGACTACCAGAAGAATTATATGTTTTTGCAGAAACAGTAATTTAAGCTCTAAACAGAGAACACAATCAAGGTAGGCATACCAAACACTTTAGGTTAAATGTGAATGTGTAAAGGGAGAAGACCTATTACCTGTGTAGAAGAGCATGTGTGTGTAAATGGGGATGAAATGACTGTAAGACTTGCAAATATTGAAGGAAGGAGTATAGGAAATAAAATATTAAAAAACTGCAACCACCATTGAAGTTCCTAATACTATGTCTGAAACAAGTAATTAAGGTACCAGACAAACAATATCAAACCATTGCCAAAGCAGAAAATGTACTGTGGCATCCCTTGAGCAAATTGTCAAAAAAATTGCCATTAGACTTTTGAAAGTCTGAAATGAGCTTAGGGAACAGAAAATCTATTTTAGTCTTACTGTTACAGAGGATTCTATACTTAAAAAGGAAGTCAAAGGCTGAAAACAGTAGGACAAATGACAAACAAGGGACACTGATAGATTAGTTGTCTTTAGCAGAGAATGCAGTGTTTAGAAAACTCAAACTGCATTGATAAAGAGCAAAAGAGTTAAATTGATTTGCAGTCACACCAGCAAGTAGAGAATTTCAGAACACTATGCTGAAAATAGATACTGGCAAGTGCAAGAAAAACAACTTTCAAATGAGTTGGGGAGTAATAGTTACATAGGAGTATTAGCCAGTGCCATTCAGAATCAGATCTATGGGAGATTACCAGTAGTATATGAAAGAGGATTTAACAGAAATGTATGTGTTGATAGCACTCTGCTATCTTCGTGCAGTCTTCATGCAGGAGATTGACTGGTATAATAAGACATCCCTATCTAAAACTGTATGTTTATTGCACTAAACGATACTACACTATACTAATATGCTTAATATAGTATAGTATGCTTAGTATAGTGTAGTGAGCATACTTAGTATGCTTAGTAATATGCTTAGTACTGTAGTATGCTTAGATGCTTAGCATCTTTGATAAATAAATAAATATGTAAATGGAAAAGTCTTGCCTTAGGTTTTTGCTTTTCATATTTGAGCATTCAACAATGTGATTGATGAATTTGATCTAGGTTGCTCCCACTGAATAAATCTAACTTGCTTGACTTAGAAGATGCTATTTTTACTAAAGGAAATATGAAGAGTCTTCAGTGGGGCAGGTCAGTGGTAAAACCACAGAGACCTAGTCATTATTTCCAGCTGTTATACTGGCTAGCTGTGTGTTGCTTTGAACATGATATATTAGCATCTTCAGTCTTTGTCCTTGTCTTCCTTAGAAAATGCAAATTCTTTGGGGCAGAAAGTTTATTTTTATCTTCTTTTAAAACTTTTTTTTGTGTATCAATCCCCACAGAATTCTCTTCTCTAACCAGCACTCCAATTATAACAGTAATAAACATACTCCAGTTAGCTGGAAGGAATATTTTGAACCCGTATTCATAAAAATGTTTTTATTGCTTAAAGCGCATTGACCTTGAACTAAATAAGATAATGCAAATTTTGCTTTTCAGTATTCATGTATTTGAGCCAAACCTCTGACTTCATGCTTAATAATCATGAAAATGGAAATCTCTATGCACATATTTGATTTCTATGCATATTTTCTAAATGCATGACTTCTCTGCTTCCAAACTAACATTTCATATTTTGTTAATGTGAGTGTAATTTAAATGTTCTGTGAAAGAAATAAGTAGGAATCACAAGATGATTGGATTATTCTTTTTCTCTAAAAACAAACAACGCTGACACTTGCTAAATAGTTTTTGTACAGCAGAAGTCCTGTGGATGCTGAGAAGGAAAAGAGGGAGTTGCATTTGTGTAAAAACGAAATAAAAACACCTGCTTATGTGTAAAATAAAAACATTAGCTATGGAAGTATGTTAGTATTAGATAAATTTCCTTTGGCTTGATATTTAACTTTTGCTGTGTGCTTTTAGCCCTGATGGCCTTGACTGGATTTCTTATGATTGTTTGAATACATTAACATTAAAATATGCCTATTTGTGATTGTTTTCCAAAGCTAGCAAATGATCTTAGGATCCATCTGTTTTAGAATTTTATAACTTTCGTGGAGAGATGAAATAGTGAAATTTCTAATGGACTCTTATAGATGGAATCCTAAAATGTTTGTAAGAAACCAGTCCAGCTGTGTAGCTTAAGGACTGCCTCATTGTGATCCCTTCGTTAGTGAGATACCTCTGCCTGAATTGAGGTGCAAACAAGAGCATATGCTGAAGTCAGAAGTATGGATTTTGTTTAACAGTAAATATGAGAGAGAGAGATAGAAAGAAGTAGAAAAGGAGGGGAGAGAAAAAAAGGGGGAGAGAAAGAGAGTGACAGAGAGACAGGTTAAGTAGAAATATCACCACTGTGGTTTCCATCTTCACCACCTTATTCTGGTCTTCTTGGTGGTGAGGGTTGCCCAAAAACCACAGAATTCAGTAGATAAATATACATTTGGACCAGGTGTGAATGCCTAGGTAGCTGACCTCAGTGGTGGGGGCGAGTTTGATACTGTCTCTTGCAACAGACTCTGGATCTGTTGCATCCCTTTCCCTCAGGGAGGACTCTGGGGGTGCTTCAGGGTTTTTGCTGGGTTATGACACCTCCTCAGCTGCCTCTCACATGAATGCCCTGTGGATACGGCCATCCAGGGGTGGGGGGGATTTGCAACTGAGCTAGTTGAGTGTAAGGGAGAATGGGTGTTCACTCACCATTCTCATGCCACTCATGCCCAGAGGTTATGCTACACCCCCAAAACTTCTCCTCCTCTCCACAGGGGAGTGTGAGCAAACCTGGCCTCAGCAGATGGGCCTGTGGGCTACGGTGTCCCCCACCCAAAACCTAACCAGAGCTGATTTTCAGGACAGCTGCTGGGTTTGGCTTTCTTGTGGATGCCTTCTTCTCCCTCTGCCTTGCTTACTTCTCCCTAGACCAGAGATAATTGAACAATCATGTCAGATGAAGTATAGTATCTTATTTTTCTTTAGGTGCTTAAACTCACAGTCCAAGGTTCCAGGCATATTCAGAGAAGGGTGGGCTCAAGTGGCCACAGTTTCTTTATAGAGTTTTACCATAGTGGGGAAGAAGTCCCTTGAGAACAATGTTTAAGCCTTTAACCTTAAAATTTCAATCTCTCACACCTACCTCTAAATTTTGAAATAATTATTCAAATTGTTGCATGTTTATAAGAGCTGTCCTACTTTGTTGTAAGATACTTTAAAAGTTTCCAAGCCACCGTTCATGGAAATTTGATTTGAACTTAGCAGAAGAATGAAAGTAATGAGTGGATCAAAAACATGTCATTAAGCCTTTGGGCAAGTAGAAGTTCAAAAATGAAACCAAGCCAAAAAATTTCTATATAAAATTTTTTTGTTGCTCTATTTTAGAAGTGATTAGAAGTGATGTGTCTAGAGTTAATTATTTTCTGCTGAAATAATATGTGCAAGAAATGTTCAAAATTACTCAGCCTGTTAAAGAATACTGGTATGACTACAGGCTTCTTTGAAATTCTTAATAATTTCTTCTGCTAACACTTCAGAATCTGCTGAGGAGTTTTCGTAGACTGTGGGCAGTTCTGTGGTGTTTGAAATAAATGCATTAACTTTACAGCTGGTTAATCTGCACATAGCTTTAATCTTCAATTATGAGGATTAAATAATGTAATTATAAAAGCTAATGTATTTAAATTAGTGCACATGCTTACTGTAATAGAACTGTACCCTGTAGTTTTATGGGGAGTAAATTGAACAGATCCAGAAATCTAAAACAGCTCTATTTTTCCATTCTTCATTAAAAAAATAGAGTTATAAATACTGTTTATACCAAATAATGTTTAGACAGCGGGCTGACAGGTTTTTTAGGAACTTTTATTTTAATTGAGGATAAAAATTTTATATCTTTGAATCTTTAGGTATGGAAAAGACATCTAAGATCCTTGAGCCCAACTTTTTACTTAGCACCTGCATGTTCACCTCTAAACTATATCTCCAAATGCAACATCCATACATTTTTTTAACACTAAATGTATATGATGTTATGGATTGCAAACTATTTGTCAGTTATAAGGCTTTCTGATTGGAAAAAATTTATCAACTCTGTTATTATAAATATGTATTTTTGCACAATTGCCTAAGAATTGCTGTAGATTGGTGAGTTGCTGCTTGTGCATTGAGGTGATACTGGGCATGTTCTGAATGCGTTTTTACAGTGTTTAGGCGTACTTACAGTATCAGTTAATGGGAGACAGCTGGTACCGAAATGTTCCTTTGATCATGTGGGCATATTCAACTGTTTCTTCAATTTTTTTTCCAGGATGTTTTGAATTGTTATTGCAACTGTGCCATTCTATTTTGTTTCCTGTATGTACAGGTTATCCCACCAAAGGAATGGAAGCCGAGAAAGCATTATGATGATATTGAAGATTTGGTGATTCCTGCTCCAATTCAACAGATGGTCACTGGCCAGTCTGGACTTTTCACACAATACAATATTCAGAAAAAGCCTATGACAGTGAAGGAGTTCAGGAATTTAGCCAACAGTGACAAGTATGTACTCTTGCTTATTAAGACTAATATTTATCTTCACATGTTGTGGTTTCTTTGAGTTGTGCAAGGCTGCTGGTGATTTCTTTTACTTTTTTCCCTGTCTCTCAAGGTATGGAAGGGTACCACAGCGTAAGTATTGCTTGTGTTTGTTGTTGAAAGCATCTGATGCCATGGCAGCAAGAAAGCATCCGAAAAACCCGAGACGTAATGCTTTCTGTCTACCTTTTTTTCCTTTGTCTTCCAAAAGATATAGAAAATAGTGAAGATGATACAGATGTGTATCTGAGTTTTAATTTAATTACACCTATTAATGTTTAATTCCTAGATACTAGAATGGCCTATCACCATGTAATTCTGAAAACTCCAATATCTTTTATAACCAATCCAGAAGCTTTTGCATTAATCTAAGACAACTCAATGGTACTTAGTGAATGTCAGTGTTATGGTTATGGCAAGATGAATATTATGGAAAGGGGAAAAAAAGTTTGTGAAGGGCTAGGCACTGTACTGCAATGTTTCAAATTGTTGAGCATTCCAAGAAGAGGGAATTGACAGAAGGAATTCTTGCCTGTCATTTTGGCCACATAAAAAGAATATATTTTACTTGACTGTCTCCTCAAAACTGAGGGGAAGTGGTTTCTGGAATATGAGTCAAAGGATCTTAGAAAGAAAAGATACTTGAATGAGAAAGGTAATACTGCCTTAGTTTGAAGGCAAGTTTCTATTATAGGTTAATTAAGAAATTAGGTATAAGAATAGAAGGTGTTATCAAGATCGAGAAAAACTAGGACATCTAAAGCTTTTAAGGAGGCTGCTTACTGAATGTTCCATGGGAACCTCTTTTGTAGTTCTTGAAATTATTTGTTTAGTAAATATTAGAGATGAGAGTAAATCATATGACCAAATGGTATTTGATGTGATTTTCAATAATACTTTTTCATAGATGTTAAAGTTTACATTTTATTAACCCCTAATAAGTTGAGGTACACTAATTTCTTAAAATAATTGATTAATGTAGAAGTGCTGGGAAGTTTTTCATGTGTATCATAGTGTTTGTTAAGTTTATTATATTCATAATGGAATATATTTTGGAAACGTGTCTGATTTCAATTTTTATGGTTTTTACTGAAATCAGATGGCAAGTTAATTTTGCATGCAAATGTAGAACAGTTGGGAGGACTTCCTGTCTATTACTAGCTCTAGGTCTTTATAAATATTTGTCACTGCTCTTGAGAAAATGTGTCACATAACATTCTATGACACTCTTACAGTAGTCGATATTTCTTGAACTATCAAGTAGCTGAGAGCTGTAGTCCCATAAAAATAATTTTGTTCCTTAAAGTAGATGACTTCTCTGTTAAAGACACTTTTCTTGAGCATTAGGATGTAGCCTATTTCCTTTGGGTAAGAGAGAAGGGCCATGAGCATCTAAATTAAATCACAGTTGCCTTTAAAAGGATCAAGTGTACTCAGTCTAATGTATTTAATCTTTTATTTGTTTAGACATTTGCAGCTCTCCATTGAACCAAAATGCTTCTCTACTTGACTCCTAGGAAACAGGAACATATCCACATTCTGTAATCAAGGAGTTAATGTGTGTGCATTACTCAGAGCCCAACAGAAATACAATCTGATTTCTGGAGCTATCATTAGAAATAATAAAACAATTCTGTTGCTGAGAATGCTTTGGTTAAGATGTGTTTAGCTTTGTTTTTTTTGGTCTCTGTTCAGAGTTATTACATGATGTAAATGTACTTGGTCTCAGTGTTGTATGTTTGGATTTTCTTTCCAGTTGTTCAGGTGTAACATACTGGCAATTCTACAATGAAACTGTAGTTTTAGAGTTGCAGTAATAGGGGGAGTATGTTGTCTTTTCTGCAGACTTATATATGGAGATACAGAGATCTGACAAAGGATCCTGAGGCACAGCTGTTGATAGATGTTTCTATTGGAAGTGTGTTGTTCTTGTTTGCACAAGATTTTGAAAGGCTACATGAGTAACCTTTCAAAAGTATTTACATAATTATATTTAAGCATGTGTGTTATGTATCACGCGCTGCTATAAATGAGTAAAAAGAAAAGTCCTCTTAAATATTTCTTTTCTCTGTATTGTAGAAGTTTTTGGTATCAGCTGTTTGAAACACAGCTTTTCTTGAAAGCGTTTTCTGGGGCAGGAAGAAGAAAGTATTGGTTTTGCCTGTGATGGCTGCATGGCTGAGTTAGTTTACATTGTTCTGAGACAGGATTGTACCGGACCTATATCTGAGTTTTTGCAGAGCTGGTAGTGAGGTAGGAAAAAAATAAATACTTGTTAATTGTGTTTTGCATATGTGTCTTTTTTTACAGAAGAGAAATAAAAGGGAGGAGCTCAGGCTAAGGATGGTTGGTAAATGGGCTGATTTGCTGCTGGAGACTGAAGCAAATATTGTGTGGGTTGGTGGTAGCTGTCAGGTAGGAGGTTTCCATGATACGGTTAACCATGAAACTAAGAAGTCAGGACAACTGGTAATTCTTCCATTTCAGAGAATTTGAAATGAAGTGACTTCATCTGGAAGGTTCATAGCATAGTCTATTGTCCATGGCATAGAAGCATAGTCCATTGTAGAGGCAGTTGTTGAAAGATGGTGATGAACCTTTGCCTAACTCTTTCTCTGCAGATACCGCACTCCAAGATATGTAGACTATGAAGATCTGGAGCGTAAATACTGGAAGAACTTGACTTTTGTGGCACCTATTTATGGAGCAGATATCAATGGGAGCATTTATGATGAAGTATGCATAGTTTTTTATGAAGTTTATCCCTTCCAGCCCTCTTTGAAAGGTTACTCAACTTAGAGGATACACTCTTGCTTTGTGACTGAGAATCTGTCTTTTGAAATCTTTGTGTTATTCCTTAAAGCCTCCAAGATTGAAATTAACTCTACATCTGCAAGAGTCAGACAGTTCTGTCCTTAGACAGTAGAATATTGCTGCTCTTCCTGATCATGACTCTTCCCTTTCTTCACTTCAAACTCTCCAGAACTTTGAGATATCTTCCTAATTATTTGTTTATTAATGTTGTAATATGTATGTTTCCTGTGTGTATCTGTGGACACTTAGAGATATTTTAACAAAGTTTTATTTTAAAATTTAAAGGTGGAATCTTTTATATCTCTTTACTGAGGAATATTGGTAGCTGTACTTCATGCTTGGAATGTCTGCAGTTTCCTGGAAATGTACTTACTCATATTGTTTACCTCTCAATTAGAAATTAATTTTTCTGGTAACTTGCCAAGATCTCCATGGATGATAAAAGGACTTTTAAAACAGATCTCATTGTCCAAAGTATTACAGATAGCCATTGATATCAATTAGGCTATGTAAGTAAGACCGGAACTAGATTTCTAAAGCATTGAGACTAAGAGAAGATATATTAGCATTTCAGAAAATATTTGAGGATTTAAAAAATACAGGGCAAACATATATTAAAAGAAAGTACCATATGTGAAGTTGTTGGGTTATTTCATGTTCTATGTATCTGCCTTTTCCAATCATTAGGAAAAAAAAGTATGATTTTGCTCTGGCAGATGGTCTGGGGCTCTCCTGGTGTTTCACAATTCTTCACGGAAGACAAATTGAAGACTGTCCAGAGATAAATACAGTCAGCCAATATGGCTTAAGGCAGTTCAGTTCTTGCACTGAGTTACGTGATCTTTGAAAGACAGCTAAGAATGTCCAATGGTATGTTGTTTAGAGAAGGCAAACTCAAATTCCCTTGTGTGTCCGCATAGCTGCTTTAAGAAATCGTTTAGAAAATAATTGAAGATTCTAATTAGTAATGTTTCTGTGGAGAGACATTTGAGATGGCTGTTGCTTTGTGAAGATCAACACAAGACACAGAAAAAGTGTTTCAAGAAATAGAAGCTTTCCCTTTTTCTTCTCTGATCTTTGTGTCTATTTTTTTGGTAGATAATGCCTTATGGTATAACTTTTTAGAAAGGTATGCTTTTTTTTTGGATTGTGGTTTTTTTTTTTTGTCCTGAGTATCCTAGTTTAGTCTTGCATGAACAAAATTTCCAATGAAAAGAGAATGAATGCAGTAATACCCAATTTGAAAGTGCTGATTGGTCAAAGTGAAGGTCAGAGATCTCCTTCTTACAGAATTACACTCTTGGAAAGATGAGGAAGGGAGGTTAAATCAAAGAGGAAAGTGAGAAAAGCAGCATTCAGGGATCCTAACTCAGATGTTAAGTGCATAGGAGAAGGAAACAAAGCACTAAAGGTTGTAGTGACTGGGGAAGAAAGCATAAAAGGTAGAATAAAGAAACTTTGATGCCTATAATAAAATGGGTATCATTTAAAAATAAATAACAAAGGAGAAATATTAGTGAAAGGCGTTAACATTAAGGAATGTGACAGATTGAGCACTTAATGTGACAGTCAAGTGTTGGTGTACAACCCACTTGGTGTTTAAAGGACAAGAAGGAATATACTCTGGTACCAAAGTGTCGGTGAGAAAGTTACGGTGCCGCTGATCAATATGTTGTCTCTCAGAATAATTTTACTGCAGTTAGTTTTTGGCCAGCAGATGGTGTACTTGCACAACTAATATTTTTCATGTCGTAGTGCTTGAAGATAGTCTTAAGAAGGATCTTTTCTATTTTGTTTGAAATTTGAGATTGTTCTCATGTCTTCATTCAGTTTCCTTCAGGATTGTGTTTGTTTGGGAAAAGGAGATGAACACAGCTCATTGACCTTTTGGGCAGCATTCAGGAGAAAGCGTATGGTGAGATTAGTTTGTCATGGCAGCTTATTTGCAAGAAACAAAACAAATGCTTACTTTTTACAAAATACATATTGTAGAAAATAGTGTGTTACAGATGTTACACTTAAGGTAAATATCTGGCAGAATTCCAGGTAAAATCTACTAGGAACCTAAGGAAAATGTGACACCTATGTGTATGTGGGCCATCAAAATTAGTGAGAAATACTGCTGTGCTCTGTAAATCAGTTTAACAGTTCACCGATTACATTTTCTTTTCCACTTGGTGACAATCAATTTTTTATTGAGACATTTGTATTTGAAGCATGATGGAACCTTGATTTTTACTATTTAGATAATTTAAGAACCATTACTGTAGTTTGTGAAAGCCAGCACCTTGTTGGCATTGTGCCAGAGAAATTATAGCTTTTGTAGTATTTGCTTTTTTAGACCACAGGATGATAAGTTCTGAGGGGTTTAGAAGATGGGACAAAATTTTCTAAAGGCTGTGTTACATGAAACAGAAAAAGACCCCACCAAAAAAGCCCAAAAGACCCCCCAAAATCCAAACCAAAGTGAAAACAAAGAAATAAAGAAACAAAGCTATAAGTGCATGCTTTGAAGTTTTAACAGCTGCCATCAATGGCTCAATTTTATCCCTGTAGTATTGGATTATTCCAGAATATGTTTAAAATGTCTGAATTATTATTTGGCGGCTTTGTACTCAGATTAAGTCTTTACGAATATGGAAATAATCTACGAAAACAAGTGCTCTTTGCACTCTATAGAGCTTTATAGAAAATAAATTCTATCATTTGAGAAGATTGAAGATTTGCTGGAAATACTATTCTGTTATTTGCATTCTAATTGCTGTTACATTTAATGGTACTTTGTAGGAGTTAGTCTGTGTTGGTAACTTTAGAAAAGACATGATCCCTATGTGGACTTATCTAGCTAGAGGGGAGGGGTGGAAATCTTGGTTTCAAAAGTAGTTCCAAAGAAAAGTGGCCAATTTAAAGTTTGTAGTGAGTCATAAAACATGCCTGACTTCAGTGCTGACAATGGCATCTGCTGTTCTGCTGAGAAAAACCATGTTTGGAAGAAGCAAGTATAAATACTGTTTTGTGTCTCTCTCACCACTCTCCTCAGCTGCTGTCTGAGACACACTTTACTTTCATTTTTCTCCTCTTAGTTTTATTTCTCCTAACAGGACAATTCCTAATTTCTACCTTGTCCCATGTATAAGGTGGGGGTATCATGTGTATGAGTGCACCCTCAGTCAATTTCCAGAGGATGCCAAATTGGGTGGGATGTCGCTCTGTTGGAGGGCAGGAAGGCTCTGCAGGGGAATCTAGATAGGACAGATCTGTGGGCTAAGGACATCTGCATGAGGCTCAGCAGGGCCCCTTTGTCACCATCCCTGAGCGTATTTAAAAGACCTGTAGGTATGGCGCTTGCGAACATGGTTTAGCCTTGGCAGAGCCAAGTTAATGGTGGTTTTGGATGATATTAAAGGTCTTTTCCAACCTAAATTATTATTTTCCTTCTATTTATTATGTCCTTTTCTGTGATCTACTCATCATTGAGATCAATGTGAGCAGTAATTTAGGTTCTAGTGTGATTTCCAAAGAATCTACTTGCCCACCCTTCAAAAGGGGGCTTAAAAAGCAATGACTAAGAAATGATGAGAAGTAAAACCAATCTAATGAGGGAGATTGTTTGTATTTCCCAGTCTGTGTGTTTATGGTGTAGAGATTTTGTTTGTAGCATTTTTATTCCTCTTTTTTAATGACTTCCAAGGCACAGTAAAAGCCTGGCAGTATCTTTATTGTATTCATTGATAGTAGTGAATGGTTATGTGGAGAGAGGAGTGGGTTACCAAGCACAAATTTTTCTCAAATGTTAGTTTTGTTCCTTTCACTCTGTCTCTTACTCCTCTTTAGTTTGGGGTTTTTTACAATCAGCCATAAGGGCTCTTCAGTCTTAGTTGTGCGACTGATACCTTGTTCACCAGATTAATATTGAGATGAATCTGTGAGATGATCAAAGGAAAAATTAAACACTGAAAAAGGACTGTGTGTAATAATGTATGCATACAGAAATCATGATAGTGTTGACTGGTTTAAGTAAAGTGAAAAGACTAGCATTGTGTCACTTTTATAAGTACTTAAGAATTAATTAAACATAGTTGCATTTGAAGCTTTTCTTATTCTTATTTGCAAAGAGGTTAGAACTTTCAACTGTGAATTTCACTTTCTACCAATGTGCTGAGATAAACATAATTTTTTGTGTTTTTGGGAAAACGATGGGTCAACTCCTTCCAAAGTGTGCAGGTGTTCAGATAAGAAATGCTTGTCAAGTGTCTCACTTTGTCTCCACATTGCATTAAAAGCAGATGCAAAGGCTGTTAAAGAGTAATAAAAACTCTTTATAGTAATTTACAGTAAGTTTGAATCACCTTCAAAATGAATGAACATTGGAATAGTAGTCTTCTATATAAATACTATGTACCTTATAATATTTCTCTAAGGAAGTGCAAGGTAAGTGTAAAATGTGTAGCAATGACTGTAATTGGTAAGGTGTTTCAAGCCTGTTTGTTATCTTATAGAAGGAAAACTGCTAAAAAGTAAAATTTTTCTAGGTATTCGATTGTGTGGTACAGTTGTCACTGATGACAGGTATTCTTTAAAGAATTTACCATCAGAAATGTGGATAAATTAGAAATAGTATCTTGACATATTCCTTTGAAATTAGTATAATATTCTGGTAGTACTGTGATATTCTGAGGAGAATAAATATTTTGTATTTTCATACAAAATATTTACAAAATATTACAATGTCTACATGTATTTGTAAGAAACTACCAGATATATGTCATGGTCAAATAATATATGTACTGCTGTTCCAACAATTGTTATTAAATATAGTATAACCTGCAAAAATATACTTAAAATTTGAGAAGTATGGCTATGTATTGACCTATTAAAAAAACTTTTACAGCTGGGATCTTTTTAGTGTACATTGCAATTGCTACATCTAAAACTGGTTATATAACTACTGTAAAAATAAGAATCAGTATTTTATGTTAAAATCATATAAGCATTTTACTTAATGTTTTTGAATATTAAAAAAATATCTGTGAGGTAATGTAACATCTTTAATAATAATTTATAATAATTACTTATAACGGTGTGGGCCTAAATATGAAACTGATTTATTGTTTTAAGTCTAAGGAATGTAGGAGGAGTTGAAATTAATCAGTGTGATTTTAGTGTTTTGGCCAGTTTCAGTGAACATTTTCTTTCGGGCTAAGAATACTTGTCCAAAATAGTCTTTAGGAAAAGGAAGTAGCTCATCTGTCTTGAGTGTAGAAGTTGTTACTGTTTGTTTGGTATTTGAAGCAAGTTATTTGTTCTAGGATTGATCTCCATGATAGGAATTGCTTTTGTTTGAGGGTAGATCCACCAGCAGGTTGCTTGTGACTAGTTGTGATATGATTTCACATAGTGTGCAAGGATGAGATGTATTGTTTAAAAAAAAATTCTCTTAGCTATTACTTAATTTTTAGTAGAAAAGTAAGATTTCAAGATGTTAGGGTTACTAGAATCTTACATGGGTGAAATGTTGCGATGGGACGAATAATGGGTAAAAAAGCCCATGGAATACTGTTAAATAGAAAGATAACATCTTCTGTCTGAAGAAACCTTCAAGTGCAAATTGCTACAGTACTTACACTGTTTAGCCACTGTCAGAGTAGCTACTTAGGTTAACAGTTGATTTTTCCAAGTATTTCTTGTTTTCTTCTAATCCACTATATGTATCTGTGGTTAAATCATTGCTCTTTGCTGTATTAATATGTTTCTCCAAATAAACTGCAAAATTGTAAACAGGGATAAATTTCCTCTGATTTAAAAATTTTTTTTTAAATTAATTTGAGGACTTATTACTTAAAAATTATTACCTCAAATTTTTTATTTTACAGCTGTATTAACTTGCTGCTGCCAGTTTTTATATTTGAAAGGTGCAGATTCTACAAGTGTCTACTCTTTTGAGTTCAGATTGGTGTTTTTTCTTTTATTGGGATATAAATTTGTTTTTTTTTTACTTTTTAAATTTCAAGTGCCTTTTTGTTTCACAAATGCAACATGCCCAAGGCTTCCATTTTAAAAGAAGAAAAAATACTGTTTGAAATTAAATAATTCTATAAACATTGTTACTCATTTGTAAAATTCCAAGTAACTTAGTATTTCTCAATAAATGAAATAGCCAAAGCAGGCGGTTAGAGGTGCTTGTTTAGTGAGAAGTCTCAACTCATACAGAGTTTACCTTCTTGTCTATCAATTCTAGCTGCTTCATAATAACATGTTTGACATAAAAATCTCAGAAAACAGTTCAAAACTGAGAATATTAAATTTTCCTGACTTCTTGCTTTAGCCGGTATTGTTACTATTCCAGCTGTCCAGTTATTAAATATCATCATCTTAATCAGCTGCATCAGGACTGCAGTCTGCCATCGGTTCGTACCCCAGTAAGATTATCAGACCTGTAGATTCAGTGATTGAGTAGAGCAGCTCATGCTTAAGAGTGTCCTTAGAGGCTGTCTTCCCAATAAAACTTGTCTGAATTGAGTTTTTAATAGTTTTGATTATATTTCTTGGTTTTCTGAGTGCTTGAGCACCAGCTAATGTCTTCCCTGGAGGTGCT
This sequence comes from Ammospiza nelsoni, assembly GCF_027579445.1. Lineage (NCBI taxonomy): Eukaryota > Metazoa > Chordata > Aves > Passeriformes > Passerellidae > Ammospiza > Ammospiza nelsoni. The sequence goes on along the minus strand of NC_080669.1, from coordinate 41,674,588 downwards.
AATAATTGCTGTTATAATGAAGTCTAATTTTTTCTCCTCAGTTTTGTAGCTTTGATCTTGTTTATACTGTCTCTTACAGGCTGTATTACCTGAAATTAGAATTGCAGTTTGCAGCTGAATCTGAATGCAACAAAAGCTACATGTATTTCTTTATTAATGACTTTTAATATATGAATTTTATGGGGAATAACATAGGGAAACAGCTTAAATCCCCTGAAATCAATAGATTTCTTCTGTTGTATATTTCTTATGCAGTACATCAGTATGATTAGAAATACATCTGAAGTGAAGTGATCACTTTGGTTTTTAAACTTTCCAGAGAAATGGTAAATTTATGCATGTAAAATAATTTTTTAAATGATTTTTTCATACTATCTGGTATTACTTTGTAAGTAACAAAAAAGCATAGATAGGTCCTGTAAAACTTAGTGGCTTCCAGCTATCAACTCTTTGAAGGTTTTGTCTGCAGCTATTAGTTCTATTTTTTCTGTATGTTTCTGTACAGAAATGTAGTATGGTGTTTCAATTCATGTTAGATTTGATTTAAAATCGTGAACCAGATAGGAACTTTTTATATTCTCTTTCTGCTCTGAACATCTCAGACTTATAACCTGATCTTATACTGATTAAGGTCAAGAGAATTTTTCGAGTAATTTCAGCTGTCTTCTAAAATGCTTACAGTCTTTTGAAAGGCTACATCAAGTGTATATCTTTTCACTGGGACTGTTATATGAAATTGCATTGCTTTATAAGCTTAGTAATATTTTTATTATGTATCTTTTTCAGGGTATTGAGGAATGGAATATTGCCCATCTCAATACAATATTGGATGTTGTAGGAGAAGAGTGTGGAATTTCTATTGAAGGTGTAAATACTCCATATCTTTATTTTGGCATGTGGAAAACAACATTTGCATGGCACACTGAGGACATGGATCTCTACAGTATTAATTATCTCCATTTCGGGGAGCCAAAGTCATGGCAAGTTTTTGTCTTTTTTTTTTAAGATGACTTCTGTTTATTTCAGCTGACTAAACCAAACAGATGGGTTATGGTTGATTCACAGTGGCAAGGTTTACTAATAAGCTAAGATAGTAATTCAGTGAGGGGTTTTTTAAGCTCATAATGCTGTGAAATCACACTGATATATTCTTTTATTTTAAAGGGAAAGACAGATGAGTACATAAGACTTATTTGAGTTCAACAAAAAAATATTTGAAATATACAATATGAGAAGTTTAATATGTTGGGAACCCCAAGTGTATTTGAGGAACTTCTGAAAGAGCTCTTTGAAATCAGTTTTTGCTTGTGTTGCCTTTTGGGGCTATGTACCATATTTTGTATTTAACATGTATTTAATTGCTTTTTTGAATCAGAGTCATATTCTGTACAGTTAACTCAGCTGTAGGAGATAAGATTCAGAGCTAAAGGTACTTCCTGTATGTGAAACTTCTACTGTCCTTTCTCTGTAATCTTAGATATTTGGTTGAACAGCTTTAACAGGCAGTTTGGTTTAATACACTGTGATATACCTGTATCCCGAGTATATAAGACAAATAAATTCCTTTTGTTCTTAAAATCTTTTTTTTTTCCGAATATCTGTGAAGAGAGTGTAGAATGTTTAGAAAGATATGCAAAAGATAAGTTATGCATAGTTCAATTCTTGGAGTTTCTAGTCATCTGAACGTGGACAGAAAATATATAGCTTGTAATTCCATAAAACATCACTGTTTTTTTATACCCATACAAAATTCAAATACCTATAATGTATTTATTCTGTGAATGTGGTAAATTGGTCAGGTACTCACTCTTAGATCAGTGCCTTATGTTTACCTGCTTTGCTTATGTAATGGATCTCTTGAGTTATGGCAGAGAAGGTGAATACCACCTATTGTAGTAAAGCAGGTCCATGTCTGAAATTGATAAATTATATACTTAGGTATGTGAGGTTGCTTCTTTGAATTAAACATACAGAAAGTCTTGTTAACCATATCATCAGTATCTTTAAAAAAATGTATGTAAAGATAGGTGATTCCAGAATGTTCGAAGATGATAGGACAATTGTAAATAATATGATTGCATAAAGTTGTTTTCTGCTTCTTAGGAATTTAAAAAGTGCTGTTTGAAGAAAAACTCACTGCATATTGTGAAATTCCAAACAGTAGAGTACTTAAACTCTGAATTCCTTAGATACAATGGGAAGAAGCTAGGAAAGCTTCTTTAATTATTTTTGAAGGAGGTATGAGTTGATAACAGGATAAATGCTTTTCTAGTTTACCGATACTTTTTATGCTTCTAATGAACAAAATCATTAAACACCATCCTCTTCATATTTTGAAGAAATAGTGGTGGATACAAATTCATTTTCTGTACCACATAGGCCCATATTTTTAAGAAATGCAGCGTTATCAAAAAGTTGAACAAAAAACAGTTAAAGATTTGTTTACACATGTTACACATGTCTCTGTTACTGGAGGAATGCTGTAATTCATGCAAAGTTCATTTATCAGTAAAATGTGTTGTGTTAACGTGGTATTAGTATAGTATTTTTTTCAAGAAAGTGGGATAGGAGCTGAATGATACTTATGATACTTATGAAAGATATTTTCTGCTCTTTAATTCTACTGATTTGCCAATCCTTAGTGGAGCAATATAACTTGACATACATAGTAGTAATACATATTTTTTGATTTTACTGGTTGTACATGTGGTTCTTCAAGACAGATGCACTGTTCTTTCAGAGAGCTAACATGCAATATATTTTCTCTGAATTGTGAAAGGACAGCCATTTCCATCTGGGAGTCACAATTAGAACTTGTGGCTAGAATGTGAAGCTTTCTGCAGTGTTTGGGCATAGGCTAACTTGCATTGCATCTTGTCAACACTTTTACTTCAAGTGTTACAGAGAGAAGTCTGTAGTTCTATGTTATGTATAGCAATTAATTCATTGACTGCCTCCAGTGAAACATGGGAGGAAGTTGTGTCTGATAATTTACAAAATTAGGATTACAGCTGTTTAGATGTTTATGTATATATTTATGTAACACATAGTATGGGTAACATAATACATACATTAATTTTATAGGTTTTTCTTAACTTGCTAAAGAGGCAATATCTTAAAAAAGAAGAAGGAACTTAAACGTAAAAGCCCTGAAATAGAATAATGTAAGGTCAGAAGAGATTTGAGTATGGTGGGGAAATATTTACTGGAAAGAGACTTAAATTTACTTGCTATTAGGCAAGAATTTTTACTGCAGTTTTCTCTTTGCATTCTTAGGGCAAAGGTACCTTGCAAATGCTACCTCATTTTATATCTCAGTTTCTTAGAAAAAATTATTATTAGAAAAAGTTCTTATTAGCAAGACAAACCATTGGTGTGATTGGTAGTGTGGGTTATTAATTCAGTTATCTCTTGATATTGGTGTTTTTTGTAATGGGATTTATAAACCTCTTACTAATACTAAAAATTCCTTCACTCTGGCATTTGTTGTTAAATTTTTTTTTCTATTGTAACTATAGTTTCAGGGGTATAGGTCTTAAGATGATTTATTTTTGTTTTGTGTAATACTTTGAAGAATTTTGTCATGTTAAGCTGTTAAAGTGCTCTTGAAAATTAATGCTTAGCAGAGATCAGATTTTTGTTACTCGAAGAAATATTATACTATTAATATATATACTATATCCTTGGGTAAAATATAGATAATACTTCAATTTACATTGTAAGTTTATAAATAAAAAATCTGAGTAAGACATTCCCATTTTTTGAAAACAATTCTGGGTTTATTAAGTATCTGAAAGCAAGGCTTACTCTTTGTTCTGGTTACCTGACTTGTGAAAAACAGTGTGTTGAATTTTTTTTAAGTGTTGAGATGATATAAATCTTCTTGAAGAAGAATAATAATGAATATAAGGAAGATTTTCTTAATCAGGCAGTAGGTAATTATTTTCATGGCACTGTGGGTATTTAAAATGTAATAATAATAGGACAGTTTTTTCCTATTTTATTTTAAAGAAGAAAAGATGTGTAGAGAATTAATTGTTTTACTTTAGAAAGTAATATTTTAAAATATTGTACTCACTTCGTTCACCTTTTACATCTGATGGTGAAGGCCTGAATTCTTTTCTGAGCTAAGAACTAGGTTTTTACTTCCCCTTGAAAGGGGCACAGGTAAAACTTGCAGTCTGATACAAACAATAATTTACATATCAATTTGTATGTTTTCTGTGACATTCCGTCTGGTCTTTGCTTCCTAGCTTTTCTGAAGACTAAAAATGGCAAAAGACAATACATTATGTTAAAAAACTCTCCTGTTTGGTAATGTCTTTCATAAATCACAAAATGCCTTGCAGGGTTGGTCAGTCATAAAGTAAGTAGGAATAAATGCTACAGAAAGAGGAGATAGTTCCATCTTTGTGACTATATCAAGAAAAAGAGACCAGATTGTTAAAGAGAGAATGCTTAGACAGCCAAATTTAGATGGATTAGGAGAGTGAGACTGAACCTGACAGTTTATTTAGGTTGTAAGAGGAAATAAATCTGTTGTGACAGTTAAACTAAATCAGGGATTTAGGTTCATGAGCTCTATTTGTGATTTCAGTGGATATAGGATGGGAAGGAATCTGATCTCTAGGTTGCATGAAATTTATACTTTGAGCAACCTTACTGTTACCTCTTGATTGCTGTGACTAGAATATTTTTTATGGATTTGCTGGTATAGAATGTGTATCAATACCTTTTCATCTTGCTTAATGAGGTGGAAAAATCAGGAAGGATACAGAGTTACACAGCAGAGGTTGTGAAAGTCTTTGAAACATTTTGCGTGAAGGCTTTCAGATTTTGAATTGCAATAGCAGGGGAAATAGTGATGGGGTTATGAGTATGGTGGGATAAAAATGGATGGCATTCTGACACTAGTTTTAGACAAAATTATGGACAAAAAAGGGGAAGAAGGAAAAGCATACTCAGACTGATGCTAACATTGTATGATTTAAGAACAAATATGGTGATAAGGTAAATGGATTTAGAAAGTTCAGCTAGGTCCTTACAGAGCCTTCTGAGGAAGGATTAATAGAACTTTCAGTGTGATCAGCAGCTGACAAAAACTAGTCAAATTCTGGCCAGGTGATGCAAAGTTCAGCATAAGTGGAAAAGTCTTGGTAACTGCAGAAGTTGTGCATCCCAGTAATGGTATGGACATGTTTCCTAGTTATGTTCTATGTCTAGAGAACAAAATAAACATAGAAAACTACAGGGAAGTCAAACCTGTATGGCAGAAATGGGACTAAAGTGTAAAGCTTCCATTAGGATTAGTCACACTTCTTGCTGAAAACTGTTATAAAAATTAGAAATACTGTGAGTCACAGAGATGACTGTAATCAAATAGGGATTCTGGTTGTGAAAAATTATCTGTAATCAAATAATGTAGTGGTTTGTTAGCATATCCGGATGAATTATCGTGCTTGAAACAGAGCAATCATTTGCTAATTTCAATGTTCTTCACAAAGTGGAAGAACTTCGGTCAGGGATTAGAAGAAAAGGAGAAGTTTTATTTGTTTATTTGGTTTGTTTTTCCCTTGTGGAAGAGAATTTTGTTTCTTAAAATATTTAGATTAAATAGGAACATTTTTAGGTGGCAACAGACTTTTGCATTTCCCATTCCAAAACAAAAAAATGTATTAACTTCCTAAATTAAGTTTCTGAAATTTAAATCTGCTCATATTTTAAAAAGTTATGTATCAGGTTTATGTATAATAAAGATTAACCACCTAAATAGATAATAAAGTAAATCAGTAGCTTATAAAAGGGATTCTGAGCTCAGTGCCTGGAGTTAGATAGCATTATTTTTATGTATTGTGAATGTTCGCAAGTTTTCTGTTGCCAATTATAAAACCAATGAATATAGTTCATTTTGAAAAAAACTGATGATGTTTACTTACAACATCATTTTATGGGTTTGCAGCTTTTGAATTTTAAAAATACCAGTCTGCAGGCAAAATCATCAGCTGTTTTTACCTTGTCAATCTATATCATGGGATTTAGAGAAGTAGCTTCGTTTAGTATTAAGCATTGTTTGATTAAATATTAAGCATCACACTAAATTTGCTTGAAATTTATGCTATTAACCATTATCTGCATACACCTGACTTTGGAAGAATGGAACTCAAATTGTTTCACATTCCGTTTCTGGTCACTGACATGAGAATGATTGATTGGGTGGATAGAAAAGGCTGCTTGTGTGATAATCATCTTGGTTGGCTAAGCAGTTTTTGCACAGTAAAGCCACAATTTGTTGGTTTTAATGCGACTGAGAAGAAGCATTAATCTTGAAAACATATATATAAAAAAATTAATTACAAGTTAATGACATAATGTTCATTACTTATTTGTAGTTAATCTTGTTGCCAGTACTCTTGATCTGCTGAACTAAGACATATTTCAGAAGATGTTTATTAACAATACTTGGTAAATATATGTACTATATTTTTTCTGTCCTTGTAGTAGGAGTATCAATGAACGGTGACTCTTTATACTTTACCAGGTATGTCTTTGTGAACTAATAGAATTAAAATCTACTTAGCTGTTGGCAATAGTGAGAGACAGGGAGGCTGACTTGGTGATCAGAATCTGATTTTATTGTGGGATACAAATGCTTATATACTATTTCAGGGAGACTAGTAACGTGTACTACAATGGTTAGGTTGAAATTACATACACAAACTTATGCATTTAACAACATCTCTTGCTTGCAGAGTTTAATGGGATTTTCTTTTTCTGGTAAACCCGTTTGATTTAATCTTCTTGCAATCCAGGTCTAATTTTCGAAGTTCCAGTTTTCTTTTGCCAAGGCATCGTGTTATTAAATCTCTTACGTTAACCAGGTCCAAAGTTCATCAGGAGTCTTGTATCCTCCAGCATTGCACCACTTAGCATCATCATTTCCCCTTTTGTCTTTTCTTAACTTTTTGTCTGTTTATTTGCTTGTTATCCAAGAAACACTCTTTTTGCCTCTTAGTGATTTACCATTGCATTTGCTTTGGAGGTCGCTGGACTTAACCTTATTATATGAGAAGTCAAGCAAATGTTAATGGCTGTTTAGTAATGTGGCTAAAAGAAAGATGAACACAAGATTAAGATATTTTTCTATGAGCTTTTAACTGTTCAAATTCTCATATAAGCTAGCTGTTGAGATTAAGAGTGAATAATTTTTATTTCTCTGACTAGCTCATTTGCATTTGGGAGCTTTTTGTTTAATGCAGAGTAGACCAAGAATCCAGCAAGATTCATGTCTTTCATCATGAAAGGCAGGCACACATGTGCTAAGCTCAGTTTTCTAACAAATGGTGTTACGAATCAAGCCTGAATGGTTCTCAAGAGTGACTTTGGGACTCCTAATGTGTCATAGTACCAAAGGTTGTCTGTCTCCATTCCTTTGTCCTTGTCTTAGCTGTGAGGAACAAGCAATTTCAGCAGAAAGTAAAGAAGTAAAGGATTGAGTAGCAGATGTTACCGTACAACTCAAGTGAAGACTATGATGAAAATACATAGGAGATGGAGAGAGAGAGCGCGCTGGTGCTTGGGACTGTTATTTTGAAATTTGATATCGTGTGCTGCCGGCACAGCCTGGCCTGCGGGGGGAGGGGGGGGAAGGGGGGGGGGGGGGGGGGGAGGAGGCAGCCAGCGATGTGTCCAGCCTCTTGTAGGAGCTTTTAACCCTTTGTGGACAATGAAAACATTACAGAACATTAACCCTTCCTAGAAGAGTGATGAAGGTCTGGGCAGAGAGAGAGATGTGGGAGGAATGGAGTGGCATTTTTGCTGGACTCTTTTTTTTTGTATAGCCATGGACTGTCTCCTTCTAATACAGAGACTGCTTCCAGGGGGGGCAATGCCTCAGAACCAGGAAGGTTCAGTGTGGGTACCCCTCAGCCCCAGAGGGTGCAAAAAATGTGAGGGGGAGAGGCGCCCCAAGGAGAGACTGTGCCTTTTTGGAAGGAGACAAGGCATCCTTAAAAGGAACCCTAGAAGCAGCCCTGGTCCATGTGCAGTGGTGAGAGCACTGGGCATGGAAGGAAGATGACACGATGGCACATGATCTCCGGGCGCTGCCGCCATGTGACACGAAACACAGGAAGTTTCAACTGTGTTTCCAGGGGAAGCCCATGGCACAAAAAAAAAAAGATTCCTTCTCCTCTTGATGAACTGAGGATTGATTGCTTGAAGACTGGTGCAAGACCGAGAGTTGGTGATTTGGGGAATGTATTGTATTGGAGAGTTGGGGAGGGGGAGGAGATATAATTGTGAAGTTTTAATTTTCCTTGTGTGTTTTTTTTCCTCTCTTGTAGTTTAGTTAATAAAGTCGTCTTTATGTCTAAGTGAGAGCCCGCTTTGCTTATTCCTGGTCACATCTCACAGCAGAAACCAGGGAGAGGGTATTCTCATGGGGGCACGGGCAGTGTGCCAGTGCCAAACCATGACAGTATGCAAATAACGGCTTGAGGTAGTTGGATGTTTTATGCTTGTTTTTCTGAGTGATTTTTCAAGGCTGATGAATGAAATGTGTTCACTGTGTAGTAAAAGGCTACAATTTAGCTTAGTTTAATAATGTACAGCTGAATATACATTTCCTTCTTTTCTGAATCATATTTTTTAATAGAGAAGACTCAATCCAGTGTTATTGCAACATATAACGGAAACAAAATCCTATTATATCACAAATTAAAACAGGTAAAGTCAATAATAAATCTTAATTAAACTTTCAGTAAGTCCATGAAGTGCAGAAAATATGTTAATTACAAAGAGAAGCAGAAATGAAACAACTTTTCAATAATTTTCTATTTTTTGGCTGCAGTGAACATTAAAAATAATATGTTCCTTGGTATTTTTTGCTGAATTGTTGCAGACAGCATGTGGAATTTAAAAAAAATTAGACTGTTGTAAGAACAGTGGGTTTCTAAGATATGTACAATTCCGTAAATTGAAGAAAGTCTATTTCTATAATGCTTTAAAACTCTAATTGTAATGATTCTACAAGGGCAAGTTTTATTCCACAGCTTTTGCTGTAGGAAAAAATAGAGATTTTTAATGCTCATATTTTTCTGTTGAACCCTTGTGTCTTGTGAAGCATGCTGAGATTCAGAGAAACTTGTAGATATTAGACTTATTTTACATTTTTTTCATTTCATTAAGAAAAATAAAGTGTGTGTTTCTTTTATAATTGTGGTGATGTAATAATATTTAAATATTGTCAATGTATGTGACTTTAAATAGTGAATGTAACATTTTGGAACTACATAATATAGTATTTAAACTAAAACTAAGCTAAGTTTTCCTCAAACCTCTGTACCCCCCAAAACTCAATGTCTGTATTTTTTCCTTAGATGTTAGTATATTTTTTTCTGCGCAATTTTTCAGTCTTCAATCTTTTTGACTCCTGTATACTTAGATATTTATCATACATGAATGATGACTTTCAGTCATTATGTAGTAATTATGTCTTTAAACATTTCATCCTTTTCTTTATGTCAATTTTAGGTATGCTATTCCTCCAGAGCATGGGAAACGGCTGGAAAGACTAGCTCAAGGTAGGATTTCCAATATTTTCATATGTATGGTGTTTGAAGGGCAGCCCTTGAGGGTTGAGGAAAGTGAGAAACGTTGTTCTTGACTCACCTAGTGTTTTATTACATATACTGTAGACACATAAAAGTCACACAACATTATTACCCTGAGGAATTCTTAAGAATTGAAGTGATTCTTTGGTTTTTTTTTTTTTTTTTTTTTTTTTTACTGCCACTTGTAGCTTGGTGAAACTTATGAAAATGAGGCTTAATATTTTGTTGTTCGTTAGCTTTTCATTGCTAGTATTTTTGTCTCCTCTGTGCCCTTACTCTTTCTTGTCCTAGCTTCTTTTCATCAGCAACTTTTTGAATCTTTTTACCCAAATTTGATACAGAGAAAGACAGATGAGTCTCCAAAAGTTTCATCAAAGTTGATGGTTGGGTAGAGGATAGAGTCCTGGTTATTGCCTCTGTGAAGGGGTAAGCAGACAAAGTGTAGAAACACTAAGTCTTATTTGTTTACAGCTTGCTGACTATTGAGCAGGCATATAGATCCACTTTAGCTGAAGCATGTACTGGCTTTTGCCATTTAGAGGTGGCAGAAGTGTTTGGGAGAAGGAGCAGAGATGGTTGTAAGTTTGAGGACTAAGGGGTAAAAACTACTAGTCTGTAGGACGATTCTCACTCAGTAATTTGTTTTCTTTTCAGTAATACTACTCCTTTATTTTTGTTCCTGAATTAAGACTGCAAATTATGAACAAGGGAATAACTAGGGATGTTTCTTGGCCTGGCTGCCCATGCTTTATAGCTTGCTAATAACTGTTAAAGGAATTATGGAATGGAGTGCTTAATGAAATGGAATGAGAGGAAAGGAATGCTATTGAAAGTTCATAATTAGATCTTGTGTATCAGGACAAAATTCTGAAAGTTTGTGTACATTTTGTTTTCATATTAACTTTTTTTTCCTCAGTATATGGGTACATGATTCTTTTTCTGAGCTATATAGAACGATTACAGTTAAAGATGTGTAAGTAAAGACCTGTGAACTTTCGGTCTTAAAAGTATGTCTTGGGAAAACAGATTTCAACCTGAATAATTACATTTCCTATTCCTAAATTTTGTCATGGTATAATTTCAAAAAGTTATCAGTTGTTTTCTTTGCTTTCCAGTCTCTTTTCCTAATGCAAAGTATAGAACTCTATACACTGTTTGTTTTTCACTGGTAAAATAATTGGAACTTGTAGGCTGGGCAATAGACACTGACTTAGGATGATTCAATAATTTAGTTTTACAGGAAATGATAAAAGAGTAAAAGAAGTAGAGAATTGGAAAATTTTCAGAGACAGACACTAAGACTGTTGAAAAACCTGCCTTTTTCTTTTCATACCTGATAGTAAACTCTTAACTTTTCAATTAGTAGAAGTGTAAATAAAAGGAAGGGGATATGGTAAAGACTTGTGATGACTGACACGGGTAACATGAAAAGTTGTTCATCGAGTCTTCCGGTGTATGTAGAGACTCCAAATGAAGTATCTTGTCAAAGTTAGCCTAAAGTTTATTTCACAGTATTTCACAGCATTCCTTACTCTCCCTGGTGGATTCTAAAATTTTCATGGAATCCTAAGTGAGATTGGAGCACAGTGGCACAGAAATGTGTTAGAGGAGCATAGGAACTGCCTCTGGCCTTCGGAATCTTGGAGCAGCAACTATTTGCTACTAGATCAGTCAAAGGAAGCTGACTTTTCATGCTGTATGTAAACACTTCTCTATACACAGTTTTACATTTGATGGGAGTAAGATCTGTGGGTAGATAAGACTTTACATGTAATATTTTTTGGCTGCTTTGGCATTTACTGTAAATTTCATATTGCTTGTTAACAGCTGTGCAGTGTTCTAAAACCATTCAAGTTTCAATGTGCTGTAGTGAATGCATCAAATGCATCACATTTTTCTTTATTTTCAGAGTAAGGGAAAAGGATGGGCAGTTGAAGCAACACTTGTTCCCTCATTTCTAAAAATGAAGTGGTACTGACACACAGTATTATTATCTGTCTTAGACAAAAAAAAGCTTCTTCTTTCCTTGAAATACCTTGATTTCTGTAGATATTGGAGTAACCTATACAAATTTAGGAAGTAGGTAACTTTTGGAGATACATGAAAAAAGAAACTGGCCTGAAGGTGCAGACAGCCCTCTTACTGCTGATGGTGACCTAATACTGTAATAGAAATGAAACATTAGGTGTCAGAAAAATGGAAATCTCCAAGACCACTCTTTCCAGAAAATGAGAGGTTTTACTGGGGGAACAGTGTCTTGATGTGCAGGTGCTAGTCAGCATGGGATGCATCTCCACAGAAGTAAGAATTAAGCTGCTCTTAATTTTATGTTAGTATAAGTTGCAAAGAGCTGTGGCGTGAGTTGAAAACTTCCTTTAATGAGTCATGCTTATGATCATAACTTAATTATTTTTATTTCAGTACTATGTTTTGAATAGCAAATAACAAATCGTAGAATCAGATACTGAACAGAGATGATAAAATTTCAAATAATATCTATTCCATTACATTTACTAAATGAAACTGGATTTCTATAGGAAAACTAGGTACTCATACGGAGATTATTATTGTAGCGGCAATGTAAGATAGGTGAGTTAGGTAATGCTGAAGAATGTATTCTGTGAAACTAAACTTTCAGTATTTCATTTTAATGTAGTCTGGGTTATTTTTCTGTGAGTAGATTGTTTCCATGATATTTTTGGTCCAGCTATTTTTGGTCCAGCTGAGAATGGAATCTACAAGATACTACAATGATGAACAATAAAAACCATGGATTTTTTTTTTTAACTGAAAATCACCATTTCTTATTGTTTCCACGCTGTGGTCTTCTACTTTGCAGCTGGTGCCTTGTAAAATACAGTTTCATATAAGGTATCTGACAAAGATGAAAATATAAAGTAAGCTGTATGTCACTTAAAAGAAAACATTAATAAAACATAGTGTAAGTGAGACTTTTGTACTTAATACCATGTGAAGGGAAAATAATTTTGCATGCGTGCAACATTTGGAGGAAAAGAAAAGTAGTTTCTTCAGGAAGGTTAGCTCTGATGACCAGATGCCTACTGAATTAATTGAATGCTCCTAAATAATTAAAATAATAAAATAATACATTACAAGTGACAGATTGTGTAAGTCAAGGCAGGAGTTGATACATAAAATTAAGGGAAGGTTAGAATATTTTCCATTATCTTGTCTGCACATCACAATTACAACACATGCCTTTTGTGCATGATTGCTTTCATTTTTGCTTTCCATTGAAATCTTGGTTGACTGTGGCGGCTACAAATGGTTTTTCTGAAAGACATTAGACTTGCATCTAATAAAGACAACAGTTTGATTTTGCCCTTCAGCTGCTTTCTCATTTATGTAGATTTTTTTTTCAATTTTATGTAGACATAAATGTAATAAAAACCTCAAGTGAGCTGTTAACTGCAATTTTTATACGAGTTGTTATGTTAATCTGCAATACCATGGTATTCTTAAATGATTTTTTGTTTCACAAAATGGGTTAGAAAATAGAGAGGATAGAGGCAGAGTGGCAAATGCTGTATTGAAGGATTTTGGAGATCTTTTAATAGATTGTTTGAGTGCAGAAGCTGTTTTAGAAAGGCGATGACATCAATCTGTGATGTTCAATTATGTTAAAGAAGAAACTAAAGTAAAGTTTAATATATTGTAAGTATGTATGGTTGTCTTACAAAGCTTTTTATGGTGTATAAATTACTTTTTTTTATGGAGGTCACTACCTTTTATATATGAAAGCAAATTAAAATAATTATTCGAATGAGACTTGAAGTAGAACTTGCATAACTTCTAAGGATCTTGAATGTGAAAACTTTAGGAATTGAAGAATGGAACTTTTCCTCTGAAAAATAATTAGTCAAGTTAGAAAAGTCTTATTTAAGAGATAATAAAGGTTTGAACAGGTTAATCTGGGTATACCTACAGTTGTGTTTCATACCACTTGAAAGCCTCTTTGTGGCTTTTGTATTCGGCTTTGTATAGCATACAAATTGCCATTGTTCCTTTGTGATGGTTGTTATGCAGACTTACCCTCCTAATTTTTTTCATGTTCACACAGAAAGTTAAATCAAATTAGTTCAGATCATGTTAAAATAATTTAAATAAATTATATTAAGTTTAAACCTATCAAAGTAAAATCTAAAAAGAGAATTACTAGAAAACTTAGTACTTCTGTAATCTCTGCCATTGTTTTGATAGTACTGATCTGCAAATTATTATTAATATTTTGTATAAGTCCTTTAAATGTAGGCCTGAAAAAATAATAAATAATCATAACCTTGAGCTTATTTATGTTAATTTGATTTATATTTACTTTCATTAACATTAAATGATATTAAATAAATTTGCAATTTAGGATTTTTTTTTCCTTATGTTCTGAGTTTTATGATTATACATTATTTTAAATAATATTAAAGAGAAATGCAGCACCTTTAAATTTTAGGTGAAGTCTTGAGTAAGGAAGTGTTGAAAATTATAGGATGTCTAGCTTCATTCATTGCACTGGTCAGGATTTGATTTGAAAGTTCCCTAAGAATATGATTTTATGTGGATGTCATTAAATAATGACTATTAGGGACCAAGTTATGATTTCCTTGATCATTCAAGGTAAAATATAGCAAACCAACCTGCTCAGTCCAATGGAGTTGTAGAATTATACTTCTGAGAATGGTATTGTAATTTGTGCATATGTGATTTTAGCTGGACAATGTAATTGAAAACATTATGGGCATATTCTTAGAAGCAGAGAGGAGCATTCCAAATATCTTGAAAATGCTAATTAACCAGGGAATGGAGCCCAATCCAACTTCAGTTTGCCTGAGTGATAGGTATGATATTGATGTGGTCATCTGATATGAGCTGTGTGTGATATGTTGGAAAGGTGGAAAGGAAAAATGAGACTGCCAGCTAGCAACGCTCACTGTCCCTCAATAATTTAGAGATTTGAACTTATTTTAAAAAATATGTTCTATATGCAAAGTCCTTTATTCAGCAATTTTTACATCCGTTAGCCAATTCTCCCACAGAGATTTTATTTTCTGGAAGAAAAGCTTGTGTGACTTACATTTAATCTGGCAGACAAAGGATCTTCTGATAAAGAGAGTCTTGTAATGAGGAAATACTACCTTTCTTTCTTACCTTGTTTATTGAAGGGGAGTTCCTTTGAGAAAATGAGATGAATGAGGCTGAAAATTTTGTGTGCAAAAGTGTAGACTTTGACAAGTCAAAAGATATTTTACAACAGTACAGAATGTGTAGGCTGCACTTTGATTTCACTGTGAGGGCTCTGTAACCACAGCAAATGTACTCTTGTAAATTTCTAGTCGTGGATTTTGAGCAGGTTGTGTTCTGGTGCTCTGTGTTATTTGCGGCTTTCTTGGAATTCAGCAACAAGCCTGCCTTCTAGTTGGACTTGTCACAGCTATGTCTGGTCTCTTGGAGCTGGAATGGTACAACTTAAGTTTTGGATGTCTGCCCATCATTTGCTTTGTATCATCTTGTGTTGAACTAATTAAGCATATTGCAATAACATAATTTGATCCAAAATTTGTTTTCTCAAGGAAAATTCAGTTAAACTCTCTGCTTTTAGCAATTAAGCTTTTAGCTACTTTTCATACCAGCTCTTCCTGCAAGGCTCAAGTATAATTTCCAGTCACGTTTTTCACAGTAAGTTCCCATGTATTTCTGTTATTATACTGCTCAAGACTGAGGTTTCTTGATGCTCAGAAACTGTAGGTTTTAAGTTTTGACTGCTATCATTTATGTTATAGGCATTAATTGTGAAAAAATTGGTTGAATTTTTTTGCTGGAGTCCTATAATTGTGGGCTAGTTTCTTTTTCTTTGGTCAGTGAAGCCACATATATATAACTGTACCTATCAAATAGTACTTTTTGAAACTTAAAGCATTATTTGCAATTCAAAGAAAGAGTAAAGAATTCATGCTTCTTGTTGGTGAGAGAAAAAAATATAAGAATGACGAATTTTAGTAAAATTTGATCTCAGGGCAGCTTAGCAGGCTTCTTAGTACATTGACCAGCACAAGTCTACATTATACTTTTGCTGTTTAAGTGCTGCTTAACTTAATTTCTGAGAAATCAGAAAAATGTTGTTCTTCCAGTACTGGTGAGTGTGCTAGATTGAATGTACATAGAGTGTAACAACTATAATAGGATAACTTTTAGATTGTTCTGAAGTTTTAGGGTGATTAGTGGACATAATAGATAACTCACCAGAGTGAAGAAATTAAATCTAACATTAGAGAGAAAGCTACATATTATGGAAAATTGTTATTAATTTCTTTTTCTCAAGGCATTAAAAAAATTCAGATGATTGTTTGAAAATGATTTTTTTTAATAATTGAGTAAACATGTTTTTCTAATAATTAAAGTGCTTCTGTGAATGATGAACTACCATTTATGTGAGAGGAATACAACATATTGTACAAAGTTAGGAAGTTGTATTTCTTTACTGTAGGGATAGTTTGTTAGTGCAAGGTAAACCTAGTCTTCATGGAATCCTTCTAAAGTTATTTACTGCAATGGATTTTCATGTGTGCAGAATGAGCATTAACATAAAAAAAGCTTCTGGAAACAATGTATTTCTGTAAAGGGTAAGAAAGTATGCCTAAATGTACAGGTCTGCATTTATTCTATTATTTCACGTCTTAACAAACAAGGAAGACCCTGTGGCCCCTCCCTCTGGAAAGCAGTGGAAAAACTTAGGAGGTGCACTTGATTTTTGTGAAATCTGTCAGAACCTAAGAATGACATGGTAAAAAATTCTAAAGCAGGTTTTAACAGTATTAAATATTGAAAAATATTACAAAGATTTCCTATTTGATTTAATGAAAAGATGTACAGCTTTGCTTTTCTTGTCTCATTAGGGTTCTTTCCGAGCAGCTCTCAAGGATGTGATGCTTTTCTTCGCCACAAGATGACTCTGATTTCTCCCTCAATATTGAAAAAGTATGGAATTCCTTTTGACAAGGTACATTAATGTTTCTTTTTAAACTCTACTTTTATGAATTGAGTTAGATTGTGTTTAGTATAAACATTGTTATAGTAAAGGTGAGAAAACTTTAATTTGTTTTTAGATAGTGGCTGCATGAAACTTCTAATAGTGTTGAAACTTCTAATAGTTTTAGTTTTGGCATTAAACACTTGTAGCCATGACAGCATTTCTGTGGGTTTTTTTTCTAAGGCATTACCAAAATTTCTTATTTTTAATTTATTTTCATGGTAACTTTGATGTGATTTTCTGTTGACTGAAAGACTTCTTAACTCACTTTGTTAAGTTGTATACGTAATATTTTAACATGAGTATTAATTTCTTTGTCTGTATGTTGCTTTTCTGAGGCAGTTAAATGTAATTTTATCATTATAAGGGCCTGAAAGGTTTAAGGTGGAATAAAGCCAAAAGGACTTTTACTTAATTTAAAATATATTTTAATTGGCAGAATAAATGTTTGATAAGCGCATTATACAAACAGAAACTGAGAAGAATACCTGTCTTTCTTCTTTGAGGATGAATTTAATACATAGCTGCTTTTAAAAACATCTGAAATATTCACTTTCTTTTTCTTTCTCCAAGATTGTTTTTTATTTTGAACTTCATGTAGGTGCCAGCTAATAAAATATTTTCAATGCATTGCTTTTATTTTTAAGTGTGCTTATTTTATACATTTTGTAAATTCTAAAGTTTTAAATTCTGGAGTTCTGTAAACCTGCTTAGAAGACTAGAACTTGATTTGGAAGGTCCCCTGCCACAATATCTCTTTATTTTAATACTGAGTTTTCAAAAGGCTTTTGATCATTAAAGGGCTATGATTCCTGGTTTCCCATTGTTCAGATTGTTTTAAGTTGTTCAGGAAAAACAGGCAATATACATTTTTTTCTCAGTTTATTCCCACTGCAGTGTGGTCATGTAAACTATCCTTGCCACACACCTTGCTTATTATTGTCTTTCCTGTTTTTGTATATGAGCTATTTATTTATTGATATGATGTGGGTGTGTGTATAACTTTGCTTAACTTGTTCCCTGGCCTAAAATACAGGAGAATACAGTGCTTCCTGTCTGGTTTAGTTGATGAAAAAGGAAATAAAAAAAGAAAATAATATTTTATGTCCAGTTTTGCCCATCTGGAAGCTAGACACCCGACAGGTGTTTGCTCACTCCTCCTTGGTGAGATGGGGTGAGAACTGGAAGGATAAAAGGTAGAAAACTTGTAGTTTGAGACTGAGACAGAGACAGTTTAATAGGGAAAGGGAAAGCTATTCACACAAGCCAAGCAAACGAGGAGTTAATTCAGTGCTTCCCATGGGCAGGCAGGTGTTCAGTCATTCCCAGGAAAGCAGAGCCCTGTCACGCATAACAGTGACTTGGCAGGACAAATGTCACCACTCCAAACCATTGCCCTGCCTTCTTTTTTTCCCAGCTTTATGTACTGAGCAGGGTACCGTGGTCTCAGCGGTCCTCGCTGTGTTCCCTCCCAACTTCTTGTGCCCCTCCATTCTCCTCACCGGTGGAATGATGAGGGGAGCAGAGAAGGCTGTGTAAGACATGCCCAGCAAGAACTGGGACGTCTCTGTTATCAATCCTATTGGCAACATAGATGGGATAAAGACACAGATGTGTTTAATGCCTTTTTGGAACATCACTTCACTTTTCATGCTTAAATCAACCTATGTATAAAATTGAAGAAATGGAGGCATTTAGAATGATACTGCCTGCCTCAGAAAGCAAGCTTTTTTGAATAAATTACTCGTAAAATAAGTAGTTTGTTTTCTGAATGATTTATTATCATATGGAAATGTAGCCGCATTCAGTTTTTGTAATACATAGGTAAATATACTGATTCCCTTCATAGCCTTGTGCTTTATCATGAAATGTCAGGTGAAACTTTCCAAGCTGGACGGTTTTATAACCATATTTATAGTTTTGGATTTACAGAACATTACTCTGAACAGTGTAATTTTCAGTGGTTGGTGTTTAAAGTAGCATATTGCAGAATGTCAGCATACTTTTTTTCAGTATGACACATTTGAGGTGGGGTAAGGCAGTTGATCTTTGTATTTGGTGTCTTGGTTATTACTGTATTTCAATGTAGAGGATAATAATCCTCTAAAAGGTGGGAGGGGGAAAGGAAAAAAAAGTGCTACAAACAGTTAAATATTTAAGTTTGGTTCTATCACCTAGTCTTCGGAGGAAGCAGACTGTACCCAAGTGTAATTGTAATTAATGGGATTCACTGAGAAAGTGAATATAGAGAACCAGGCTGTGATCTCTCATGGCTCAAAGTGATAGGAGTGGAAATGTGCTGAATGCTGATAAGTCAGCCTACGCCTACCAGGTGGCAGCTGAACTGCTGCTTGTTGTAATAGAACACCTGCTAAACTGTCAGCAGTGGGAGGGTGTATTGAGATAAATTTTGGAATCGTTAGCGTTGAGAATAATCTTTCTTAAACATTCCCACAGCAATTGTTGAAGTGCTACAGTAACAGTTACAATATATGCAACTATGTGTGCATTTGCATGTATATACTAAATATGGATCCACAAAAAATTTAACCATGCAAAATGTAAGATCCGTTTTTTTTCTCTAGCCTTGATGGCTATTTTTCTTGTTTTCCTGTCTTTCCTTCATCCCTTAATACAATCAGAATAGACCTCTTTGAAGTGCTAACCCTGTGTGTTCTTGCACTGGGCAAAAAAGCACAAAAAGAATTTATAAAATTTTAAAATAACAATTTTGAAGAAGATTGTAAAAGCAGAAATTGAATGTAAGATACCTATACCAGTAGAAAGGTGAGGTTTAGGACATGACATTAAAAAGAAAAATGTTTGAAGTTGTAAATTTTAATTTTGGTGACTGTTTTAAAATTTAACCCTTCATTTTTGTGATTTTAAGTCATAAGGATATGCCCCTAAAAAGAGTCATATTTGTCCTTGTAGTTTTTCTCGCTGTATTGCTTATGCAAAGCATTGCCGCACACTCAACAGAATCTATTTAGACTCTGAGAAGTCTCCTTATTTTCCTGTAATAAACAAGTGCATATGTTGAATAGTCATCAGTAACTGCTCAGATTATTTGCTTCATATAAATAGATCTGTTTGCTTTTCAGTGGGTCTGTTGTCTGATGTATTTTTCACATAAAATGTGTATCAAACAGAGCATGGAGAATCTCTTTTAAGTATTTACTTCTGTATAATCTACTTTATTCATTAACTCTTATCAGATAATTTGGAAGACAGTGTGCTGTTTCAAGTCTTTGACTAGCCTGTCCTTGATAAAGTCTCTGGAGGTCTGACTTAAAGAGATTAAAGCTGTCACTGTGTGGAGAGAATGTTAGTGACTGACAAGAAGTGCTGTCTCCTCTTTCTCCATATAGGAGAGCAGCAGTCCATCCTAGTGTAGGAAGATGAGATTTCTCTCTTGAAAGAGAGTAACCTGACTAGTGATTTGTTTATGTTAACACACATTTTTTTGTAGTTTACTCTAAAAGCTTTTCAAGTCTTGTAACACTAGTTGGGATTTTGTTATTTTTGTATATAAAAAATATAATTACTGTGTATTGAGTTTTAGGGTGGCTTTTTCTTTTCATTTTTTGTTTTCTGCTTTCTGTAATATCTTGTCGATCCAGTGGTCTTTGCATGTTTTCTTTTGGTTGTAGTCCTTTGAAGTTATCCTTGCTCAATCTTTTTAATGTCAGAATTCAACTGTAGTCCAGCTTTTCGTCTTTTAGAATCACCTTTTATCCCCTTTGTCCTTTAGCTATTTGGAATTCTTACCAATAGTTCCAGAGTGCTCCTCCTCTCTAAAATTTTGCCTAAAGAGAAAGAGGGGAAGGACAGTGGCAGCTTAAAATTTGTGTTTTAATAGCTTTCTCTTGGGACATTTTGCTCAACATTTAGTCATGGCAATTGTGGCTATTTTGATCCAGCCTGTCTTTGCTTCCTCTCAGCCAATGAGAATGGTATCTTCTTCATACTGTGTTTTCTAGTTATTTTCAAGTTTTATTACCAGTGAGTCTCTGTTCCAAGATAACCTTCTTTGAGTTCTTTCTGAATTTATTAATTATTGCACCTAGCTATGTATTTTAGCATAAAGAACATTGTCTCAAATATACTTTCTGTTTAAATTAAATCTCATCTCTCTGCAAGGTAAAAGAAAAAAAAATATTTGTTTTAGTTAGTTATAAAGGAGTATATAGTTTTCATTGCTGTAGGACTAGAAATGCTTTGTAATGTGGTTCACATTGAGGTTTTTTTTTTTTTTTTGAGTTTATTTATTTTGGCCTTTAAAAATTTTTTTTTATTACAGGTTACCCAAGAGGCAGGAGAATTTATGATCACTTTCCCATACGGATACCATGCAGGGTTTAACCATGGATTTAATTGTGCAGAGTCAACAAACTTTGCCACTGTTCGATGGATTGATTATGGAAAAGCAGCAAAATTGGTAAGTAAGCAGAAAATTCATGTGTAAGGAAATATTTCCTGTGGTTATTTCTTTGTGAGAATCTCAGGAAGGTGATGAAAAAGGGATAACTATTAGATAGTACATCAAGCTGCCATTGAAATTTAATTTATAGTTGTTTTTTGATAGTAGGGATTATACTTCCAGCAATATATATTCCTCTCAGTAGTCAGTTTTGTTTGCAGCTTAATGTATTTATTATTCTTCAAAACCAATTCTGTTTTTGGATGTTTTTAAGTTGAAGCTACGTACACTGAGGTTAATATTTGTGAAGACAACAGACTTCTGCTGTTAAATCTTCTTTAGTCTTTGCTGTTTGTGGAAGCACTTTAGTTTAACTAGGAATTTTGATACCTGGAAAGAAACATAAATAGTGAAACTTCAAATAAAGTTTAAAGAAACAAGTTCATTTTGTCTCATCGTAAATCTGATCAGAAAACTTGTAGTACAAGATAATAAAGCAACTGTTTGAGGTGTGTATAACTGAAGATATTTTAGATTGAAATCTTGTTCTGTGGTGTGCATATCTTCCTTTTTTTTTGGTGTACAGCATAGAATCATAGAATCTGTAATATTAGAAAAAAATTCCAAGATCTCTGTCCAACCTTTGACTGAAGACTGATGTATCAACTAAACCATAGTGCTAAGTGCCACATTCAGTTGTTTCTTGAATGCATCAAGGGATGGTGACTCCACTACTTCCCTGACCTATCTTTCCAATGCCCAACCACTCTTTCAGTGAAAAATTCTTCCTGATGTCTAGCCTGAACCTCCCCTGGTGTGGCTTGAACCTGTATTTTCTCATACTGTCATTTGTTGAGTGGGAGAACAAACTAACCCCAAGCGCACTACAACGTCCTTTCAGGTAGTTGTGGAGAGTGACAAAGTCCCTGTTGAGCCTCATTTTCTCCAGGCTAAACCCTCAGCACTCTCAAGCACTCCTCACAGGACTTGAACTTGAATGTCTTCACCAACTTCATTGCCCTTCTCTGGTCTCACTCTTGTGCTTCAATGTCTTTCCTCATTGGCTCATGCTCAGCTGCTGTCACCAGCACCCCCAGGGCCTTTTCCTGTGGCAGCTTTGCAGCCACTCTGCCCCAGCCTGTGGCACTGCCTGGGGTTGCTGTGACCCAAGGGCAGGGCCCAGCACTGGGCCTTGTTGAGCCTCACACCACTGGGCTCGGCCCATGCTCCAGCCTGCCCAGATCCCTCTGCAGAGCCTTCCTGCCCTCCAGCAGGTCAGCACTCCCACCCAGCTTGGTGTCATCTGCAAACTGACTGAGGGTGCGTGCACTCAATCCCCTTGTCTAGATAATTGATAAAGCTATTAAAACAGAGCTGCCCTCAGACTGTGCTCTGGGGAATCCCAGTTGTTGATGACCATCATCTGGATGTAACTGCATCTATTACCACTCTTTGTTCCAGCCATACAGATGATTTTTTGCACAATGAACAGTGTGTCTGTCCAAGCCATGAACTCCTAGTTTCTCCAGAAGAACGTTGTGAGAGGCAATATCAAAGGCTTTGCTGAAGTCCAGGCAGACAACTTCAGCAGCTTTTGCTGTGTCCAGTCCATGTATGCTCGTTAAATGAGATACTGTTGGTACAGCAGGACCTGTCTTCTACAAAGCTCTGCTGGCTGGGCCCGATCTCCTGGTTGTCCTGTATGTGCTGTGTGATCATAATTATGATAATCTGTCCCATAACCTTTCATGGCACTGAGGTCAGGCTGACAGGCCTGTAGTTCCCTCAACAGTTCTTTTTGATGGGCATGACACTGGCCAACCTCTGGGACCTCCCCAGTTAACCAGGACTGGTGAAAAATGGTGGAGAGCTGCCTGGTGAGCTCTTCCACCCGCTCCCTCACCCTCCTGTGGGTGAATCCCCTCTGGTTCCATAGACTGAGTGAATGTCTAAGTGGCATAGCAAGCCACTATTTATTTTCTTCTCGATTACAGGGGATCTGTTCTCCTCCCTGTTACCAGCTCAGGGGCTAGTTGCTGTGGGGAAGCTTTCTGACTGAGGCAAAGAAGGCATTAAGTACCTTAGTCTTTTCTTTAGCCTGGGTGACAGTGTTCTCCTCTGCCTCCAGAATAGTGGGGAGATTTTCCTTGGCTGTCCTCTTATTGTTGATGTATTTATAAAAACAATTTCTATTGTCTTCACAGCAGTGGCCAGTTGTAGGTTTCTCTCTACAGGACCTCATTACATGCTTACACTCTTCAAGAGATGCCTGCCACCTTTTCCAAAGGTCATAAACTCTTTTCCTTTTCACTGAGTTCCTGTGAAAACTCCCTGTTCAGCCAGGCCACCTTCTTCCCCACCATCTGGTCTTTCAACCCGTAGGGATGCTCCTGAACCTTCAGAGCTGTGAAGGAGACTCTTCAAACCAGTGTCCTGAATAGGCCAGAGTTGGCCCTCTGAAGTCGAGGGTGGAGGTTCTATTGACCCCCTTCCTTACTTTACCAAGAATTAAAAACTCTTATCATTGTGCCCAAGACAATCCCTTTCCACCACATTTCCCACCAGCCTTTCTCTGTTTGTAAACTGCAAGTCTAGCAGGACCTCATTCCTGACAGGCTCTTACCAGTTATGTCACGAAGTTACTTTCCATGCTTTCCAGGAACTTTACATAGAGTGCCTTCTTTCTGCTGTATTGAGTTTCCAGTAGACATCTGGCAAGTTAAAGCCTCTCATAAGAACAAGGTGCAGTGGTCATGAGATTACTTCTCTGAGCTGCTCACAGAATATTTTGTCCAGCTCTTCATCCTGGTTGGGTCTATAGTCGAGTTCCACCATGATGTTTGTGCTGTTAGCCCCCTGAGTCTTACCCATAGTTGTTCAGCCCTATCCTAACCTTGAGCTCTATGCTGTCAAAATACTCGCTAATCAGAGAGTCATTGCCTCTACTTCCTCCCTTGTACATTCTGAAAGCTTATAGCCTGATGGATGTACAAGTAATGAAGTAAATGCAGAAAATAAAAAAAAAAGTGGGCAATTTATTCAGCAGAAGTTTTTACCGTTTTTCAGTATTCTCTGATTTTAATGATAAGGCTTATAAAAGCCTTGGCTTGTATCACTCAGAAGAGGTTTCAGTCCGAGGCATTTTCTTTGTTGACTTGTTCTCAGTTGGAAAAAACCTTTCCAGTAGACATCTCCTTAATATATTAGTTAATACAATGATATGGAGTAAAGGGCAAAATCAGCTATGCTGGTTTAACAGTCTAGTAAAGAGAGTGAACTCTTAGTAGGCACTGGAGACTGAGAAACACCTTCATGATTTGGTCTTTTGTGTAGAATCCTGCTAGAAATGGTGTTCCTATTGGAGCGAGGCTGCTGGTGGTGGGGCATGCAGTGGTTGTAGGTAGTATTTTTTGGAGTCCTCCTATTTTTCGGATATCTTGTTTGCTGTTTAGGCTGTGAATGATGGAGCTTGAACATAGGAAGAGCATGTATTGTAAAAAAGTATTGAAAAAGCTCTAAACACATCTAACGTTTAGACTGGTGTCTACCTTTAGGAAAGTTGTGCTTAATAGCCAACAGGTAAGGTTACAACTATAAAGTTAATTTTAAACTCTAAAACGTATTTGACAACCTATGCATCTGATAACTTGAAATTTCTTGAAAACTTAATAGGAATAGTACAATGAAACAAAATCAAGAGATCCATAGCTGCACAAGAGTTGAATGTGGCAGGTAGAACTGCCTTGGGTTTTAAAAGATTTGAACATCATGGCAGCCCTAAAATTAATTCAGCTGAACTTAAGGAATAGCAGACTGCAACTTCAGATGCAGCAAAGGTGAGGTGGTGCTCTCTGAAGGTTTCTTCCTTTCAGTGTTCTGGCTTCATATTTCTTACATTTTTAAAAAGTAGTCTACTATTTGGTGGACAGCTTCCCCCAGTACAAACTGTTAAATATTTTATGCCTCCAGTATGCATCTCTATTATTGTATTATACTGTAAATTTAATGTCATCTTTAAATTCAGCAGAGTTAGATAATTTTAAAACTAATGTAATTGTGTTTCTTTACGCCACCCCAAAAGTGCTACTGAAATTTTGAAATTTCAGCCAGGAAATCTTTGCATATGCACTCTAAATATATTGTCAAAATTCTCTAGTGTATGGATGAAACCTGTATCTTAGGACACTGAATTCTGTGATTTGTGGCTGTTGCACATAGGAGCAGTATTGTGCATAGGTAATACAAGAAATCAAAGTATTTCTCTGGTGTCTGCAGTTAAATTGTAATGCCTACAAGTTTAAAAGGTGTCGAAGCAGTAATAACTAATCTCCCTCTGCAGAGAAATCTTAGATACCATTGTCAAATATGAACTGCAGTTTCTTTGGCAAATGGTCAGTGTCCTTCAAGTTATTTGCTTAATTCTTACCACATACTACCACAAGAATGAGAATGGAAGTTTACTTTTCTTCTCTTTTCTAGATGAAAAAGAACATGCTAGAATGTACTGATGGTAGGATTTTTTAAAAATAGAAATGTGTATGAAGAACAAAACTAAAGGAAGTGCGGTGAACTAGTTCTCCCTAAAAACTTACTAGTATTTGTT
Source organism: Ammospiza nelsoni (assembly GCF_027579445.1). Classification (NCBI taxonomy): domain Eukaryota; kingdom Metazoa; phylum Chordata; class Aves; order Passeriformes; family Passerellidae; genus Ammospiza; species Ammospiza nelsoni. The sequence goes on along the minus strand of NC_080669.1, from coordinate 41,648,912 downwards.
AATGGCATAGAAATAGGGTAAACAAGAGAGAGGAAATATTAGAAAATCATAAAATTGTTTACGTTGGAAAAAACTTTTAACAGCTGGACTCAATGATCTTAAGCTCAGCTTTGCCAAGGTCACCACTGAAGCATTCCTAAAGGATCACATCCACAGGTCTTTTAAATACCTTCAGGATGGTGACACAGCCATGTCCTTGGGAAGCCTGGCCAATACCTGACAACACCTTCCATGAGGAAATGTGTGATAATACCTTATCTAAAGCTCCCCTGGTGCAGCTTGAGACCACTTCCTCTTGTCCTATCACTTGTGACTTAGAGAAAAGCCCAACCCTCACCTCACTTTCAGGTGCTTTCAGGCAATGGTAGAGAGGGAGAAGGTCTTCCCTTATGACAAATTATCTGACAGAATTTACGTGGTACCACTGCATTACCAGTAGCTGAAATAGTTACTTTGAACAAAAAAGACTTAGTGAGACAACAGCAGATCAATCTTTCTGAATGAGTTCAGGTAAACTAAATGTTAAAGTTCAAAACCTGATGTTTAAAGCTACCACTTAGAACTGTCTGCCACCAGTATTTGCGTAGACCTCTGTGAACTCAGCTAGCTGAATTTCTGCAGCTTTTCAGTCTAGTGTTAAGGTACATGGCAAATGCCTATAATTAGCTCGACAGCCAGGCTTTCATTTTATCTCCCTTTCAAGATTTCCAGTAGCCTTCACTTTACATGGCTTCTCCTTCACATGCACAGATGCAGACCTAAATTGCGCATTTCTCACTGGATGCTCGTAAGAAAATGCATGTATATCACCTTGGCTTAAATTTATTTTAAACTTTCTTTTCAAAGTGCTAATAGTCCTAACAAAGAGAGGGGAAGAAACCAAAGTAATAGCAATAAATCTTAGCACAGCCTTTATGGCCTCAGTTGATACAGCCAACCTTTCATTCTGGATTGCTCTCGACATAGGCAGTTCTATCAGTGGGCAACTCCCTTGCCAGAAAATGATTATGTGAGCATTTGAGTTTGAGACTGTTGCAGTGCTGCACAGATGCTAGCTCACAGGGAGAAGCTCCACAGCAAGTTACAGGATGCCCAAGGAAGTTACAAGGTCCTGCTGCACTTTAGTAACAATCCCATCAGCTTCAGAAGGTAACGTTGGCAGCTTCTGAGGCAAGTGGAGCAAAAAATACCCACACTGTTTGGGGACTATATGAGGGCTGGATTTGCTAAGGGGACAAAAGATAAATTCAAGTAAAATTGAGTTGTTGTCCTTCTAATAACTATTCCTCTGTATACGATACCTTCATAGGGAAAAAAAAATTACATGCTTTTAGTTTAATAAATTTATGAAAGTGTTAACTTAATTAACATGCTTTTTATTCACAGTCATTTTACGAATAGCTCTGGAAGGTAAAACAAGATTACTGAATCTTAATTAAAAACAAAAATCCAAATGAACTGCAGAAGCATAATCAATACAAATTACATTATTTAATTTAAGCAAATTTAATTAAAGGCAGTCGCATTAAATTTATTCTAGTTGGATTCAAAGCTTTTCCAAGTCAAACTGTTTTGTAACAATTTTACAAGCAGCACAGCAGTCAGTAAAATTCCACATTACTCTAAATTAGCCATTATGTGCTAGACACATCATTTTTAAGAAACAAAGTACTGACTAGGTTACATACTGGAGTTCAGCAACAAAGTCAGGGTAAGAAAAATCCACTTCACTCTCTAGACTTCTTCCATACAAGTTAATAGACTATCACTGTGTTTGATTGTGCAGACCCACGTTCACAAGCAATTGAACAGTTCCATTCAAGTTAACAACTCTCTCCACTCGTAAGGCAAGTACTCAATGAGTATATGGCAGAATACCTGGCTCACAGAAAATACGAATCTGCCTACAAAAACACAAGTAGCATTTCTCATAGAGGGTGCAGACTCAAAAAAATGTAGGAGACTACCAGGACCCAGTGACAGTCATTATTACAATAAAATGCTATTTGAAATTAAATATAATTTGCTTTTTAGAGACGGTGAATTATGCTAGCTATCAATAGGGCACGAACACGCTTAGCAGCTTCCAAAAGTCAGAAATAGAAAAACTGGTTAGCTATAGAATCTTGTCAAAATATATTTCTGTCAAGGTAGCTCAAAAAAAAAAAATTTTAAAATCCTTATTTTTTACAAAGTCAGCATTTCATTTATGTGCTGAAAGAACAGATTTTATTAAATTTATTTCCACATTCTACCCCTCACAAGACCATGAAATTCACAGGCATGACAATGTTTCAGAGTTCTCATAATCTAAAAAACCCTTTGAATTAAACCCTAATTAAACAATTAAAGCAAGGACGTCATAATTCTGGATATCAGATTCAATAACGGCAGCCTTTTTAAGACAGAGGGGCAATTTCTTTTAAGAAGTCTGACAGACTAGGTTGCAAGATCAAGCAACAAAACTTGCCACACCATTAAAGACAGACCACAAGGATCTTTCAGCTACAGCCACCAGAGAACTGTAAGACAGCTTCATCTGTTCTGGGCAGAAGATCCTATAATAATGAAGACAAAGTGAAGATTGATTTAATATTTCTATCTAAAATGTGTACCTTGGTATATCTATGACTTGTTTCTAAGCTTAAGAAACAAATATTGAAATGATTGAATATTGAATATTAGATACAGACAGAGATACAGACAGAGATACAGACAGAGATACAGAGATACAGATAGATAGATAGATAGATAGATAGATAGATAGATAGATAGATAGATAGATAGATAGATAGATAGATAGATAGATGGATGGATGGATGGATGGATGTGCCACAGTGATAATTGCTAGCTGGTTAAAAGTTTGTCAGTCTGCTTCCCTCCAGCAATATGTGGGGATGTGCTGTATTTCAGACATCAAAGATCCACAGTGGTAAAGATTAGAAAACTTTGCATAGGTTCTTCCTTTCAATTATCTGGCCATCAGAAACTAATAAATATTGCTAACAAGCTTCTACCTTTTGAGTTTAGAATCTTTTTTTGTTGTAATCAAAGCAAAGTACGTGAGGGAAAGAGGACAAATATGGCAAGGTAAACCATCTACCTGCCCAGCATTCTGCTAATATAGCAAATACTGTATTTAGAAATGTCTTACTGAAATCCCCTAAATTAAGACTGCATCACCTCAAGCAAAATGAAAATGATCATGCTCTTACTCCTTGCAAATTCTAGCACATAATATCTTTTACATCATTATTATATTTTTGCAGCTATATTCCATGTAGGGCAATCCCACTTCAACACTTACATTTTTTACTTTTTGTTATTGTCATCTTGATGCTACATAAAATAATGAAAATGTCACCAAACATTTATTTTTAGAAATATTCAGTATTTTTTCAAACATCTGACTTTAACACAACGCTCTTGTATTTTTAACAGCCTTTTTCAGGACAAAAGCACTTCAGTAATTCCACCACCTTCAAGTAGTTTGCTTTATAATCACAGATGCATTATATCTGTATTTGTTATACTGTCCTTCTTGAGGGTTTTCTATTTGTGGTAAGATTTAGCCTCCCTGAAGTAAAACAAGAGTGTCTTTTCTTTACCCATCGGGAAACTTGTATAAAATATAGTTACCCTGACAGCCACACCCTATTCTTCTGTCCAATGTGACTGACTGAAAACAGTCTCCCTTTACTGTATTCACAGCAAGACCTAACACATTATTTCTTTATCCTCTTTTTATCACCTCTTTGAAATTATACTTACACTAACAGGGAATCAGACATGAAATAAGAACAGATATAAGACTCACTTCTGGCAAAGTTAGAATTCTCTACAGTTCCTAAGCCCATGGAATTTCTTCAGCAAAACTTCAAGAAAACATGAAGTCACCTCTACTTATATATCTCATCCACACAAAAAAGGAATATAACTATGAATAATTTTGTGGAGATTTTGCCAGCATTTATTCTATGCAGACTCACTCAAAACCCCCTACTCACTCAAACAGCTATCCAATAAGGCTCACAGAGCACACAGCATCACCCAGCACATTGTTTCATATCATAGCATAATTTTGAATTTCAGCATTAAAATTAATTTAAATCATCCGAGTTGAAATATTTCATTCATACAGGTAAAAAACACAGAAACCCACAAGTAACCTGATTAACAAGAAAGTACTGGAATAATTTTTAACTTCAGAAACATCTGCCAAATTATTAACTTACAGTCTGTTTCAAAGGCATTCAACAGACTTACTAAATGCCACCTACTGGATTTTTTTAGTAAAATCCTGTACAATCTTAGACTATAAAACAGATTCTTATAATCCAAATAACAACTTAATGGCTGATACACTAATCCCAGCATATCAATACCCTGTAATCACCCACATAAAAAGGAGAGAAGAACACAGAGAAGGGGATTTTGTGATGTTACTTTATTGTAAGTTTCTCCTGTAAGAGTAGATTTTTACAGTCTTCCTCAATCCACTGGAAACAAAAATGTATAAAGGTTACATTTCTTCTCTACATGTATCATAGGTTCATCCCACAGCATTCATACTAATGCATCAAAATATCCAGACCTTAATGTCTTTCTTGTATATTGTAATTGCTCTAAAAAAACCTTGAAAAAAACAGTGAAACACTGCTTTTACTGAACTGTATTAACATACTCAGCATAAGTAACTGAAGTAACTTCACTGGAATAATTTGGTAAATCCAGCTATAAGCACAATGGGAACAAGATAATTTTTCATTCAGGTGTTTGCTGGATATTTCAAACTGGACTGCCTTCCAGAAGCAGGCATAGTTCTGGCTTTCTGGGGCAAACTATGTTTTTTTACATATAAATATATTAAAATATATGAAACTTCAGTTCAAAATTTTCCCTCAGAATTGCAAGTACATGGGATGGGACATGGCAAAGGTCAGATTTTTTTAAGACCTGAAAGATAGTAATTTATCTGATAACATTGTTGAACATATGACAACATATTACATAAAGAGAACAAAGAGAGAGTCAGTCTTACCTGCAGTAATTTGATTACATCCATTACAAAAGAATGAAGTAACTTATTTCACTCTCAGGATGAATGCAAGGTCTAGTAACATGTAGATGTGCACTTTCTCTAAAATTTTAATGTGGCTTTTTTTTTTATGTTAATATTTTGTTTGAATTAAGAGGTGACTCCATATATTATCAGAAAAAGATGACACCTCCAAGGTGATTAATTCTACCTTTTTTCGCAACAAGTTGTTCACACTTCAGGCAGAAAAACAAACCTTAAAACCTGAATACAACCACACTAGCACTGTGATCTTAATCCATTTTTTTGCTATAAAACATTTCAGAAAATTATTTCTCCTCCTTTTGTAAAGCATAGTGGTATGTTTTGTTGTGGGTTTTATCCAAAATCAAACCAAGGGCAAGTTGGACAGTCCATTTAAGACCCTTTTCAAAACTTTCAAAGATTTATAATTTCTAACTAGCATATGAACAAGGTCTGCTAATTCAACTAGCAAGCACAGTGGGGAGACTAAAAATGCAGCTGAGGCATTTGCCTGTGTTCAGCTCCTGCTTCATGTATCTGCTAGGCTACATGAACTCACTGGTACTAGAAGTGATGTCTACACTTTATTTACCCTGGTGTAGTTACCGCAGGATGTGAGTATATAATTAATTTCTCTTCAGTCATAGATGTCTTCTCTACTACTCTAAGTCAAGGATTTTGAACTCTGTATTTACATTTACAGTGTTTTCTTTCAGAAGCAGGAAATAAATAAGTCATGTGTTTCGAATCTACGCTCCTGCTACTCTTCTTAATTTTTAGATAATATTTCTGAGACGCTAAGAAAAACAGAGGGAAAGTTGCAAGTACATGCTTATCTCTACAATGCTTGGCCTGAGCCAAACTAGCAATTCCTATAGTTGGTACTACTACAGTACTAACTGCAGGACCAGCAGAGGTGCAGAAGGTCCTAGTAGACACATGTTAACCAAACAAAAATCATCCTTATACAAAGTTTTATCTGTATATCCAGAAAAGATGAAAAAGGAAAAATAATATCCAAGAAAAAGCAATCAAACAGAACCCACTAACAAACGAAACAATAAAATATAGATTTGAGTTCCAAACCATGTCAAAGACAATTGAAATTGCATGGAGAAACATAGCAGAATGGTTTCTAGTATCTTGAACTCCCTGACGGTTCAAATGCAGACTTAAAATGGTTCCAAATTAAATAAATGAAGGAAAGTATGTAACTAAATAGCACTAGCAGTATTTGAAGGTTTTGCTTTATAAGAAGAAAGGTTGGCAGTTGGTGGTTTTAAGAGAACTTACCCCTAACATTTAAGTCACCTTTTTGCCTGCCACAATAGGTCACTGCCCACTGTCAAAATGCTAAATTAATCTAGCAAGGCTAAAGAACTGACTTCCTCTCAGAATACAAGAATTAGTTTTACATTTGCAAAGGGTGTAAATAAAAGGAATACAATAATAGGTGACTCAGTTCTGTTAACCAGGCATGCACTGACACCTGAACCACATCCTGGTATATATGATGTCTGACTGAGCTCTAAATGTTATACTGGATTCCTGAGATTTGTACTCTTCTGACTAGACAGAGGAAAGAAAAATATCTGAGATGGTGTCAGACACCTGTGTTTCACCAGCTGACTCAAGCCCAAAGAGCCTTCTTGTGAAGCTCACATTTAATTATTATTAAAATAATTTCTTAGTTAAATTCTACTTTCTTTAAAAACCTGGAATGAAAATAATCTCTCTCTAAAGGCTATGACATTAATATATAGAGAGAAATTTACATAATGGCAAAACTTCTTCCTCAGCAAATTGAGGATAAATATAATCTGCACTCTCACAAAAAGTAAGGAAAGGCAAACTGTATTGATTTACTCAAAATTTTAAATAAATTATACTCCAAAATGGCAAGTTTATTGTAAATTACTGACTTTTTCTTTAAAAAGATCACCTTGTTGAGTGCAAGTTGCTATAAAACAAAAATCTGCTAAACATCCACCAAGTATGCCAGCTTGGTACATTTTTTACTTTGATAAATGGAACCTCTTGGATAACACTTAGGGGAAAAAAAGGAAGATTAGATTCCATCATTTCCACTCACTCACAGTTGTCAGAATGTACTCCAACACTTTAGATGTTTACAGAATTCTCCTCTCCTTACTTCATCAAAAACTGCATAAGAGAAAGAAGTGGTAGTTTTCTTGGTCAACTTTTATTTACTAAATAGTGCAGCAGCTTGCATGAGAGCCCTGTGCCAGAAATATACATGCATGATGCTACTTACATGTACTTTATATCACACAGAAAAAAGTTGTGGTATACAGCTGAAAAAGACTCACAAGAACACAGTAGAATTTTGGAACCACAGAATACACTACACATCACAGACAACATCAGTACTTGCACATAACATAGCTCAGACTGTGGGAACACAGGAACAACACCATATGAGATTTCATATGATTTTATAATTAAGTGTTCTGCCTAAAGGGGACAGTTCAAAACAACAGCAAAATATTATTCTACAAAAACAGGTAAAAAGTATTGTGATTATTACTATTCCTTTTGACTTCTAAAACCTAATTCTTAATTCAAAATGTCACAGTACTAGAAATCCAAGACTATGCAAGTTACAGCCCTGTGGGAGACTGACAATCTCCCGTTTCAGCAATAAATTTTAAAGTGGGAAATTTTAATAGCTGCTGTTCTGTGGAAATTATGAGTTTGTGATGTAAGAATTAAACAGAGGCACCAAATGATGGCAGTAAGGTGCAAAAAAAAAATAAGTAAGAGAAAAATGTCAAAGAAATAAAGAAAATATAGAAGAAAAAATTCCATGACAACTGCAAAGCTGAGAGAGGCATTGTGATTATGAAGTGAAATGTCAAAATGCAGAATGCACAGGGTTTGCTCTGAAGTAGTGTACTAACAATCCAGACCACAAATGGAAAGCATGTCTGGTTCCAGAAAACCTGTAAAATTTCATGAGCAGATATAAGGTGGCTAATTATGATCTAGCAAGTAAAAACATTGATTTGTACAGCATGAATGATGCTGGTATTGTTGCAGACTGCTATCAAATTTATATACATGTAGTGTTTAAAAAAGTTTTGAAAACCAAAATAATAAAATAAGTTGATAGAATAATAACTCATGAGCATATGCACATAGCTATTTCTGACATTCACTACTAAAACACTGCAATTGGGGTAGGGAGAGTTTTTAAACCTGTATCTTTAAATTTTACTCACCCACACTTGAAAAATAAAATGTTCCACTTGAGTTGGATTTTTTTTTTTGATTTTGAACAGACATTTTATTGCACAAAAGCAACCTAAACATAATCCTCATTGAAAAAAAAAATACCTCAATAAATTTTGAGAGGTGGAAGCATTTTTGTGCAGTAAATATAATTTCTCCTCTGATAAAATCAGTTAAATCATATATATTGTGTCTCAATATATATTTCCAAATAAATATATTGTTTGGATAACATAAGCTGGATATAGCTATCTTCAAGACAATGAGTCTTGTACCCAGATAAATCAAGATATTAAATTTTCTTCTTTTTGAAACAGTCATAACTGCTTGAGGCTGCAGCAGCACAAAAACAAAATATCTTCACATAGGTCTTGAAACAGTCAAGCTGAAAATCTAAGCCAAAGTTTCATTTAACAGCCTGTCAGTTTTTTGATGTGAAGCTAATGAATGCAGTGGCAAACAAATCCATCAAACCTAACATCAAAACAACTGCACTTCATCCCACCAAAGGGAAAAATACAACCTGCAGGCCAGCACTTTGATCCAACCTATCCACAGAAAACACCTGCTAAGCAGCTACCACTGAAGAATGCACGAGTAATTACTGACTTAATTTTATGAAAGAGAGCAATAATACTTAAGTACCCCTAGTTTCAAGTAGAAAAGGTTGGTAGACTTCTCAGGTTCTACATATCAGCTAAACAACAAAAAGCTTCCCAGCATCAACATCTGAAAACAAATCACGTCTTAAAAGGAGCTGCATTACAAAAGAATCATTACACTGACTAGTAAAATCACCTAGTGTGACGCTACCCCTGAGAGCAGGCAGTAAAATTTGCATACATTTATACTGAGTGAAAGTCACCAAGTGGTCCCACAAAACAGACATAGTAAGCAACAAGAGCAGTATTGTGAAATATCAGGACTTTCTCTGAAAGCTTGTGAAAGCATGGACAAGGGGTGTCTGAGAGTTGAGAGACCTGACAAGAATCTGGAAAAGCAGCAGACAGGGGTCCTTTATTCAGGTGGGATAGAATAGCTTCTTCCTAGTAGCCAGTACAGTGCTGTGTTTTGGATTCAGTATGAGAATAATGTTGATAACATACCATGTGTTTTGATTTTTGCTCAGTAGCACTTACTCTAAACATCAAGTAGTTTACAGTTTCCCATGCTCTGACAACAAGAGGATTCACAAGAAGCCGGGACAGAGCATGGCCAGAACATCTCATCTAAACTGGACAAAGGAATGTTCCACACCATAGAATGTCATGCCCAGAGTATAAACTGATGGGAATTGGCCAGAAGAGGCCAGTCATGACTGTGAGAAGAATCTGGCGTCAGTCAACAACTTTCTCTTGGGTTTTATTCCTTTCTTTCTTCCTGTCCCACATTTAATTCTTACTATATTACCAAAATAGTTTATTTCATTTATTGAACTGTTCTTATCTCAGTCCATAGAAACTTTTTTTTTCCCCCAATTCTCCTCCACATCCTACCAGGGGCTGAGGGGAGAAAGTGCTTTGTTTCAGGATGGGGTTAAACCAAGACACAGGGGACTGAGGGGGGGTTAAAACAGTAACCAGAGGAAAATGAAAGTAAACAAACTAAAATAATCATAACTGTGTAGAGAAGAATTAGAGAGCCCTAACCAAATCACCAGCCTTCTGTACACACAAAGAATGATGTGCAAATATTTCTATTCACCATCACCAATACTGATAACTCACACCCACCTATTTTCCCCACACAAGTTACCTACTCAGCACAAATCAAAGCAGATACCTAGAAAACATACAAGCCAATAGCCACTGATTCATCTGCTTTATCAGCAGTAGCAAAATCCACTGGAGTAAGGAAACTCAAAAATGCACTTCATGAAGCCACACATTGCCAGCCTACTCAAATAAATGTAGGAAAACAAGAAAATTCATAGAAGCCTGAATGAACCTGCTAGCTGCCCCTATTTCATACCACTCAATTATCTTTTTCAACAATAAACAGCATTCAGCAAATGAAAGTTATAGGATTATTAAAATTATTAAGAGTATCTAAAGCTTAAGAGTACCTCTCATCCTGACAGAACACAACTACACTTGTATCTAGCACAAACACTACCTCCCTTTCTTTCAGTAAACTGTGACATATCCACTCACCAGCACTTCACTAATATCCCTCTGCACCACATCCTTTTGCCAAGCATCTTAAGAAGAGGGTGACTGATTTGTTCTTTCCACCAGGATCTCCTATTTCTCTTCCTGTGTGTTCTTGCCTATGGAAAAAGACAGCAAGAACTACACTGTTTCTTCTCTGGAGCTAGGAGGTTTGGAAGGTTGCTTGGATTCCTTATATTTTACTTCTACTCAATTCTGTACAACTTGATTTTGTTCAAAAGCAAGCTAAAACCAGTAGCTGAGCTGCAGCAAAGAGCACACTGGAGGTGCCACCGAGTATTTCTTTTAGGATGTTGTCCCAAAGCTTTGTTCTGGTTTCAGCTAGGATAGAATTTACCTATTCTCAGTAGCTGTTCCACTGTTGTGTTTTGGATTCAGAATGAGGATCCTTGTAACACACTGATGTTTGGGGTTTTTCTAAGTTGTATTTATCCCAAGCCAATGAACTTTTTTTTCTTTTCTGGTGCTCCATCAGTGAGGAGGTGAGCAAAAGAAACTGTGAGGGAGCACAACTGGGACAGGTGACCAGAACTGACCAAAAGGATATTCCACACCACAGAACATCATGTCCAGGATACAAACTGGGGGAAGTTACCTGGAAAGGGCTGGTGTGGGTTCTGCTGATGCCAGACCCATCCGCTGAAGCAAGAGGGGCCTGGCATCAGTCAGTGAGTGGTAAGGAATTGCATTGTGCACCACTTGATTTTTCCCTTTTTATTATCATTAACCATTATTACTGGATTATACTTTATTTTGAATTATTAAACTATTTTTACCTCAACATGCAAGTTTTACTTTGATTCTCTTCCCCATTCCACTGGGTTGGGGAGGAAGAGAAGTGGAGTTTATGACTATCTGCACACTTTTTCATCTCCTCCTGGGCTTAAAACCATGACATTCTTGCACAAACTCTAGAAAACAAGCTGGAGGACACATCCCTGCTCTCAGGGTTCAACTGTTACAGGTAGTTAGGAGACACACAGTGAAAGCAAAACCATAAGTTCAGCATTTTTAAAGACAGAAAATCATTGCTGGAAATTGCATTCATGGTCTTTGTTTAATCTAAGTGTCCAATACCAAGGGTCAAAAATATCTCTAATTTAACATTTGCATGTGATTTTTAAAAATATCTCTTATTTAACATTTGCATGTGATGTTTAACAACATCGCATTTCATGCTGGAAAGCTGCATCATCACATAGCCTAAATATTTACTACCACTTTAACAAAAATCTTTGTTGGATTTTTTTTCCCACAAAATCAATGAAAAATATTGATTGTATTTCTTTTTTTCTTTTTCTTAGACAGAAATCCATCTGTAAGCAATTAGCAATTACTCTATAAAAAAATAAGAGTGTTCCTGTAGGAAGACAAATAATCAGTCATCAGTACAGAATATTCTCTAAGGAGAATACAGCAATGAACTGACCTAGATAATGCTGCATTTTGCTGATGCACACAATTTCTGCAGTACAATACTGAAGAACTACAGAATACAAAACATTATTTTTAATTAAAATTCTTGCACTTTACACATAAAGAAAACACAAGTCAGCTGCAGTATCAGTAGTCCCAAAGAATGACAAATGGGACTGCAAGATTGTGCGGGTTTTGGTTTGGGATTATTTGCTTTTCCTTTTAAATGAAGTTACTGGACTTGAAAATAAAACTGACTAAAATATTGGTATTCTTTCGAGATACCAACTTTTTACCTTTTTAATTAACACCTTCAGGAAGTTATCAAATGTTGTGATAAAAAAACTAATTGTAGATATACTCATGGTTTTCTAGAGAAACCCTGCAACCAAGAAACAGAGTACAGTTATACAAAATTAAATTATTTTTCTTTTTTTTATTATTATGGAATATTAAGTATTACAGAAAATAACTCGATTTTACTTGAATTTATCTTTTGTCCCCTTAGCAAATCCAGCCCTCATATAGTCCCCAAACAGTGTGGGTATTTTTTGCTCCACTTGCCTCAGAAGCTGCCAACGTTACCTTCTGAAGCTGATGGGATTGTTACTAAAGTGCAGCAGGACCTTGTAACTTCCTTGGGCATCCTGTAACTTGCTGTGGAGCTTCTCCCTGTGAGCTAGCATCTGTGCAGCACTGCAACAGTCTCAAACTCAAATGCTCACATAATCATTTTCTGGCAAGGGAGTTGCCCACTGATAGAACTGCCTATGTCGAGAGCAATCCAGAATGAAAGGTTGGCTGTATCAACTGAGGCCATAAAGGCTGTGCTAAGATTTATTGCTATTACTTTGGTTTCTTCCCCTCTCTTTGTTAGGACTATTAGCACTTTGAAAAGAAAGTTTAAAATAAATTTAAGCCAAGGTGATATACATGCATTTTCTTACGAGCATCCAGTGAGAAATGCGCAATTTAGGTCTGCATCTGTGCATGTGAAGGAGAAGCCATGTAAAGTGAAGGCTACTGGAAATCTTGAAAGGGAGATAAAATGAAAGCCTGGCTGTCGAGCTAATTATAGGCATTTGCCATGTACCTTAACACTAGACTGAAAAGCTGCAGAAATTCAGCTAGCTGAGTTCACAGAGGTCTACGCAAATACTGGTGGCAGACAGTTCTAAGTGGTAGCTTTAAACATCAGGTTTTGAACTTTAACATTTAGTTTACCTGAACTCATTCAGAAAGATTGATCTGCTGTTGTCTCACTAAGTCTTTTTTGTTCAAAGTAACTATTTCAGCTACTGGTAATGCAGTGGTACCACGTAAATTCTGTCAGATAATTTGTCATAAGGGAAGACCTTCTCCCTCTCTACCATTGCCTGAAAGCACCTGAAAGTGAGGTGAGGGTTGGGCTTTTCTCTAAGTCACACGTTGTTCTTTATAATAAAATTATAGCAGATAGTAAGTCTGGGAATTTTTCCATGAGTTCTTTTTGCAGTTATCATTATTCCTGCCTATATTCATAGGTTTGAAAGATAGTTAACAGTAAAATAATCTTGCTTTTTAAATTGTTTTTTCAGTGGCTTTATATGTGGGCACAGATTTTTGTTTGCCTAGCCTGTGGTTATGCTTTCCTTTCAAATTTATGTGTGATTAAGCATTTTCAAAGTAATTAAAAATTATGTTGAGTTAAAGTGTTTTGATGCTGTATAGTTGCTTATTTACCATATTTATTCATCTCTTACTTCCCTAAGATAATGCACAGTGGGTCTCCCTGTCATTAGTGTAAACTGCTAATTGTACTTATTTGTTATCCTTGAGTTTCCTGCTAACCAAGATGATACAGCAAGAAGTAAAGTACAAAAATCTGTGTTTGAAGTATTATATAGATGCACTCACTACTTGCAATTTGCAACTAATTATGACTCTATTTTTATTAAACAATAATGAATTTAGAACTTTTCCTTAAACAATCAGCAAACATGTGTGTTAGAAATACAGTTAATAATGAAAATCCTTGCTTTGATTTTTGCCCTTATGTAACTTTATATATGAATTAGTTGGTTACTTAAAATATTGCTTAAACTATATAACATCGCTGTCTCTGTTCTGTTTTGTCACCAGTGGTAAACAATTGAAAATATATGAATGTGTGCTAAAAAGCAGCAGAGGATTATTCAGATGATCACATTGAACTCTGTTGATACTCTGAATCTTAAGAAATGAGATGCAAGAAGTTTACTGATAATGTAGGACTTTTGAAAGCAAGTTATAATTGGTACAGTTTTCTCTAAACTGGTCATTAATGAGAATGATCAATTAACTGTTCTCTGCAAAGTCTGAAATACTGGTAATTTGCAGAAGAAAAGTGTAAAGTCAGGTGACATACAGCAGTTCTTTTTGAGGGCTTCCCTAGTGTGCAAAATATACGTAATTTCTTGAAATTTTAAGTGTAGTGAAATGAGGAAAAAAACTTTTTAAAGACTTTTATCTTTTTCTTTTTCTCCCTGTCTTTCTCTTTTTTGAAAGTAAATTTTCACTCTGTTACAGTAGTTCTCAGGATTTTGTTGCTTTAAGAAATATGTTTTTACTGCTGTGTTACAATGGTTTACTGTAGGCAGAAACTCAATACAAGTTGTTTGCTGGACATGAATGCATTATTTAAAGTTATAACAGGTGAGAATAAGAATTGTTTTAGTGGTGTTAATGCATTTTCTCTTAGAAGGAACATTCCTTTATGAGGAATAAAGGAATATTCCTTTATTCCTTTACAAACTAGGCTGTGTTTATAAGCAATCATATATAGTGAAGGAATTGAAATTATATTCTAAAGAAACTTCATTTGCCTTTATTTGTATTTAGAATTCATTGAAGAACTTTTATTCTTCACCGTACTATGGCATGGTGAGTTAGCCTGCAAGGTCTCAGTAGAGAGGGAAGTTACTCACATTAACTGGTGTTTGAAATTTGGGATGTGTTCAGGTGGAAGATAAATCTCTGCTACCTTTGTTATGAAAGGTTGAACCATATGAGCTTCTAAGTCCCTTCCTTGAAAGACTAGACTTGAAATTTTACCTTCTAGCATATTTATAGAAACAACATGAAATACAAACAAAATAATAATTATACTACATAATTATATAATAATTGCATTGTATAAATATATATAATGTCTTTTGGATAATATATTTAATAATATGGAGATAAATGCACATATAGTGCATTTATAGTCCCTTTGCTTTCTAGGATAGTTATTTAAGGGGTTTTTTTGAGAAAATAGTGGTCAGTAACAAAATTAAAAAGGTGTTCACTTTGGCAATTTGATTTGATAATTGACTTTTATTTACAGCTTTGATGTATCATTTTGGCAGCTGAATATTTTTGTCTAGTCACATCGCTTATAAATGTTAGTTGATAGACTGTCTGCTACTTAAGAAAGTTAAAGAAATACTAGTGTTGTCATGGTACCTATTCTTTTTTCCTTTTCAAATGATTCTTGTAGTTCTCTGGTGTATAAATAAAATATATGTAGGGGCAAGACAAAAGTTAGAGAAAATCACAACTTAGGGTTCTGTTTTATATAGTCTTAAGCTTGCCAAATGTTGATGAAAGAGGCTTTTAAAATGGGAATAATGAAGAAAACTTGATGTTAAGATGAACGCAAATCCCTTTTACTTGGAGTACGTTGTAAGTACTATTTCTTTTTATTTGTTCCATTTTACCTCAGTCCTGAGCCCTTCTGTGGTTTAAACAAAACGAAAAGGATATTATTAAAACATCCTGTTGAAAAAATACAATATTGTTGTTTATATCCTGAGAGAACATAGTGCCTTGTTTCCAAGGTGATCTTATGCTGTGTGTGCTGCTAATCATACCTCAAGCAGCATAGAAAGGAATCAGAGGCCTGTGTAGATACATGCTAAAATGTGAATTGAGATAAAATTACTTAGTGCAATCTAATGGACACATCATAAAACTGCAGGTAATGTAAAGAATTTCTGTTTTAGCAGGACTAGGAGGTTTAATGCTGGAATGAAATTTAGACTGTCATATGATCTACCTGAGCCTTTCAAAGTATGTCTAACTGTATGTGCACTGCTGTTAATTTAAACTGTTGGTGGCTTACAGTTCTCTCTGGCTCCAGCGGATGTTAATGACATATTAGCATTACCAGCAGTAAGCTGTACTAATTATAAAAAAATAGTTTAAAAGGCAGGAAGAATTTATTCTAACTAATGATTAAAATATTTATAAATGTGAATCTGTTTAACCAGTATAATATCTGTAGGCTATGTAAGAGCATACTGGTTGATCTGTAGTTTAAGTAACTATGTTTTGTCATCAAACAGTCTGTACAGACTGAAAATAGTGTTTTTTCCTAACTGCTTATATAGTGTTCTTTTTAAAATCAGCCTTTTAAAGTCAGTGTGGAGAAGATTGGTTTTCTTATTGATAAATTAAATATAATTTCTTACTCATTTTGAGGAAAAATGGTGAAAAAATTAAATGGAATTACTGTTTTCATATAGTAATTAATTTAAAGTGAGATCATGTAGGTAAATCTATCTTACAGTAACATGAAATCAGTAATGTTTATTTTTCAACTCTTTCTAATATTTGCATATTTTCTTTGCATCTCTTTTATATTGGGGTTTTTTTGACAAGTCTTTGTAAAACAAAAATTTGGGATGTCTTGGAATTATATAATAACAAAACAAATATTTGAGTTTCAGTAACAGATGTTATTCATAGTGGAGCGCAAGCACTGATTTTATATCCAGTTTTAGCTATTCATCAGCAGAGGGCAATATAACTTCATTCATTTCCTTGAAAGGATTTAATTTGTTGATCTTTTTATTTCTAATTTTAACTAAGGGAGCACCTACTTCTAAATACTGAGAAAATATATGAACTCATGATGAAAAGGCAATGAGCTGTAGTATTAGTATTCCTTATGCACTTTCAGGAGCCTATATAAACTTCCTGGTAGCTGTACTCTGTGGGATGTGTTCCCTGAGTTCATAAGCAAGCAAAAAATGTCTCAACTTTATGGAGATAGCAAAATGTATTTTTATTTTTCCACTGGATTAGCTGATACACCCTCAGCAATCAGCTCATATAACAGCCGTTTCAGTGGTCTGTTTATTTTTTTTTTTTGTTTGTGGACTTCTGTTTGGTCTGGGACATATGTATTTTTTCCCCTTGGACAGTCTCATGCAAAGCTTGGCATGCTTTTTACATATATTTCAGTTTTGTTGTAGGATTAAATCCCTTATGAAGGGAGAAGTTGTAGTACTTGATAGAATCTTAGAACATGTGTTGTAAATTAGGTGTAGTGATAAGCTGTGCTGTAATAATTAAGAAAAATGAGATTTAGGCCTTCATTTCAACTTATTCATTCCACATATTAGAAGAAGAGTCTTGTTTTATGGCTGGAGTGGTAAAATGCCTTTGCACTCCTTAGGAAGCATGTGTACAATAACCTTTTAGTATACACTGTGTTAGTACTAATATATTGTGATAGTTCTTTGATTTTTGTATTGCCATTTGAATTTCATTTAGTTCTTCTTTCAGGACATGTCAGGAATCCTAAAATGGATGTTTCTGTGTGGCAATTTTTTTTTTTTTTTTGAAAATCTGCTTTCCTATTTCTAATGCTCTTGAGGCATATTCAGAAAGACTTCAGACATATGGTTTCTTGTTTTTCATCTTCTCCTTTGGGCATCAAACATTCAATGAGTCTACTTTACTGTCAGAGCATAAATACAGTTCCTGCTAACGGCCTGGGATAGGCAGCATTTACCAGTGTTAAAACACGAGGCTAGGATTGAAATATTTTGTTCAGATTGGCTCACTGAATGACCTTAGGTAGTGGCATCCCTCTCTTTACTTTTGTTTGTAATGCATTGGACAATGCTGGCCTACCTCTGTTACTAAAATTGTTTTGAAGATTAATTTGTCTCTCTTTAAGCTGTAATATTTAAATTGCAAATAACAATAGAACTCCTTTAGATATTGCATGTAGATAAAAATGGTAAAACATATCATAAAGAATATATTTATTTGGTATAACACAGCTTTTGCATTCAGTTTTTTTTGCACAGGTGTTTGTGCTTGTGTTCTAGGTCGAGATCTGCCCCTAATTATAGGATTTGATTAAATCATTCAGTCTTTTACACTATCACACTGATGCAAAATGGGAATAAATTCAAATCAACTTCAGCAGGTATTGAAGTCTTAGGCTAGGGTACATAAATGCTAATAATAATTATTATGGCTTTAAAAATTTATTTAGAAAAAACCTACAGGATTTTCATCCATAAATACAGTGCTAATTATATGGTTATATGTTGCAACATACACTAATGGTTAATAAAAGAAAGCATTGTTAGATGGCTGAAAAGAACACAGTATCTATGCAACTGTAACTGGCAACATGTAAGTTAGATAAAAGTCACTGTTCTAAAGCATCTTAGGCTTTTCCTTTATTCTAAAAAGATTAATTAAAAAAAAAAAAACATTAGTTGCAGGGAATGTAAAGACAGTTTCACAGAAATCTCCAATTGATGATTTTGTTTTCCATTCCAACTGGGTTAAGTGGGAAAGAAGAAGAAGCTAGCAGAATAAATCGGATGCCTTTCAGACCTAAACCATTGTCAGCCTTGGTGATATATCCAAGCACGTGTATGTGAAAATTTCCTGTGTCTCCGTAGAGAATAATGTCTTCAAATGTAGTAAATAGATAAGTTATCATATTACCATAGCTTTAGACGCTTGGCCTTGTGCCATGCTCTAAGACAAAGGACAATTCTGTAAAAATTTTGATGTTTAAAACGTCCTTGTTGTTAAAATGTTAATAACCAAATATGTATGACACCACTTTTTATAATTAAGTTATAAGTGATACTGAACAAATCAGAGAAGAGCTTTGTCTTGAGGATTGTAGAACAGGTTGAGATGTAACTAATTTTATTAGGCACATTTTTATTAAAATATAAATTACCCCCATAGCTTATTTAACATGATGATTGATGGCTAATGAACTTAGTGTAGATGTTCTTCAGTTATAATGTACTAGGTAAATTTTCAAAACATATTGCCTTAGTTCCCCTCTCAGCAGCAGACATCTTATTGTGTTGGAAAATATGGTTTGTGAAGGAAGTTAGTAAACTAGTCATGATCAAATGTATCTGTAGCATTTTTCTCTGATTGTTTCTTAGAACCTACTTTTAAACTGAAGTAATGATGTGATAAGCTTGTTGTCAGAGATAGATATATTTTGATCTGGTTATTACATAAGAGTTTATTTTAAATAGTTCTACCTAAACTAGTCATGGCTAAATTAATAAGAGGTTTGTTCTTTTTTTTTTTTAACTTCATGTCTCAAACTTTATTTAGTTATTTGTATAATCAAACACATCTCCAAGTGTGGGGTTTTTTGTGGTGGTCTTTTTTTGTAGGTTGTTTTTTTTTAGTAATTTCTGTGGGTTTGGCTATAGCTGGAGGTGTATATTAAGTGTCACTTCTCATATTCTGTGTGTTCATGGAATGGCATAGATTGTTATGATAAAATCATTCATGCCCAAAATATGCAATATTTCTGTTTAGAACTGTTGGATAACAAAAGAAACAACAGGGATTCTGTTGGGGCTTTTTTTTTTTTTTTTTTTTTTTTTTTTTTGTTCTTTTCTCTCTTTTCTCTCTCTCTTTTCTCACTTTTCTCTCTCCTCTCTCTCCTCTCTTTCCTTTCTCCTCTCTCTTCTCTCTTCTCTTTTCTTTCTCTTTTCTCTTTTTTCTCTTTTTTCTCTTTTCTCTTTTCTTTTCTGTGGGTCTCCTCCACTTGTCTCCTTTGTTTCCTCTCCTCATACCCTATTTTTTTTTTTTTGACGTTCTTGAGAATAGTATTGTCTTAGAATTTTTTCTTACAGAAGTAATGGAGGAACTTTAACTTGTTTTCCATTAGTTTTCTGATCTCAAAACTGCTAAATCAATTTTTATTGCCTTGATTATGTAACTGAAAAGGCTGTTCATTCGTCCATTGGGAATAGAGCTTTTTTAAGTGACAAGAGTTGTGCCACCTGCCTCTTATGAAGTGATTTGCAATTTGAACCCAGCACTTGTTCAGCTATGCTTTTGGACACTGAAGTGAAGAAGTGAGAAGATAAAAATTCAGTACACTTTCCCTTCACCCATTCAGGTGCAGAATTTACATTTTGAGAAACATGTTTTCCTAGAAGTGTTAAGGTGCTTGAATACCTCCTTTTGGTTTCCATCCTAAATGATATGTCCCTTCTTGTCTTGAAACAAGCTGGGATAGGAAGTAGTCTTAAAGAAAATTAACATTTAGTTCTCACAATTGACAGTCTTGATTCATTGTGTGCCTGGTTTGCATTTCATTGCTCATACTCATTTGCGCATCTGTGCTCCTTTGGTACTTTACTGAATATATGTGCAAGCTGAGGTATACTACATGAATGACATATTTGTAGATTTTGGTGTTCTAATGATTCTATATTAAATAATTTCTTGAAGGAAGGTGAAACATGAATTGAATTCTGTATATGTTACTGAGAAGAAAGGGAAGGTTTTTGAAAAGAAGCCTGTACAAAATAGGGTGATGGGAGTACCTTTCCCTATTTTCTGCATAGAGAAGAAGAGGTGCTTGGGCCTGAAGTATCAGTTCTCCTACTGCACCTTGGTCTTGGGAATCCTGTGCCAAAAGGCTACATTTTCTGCATTGCATGCCTTTGGATACCTATTATATTCTACTGTCCTTAATGCTGTTTTCAGGTCTGATACATACTGAGTAATTTGGTATATGGATTTTTGACATGTACTTGAATAGAATGAAGGCTGACCTGTAGCTACGTATCTATATTGTACAGATTCCCAGAAGGGGGCATTATGGCGACTAATGAGGAGAATACAGCACTCCATTTCCAGTTTCCTGCCAGTTGGCAGCATGAAGGTGCTGTGATAGGAATAAGGATGTTTAATCCAGAATGCCTCCTAAAAATGAAATGAAATCTTATGCCTCACATAAGGAAAATAATGAAGTCCTGTGCAGAGTCCATTTTCATTGAGTTTGAACGTGGTATTCCTAAAGTCAGGGAGAGACAATAGGATTTTTTTTTGTAGTGGGATTTCATGTTTGGTTTTGCATCAGAGTTTCTGCTTTCTATACAATATCTTTGGTGTAGCACTTTTCAGATTGGACTTACATTAGATTTTTTAAAATGGATTTTATAGGTGGACTTTATATTCTTAAAGCGCAGTTGTTTAATAGGTTTCAAACTTTGTCTGTTACCAGAAGTACAGATGGTGGAAATTGCAGGACAAAAGTGAATATGAATTTATTTGGGTTTTTTTTTTTTTTTGTATTCCTAATTGTAGGACTGTTAAAAAAAGGTTTGTATTTGAGCTTTTATCTTGACATAATTTTAACTGGTTTTTGACTATTAATTTGGTAATATTTTAGATTTAAGCTTAAAAAAGGATAGGCTGTATCATGTTTGCCATATTTTCTCTTTTAAATGATGTCCATGTTTTGTGACAGCTGATAATTCATTTCCAAATCAAATTCTCTTCTCTGCCTGAATCTATTAGAGCATGTTAAGAAAATGCTGTTTGGTGCATGTTCTCTGAGGCTATAGTCAGATGTCTCTTTTTTTCCTTAATTTTTACTGTCTTAATGGGAGTAATCTCAGCACTGCTGGGTTCCTTGGCATTTTTTAATAAAATCCTTGCTCTTATAGAAGCAGATACTTGGCAGAAAATAGACAGTCTTTTTATTTTGCTATGATAATGCATAATAGGGATGAGGCCAACTAAATTTGTTTGAAACAAACAAAGGAGGTGTTGGAAGAAAAATCTGAACAAAGTTTCATGTTCATTGAAACCAGACTTTTCTCTAAGTCTTGATAACTTTTTCAATATTATTTTGAAACATTTGTTCATATGGAAAGAGAATTCAAATGTTGGGGAAAAATCACTGCAGTGACCTTTAGCCCATTGCTGTGTTTAAGATCAATCAAAATGAGATACGCTAGTATCCTGTATTTATTTTTTTTTTTTAATTAGGGACTTTGTTATGTATCAGCCAAGCTTAATTTCAAATGTATATTTACGCACACACCTAGTCAATAATGGTTGAAAAAGTTCACTGAGTAGAAACTACTTGTATCATTTTATTGCTGTCTTGCTGAAGGTAAGATATATTTAAAAAATGAAGATACACTTTTGAGAATGGAAGATCTTCCACATACAACTGTATTTCAAGGAACAGTTTTAAACTTTTTTCCAACAATACAAATCAAAATGTTGATCACTTTCCAGAAACTGTTTAGGGAATATGGTTATTCCTTAAGAGCATGTCCCAAGCGGCAGAAAAATGGTGTTGATGGTTTGGTATTCATCTTTGAATTTCATGTGCTTGGTGCTGTGTGCCAGCATACTGTCCTTACTTTTTAATTCTAGGTGTTTAGGTAAAATTTATATGGGAAGTCTGCAATACAGGGAAATTCTGTTAGAGTTCAGTCAGTTCTGTGTGATTTGTGTCTTGACCATATATGTTCTATTTTTGGAGTTTCCTAGACTAATTGTGGTTAGATATTTTACTTAGGAATGATTTTGAGACAGAGGTAGCACCTTTTTTGTGATTTTATATTATGTATGAAACTGTGCTACCAAATCTCAGTCATCTTCCAAAGACTCTGTGAACCCTCATTTAATTCTTTGCAATGTAGGCAGTGTTAGTGGCTTAGGCTGGAATTCTGCATACTTTTCTTTGTCCATTTTGCTTTGTGCACTGTGGAGACTACAAGCCTGTTGAAGCTCATTACACTACTGTGTTTGAAAGTCTTGTTCTTTTGTTTTCTCCATGACTGCTCCTTGATCATAAAGAAGCACATTATGTCTCTGTGAATAATTGAAAGCATTTTTACTTTATTCTGGCACTGTGCTCTTTTCTTTACTTGCTCTGCTTATTCTTATTTTGTCTTGCTCTGCTTATTCTTATTTTGTCATTCATGCTGTGAAGAGGTGAGTGAGCCCTTTATACAAACAATTATTGGCCATCAAGCAATAAGATAAGTTCCATTTCCAATTTGCCAAATCAGCTATTATCCTAGCTGCTAAAGCTTAGTATGTATTTTAGATTAAAATAAATTTTTTGAACTGCTTGTTTGTATTTCTTAAAAAAAGAACTCAGTTTCTTAAATTTCACGTATAATTTCTTAAATAGACACCCAGTTAAAACTGGGAAGTTTTCTTTAGTGTAACTTAAAACAATGAGAAAATACTGCCTTTTTATCAGTAACATTTAATAAATTAATCCTAACTAACAGAAACAACTATTTAATGTAACAATGAAGAAGACCTAACGAATCATACCTACTTTTATAGGGATGAGTATTTTAATCCTAAGTGTCACATTTTAATGAGTAGCTTTGTTTAGTCCAACTTTACTTATATAAAAATTTTTGTGGAAAACATTATTCACTGAATCATGAAACAGCCAGTAAAACTATCGCCTGCATGTGCTTGTGTGAATTTGCACAGAGGAATTGTAAGAGCTATAAATTCCACAGAGAGAGCTCTACATTGGTAGGAAAAAGGGAAATATTTGCTGATTTCTTAATAGAAATTTCTGGAATAGGATAATTTTTGAAGAAGACTCATAAGTATGAGCATGTTGACAAGCTCTAGTGATGCTGCTGGTAATGAAAATGCATTTCGAGGAATTAATGATACGGCATCCAAGAAAGGAGATGTTTACTAGAAGGCAAACAAAATGAAAAGCAATGCTAAAGAGGTGAGAGAAGTGGAAAGCAGGTGTCTTCCCTAAGGTACATTTCTTAGCCATTACTGGGCTGCAGTATGCTTTTGTTTTGTATTTAACAGAATTAACTTACTTTGTACATGCAGCTGGTGAGAGGTTCTAAATTATAAAATGATAATAGAATGTAAAGTATGTCTTTAGTGAAGGTGCTTTTTCCCCCGAAAAGGTGACTTAAACTATCAGACCAAAAATAACATTTATTAAATGTGAATAAAAATATTATCAGAGAAGGGAAATTAAGGGTTCAAACATATTTGACCAAGAGAATTAAATGCAGTCTAATTGGAGTTTATTTGAACTAGCAGATTCCTTGAATTCATTTTTGTTTCATTTAATTCCTATGATAATTGCTTAAATTGTATGTGAAGTGGTTCACTAAGACTTCAGAAGACACTTAGTATTAAAAGAATTTTCATACTTCACTTTGAAATCCAGGTCCTGTGTTTGACTTCACAAATTCTAGGAAAGATGTGAGCAATCCATTTCACTTTTCTTTGAAAGCAAAAGTGCTGTGGATCATTCAGCTTCATTTGCAACAACTTTCAGGTATGAAAAGCAGCAGTATCTAACCATTTATGTATGCAGTCTTCTTTTTATTATTTATTTGAGAAATACATGTGATCAGAAAAAGCAGGCTGCTAGGCGCAATATGTTCTCTTTACAGTGTAAAATATGTTGTATAATGGAAAAGGAAAATTAAGCTCAGTGATTTTTTAATGTTTATAATTAATTTCACTTTCTGTTGTAGTAAATTTCTAATAGTATTGTGTTAGAGTTAAATGTTGATTTTTATGTAAATAACTTGTATAAAAATATAACAGGAGTAAATTCATTGTGCATTTTTAAGGGAGTTTTATTGTTATCATTGGAGTGCTAAAGGGAAAGGTTCTTGAGGGCATGTAAGATGAGAAATTTCATCCTACCTGATATTGTTAGAAATTTCTTGCTGCTATTTTTAACATTATCAGTGTGTCTTTCTTAGGTGCCTTAGGGAAACTAGTGTTTACTTTTCATAAAGCCCTGATGTGATAATCCAGTCATCTTTCTACTGTCTAGTGGTTTTGCTGTGCAAACCAAATGCAATCTCTTGTATTATGGGAAAAGATATTTATTTGTTGATGGGATGGTGAGGTCTTCTTTTGGCCAATGACAGCAGAGGACTTTTGCGAATTAGGCTTATGTACACTTCTAGAAACTCCAGAACATACCTGCCTGGATATTTAGGTGTACAAGTACTTCTAAAAATTACTCTTCAGGAAGATTTTTTTTTTTTTACTTCAGATTATGCAGTAGATTTAAGTCACCTACTGTATTTTAGCACATTCCAACTGCTAAAAATACTTACATGTGAGGAAAAAAATATGTTTGGAAACAAAGATACTAAATCTCTCCTTTAAAAAGACACTGAAATGTAGGTTAATTTGATAAGCTTTTCTAGTGCCGTACTTGTGACACAAGTGCATGAATGAATAAACTGCATTCTCTACAGGGACAGTATAATCTCTAGGGTGTGGTTTAGACTATTTAGGTGCAAAGATTTTCAATTTGGTTACATAAATGAGATAAGTAAAGCCTGTAAGGGTATCTCTCAAGGCTGTTTTACAAAATAGGGGCAAGACTTTTCATGATGTGTGGACCATACATTTGACAGTATTTGTATTGTAAAATTTCTTGCACTCATCCTATGTAATCTTTCAGCAAAAAGAAAGTTTGGCACATGTTCTTCTTCAGCATATGGGTTTATTAGCATGTAAAAATTGTTTTGTTTTCAATTCTTTACTCATTCTCTCTTGTTGCTTTTGTGTATTGTTTGTGAGCATAAATTCTTCCTGTGCATGTCTGGGCTGCTCCAGTGCTGAAAGGTAAATTACAGCCTTGGAGATTTTCTAGGAATACATTTGTCATCTTCACCATTCACTTTTGCATTTTGGTTTTCCATCCAAATGTTTTATCCAGGTAGACTTAGAAGCTTCCAAAAAGTTTCAAAATTCTTATGCGAGAGCTGCAACTTCTTCTTGTAGAAATCTGGTGTGACGTGAGCGGCAAACTGTCTGGTTGACAAGAGGAGTGATAGAGTAGCTCTGGTGGGGCCCTGGCATCCAGCCAAAGTCTACCAGCAGAATTACACATTTCTGTTTCAGCAATTGCAATTAGAAATGTAAAAAAAAAAAAAAAAAACTTACAAATCATTAAAATTAAGATGCCTTGAATTCATTCAATGGGGTGAAATACTGCTTGGTGTGAATTCAAGAGGTCCTTTTCAGTCAGCGGTATTATGTCTGTAATCATCTTGTACAAATGCTTTTTAAAAAGGTTGTGTGCACAAATGGTTGAATTTCTTGAAAATTCATTGCTAAGATATTTCAAAATAATTATTTTAGCAAACATAACAGTTCAGCTGCTGTAAGATATTACACTTTCATACTTTCATTGAGGTGCTTTATTGTAAGATTTGCTACTTAATTTGCATTTTAAAAATTTTTTTGCGCTTTTCTCTGTAAGTAGGTATTTTCATGAAGAACCTATTGTACTAATAAATATGAACCAAACATACTTTTACATAGTGTTTCACAGACAAGTGCTTGTAAAATGTCAGGCTAAGATTTTCAGACAGTTCATGTATTTTGACATCATTGCATAACAGCAAGATGTTCAGTACTTTTTGTTGTTTAGAGAAATCTAAAATTGAACAGTTAACATCTTAGTAGGCCATTCTTACACTCATCAAGAAACTCAGTGTGAAAGAACAGGAGAGGTTACAAAATCAAGTATTGAAAAATTAGACTGTCAAAACTAGGGTTTCAGTTCAACTTCAGTATTGCGGGGGAAGGGTAGATATAAGTCCAATTGTGTCAGGAACCCATGTCTTAAAAAAGGAACCCACTATGCCGCGGCAAAACATCCAGATATGGACAACATTGGAACCAGACCAGTGAAGAGATTTTTGCTTTTTTTTCCAGCACATCAGTCTCAAAACAATCAATGGAGACATGATGTTAACAGCTCACTGATCCACACAAAATGTCTCTCGAGGGTGGGAGGATACAGAAAGACATAAAATCATGTCAGTCTAGATTTCAGCCAATCATACACAGAAAAACACATATTGACAAGCATTCTATCCAGTCTTATAAAACACACGTAATGGTAGTTAAAACAAAGACTAGTTCATAGGAGACAAAGAACAGAGCTCTATTCATGCTAACCTTCTAAAGATATACATTAAATAACCTTGTTGCCATCCTAAAGCCAATTCTACAGAGGCCTATTGTTATTTGTCACGTCTACTGCTTGGGAAACTTTTCTGCTTGCTTGGGAAACTTTTCTGCTGTAACAGAACTTCAGCCTGAGGCCTACATACTTTTTTTAACCATTTTAACCATTTCCCAAAAACCCTCTAACTTTATGGATTCCAACATTTCCCCCTCGCTGTTTGACCCAGAAGCCTTCATTTTCTTGTGGCTTGCTACTTGCGTTTCATAGCTCTATTGCAAAATTTCTGCTTTTTATCTGTTGGAGACCTATTTGCACTAAACTGAAGCATTGCTATATTACGGCACAGCAACTTAATGCTGTGAAGACTCAATCCCTGAAAGAGATATGAATCACGTTTGGCAATAGTCACAAGTCATTGTTCGAAAAACTCTGGTCGATTCCAAGGCCTTAATTCAAAACCTTCGTTCATGTCAATACCTTCATCTGCTGCTTTTGTGAGATTTCGTACACTCTCCGTGCTTCTACTTCCTAATTCTCCTGCTTGAATGACAAAAACTTCTCGGACTGTTTTGTCCATCATTTGCCAAACACAACAGAGTATACAAGGTACCACTATCAATATCAGTATTAGAACACCTAATACATAAAGAACTATCTTGCAAAGTTGCCTTAGCCAAGGTGCAAAACTCCAATTTTGAAACAAATCATCCAGCCAGGAACCTCCATCTTCTTTCATTTGGGCTGTCAGATCCTTTAATTTTTGAGTGCTTTTGTGAATGGATTCAGAATGATCAGACAAATTCATACAACACAATCCTTCAAATTCCTCACAACCATGCCCCTTGTGCCAGTAAAAGAAAATCAATGGCTGCTCTGTTTTGAAGAGTAGCATGTCCAATACTATCAACATTGGTCAACATATCACTGATTGCAGAGGATGTGGCATTAGCTTGTTTGCTCAGCCAGCATCCAACTCAATCTGA
The DNA here is from genome assembly GCF_027579445.1 of Ammospiza nelsoni. Lineage (NCBI taxonomy): Eukaryota > Metazoa > Chordata > Aves > Passeriformes > Passerellidae > Ammospiza > Ammospiza nelsoni. Next base: position 41,620,976 of record NC_080669.1, on the reverse strand, counting down.
TTGTCTCAATGCCACTGCTGAAGCCAATTGGGGTAAAAATATACCTGCTGAAACCCTTCTGGTGGCATTCCAAGGCTTAAAATCACTCTGACAGTTCTCATCATAATGAGGAACAGCTCTCGTTCTCCTTTGTTTCTTTTTCATCACTGCTTTGGCAGTGGGGGCAATTATGGTGAGCATACCAATGCTACAAGGGCCACCTTCCAGGTGAGCTGGAATGCCTTGCCAAGCTCTGTCTCCGCAAATGAACCAATACCCTTTCAGCAATTGCCGTGGATATTGATCCGTCTCCGGAAACACATCCCAACTGTTTGAAACATTACACCAAAACCTCAAATTTTTATATGCAAAATAATGAGGGGTAACACTGAACTTTGGGGGATCACCTTTTCGCCAGGCACGAGTCATGAAAGTAAAACAAAAATCCATGGTCAAAGAACCAAGGATTTCCAATTCTTGAGGTTCAGATGCTGCCCTGAGAAGTTTTTTGGACCAAATGTTCCAATTGAAGGAGGGATTGTTTCCATTGTCAATTCCACCTGGTTTACCATTGGATTGTTTTTTGACCAAAGGCAACTCTTTCACTGGCACACCAACCAAACAGGTTGAAAAAGGCTTTTCTGGTTCCGAATTAGACAGACATATAGTATCCGATCCGGCAGCCTTGGCTAAGGTCACCCAAACATTCATTTTCGGTTTATCCACAGGCAAATCTGCATGACAAAAAACAATTAAAATCAAGCAAAACAAGTATACCATTTGAATTTGCCCCATCTCTTTCAGGAACTAAGTTTTGGCAGAATTCTTTCTCCACAAAAACAATAACCTAAGTTTTTGCCAAAAATTAGCTCTGTTAAACAAACATTCAGCATTCAATTGGCATACTCATAAATAACATTGACACAAAATCAGAGTTCATGGGTTCTACCGATGCACAAAGAACGTCAGGAACAAGAGGTGTCAGGCGAGACCCGGGATCCTTCGATTCAGTTCACGTCTGTGTACTTGTTTCCTTGGTTCTGGGCTCGACAACAGGTTCTGAGGTGTGATATGGTTTGACGTTTTTGCCAGGAACCCACTTAATTCCAGCACCTGTGGAGACAAAAGCATACCCTTTCCCCAAATTATTAATTAAAACATACAGAGCCTTGCTCAGTCTCATCTGTGGGGTGATCTCCGTTCCCCCTCTCTGTTGATCTAATATGCATTTTAGGGTTTGATGTGTTCTTTCAATGATTGCTTGGCTTGTGGGAGAGTGGGGAATGCCAAAAATGTGTCGAACACCCCATTCATTTAAAAATGTGGCCAATTTTTGAGATATATATGCGGGACCGTTGTCAGTTTTTACTTCTTGGGGTACACCCAATGAAGCAAAAGCTTGCAGGAAATGATGACAGGCATGACTGCCAGTTTCACCTGTGTGAAGGGAAGCAAAAACCAGAGAATGTGTCCACGGAAACATGAATACCCTAATGTGAGAAACAAAACATGGATTAGTTATATATTGCAAAGTTGTAAAAAGACAGGAAAGCCAACGATGTAAAGTTTCATTACTAACATCCTTTACAATTGAACCTTCTATTCTCCTGACTACATTAGCAACATAAGCAGAATCTGTGACCAAATTAAAAGGCTGAGGAAAAAGCTGAAAAGCTTGAACTACTGCAGCAAGCTCAACAATCTGAGGGGAGCCCTCTACTGCTTGAATATCAGATTCCCAAAAGTTAGTCTTTTGATTAAACCAAGTTACAATGGACTTGTGGCTTTTACCAGAGCCATCAGTGAAGAGAGTCACGGCATTTAAAGGTTCTTCACTTAATTTAGGTTTTTCTCTGAAATTCAATTTTGCTTGCAGTAGTTTGTGAGCTGGATAGTGTATGGAACAAACACCTGTATACAAAAATGTATATTGTAAATCATCAGAATTTTGCATTGCCCAGTTGAAGTAATCATTTTTCAATGGCAAATAGATAACTGAAAATTTTTGACCTGCCAAAGTTAACAATCTGGTTCTAGCCTTAATTGTAATGTAGGCAATCATTTCTAAAACTGTGAAAATGGTCTTTGGAAACCTGTAGGGAGGAAAAACCCATTCGATTATTAACAAAGGATCTTGTTCTGTGGCGTCCCACTGGAAAATGAGACCTCAAAGCTGCATCTTCTCTCCTAAAATTGCAAGAAAGAAAGGATTTTCAGGAAGGCAGCGATGAGCTTGTCTTTTTTGGAGAGCTTCCGTGACCTTGTCAAGAGCAGCACGAGCTTCAGGGGTAAAAGTTCTTGGCGAAGTAATGTCGCAACTTCCTCTCAGCAAATTGAAGAGCGGACTCAGTTCATCATTGGTGATTCCCAGCATCGGTCTGACCCAGTTGATTTCTCCTAGAAGTTGTTGTAACTCTTGTAGGTTGTTGACTCTGGTTCGGATCTGAATTTTTTGTGGTGTTATTGTCGTCTCAGTCATCTTCCATCCCAAGTACTTCCAAGGTGAAACTTCTTGAATTTTCGTTGCAGAGATTTCAAGTCCAGCTTTTTGAATTTCAGCAACAACACCGTCTTGAGTTTCTTCCATCTCTTCCTGTGTAGAGGCTGTGATGAGAAGATCATCCATGTAGTGTAGAATCATGGATCTTGGAAACTTCTGACGAGCAGGATGCAAGGTTTGGGCAACGAAATGTTGACAAATTACAGGTGAATTTTTCATTCCGTGTGGGAGCGATTTCCAGTGGTATCTTTGAATGGGTTCACTTCGGTTGATGACGGGAACTGAGAAAGCAAATCTTGGAGCGTCATCAGGGTGAAGTGGAATATGGAAAAAACAGTCCTTTAAATCAATTACAACGAGAGGCCAATGCTTTGGAATCATGGGCAAAGAAGGAAGTCCAGGTTGAAGAGGACCTATGTCTTCAATCACTTCATTGATTTTCCTCAGGTCATGCAGCAACCTCCAGGAATTAGATGTCTTCTTGTGGATGACGAAAACTGGAGAGTTCCAGGGACTGTTCGTGGGAGCGATGTGACCTTGCTGTAGTTGTTCTTTTACCAGTTTATTAAGAATGTTCAACTTTGTCTCCGTCAAAGGCCATTGGTCGACCCACACAGGATGATCAGTTTTCCAGGTGAGCTTCAAAGTTGCAGGTTTCGATGAAGCTTTCATTACAGGCCCACTTCCAGTCTTGCTCCCCATTGGGACAGGACGTCTCTCCCCCAGACGGTGAGAGGCTTCTGAACAACAAGACGCCTTTTTTGTTCACCCTTGTTGTGTTAATATGTAGTCTTTATGAACAGAAGAATTTTTTTCCCACAGACAGTGGTCCATTGGAAAGATTAATTTATTTCATATTCCTTTATCAGAGTATAATGTGCAGACATACTGTTCACTATTAAAACCAGCTACCAGAAAAAAAACTTCCTTCTAGACGTTTTTTTGTAATACTTCCACTCTTGCATCTGTGAACTTGATAAAAATGACTTAAAAATTACAGTAGTCCTGTGGATTAGTTTGTATTACTATCTGTATTTTACAGCTATGGAACATTAAATAAAAATGTATAAAGGCTGAAATATTTGTAGATTTAAAATATCCAACTGAAGATGCCAGTGACTTGAGTTTTAAATTTTAGTATTTTCTTGTAGCACTTTGAGCCACACTTAGCTGACTTAAACTGTGAATGTAGTAGCTTGATACTTTTACAGCTTCCTTTTGTAATATTTTATTGGCTACTGCTCATGAAAAATTGGAGTTTGTGGTTTGCATGCCATCACACAGGGACTCTGTAACTGAGTAAAGAAAATAATTGATTTCTTCTGATAGTTGTGCCTTTTTTTTTAAAGTTATATTTCCCATTTGCCTAGAATATTCTTCACTGTGCTGTCTTTACATTTTGAAGTGTCTGCAAAGATGTGCAGAACTAATGCTTACAAAATTCTTGTTCTGTCCCATGTTATATCTGTTCTGAAGATTTAGTGACAAATGCTTTTTTTTTTTTTTTGAGAAAATAAAGTGTTGAGAATGCAATATTCCAATGGTTACAGACCAGTCTGTCACTGGTCGCCCCTCTGTGTGTGCTGTACACCATCCTGCCTTGCCCACTTGTCTGTTTCATCAGTCACCTCTCTTTCCATTGTAACTCCCAGGTCCTGGTTTCAGAGGTAGTGGTTTCTTCTTATTCCCCCCCCAGTTTGTTTCTCTGACACAGGTTTTTCCACCTTCTCTCTGCCTTTATCCAGATCTCTTTTCCAGCTGGTTTCCCCTCCTTCTGGCTTTTGTAGCGGTGTTGTGCAGCTGCGTGCTTCGCTGCTGTGCCTTTCCATCCTCTCCAAATCAGTGTTCTGTCTGGATAGCTTTGCCCCCGTTGGCTGTGTTCTTGTTTTTAGCAGTGTCCAAGACATTTAGTTCAAATCTCAAGGAATAGTTCTGTGCAACATCTGTGGCATTGCCAACAAGTGGAGCATATGTTTGTTACAAAATCCATGGAAAAATTAGAAGCAGTGGCAATTAATTTTTGTAGATTATGTTTCCTTCTGAGTATTTTAAACAGAATGGAAATTCTAATGATGATCTTTAAGTTGGATTCCACCAGAATCTTGTAGCTATGTCATTTTATAGAGGTTCTATATTAGATTGTGATCAGGTGTTTTTTTTTTTTCTTTCTTCCCCCCCCAACCCACCCCCCCTTCACTTTTGTGGAAGTTCTTAAAATCTTTGTGGGTCATAAACTTCCCAAAGGTTTTCTTTTTTAAATTTATTGCCTCTCTCCCCATTTCCCCATTTTAAAATCCCTCCTTTTGGAATTGTGCTAAGACCTTTTCAAGCAGACTTAAGGTGTTGTACCCTTTGCAGCCAGTTACTGTTGACAGCCATGTACCTTGTAGGAGCTGTTTTTGAGCTGTCTGTGTGGATTCCCAGTGCACAACGTGCTGGGATAAATTAGGCTTTTTGGGGCACTTTCTGTCATTTAGTAGTTTGAGGAATGAAATACTAAATTTGAAACTCAAGTCCTCTAGTGATTTTTTTGCTTTGTCTACAAAATAAGTTTAGTAGGGGTTTTAGGCCCAGAAAAAAAAAAAAAAGTGGTTCTTTTCTTTACCTTTGCTGTGATTCCCTCTGGAAAGCATAGCTTAAAATATCAATTGAGCTGAGAGGTGAAACAAACTACACTTCATGGACATGTTATTAGAAGCAGAATCCAGGAAAACTGAAAACCCAGAAATGAACTGAATATGCTAAAAATGGCCCGTTCTGCCTGTGTGTAGTACTTGGTGCTGACAGCAAAAGTGGATACAAATAATTGTATTTCATACCATTCTCATGACAGAAAAGCTTAGTGCAAGACTCTATAGGAGGGGAAGGTGATTAAAAAAAAATTAGGCAGAATTGGTTTTGTGTTCCTGTCTTTGTAGATTTTGCTCACTGACTTCGTTACAGCCATTCTCAACCTTAACATATGCATGTTTCCTGATGTGTTCAAGCAGTCTGACTAGGATTAGTTGTTGAGATATGACAGGGGACATGAATTTCAAGCTCTCATCTCAGATTTTTCTTCTTGAATTCTCTGTGATTTATGCAGATGCTTTGCTCAGGTGAGGTTATGTTCTGTGGTGCCACTGCTGCCTTCACTTTGGCTTTGGTCACTACCCCCACTCAGCACCTGCCTCTTTCCTGTTACACTGGGCTTCTTCCTAGGATTTACAGCTGCTCTATTCAATATGACTTGCTCCACATACAGCCTCACCTGCTGTTTTACACAGTGCCTTTTTGTAGTATTGCTGTCTGTGTACAACAGTGTAGCAGTAGTGCCACTTCTTAACATTCTGTCCAGAAGAGAAGGCTGAGTATTAAATACAGAAGTGACAATCACGTAAATGTATATTGAGACATGGGACACATACTTAATGGTTTATAATGTAAGACAAATACATATCTTAAAACCTGTTTTAAGGTTGTAACACAAACACACCTGTTTGTGTTACAAAATATGAATGAGTTGTTTTCCTTTAGTTTGTCAAGCTACTTATGAATAACAGACAATGACTGATCATATCAAGAAATTACGTAAAGGCACCTGAGAGGGAAAAACTTATATTTAAAATTTGTATTTTTTTATGTTTAAAGTATTTTTTATTTATTGTTTTCTCCCATTCCACATCTCTGCAAACAGTGATATTTTAGCAGGCCATTTCACTTTCTCTGCATCTATAAGTTTTTATCTGAATTCTGTTAAAAATCCAGGATATGTCTGTGGGGTCTAGATGGTAAAATCAGAAGCATCACATATGTTAGACACTGTGAATGTGAGATGGTGTTGTATTAGATACACAGGGTATCATTATGGAGTAGCATCAGAGGCAGGACAATTTTGAATGGTAAATACTGTACTTGGCCTATAAAAATCCTTTTTTAGCTCTGATATAAAAAAAAACCAACAAACCAAAACAACTTAGTATTTACTTAAATAAGAGAATATTAGAGAATAGGTTACAGTGTTGGACGTAGCAGAAGATTTTTAAGATTTTAATTTCTATATAAATTAAAAATTGCCTTCAAATTGTATGACAAGGTAATTTATTTAGGGAGTATAATATGTTAATATGTAGCAAGTCCCTTTTTCTCTAAGCAGCCCTACTGATCAACTTAGAATTACATTGATGGAATCACCCTATGACTTAAGTAGTCACTAAGAAAATATTGGCTTTACCTAAAAAGTCTATAATTTGTTAACCAAAAAAGTAAAGCTGCAAGTATGAAATATTTATTAAAATACACGCAGGATTTTCCAAAATTCCTGACTTTATTAGAAACTGCTTGTCTCATGAATGTATCTGACATTTTTAGTAGAAGTTATGACACAACTGGAAACAGAACATTGTGACAGCAAATGAAAAGATGGTGATCAGCTAGTCAAGATTCATGAGTTAAAATGATGTCTTTTCAAGTACAGATATGTAAGTTCTGTCTCATGGGGCAAAGTATCATATATTTGAAGTCAGAAAAAAATTAGTAAGTTAATGTGTTAAATAGCCAGATAGATAAATTAGTAGTAAGTTATTAGTTTTATATTTCAGTTTCAGACTCTTCTGTGAATTTTAAACCAAGGAACATATGCACAGATACAAATGTGTGATGTGAGGTGCTCTTCAGGAAAGTATAGAAAGCAGAAGTTCCTAATGTCATAGAACTTCCACTGGTACAACTACAATGTAAGGCATTGTAAAACTACTATGCTTTAAAAGTGAGTTTATGATCTTTTCTTGTGAAGTGTGCATAGAACTCGTGAAATTTTCCTTTTGCATGTGGACATCTTAAAAAGCAGCATTCCTGAGCACTGTTTTCCTCCTGCAGCAAATGAGTTACACACATTACATTCATGGTATTAATTATATGGCAGATTTGATTTTGAGAATCGCAGGAAAGATGAGTAAAAAAAAGCTACTCCTGAGCATCTTTGGTTAGTGAATTTGATACTCAGTGCAAGAGATAATGATGATTCCTCCATCCTGTTTAACATGATTCTTGTCTTACATTTTAAAAAAGAAAACTAAAACAAAAGCTGAAACCTCTTCATGTCTGAGCAGGTAGATAAAGGGATTTTTTTGGCCATTTTGCAAAGGAGATTTTGAAATACACAGAACTAGCTGTGAGTAGACAGTGTGAAATTAAACTTGCACTGTGTTTGTTTCACTAGCAGGTTTCAGGGAAATATGGTAGGACTTACACACTGAAATGTGGTATCAGCATTTCACTACAACATTTTAAAACACTCCAGTTGTGTGATTTTCCTGCTTGTGTTTAAACTGCTGTCCTTTATATTCTGATACATGCTGTACCTTTTGTTGGGAATTGTTTTACTAGTGATACTTAGCATTATATAAAAGTTCTTTTGCCATGTGAGCTTTCTCTGGGAACAAGCGAAATTTAACAATTTTTAAACACTAGGTAATTGTATAGGTATGTTATAAAAAGTCTGACACTCTCATTCTGACTTGTGTTTTATCCACTGAAGTTTTGTATTTATATGCATTAAGCTGCACATCTGATTCAAAAATATTTATGCCATAACATGAATATAGTCAATAAAGTGATATTTCGTAGACACAGTAAATACAATTTCTGTGCATAAAGAGAAGTCTTTTTCTACAGTGTAAATAGGTTCCAAGATTTAAAATTGACCCAGTAAGTTAATGGTATTAGCAAACAAAGCCTGCTGTAATTTGAGATAAAGACTGTAAGTAATCCTTTTCCCCCTAGCTTTTCTCTTGCACTGTTTCATTATGGATGCCTTATACCTGTGTCATGAGTAAGCCCCTGTGCTATTCTCCTATATAAAATCAACTCTTAATTACTCCACTGTGTGATAGGGCTCATTATAAGATATGAGAACTGGCTGGATAAGAGAGGATTTCTTCAGTCTGTGTTGGGACTTAGACCCACCGGAGACAAATTTATACTCTATGGCTATGTTTGCTTTTAGAAAATTGGACAATCGTAATCGTGATTGTAAACACAGAAGCTCAGCTGGGGTTTGCTTCTGAAAATCATTTCTAGGTCAGATGCTTAGCTCAGGCAGCCATTAAATATTTTGTTTCTAAATAGTAAGTTTTAAAAACTTTGCAATTAAATTTTCTATAGCTAAGAAAAGAAGAAGCTTTTTTTACCTTTATAATTACATTTTAGAAAACCCTTGAGAGACACTGTATTTTTTAATCTGTCTGAATTATGACTCCATTATTTTGCTTGTTTGATCCCTGCTCACAGCAAGGTGACCTTAGATTTGGCACTTTGTGCAGTTCAGCACTTCTTCAAGAGATGTGGGATAAAATGTTTCTCCTTCCAAGAGCAGAATCACAGAAAGGAGAGGATTAGAACTTTGTTTTCGTGTTTGCATTGTAGACCTTGAACTCCATTTAGTATGTTTTCATTTATGAAGTCTCCAGGTATTGTTCTCTTCCCTCTTGCAGATTTAGCTGTTTAAATGCAGATTGTTTCAGAGTAGAGCAGCTCTGTAAAGAAGGGGATTGAGATTTTAGTAGTACTTTATTGAGATATCAGTTGTCCAGCTTTTTTGCAACATGACCACAATTTGTATCTGATGGTGCATTCCCCTAAGGTGGGAATGCTCAAAGCTGTTCTCTTGTTCTCCTACAATGACTTGTGACAGGCTAAGAGATGAAGTTAAAACATACCTCTGTACCTTGACTTCAAGCTCATGTGTCCTGTCAAGAGGAGGATGATGTACACTTCATGGGTCTAAGCTTAGAAACATGCCAGGGAGTCTGATTTTGTTGGGGAGAACTGCATTGTGAAGGCATCCTGTCATAGCCACTGTGAAGATGATGAATAACCATGCGCCCATGTGTTGGATTTCTTGTCTTTACTCCATCAGCACTCCCTATGCTGCTGTTTGAATTCAAAGGTTGTAAAAGTCCTTTCTGGCACTCCAGTTACCTTCAGTGTCTTTCCTAGATGTCACAACTCCATGGAACATTCTTCTCAATTTCAAAGTTAGTATTTAGTTTGTTCTCTTGAAATGGGAAAGAATTACTTGCAGTACAGAATACTCATTATGTTAAAACTTTTGAAAACTGTTCTCGTGTCAGTATCTTTATAGTAAGCATTATATTGAATTCTTCAATATATTGGCATGGGATATAGGGAGAAAGTTTCTTTTTTGTTTTTTTTTATTTTATTTTATTTTATTTTATTTTATTTTTTATTCAGAGCTTCAGATATTAATGCTTTTCATTACTGCAGACTTTTGCCCTTTGTTTATGAGGTATTGTTATCACATTAACCCGACATACAATGGTGTGACTTTGTTTGGAATTTCCATCTATATCCATAAACCCCATTGCCTGTATAGAAATTAGACTTGTATTAATTAATCTTAAAAACAATATTAGTTTTCTTTGAGGAGTGTGTTTACATCCTTTGTACTTCAGTACTATGAAGTATCATAGAAGCGATAAGATCAGCACTTCAAAATAAAACCTTATCTGGGTTTTGTTTGAGTTTTTCTGGTTACCAGTGTAGGATACTTGTTTAAATTCAGATCTATTTAAACATACTACCAAATAGTATCCAACCAGTTTTGAATATGGTAGCACAGTGTAAGAGTCAAGCAGTAGGGCGAGTTATAGTTCTAGTGGATAATAGTGGATAAAGTGGTTTACTTTATACTGTCTGTGAATTTGATGCCACTGTTAGACAATCTTTGGCTGCTGGGCAATTTTACTTTTGCCTTATTTAAGTGTTAACATTCTAAAATATAGCTGTAGCCTTTTAAGTGTTTTTAAGTATTCCTAAACAATGTACTTTCAATTACAAAGAGACATGTTGAAGAAAAATAGTTAAACAACAGCAATTTCACTGTATTATCTGAAATAAATTTCAGTGCTATGTGGCACTAATTAATGACTGAAATGTTAATATTCACACAGAATGCATGACGTAGAGGTTTTTGTTTTACTGCTTTCTTGTACATAAATGGGACAGATATGGTAGGTTTTTTCCTTTTTTCCCCTCCTTGTTTCCCCCCCTGCATTTGTTTATGTTGCTTTTATTGCATAAAGAATGTGTTTAAATATTTGAGGAAAGACAATCAAGCAAGACCTTTAAAATTGGGTCCTGGCAATTATGTGTTAGTGTTCTGGTATTGTCATTTTTCAATGAGAAGATTATTTCCTGTGAAGTAGTGAGCGACATTCTTCCCTCTCCCCATCCCAAAATAAGACAAAAATTTAGTCTGTTTCTGTGCATCAGCTAATGTAATAAAATACTAAGGTGTTATTTTCTTTATGTTGTCTTTTCAAAACATGAAAATGTTTTTGACAATGTTGTTCACATAGAACTTGTAAAAACACATGGATCTTGGGGAAGCAGTCTTGGTTGGTTTATATGTCTGTATGAACACAGTCCAAGCTCAGACATAGCACTCCTTTTTTGAGTTTTTTTGCACTCAAAAGGAGCATCCAGGCATTCAGCACCTTCCTGAGTTGCTGAGGCTTTAGCAGGATCAAGCTCTAATTGCATTTTAATGTTCTTTCTCTAGCAGTCTGTTACATCACTGTTGGATGTTACAGCATTGTGATCTGAAAATCTAAGTCATCTTTAAACTTACACAAGCTGCTGTATAAGCTACTAAAACTAAAGTACTTTGAAAATAATTTAAACTAGTTATTGAAGCTGAACTCCATCTTGGAAGGTGTTTACATTAATATCATGGACTTGCTCACTGAAAACAATAGTAAAACACTGTTTTAAGTTAAAATTATAAAATGTGAAGAATTTTGAGAAGTCTTGTGATTTATACCTAGAAATTCTGATCATTTTTGCCTCTAGTGAGTGAACATTGCAGTGGCTAAATTTCTGCCAAATCCCACAGATCTGAGTTCATAACTATATACATACTTATATATAGTTATATATAGTTATGTATATAGAGTATATAACTAGGAATAATTGATGCTTTAGCATTAGTGGTATCCTTAAGCTGTTAGACTGCTGGAGTCAATCCTGAGGATGACTCAGCTTTAAAGGATATAATATATAGGTGACACAGTAGAATTTCTTAGGAATTTGGAAAGATGTGGTGGTGTTTGAGGGTCCCCAGGATATGAGGGAAAAGATGAGAATCTTGACTCCATGTTTCAGAAGGCTGATTTACACTATCTCCACATTCTTAAGACATATCAGCTATTAAAATTAAGGTAATGGATTATCCAGAAATTCCTGTCTTTCATCCCACTTCTCCATGTTAGAATGAAGCCTGTGAGATTTCATCAGGCTGAAACTTTTTTTTACATAAAGGAATCCATGAGTGATGTGGGGCCACTGCAGTAGACTTGTGATCTTGTTTTTTGCCTTCAGTTAGGCCGGTGTGGAAAGGAACCAGAGACTCTGAGTTTTGGAGGTTTCTATCAGTGAATAGCTCTCTGAAAGAAACTGTTCTAACAGTAGGAAAAGCAGCCTAAAGGGTGCAATATTTATTATTTGGCAACTGGCCTCCAGCTACAGACAAAAGAAAGGGAAATGCATAAGAAATAGCGATCTCTTGAAGCCATTTCGGATTTCCTCTGAATCTTTCAAGCGCAGAGTAGAATCTGGGCCAGTGCATTAGCACAAGTTCATATTTATCTGCAAAAAATGTCATGATTATATTACTATTTTCCCAAACGAATAGTTTATTGTCATACTATGCGAAGAATATACTTTCTGCATCTTACTGGACAAAATGTCAAATGATCTTGCACAAGCTTTATTCTATGAACACAGGAATTTATGGGAGATGTAAGTAAACTATGATAGAGACTAATTGCCATTGTTGGAAGACAAAGTAGTCTTCATTATAGGCAAAATATGCCTAAATACACATTTATAGAAAATAACTCTGCTACAAGAGAATTTTCTTTGCTTGCAAATAAAATTTAGGATATACCAGGTATGTTTTACATTTATCACCTTACCTTGTTACAGGTCCGGTGCCATCAAATGGCACATGAAGGGATTGTGGATTTTCTTGTGGCCACTGGACCACTGTTACCAAAAATATCATTCTCTTAGCTTTTCTGCTTGCCCTTTTGATTTCTGCTGTGGATTTAAGTGATCTCCTTCCCACAGCTGGGTCATAAGGGGAGAGGGTGGGTTTCAGGCATTATTTTAAGAACCACTTTTTTCTGACTGCATGTAAGTAGGAGGTACTCTGCCAGCTTCTAATACTGCTGGAGTGAATGGGCTTTTGGCGTGAGGGCTGGTTTTGGAGATTAGGAGTGTCTGCAGCAGACCTCTACCTCAATTGCCACAATACCTGCAACTCTTTAGAGTTTAGTAGTGAAGACAGTATTGAGTCTTTGCCATTGGATGACAAGGTTATTTTTAACTGCCACAATTTCCTTGAGAAAAAGCAAGGATAACTGAACAAAATTTTCTGAGACAAAAGAATGGGACTTCCTTAGTTTTCAAGCATTCACAAATCACGAGTTTCTCAGGAATCATGAAGGCCCTCTGCGATGGGGAATTTGGCTATTTCAATGCAGTATTTGTTACCAAATTCTCCTGTTGTGCTCAAAGAATGGTATTGTCATCAGAATGCATTTTTTTTAGTGAAGATAATATTCTAAACTGGGTAAAACTAATTGTACTTTTGACCCAGAAAGAAAATTTAAAATACAAAGGAAATACTTCTGGGTATAAACAAAACATAGTATCTATGTGCTATTGCAAGCTTCAGCTCAAAGTAATGCTTCTTACTACTGCATTTGGTTTATTATGACAATACATAATTGAAAGTTTGGCATTTTCTGACATTTTCTAAATGCACTCATTTTTACCTGGTGTACACACCTGATATTAAATGCATTGAATTTGTTAAAGAGAATTCAGGGTTTATCACAAGTTATTCTCTAGTTACCTGTATTGCTGATACTTGTTGAATAATGAAAATTTTCACCTTTCTCCTGAATTCCTAGCATCATGCAGTAACAACAGCATTATTATGGAAAATATATAAGTGGACTATTTCACCTGAAGCTGATGAAGTCTCACTTGAAGAAATTCTTTATTGTTTGGATAGAAGATGTCAGTATATACTGATCTGAAAATGAGAGCAGTAGAACGCTGTAGTATGTAGTAAGAATTACATGAACAATGAAATAATTTGGTTTGCTTGGTCTGAAAAAGGGAAAACTGAAGCATGATATTACAAGCCTTTCATGAGGTTTTTTTAAAGGCAGTGTTATTTCTTTGTTCTCTGTGTCCAAGCAAAATAAAATACAAAAGAGGTTATACTTCAGTTGCATGAAAGATGATTATAATACCTTTTTGGAAAACATTTTCTTACTGAAAGGCTATCAGGTCATGAAATATCTAGTATTAGATATTTTAAAGAGCTTACATAGTATGAAGAACAGCTCTTGGAAATATTCTTTGATGCAGAAAAAACAGCATCTGAAGTTCCCCAACTGCAATATATTTACTGTTCCCATGTGTAAGTCCTTTCTGTGTGACACCTGTACTCAAGCAACTTCAAGTAACAACCAGCACATTCTCTGTGTAATCTGGTAGAGAGTAAATAGAACTGGATTTATTTTTCCTTCAGGAATTTCTTGCCAAGAGATTAAAAGCTATATAGCCACAAAGTCTGTGGAATTTTAAAAACTTATGTGTCTGTTTGTCCATCTGTCTATCTGTCTGTCTATCTGTCTATCTAATCTCTTTATCTTTGCATGTACTTTCACTGGAAGTTCTACATGAGAAATCTGTGCTATTGATAGCAGGCAAAGATTTTTAGTATGCACATAAGTTCTGAGAAATTATGATTTTGGAAAATTTGATGGTCCACTAAATTGATGACAAAGTTTGTAACTATCTATTAATTTTATATTAGCTGTCTCTAAGAGAAAATCCTCCTTATTTATAGGAGATTTGTCACACTCTGGGTTTTCTACACTTTGTTTTAAGATCTGCAAATTTGTTTTTTGCTGAATTAATCTCATGTTTTCTTTTTTAGGCAGTAAATCTCAACAAGTTCTCCCAAAAATTGCATATTAGGATTTTCCTTTTTGTTAGAAAAACTTGCTAAAATTGCAAATTGCATTTGTATTTTTTTTCTTATCTTAACCAGCTTGGGTAAATTATCTCAGATATGATAAAATTAAGTGTTGCAAGCTACCCATATATGTTAATTGCAAAGATGAAAAAATGATATACATTATAGGATTAAAACAAAGAGGAACTGAGTTAATCAGAGAAAAAATCGCAGCCACAGTTGTATCTGTTCCCATGTTAAGGAGGAAAAGTTGCAGAAAATAGTTTTTTTTGCAAATTGGTGAAGAGCATCTAGATAGACTGGGTCAAACTCAGGCCTGATTTATACTGGAGTGTCAGGGAAAATAAGGAATACTGTGTGAAAAGGCTGAGTATACTTCATATATTGTAGTGCTAGAGTACAGCCTTCTTTTAGTAAACAGGATTAACTGCCATCTTTAAATTCTATGTAGTTTTAAAAAGCCTTAAAACCTTTCCTTTGATGAATAGCTCAAGTTGTGGTTTTAGTCCTTTCTCTTCAACTCGGCAATTTTTGAGGAGAGAGTGCCTATCTGTTACCAAATATATCAAAAACTCTCTTCCTACTCAAAAAAGTAAATTGGGAGTTTCAGCTTAATTTGGTGTCCTTCACTTCTCTGGTTATTTCTTAATTTTTGCTTATTAAGTAATATTGGATATGAGCAATAGAAATGATTATTTACCCTGAAAATTCTGTAATAAAAATATTGCAGAGTGGCTTAGTCTCTGCCTTTACCTTATTAATGGATTGACGCAATGATTTCCTTTCGATAATGAGAAGACTGCTTGCAATACTTACACAATCCATCTGTTGTCCTAAAATTTTAATTATATCCTTTGTCTGTAAATAGATTTGTATATTCATGAAACCATTAAAAAGATCACTTTGGCTTCTTATGTGCTTGAAAAAACGTGGAGTGTATTGCTCGTAAAGTTGAAGAGATAATTGAGATCTGGATTTAAAAAAAAATTCTGTTTCTACAAATTCTCCTTTCCATCTCCACTTTGACAATGGAAATAGCGTTCAAAGTGTACAGTGTTGGTTTTGATGATAATCAACACATGCAGTACTTGTTAACAGCAATTTAAATAGTGAGAAAATCCAGCATACTTAGATCTGGTTGAACCTTTTATTATTACTTAGACTAACTAATATGTTCTAATGTTGGTACAGCCGAGATTGCCATCTTTTCTTCTGTGCTTTGATTTTCTAGTTTGGTCCAATTTGTCCTCATATGGCAAAAAAATACATAAGATTCTGCTTGTGAGAAATCCTCAGATTTCTTGTTCTTCTCTCCCTTAAGTCTGTGTTTTAAATTTAATTTCTCAATGCAGAAATTAACATTCCATCTAAAGATTGCCATTCCATGACTTTTATGATTCTTTTTTGAAATGCCATGGAATACATATGCCTAAAACTGTTCTGTTTTGATGTTATGAAAGATTTGAGAAAAATTAACTTGTTTGTCATCACAAACATTTTTTTCAGCCAGATTGTCACAGAGACATATGGCTGAGTATCTTTATCTTTAAAGACACCTTTCAAAAAAAGGAATTGGTATTAGTGTAGAATCTGTATATTAAGAATTTTTTTTGCACTAATATAAATATTCCTTTTGCTATACTATATGTATTACCTCTGGTTTCCTCGCTAAAGCCTTTTTTCAGGTGGTGTTTAATGTTACTTTCTGGTTCCTAAGAATATGTCTGTGTGTGCTTTACAAAATGTTATTGGCTGTGTACTCAGCTTCTTTCTTCCTTACTCAGACTTTTATGGTCTTCAAAACTGTTCAGCTTACTGAGAATCCAGCTTGGCTTTCACTGTTGTTGGAAGACCAAATAAATTGGTCTATGAAAATAACGTGTTATAGTGCATTTTCTAACCCTGATTCTTGAAAGAGACACTGGTGCACAGGAAATGCCAACACTGATTAAAAACTTTCTTTACTGTGTTTTAAGAAACCTACATATGTTCTTTTTTTTCTACGTAGTAGCTAGAAAATGGATTCCCATCTGTTTCTGTTTGTCATGGCCAAATGTACAAAAATCTGTTTGTACTGATGGTACTTGTTCATCCGGACTAACATGAGTGATATGTTCTATTTATGAATTACAAGATATAAAATGATATAATTTCCCAGTGTTCAGGAAGGCTATTGCAAAGTTTGATTGGTAGGTGCTGAAACGCTTGTTGATACTGCATTTTATTAGCTAAATTACTGTTAGGCAGAAATTATTAGTCAGAATCATCAAACGGGTCTGTTTCTTTGCTGTTCCGTCTTACAGCAGTGATGATTAGCATGAACAGTAGCTGCATGTGCCTGATACTCTTTAGCTCAAGGAGAGGAGGATAATGACTTTGGCACTTACTCTTTATTTATAATGCTTTGAAAGCACATGTGTGAAAACTGCCTGGCACATAGTTGTTTAGGAGCATGACATGATACCTAATGCATTCAGGAGTCATCTCATAGATATTAGTACAAAACTATTTCTGCTCTTTATGGTGCATTCAGCTTACTAGGTTTTCTTTTTTTTTAATTTATCTTACTATTTTGCCAGAAGCTCTTTTCGTATTATCCCTTTGGAGTCATGTCTGTTTACTTTAAAATTTCCAGCCGGCGTTATCACTGGTTCAGCTGTACAGCTGGCAGGAGCAGTGAGAGCTGCAGCATATGCAAGGTGCTGAAAGCTCTTGGCAACTTTGTTTTTTTGCTTTTTCTAAATCTGCCATGGGCAAAGTTCATACAATGGAAATTTGCCTATGTTGTACCTTACATCATTGTGGCTTCTGGGTGGGTACAGGCTGGTAGTAATAAGACTATGAAAATTCTTCTAATAAAATGTTGGTGCAAAACCAGCATGGGTTTTCTGCATAGCTCTTGGGAGCCCAGTGATAATCCTTCAGTGGCCTATGTCATGGTTGCCAAGGAGGATTCGATACGGCCTCTTTCATGGCTTTCAGCAATGCTCTTGTCAACAGTGCTTAATTGGATAAAGGAGATAGTTGAAGAGTCAAGTGAGGCCACCTCAGAAAAAAGGTGTGAGCTGATTTCTGTTGAACAAGTTTTTTATTATATTTAAGAAAAAGAATTGCTTTTCATAGCACTTTGTAAAGTGAGAAGCTGTATAAGCCCTGTGCTTTGCTTAATAAAAAGCCATCTTTTGGTAGAGGATAACTTGTAGAATTATGGCAAATTGAATATCATCAGAAAACTACTGACTTTATGGAAACAAAAAGCAAAGAAACATTGATATTGTAACTTCTTAAAATAGGATTGTATCTTCTTACATAGAATGCATAAGTGATTGTAATTGTGGAAAATTATAGTAGGGCGCCACTGACTGACTCTCAAGAACAACAAAAGGTAAGTCCATTTAAGATTTAGATATTTTTCAAGCTTAAAGGAAAGAATCTGAATGACCAAAGAAGAGATAACAAGGGGCCAAAAAATTTAATAATGGAACATTAATAATAATGTTAAAAAGAGATAGTGGAAATGATCAGATTTCCCAGCAATATTAGTTTGACCATATAATAAGAGATTCAATTTGTGGATTAAAACTGAAATTATTCAGGATAAATCCTTCTGCCTTGAGTCAGCTGTCAGATTTTCCTGCTTTTTTATCAATGAAGCACAGATTTCTGCCTGGAATGTTTTATCTGCATTAAGTGTAGTATCATAATAATATACATCACATAAATCAATGTAGTTTAGAAACAAACCCCCAGAAAATGACTTTGCCTTTTGCAGAATAAAATAGTAAACTACCAGTTATAGTCTTGGAAATTTTTTCCAGTTTCTTGAGAGTTTCAAGATTGTGAATCTTACTAAGAATTTTAACACTGCCTCCCACACTTACAAATTTTTTCCCACAAATGAAATCAGTTCCTCATAATATTATTAGGTTTGAAGGAAAACAGTGCAGTGCATTTGTCCTTATATAGTTTATTTTCCTGTTTTCAACTCACCCCACTGTCATGAGTTAGCATCCGCTGAAGGATAAACACCCACCCACGTGTTTGCTTGCTCGCCATCTACTGTTGGGGACTCAACCTGTGGAAAAGTAATTTGTTGCCAATTAAAATACATTTGAGTAGTGAGAAACAAACTTTAAAATAGCACCTTTCTTCCTCCACCTCTGAGGTTGAACTTCACATTTCATTCCTGATCTTTCCCCCCTTTGCTTTCCTGAGGGTTATGAGGGAGAAAAGAGTGTCTGCTCAGTGTACAGAAATTTCCTCTGTGCCACTTCTGCCTTCTCTCAATTTTCCTCTGCTTCTGCATGGGCTTTGTCGGAAGGTCACAGTTGTTTTAGGCTTCCAGCTGCTTTGGTATGAACTCTCCACAGGCTGCTGGGGAAGTACCTGCTCTGCCATGGAGACCTCTTTCCCTTGTCCTCTGACCTTGGTGTTCCTTCGCCATTTCTCATTGTGTTCCCTCCTCCTCTTACTACCTGCTAGCTTTTCCCTTTGTTAGGCATGTTTTTTCTGAGTCTCCTTCACCTTGGCTGCAGGGCTCAGTCATGCCTCAGGGTTGGTCCATAGGGCTGGCTGGAATGGATTATGTCCAGCACTGGGCTACCTCAGGCTTCTCTCCATGGAGGCTGCCCCTGCAGTTATCCCCTGCCAATACCATGGTGCCATAGGCACACAGTACAGTGATTTATACTATTTAGACCATTTTCATTTTCTGCTTTTATTTTGCTTTTAGTCTTGAAGCAAAGGTTCATCATCCAGAATTGTTATTAAGAAATTACATTTTTATGATAATGATTTATTTAGTGGTGTATATGTGTTGCTGTAGTGCCTTAAAATCCCTGCATCTGTGATTTGGACTTTTGCTTGTTATGCTGTTGCTGAGACTCAGATAAGCTTGAACCCTTGGAGAATTCACTGTTATTTGAATCATAGTGGTTTTGCTAATCCCCCTGCTATATTTCATTTTGGAATCTGTCTTTCCTTAAATGCCTGTCACATTTACATTTAAAAATATGACATTACATCTATGCTACTTTTGGCTTTGGTTTTTATTATGCTGGGAATTCAAGATATGTCTTTCTGTTCTTAGGGACAAATGCAGTATAACACAATTCTCTGGATACAGTAGCTGATTATTAAGGTACAGCATATTCTCTGGGAAAAACAATGTTGCTTTATGGACTGACTTATTCGGCAGTGAGGTTTGAGGCATAGAGGGCATTAAATTGCATGAATATTGGCTTCTACCACATGTCAAACTGCAAAACGGGAGTTAATCTTAGTCTGTGCTAGCACATGTATACTTAAATAAGTAGTAGTGAGTTTCTGTAATTTTAACATGCCTGGGATATGAATGTACTTGAGAAGTAGCTGAAAATACTTGTCCTAACTGTGGATAGCTGTGGTGGTTTTTAACTGGTGTTCCTCCCATTTATTTTAAAATTCTTTTTAACCAGTGCTCATTCATGGAGGTTAGTACAGGTATGTTAACATAAGCTGTCATTGTGGGTTCTTTTCCTGTACAGTCACACTGACGTTCCTGGTTTATATTATAAAAAAATCTAGTTAATGAAAAAAATAAATGTTTTGATATTAATTGCAATCTTAGGCAACAGTTTTTGTAACAGAAGTTTATAAAATTATTGTAAAGCTCCTTCAGAATTAATGGTGAGGGAAAGAAGAGTAATATATATGTACTGTTTCTTTCCCCTCATATGCTTTGCTTTGTAATTATTACTTTCTTTTTCAAGTCCGTTTAGTTTGACTTTCAAAATCCCTATGCACTGAAAAAACCTCATGAATGCTATGCATAAAATTGTTTTTTATTGGGGTCACTGTGCCATGAGAAAAATGTTAAAGCTATGTTTCTCTATATTTTGCTTCTAAATGTTGTTTAAGGGAGTCTTATATTTCCATGTTAAACTTGTCTGACTGTAGACAACAAATGCCCAGACAAAAGGCCCAGTGCTTTTTTGAAAGATACCATTGTTAGAATTGTTAGAGGGAAGTCTGATTTATTACAGTTGTTTATTCTTAAGAAATTCATTCAACAAACTTTGTGAATCTGAAGAAAAAATAAGTGCTATGTACAAAGATTGTAGCTGGATAAAAGATCAACTTTTTATTGTTTTCTACACATACAGTTCCTGGTTTTTGTTCTCATTTGCAGTTAAAACAAACTTGATGGTTCACCTGATGGCAACAAGCAGCTCTTGTGTCATTCCTAGAGGCTGAAGAACACATTAAAAACATTGTTCTTGGCATGTGTTTGCAGCTGTGGTTAAAATGGCTCAGTTCAGTTCAGTCACCCTGATGCAAGTCCTATGCTAGAATATGTCATGTGAGAACAGGCCTACAACCCTATCAGAAGTTCCACATAATGAGTCACTTTATGGAATCTGCATGCTATTAATGATAGCTTTTTTTCTTCAGACAGTCTGTTTTTTCTTAAAATATGTTAGTTTTTAAGTAGCAATGGTCTGCATTGCTCTAAGTAGTCATGAAGTTTATTGAGAAGTAAGAAAGCTTAAATATATCAGGGATAACTACTTTATCAAAAGAAAGCCTGCTTATAGTTTATGACTGAAGTTTTAATTTGAGTCCAAACTATTCGACTATATGACTACTAAAACTCTGAGCAATTTATGCTTACATTAAAGTTGTACATAACCATATAGGAGGAAAGGTTGTATGTCCTTAGCCCCTAGTTTATTATAACTGTACTCAGTGCATGTTGACCACTACATTTAAATGTTGAAGTTTCCTGATGTTCATATTTGATAGGTTTTAAATTAGTTGAGAAACTGTCAGACCTGATACTCAGAAGTCAGATGAAGTATTTTTATTAGGCCTGCTGAGTTTTCTTGGGATTTTTTTGCTTTTTGTGGTTTGACCCTTTATCAGTATTATGGAAAAAGTATTTCCTGCTTCTTCCTCTGAGAACATGCTACTCTTTAAACTTATGGATTTGTTAATCATTCTTGCATTTTATGTCATAATACAACCAGTCTCTCTTAATTTGTCTTCTTTTGCTAACTAATAGAATTTATAAAAGTAAATGTGTACCATAACTAAAGAGTTTAAAATTCACCTTCTGTTATCACTGATGGAGAAGATTTACTGGCTTTTAAACCTTGTGGAAGTTGCCATTTTCAGTGTATGTCTGCTATGTAAATGAAGTTGTCAGCTGTTTTGTATGTTTCATAGGATCAAAGAATAATTCAGGGCCTGGTTCCACTGAGGCCAGTCTGTCCTCATGGAGAAAAATTTTTCTTATTTCCCATCTCTACCCACTTATATTTGAATAAATGACCACTGTCTCTCACCCTTTTGTCATCCACCACTCTCATTCTGTTCTCTTGGTAATCTCTCAAGTAGCAGAGGGGTGCTGTTGGTTTCCCGCTGAAACATTTTTCATGCTAACTGTGCTCATCTCACTCAGTTTTCTCTTGCTCTTTTCTCTGACAGCCTTGAACCTCTGCTGAACTCATGATTTCTTATCTACATTTTTTCTTAAAGAGAGGGAACTGGACAGTTATATAGATGTGATCTAAACAAAGGGTGCTAAAAAGAAATTAGTCTTCCAAAGTCAAGAAAGGGGGTGAGGGAGTACAGGGTGATTTTGTTGTTGTTTTGGTTTTGTTTTGTTTGTTTGTTTTTGTTGTTAGATGTCTTAAACTGGGGGGCAGTAAAACATGATGTGTTATGTTGTAATTTCCCCAATCTGTGTTAATTAGCAAACTGTAAGAGTGTCCATTAAGAGTGTTGCCATACCTTACAAAATTAGATGAGTGGAATATAAGATTTTTTAATATGTAGGAAATCAAACAAATATTTTATGTTGATAACCTTACCTCTCTTTTTTTTGCCAGTATTTTGTATTGTATGGCTTGGAAGTAGGGGTAGTTTATGCTGAAACTGAGGAGTGCAAAACATGCAGAGTAGTGTGGCACCATTTTATGGTCCACATGACTGTGCTGCTGCATATGTGATACTGTAATTCATTAGCAAGTGTGTTAAAGAAGTAGAATGAGTTTATTGTTCTGTGAAGTAACTGAAGCTCCCAGTTGTCAGGATAAGAAACAATGCACACATTCTTAATTGAGAAAACATTCATTCCAAGCCTAGCTCATAATGATGTCTTTTCATGCAATGGCTTGGAGACATTAATTCAGACAATTGAAATGATTAGAAAAATAGTATTGTCAGTAAAATGAGAATTATTTGCAGAAGAACAGGCAGATAAAGAGATTAAGACTGCATACATGATCTTAGGCATCTGAACTAGACTTATGCAAAATAGATATCCATGGACAGTGTTTCATTGTTTAAACATTGTTTTTCATTCATTATTTGTTCCTTTAAGATTAAAACCTTCCATTTAAAAGAGCTGTGAAAAGCTGCATGAATTACTGGTCACAGATCGTGAAACAAGGGCCTGCAGACAGGCTGGCTAGTTATGGTTGAGCTCAGTTACAGGTTTAAGCTTTGTTTTCTCTTTTGGCTGGCAGGCTGTGGGAGTCATGAACTTTCAAGTTACTTCAGGGTAAGTGTTTTTTTTAGCTGAAGCAGGGAAGATTGATATGGATTCTTTTGCCTGTAATAGTTACAAATCTACTACCTGTTTCTAATTTTACTCAAGTGTAAAACATATGTAACTTTTCCAAGTGTAGAGCAACTTATGTTTCCCAGAAATCTAAAAATTGTACTTGAACAAATAAAATTTTTTGAGTAACAGGATGCAGACAAAGTCAGGCGGTAGGAAGCCTTGAGCACAAGTATTCCATCTATGAATGAAAACTGGACCTACAGAAGTGTGGAGTGGTGGTAATAGGACTGTTTTTTTTTTTTGCTCTTTAGCATCATGGATGTTTAAAAATTATTCTTATATTGTGTCTGATGAAGAAATTAATTACCACTGTTTTAAAATGCTGAAACCATGGCAGGGAGGTGTCTCTTAACTGAGAGGGGACAATTTAGTAATGCAAACCTGTCACCCCCTTGGTGTCTCTTCTCAGATGTGGAGGACAATGTTGCATTAGTCCTAAGTGAATATTGTTTTGACAGGAGAGTGATGTGGCTCAGCTTCTGGCAGAGGTGTGCAAGCCAGCAGAGTGTCAATGCTTAAATTTAATTTGTTTGTTCAGTGATGTAAAAAGATGGACCTCTTGTGGCAGTTGGGACTTAATCTCTTGGAAATGACGGAGACCTAGGGTCTATGCAGCTGATGACTGTGTGAATACAGGATGCTATTCAATAAAAGAAATGGAGTTGTAGATATTATGAGTAACAATTTTTTTGTAGTAGCTGTGATACAATAGTGTCAATACCATTGTAGAAGACCACAGTAAAACTCACCTGAAAGACTATGAAATTCTGAATATTTGTGTTATAAAAAAGTTAATTCAAGAAGTTGTTGACAGGAGGGAGCCTTATTTGAAAGCAAGTAGGAGGAAACACCCTTTTATTGAAAAGGGTAGAGTTAGCACACAGAGGGACAGCAAAGGTACCAGAAGCTGGATTGAAAAGCAAGCTACAATTTTGTTTATAAATGTATTTTAGCTTTCTGATTTTCTCCATATAGGCTGGATCCAGGACACCAACATGTACTTGAGTTGTGAGTAACCAAGTCCTGTAGCTCTGTTGTAGACGTGGTGGGTTTAGAAACATTATCCTTGCAAGCATGTTAATCCCAGTACAAAAATGAAAAAACACTTAGGCAGTCTATGAATATATTTAAGCTAGCATCACAATTAATTTTTGTGCCTAGTGAAAGTGACCTTCCAGATTGGGGTCTGTAAAAACATTTTGGAAACATGATAAAAAAAAATTTAATTTCTCTTCTTAATATTAGAGTAGGCAGCTGGGTAGGTCAAATGAGGAAAAAGACATAAGGAGGCCATACATGTAATTCTATGGATATTAATCAGAACTGAAAACCCATATAATAGGAATGAATTAGGCATATTTTTTCCTAGAGGTCAATGCTGAGTTCAAAAGCATAAGGCCAAGAAAGGACATATAGTGAAAGTGTTTGCTTTTTGTGCAGCAGAAATAGACATTTCATTTCAAATGCTTTCATTTCGTGACTAGAACCATTTACTTGACTAGAACCATTGCAATTCTGCGTGTTAAGATTCCCATAAATGTAGCATCAATAAAATTTCAACCTGGTTAAAACCTGTGCTAAAAAACCAGGAAAAAATAGATAGCTTTTTGTATTTGAAATATACTGCTTGGTATTTTTTTTTTCAATTTCCTCTGTTTTCTTTCCTGAGAGAAATAAACATTAGAAGGAAATGAACCCCACAGTCCAGACCTCATTTGGTAGGTATGTTACTCAAAGTGCTTATTTGTGGGAATTCCTGTGGTAATTGCAGGCCTTTGTTGGATGATGTTTCATTTAACTTGATACTGTATGAAGAATGTGAATTTTTAGTAGGGTTATTTAGCTACTCTGCTTACTGCAATTGACATTTTCCATAGGAATGTTGTTCTTGGAGAAGAAGACATAGCATACAATAAATCCATCCCTGTGCCTTCTGTAGATGTCTGCAATAGTGAAGAAATTGGAATGGGTCATTTTGTCTTTTTAGTATAAAGGGTAGCAGGTATATTATTTGCTGAGTAAATGTTTCAGAGAAAAATGATTTCAGGAAGATGGGCATCTAGTTTTAGAAAGGTCAACTTTACCTACATTTTTGTCCTGTAGCACAAATACCTCACACACACTCATGATTAATTTGGATGAATGCAGTGTTCCTGACCCAGGCAGCAGTAATTGGTTTTGGTTTAACTTAATTTTTCTTCTGTTTGTGACTCTCTTGAGCCCAGTTTTACTTTCCCTATAAGGTACCTATGTTCACAAAACTTCTGAATCTGAAAGGCATGGTGCATCCTTAGTTTCCACCCTCAGTCAACAGAAGCTGAAGAATCTTTGTATTTTCTCAGAAGATAGAGGCAATCAATTAATTAAAATGCATTAATTCTCAGTCCTTTTATCTTCCCTGATGGAATTTCATGATGTACAAGTCTTGAGTTCAAATTGCTAGTTCTTTTCCAATAGGTTGGTTACAGTTGAAAAGAACATCAAGCGATGCCCCCCTTTTTGTGTCATGTCCTTCCCAGTGGCAGGTTTAGTGTTCACTGCATGTGTCTATTAAGCATTAATTCTCTAACTGTATTTAGTAAGAGAGAGCAGTATGGTACGTACTAGTGCAAGAATCTTAATTCCTACAAAACATATGGCATAGAATTATCTACTTAAAGATGGAACAATCTGATAATAATTTGGTGGAGTGACATCTGCGCAATAAAATAAGATGCTGATCACACTGGAAAAGTAAATGCAGAAGTTGTATACAAAGTATTCTGACATCACCAGAAAGCCATTATCATTCCTCCATGGAATGTTAAAATTTAATGATCTAATTTGGTCTTATCACATGCAATATAAATAAAAAATAACTCTATTAAGTGTTCAGAGACCCTGCTGAACACAAAACTTCCAAATGGTATTTTCTAGGATTTGGACTTACATATGTTTAAAGGAAATAAGGGAATAATGTTAGGAGAAAAATAAAAATTCTGCAGTCATTTCCATCCTTTATTGAAAATGTTTGCAGTTCTATGCTGTCTATAGTTTAATTTCTTCTCCTGTAGGCCCTGCTATCAGGATATGTGACTTAACATCAGTCTTCACTTTTGTCAAAAAACCTCAAGGACAGAATTACAGCTTTTGCCTGAATGAAATGGCAGTGGTGATTCAATGAGGACAATATAAAGTGTATTCATGTTAGAATGCTAGATCTGAACTTGGAGAGAAAGCTTCTGCAAATCAGAACATAGACTTGTATTTCCCAAACTTATGAAAGTCTGCAAGGACTTTCCCATACCACTTTATTTTGTGCATGATTGCATATCAAGATGGCAGAGCTTCTGTTTTAGGCTTTGCAGTTGAGGATTTCCCTTCCTTCATCAATTTTTAACAAAGTGGAATGGAAATACTTGGAAATTTGGACACTGCATGGAAATTGAATTAAATTCTGTTTCTCAAGTTGCAATTCTTAATTAAAACTATTACGGAATGTAATTGTATTGTTTTCTGTAATTGAACTGTTCGTGACATTTTAGACATGCAGCAAGCAAGGAAAAGATCTAGTAAAATAATGAAAATGTGTAACAAATTCTGATTATTCTGCTTTAAGTTAAGTACTACATTAAGGTAGTTCTCTGATAGAAATTTAATTATTTGGTTGCAAAGAAAACTTTCTTAGTGCAAGTCTTTAAGAGCAGATTCAATGGCATTATTTGGGTTTTGCAATACTGAATCAACATAAATAGTATCAAATTAATTAATTAAATTAATTTGATTTAATTAATTTTATTTAATTAATCAACATGATTGAATGTAGTCAACTGTCAGTACTATTTCTTATTGATCATTTTTACTCTTCTTTTAAATCTCATTTTCCCTTCTCAGTTTACTGTGACAAACAGCAAGGAAAAGTGGCTTTTTCATTTCTTAATGGAAAGGTACCGCTGTTGACTTTTTTTTGTTTGTTTTGGTTTTTATTTTAACATGGTGTTTGTTTAAACCAGAAATACAAGATACAATTAGGTAGCATGAGGTTGAATTATTTAAGATTGGTCTTCACTGCCTGCCAACCCATAGAATTGATACGAGCTTGTTTAATGATAGATTTCAGGCTTGTTGCAAGTGAACATAGAAATGTATGGAACAAGAGCTAGTTCAGAATTGATGCAGAAATCTCTTCCACTCTTTTGGCATGTTCTTTGTGGCTAGTAGACTTCTCACAGATTAAAAAGCTACTGGGATATCATATAGGACTGTTAGTTCAGTCTTACCAGTTCTGTCCCTGCCAAATCAAGCCTTCTGTAGAGGCTTCTCGAGGGGAAGGTATGTAACACAACATAATTTTGCATGAAATGCATACAAGTTATTTATGTGAAGTTAAAAACTAAATTTCAATAGCCCTTTTATTTATTTAAGATGGGATAAAAGGATGTTTTAAATGAACTAAAAATCAGTAAAAGAATGCATTTTGCGGTTTTTAAGTAAGAATCTCAGTATTGTGAAATCCAGGCATAATGTGTTGTGTTTATCTTAATAAAATATTCTTAAGGATCTGGAGCTTTGGAACACATTCTTTTTCTTTCTGGCAGCTTTTTTCACACATTTTCAAAATCCTTAGTTAAAAACATTGATATTTAATATTCTAGGTAAGCTAGTTATGAAGAGGTAAATCTGATCACCTGACTGTCCTAAGAAAATCAAACAGTTACTGTTAATGAACTATTTATCTCAGTTTTGGGGGCAGGGGGGAACCTAACCCACAGAAAGCTAGCCAAATTTTTGGCTAGACCTTATGACTAGAGAAGTTCTTTATCTTCTTGTAGTGTTGTGGGAAAATATCTCCTATTAATTTGACAAGAAAATTGAATAAGCAGCACATCATACTGTCACTCTCATAAGCAGAATCCTGATCTTTGTCAAAACATAAGGAACAACTGGCTGATGGCAATTCTGATTACTGTAAAAAGTAATTATTGAAAGAAGGCATATAGATCTCAAACGATCTTTTTATCTTTTACAGCCACCCAAAAGGAATAATGATAAAATGGCACATATTCTTTGTTGCATTCTGGTTAATAAAAAAGGAAAAGAGCTAAAATTAAGCATACTGTTCTGCAAAAGCCAAGTTGTCATAACTTTGTCATAAGTGTGATGTCTTTTGAATCTATATGCTACAGAAGATCAGCATTTTTGGCAAATTCTCACTGCCTTTTAACTCTTTCTAGAGAAGTCTGTAACCCTTCTGTCTCCATTTATACAGCCCTACCCACAAGAGGAAAGTGTTTTTAAAAAGTTTGCCAGCTAATTTAATTGTATGCTGATTTAAAAATACTAAAGCCTAGTGAAAGAGGTTTTAGTTTAAGAACACTTGGCATGTCAAGAGTGATTCCTAACTATTTACTGATGAGGACAAAACTCTCTGAACTCATATGTTCCAACCTCCTAATGCCAAGGAGTTGTGATGGTTTCAATGTATATAAGCTGGTATAAACATGGTAATGGTGCAGTCACCTAGCCAAGGAAATGATGATACTTCTGTGGTTTGCAACCACACATATCCCTGGTCATACTACCTTCCCAGATTTGGGGAATGGCTGGAGCATCTGCGTGGATGTAAGAGTGAGACCATGGATGTATGTGGTCATCTCTTCTTTTACATAGATTAACACAGATTTTGGTTCTAAAATTATCTTTGTGTTCTGTGCTATAGGGTAATAATGCTCTGCAATAATGAACATCTTTTGTTCTGTATTTCCCATTCTGTACTTCTTTCTTGTCCTGTATTAGTCCTATCTAATGCAGATCAATATGAATCTCAAAATAAAATCAGAAAAAGTTTGATTTGTACTTTTTATTGTCAGTGCAGTGTTTGATGCTACAAGATACTTCTTGGATCAATAATTTCACCATCTAGCCTACCTCTGAATTGGCTAATGACAAGTCACTGCTTTTATTTCGAGTTTTACTGGTATTTGAAGATACTCTCTACATTAATAAAGACAAAGAGTAATGGTTTGAGACAATTCCTTTTATAGGCTGGTTTAATAAAATAAATTGCACCAAAAACATGGCAAAGAATTCTGGTACCCTAGTAAATGGTTCCTAGTTTCTTATATAATGATGAGCCTGCATGCCCCCCATTGAGCTCCTTGTAGCAGTTCTGTATGCATTCTTAGCTATTGTAACACTTGCTCATACTTAGTTTGCTCTGCCTCTCATTGTCTTTTATAGGCTGATGACTATATAAACAAGTTAAATTGATTTATCTGTTACTGCTGCAGAATTAGTGTGTTCTGTTTTTATTGTTCTCTGAAAAACTTAAGTGCAGTAAAGCACAGTGAAGTAATGTTCATTTTCCTGATCTTAGGGCATGGTAAATTATCTGAATTAAGAGAAATGCTGGTCATCATCTTGTGTCAGGACCTTCATTTGTACTTTTAGCTTGCAGTCTGGGAACTGTAATTTGGCTTTATTCTGTGTTTCACTACATTTTTCATCCATATTTTATAGAAGGTAATTAGTCATAACTTGATTACAGCTGTTGTTACAAGTGTAAAGAGTCCAGTAGATGGTTTTGCCTTATTTTGTCACATTAATTCTGCACAACCTAGGGAAGTGGTAGAGGGAGGAAGATTACCTTCTGCTTCCATTTTCTTCAGGATACTGAAGGCCAAAGATGGTGATTAAATGTATAGACAATTGCCCAGTCCAAGTCCATTGTCAAGGTGAAAAAGTTTATTCTCATGCTTAAATGGGATTTAATGAAATGCAGTGCATTTCACTCTGTGTGCATTGCCTCCTGTTCTGCCACTGGGCTCCTTCGAGAGGAGTCAAGCTCCCTCTTCTTTACTCACTGCATCTGGTGTTTACAAACAATGATGAGATCCCCATGTACCTTCTCCTTTCCGGGCTGAACCATTGCAGGCCTCTCAGATTTTCCTCAAAGGGGACAGACTTCAGTTCGTTTAGCAGTTCATGGGCTCTCTCCAGTAGCTCCTCATCTCTCCTGGGGAGGAAAGTCCAGAGCTGGGTACAGCACTCCACCTGTGGCCAGGGGAGCAGTTGGGATCCCTCCCTGTCCTGCTGGCAGCACTCCCAGTCTACTCCCCAGAGCCTCTTTGCCTTTTGGCCACAGGACACACCACCAGTGACATTTGTATGTTCATGTCCCCAGGACCTCCAGACCCTTCCCTGCCAATGGAGATGGATCCCACAGGAATACTGCGCAGAGGCCTCACTGGCAATGGGAACTCGGCCAGCAGGGCTGAGGACCCATGTAGGATGTGGGATAAGTGTTTGTGGGGCTGCCCCAGCAAAAGGGGATTGTGTGGAGCTCGTGGAAATGTTCAAATATGGTGCTGGTATATCTGGGGAGAGGACTGAAAGTGGGGGACTGGGATGGGCCCAGTAAGACTCAGAGATAGAGAGGGGTGGGAAACCCATGTTTTGGCCCCTGGCACAGATGTGCTTTGCTTGCACGTGGGTCTGCTTCTTGGGCAGCTCCTGAAGTTCTGGGATGCTTGGAGTTTAGAGCTTTGCTCTGCAAAAAACACCAAGCCAAGGGTGCAGGTCAGCAGATGGTCCCCAGCAGCATCTTTTGTGAAGCCTGAACCCAGCCCTCTCCTGCATTTTAGCCAGTTTGGGCCAGAAGAGTTGAGCTGCTGCTGTATGGAAGGCTCAGAGGAAGGCTCAGAGGGCTGTGACAGGGGGATGACCGAATCCATTTGGGTCTGGAATCCATTTGGGAGGGAGAGGGTTGTTAGGGTGCCCTGTGTCCATGGACCTGCCTTTCCTTCAGGTCAGGCATTCTGGCTGATGGCCACAGAGCTTGGGCATCGATGCTCTGGTTCTTGGAGAGGGAAGGCTTTGGGAGTTCAAGTGAAAGAGGCTCTGTGGCAGCATTTATATAAAGAAGTTCACAGCACGTTCTGGACATTGTCCCCTTTTGTTTTCCTACACTAACAAGGCACTGTTAGAAAGCATTGCCTGAAGTGGCTTCCTTTGGTTTTGAGCGAATCATGCTCTGAAAAGCTTCTGGACCTTTGTTGTGTCCAAAGTCAATGATTTTCCAGCACCAGCACCAATGAAAGCTGGGGTTCTTCCAGCTGGAGAACACCAACCAGGAACTGAGATCCATGCACCCACTTACCACCCTGTCCTTCCTGGGCAGGAGTATTGGAAAAAGAAGGATAAACCTTTTGGGTTGAGATAAGAACACTTTAATAATTTAAAAAATAACAATACTATTATGACTAATAATAATAGTAATGAAAAAGAGAGACAGAGATGAAATAACACCTCCACCGAATTAGTGTATTCATATGCGGTGTACCAAGGGGTTGTGAGAGACGCGTGCTCCGGGAATCCTCTGGATGTTCATTCCAAGCGCACGAGGGCCGCAAGCCGCGCCCCCAGCACGTGCGAGAGGATGGCAGGTGCCCCGGCGGGGCGGGCCGGGCGCTGCCCGGAGCCTATCGGGCAGAGGTGTCGGAGCTTCTTGGAGCTCTCCGTCCGTCCCCTGGCGGCCGCCCCCTTCTCCTGGCAGGGGGATGGCGGCGGGGCCGCGGGCGCAGCCGGTAGCGCCAGTGCGGGGACGGGCCGAGCGCGCCGTGCCCGGGCGCGGCGCTCTGGCGGCAGCCGGGCGGGCCGAGCACGTACTCCTGGTAGTCGTCGTCCGCCCTGACGGAGTGCAGGATGCGGCCGAAGCGCTGCCAGCAGAGCGGGCAGGCGGCGCGCACGGCGGCCCACTGCCGGATGCAGGCGAAGCAGAAGGTGTGCAGGCAGGTGTCCACGTGCGCCGCGTCGTCCAGGTCGCCGAGGCAGATGGGGCACAGCCCGGCCGCCTCCCGCTGCTCCTCGCTCGGGGCGGCCGGCGCGGCGGAGCCGCTCTCCTGCAGAGCCT
Organism: Ammospiza nelsoni; assembly: GCF_027579445.1. NCBI lineage: Eukaryota > Metazoa > Chordata > Aves > Passeriformes > Passerellidae > Ammospiza > Ammospiza nelsoni. The sequence goes on along the minus strand of NC_080669.1, from coordinate 41,588,941 downwards.
CGGCGGCGCCGTGCGCCATGGGCTGCCAGAGACGGGCCCGGGGCCGGAGCTGCTCTGGCGCCGGGAAGCGGGCAGCAGAGAAGGCCCAAAGCGTGGGCAGGGAGGGGAGACGGGGGCCTCCCGAAGGGTCTCCTTGCAGGCTAAGGAGACTTTACTGGAAAGTGACCGAGCAGCCCCTCAGCTGCCTTCGACACCTGCCTCCCACTCCGTTCCCCCAGGCAGGAGAAATTTCTCCATGGCAGGAGAAATCTCCCTTCCACTCTGCTCCCGCCCAGCCAGTGGGAGTCGTCTGGCACAGGGTACCTGCAGGAGGCGTCCGGGACGGAGGAAGTGGCCGGGAGCCCTCAGTGATGTGTGGGCACTGCCAGGGCAGGGCCTGGGTCCTGCTGGAGGCCGCACACTGGGCCGAGTGTGCGAATACAGGAGCCTCTGGCACCCGGCTGTTGTGTGGCGAGCACAACAAACAGCCCAGAGGGAAAAGACCCCACTCACATTGTCAAACGTCTTTTGATGGCCTTAAACCCCTCAGTTTGTCAGGTCCTGTGGTGAGTCTGGTGCTGCTGCATCTTCTCCAGGAAGAACCGACCCAGCTCCCTCAGCTTTCCCTCATGGGAGAGGGAAACCCCTGTTCCTTCACCGTGTTTGTGGCTCTTCTCTGGGCTCTCCCCAGTAGCTCTTCATCTCTCGTAGGCTGGAGAGCCCAGAGCGGGCACCGCACTCCAGGTGTGGCCTCACGGGGCAGGGGAGAGGGCAGGATCCCTCCGGGTCCCGCTGGCAGCACACCCAGTGAGCCCGGCAGGGAACCGGGCTGCTCACCGCCGGCCCGTGTTCCTCCTGGGCCCTCCTGGGTGAGCTGCTGTTGGTTCATGGCATTTTTCCTCCCCAGGTGCAGTGCTTCCTGTTCTCCAGCCATTTAAATAGAATTGTTAAAAGAAAACAGTTGTTTTGAAAAACACAGCTGAAAGGGCGATCATAAAAATGTCTAGTTAAAAGGTACAATAAAGGTGGAAGAACAATCTTTTCCTTCCAGGGAGACCAGAGGAAAGAACAAGAATGTAGAACCTAATTTTCATTATTCTCAAAGACAGAATGGTGAAGGAGTTGGTGTTTAGTCACATTCTCTGCAGGGTGAAGCAAAGCAGTTGCACTGGTATGTCACTGCTCTCAAGTATACTTTATATAGATAAGTATAGCTATATGAATGCATATGTACTGAAAATGCCATCTTTTGATGGGTGAAACTCTCTTCACTGAGAAAGTTGTGCGTTTTGTGTTAAGAAGTACCACAATATGGCCATCTAAATGTAAATCCTATTTGAGACAAGGCATTTTTAACCTACTAACTGTTTATAAAGGTTGTGTCCTGTGTCATACAGAAATTTACATTAAAGCAGCAAATTTACCTTAGCTTGTTTAAAATTAAAGCACATCTTTTGCAATAAAGATTTAATGTTAAAGATGATAGACTCCAGGTAGCATGCAACACTGTGGTAGCTTGGTGACAGTTAATAATAGTCAGGATGATTTAAAAACATTTTCATGAAAGCTTTATGATAGGAAGTCAGGGTGAGTGATTTTAAAAAAAAGATTTGACAAAAAAAAAAAAGGTGACAAAAAGGAGGGAAGGGAAAAGCCTGCATTGTCAATATAATTTTTCCTTTGTTTCTTTCTTTGCTTGAGTGAAATGAAATTCTGTTGCTGTGAATGGTCTGTCATTTTTTTTTATTAGAGTTTAAATTGAATGCAGTGTCTGTTTACATTGAGCTTTTCTTTTTGTCTGTCATATTTGTTGGTTGGAAACTCATATTTTCTAGGAAGGAGTTCAATTTTCCATGACTATTGGCAGATGTTTCTCTAGGATCTTTAGTGACAATGATGTATTTGTTGATAACCCAGGGCTTGCTAAAAAAGACTTTGTTTCCCATCAGTGAATCTGTTTTTTTGTTCGAGAGCTTTAGTCAACAGAAGCATACTCCATTTCTTCCAAAAATATCTAAGAGTAGTTTCACTTATTTTGAGTGCACACTTAAGTCAGTGAATTTTTGTTTGGTTCAGTTACTCTTCTCTTTGTGGTAGGTGAAATACATAATGCTCTGGTTTCACTTCTTTGATTCCTCTTTTTGCAAGTTAAATATTTGAGTGGCTTTAATAGTTGAACCCGGTGTTCCAAGATAGTAGCCATTATAGTTTTGTTGTAAGTAGATTTCATTCCTAAATGTTGTTGCTGTTTTTGTGCTCAACTGGCCACTTCACTACCCTGACAGGAATATTTGAGGAGTTTAGTTCATAGGACTGCAAGATGCCTTACAGCAAGAGCGTGTCAGTGTCTTCACTGCAAAAATGGGGCTTACAAACAGGTTTTCTTTGTTGGAGGAAAAAATTGTAGAGAATTCTGCAGTTTCTGTGTTACTGACATTTTGTGCTACCTTCTCTTCCTCTCCTATCATCTCAAACGTCAACAACCATTGTTACAAAGCCTCTCTTCCCCGTGTCTCAAGAGCTTCAACACAGCACTGTTCACAGCTGTATGGTTTCTGTCATTTAACACTGACAGAAATTCTTGCTTTTGAAGTTCCTCCAAAATTGATGTTTTTTTCTTTGCATTGTTCTGGGAAGGTTTGCCTCTTTTTAGCTTTTTTAGAGGGTTGGAGATACGGGATTTGTTATTGTTTTGGTTTTGTGGTATTTTTTTCGTTTGGTTTGTTTGTTTGGTTTTTTCCCTTGGTTTGCGTTTCGTTTCTTGTTGTGGTTTTTGGTTTTATGCTGTCTTTTGTGTGATTTTCTTTTGCATGTGTTTTTTTGTTGTTGTTGATTTTTTGTTTGTTCTGTTTTTGTTGTTTTTGTTTTATTTAAATTTTGTTGTTTGGGTTTTTTTTTTTAATACCATGATGCTTCTTTGCTTACTTAGTTTAGATTTAAATAGGACATAATGTTTGTTAGAACATTGCATAGCTAATTTAATTCCTTTCTGTCTTTTGTTAAGGTGTAAGCTACATAAATAGCTGCAAATTATTTAACATTTTTGTTGTTTTATTACATTTTAAAATACATGGTAGAACCCCATAATTTCTTATTCACTAATATTTTTCTGCTGTTCTTTTCTTGCTTTTTAATAGAATTTGAATAGTATGAGAAAAAAATGATTTTAAGAATAGAAAAAAAGTCTGTTTTCCTCTTTTCAGACTTACATCTGAAGCAGGAAGTTGAAAATTTAATATATTCCAGTGTCAGTTCTGACTATGGCTTGCCTTGTGACCATTATAAATAAGCCTTTCTTTGGTCTCGTTTCTTCTTCTGTGTTATGAGGAAGAAACACAAGTATTTGCAAAGCATTCTGAAATTCCTGGAAGGAAGTTGCATAAAACTACACATTTTTTCATTATTTATTTGAATGTATATAGCTTTTCTAAATATCGTTCTACTTTGCTGAGCAAAAGTACAAATGAGGTGTCCTGATGGAACTTGATGGAAGAGTCATTTTGGAAAAAAAATAAAATTCAGTAGATTGAGAATCTAAAATAAATCTGTTTGGTCTTAATATTTTAACCTTATCATCTATGAATTTCAGTTATAAATAACGCTTACCAGTTGAAGCAATGAGATTGTTGATGTATTAAGACCACTGGTTAATTCATCCTGCTGTGCCATTCAGAATTTAAAGAAGCTACAAGATATACATGAGTGATGAATTTTGGGCATCTCAATCTTGAAAAAAATTAGCCACACTTTTGCAAGAATTTATCATGTGCTTTAGAGAAACTTAATGAATATGATGGAGTTTTACATGCTTTGCATGAGACTTGGCCAGAACTTTTCCTTCTGATTGGAATTTCACTGCATTCTTCTCCTTCCCCCAGACAGTCATTAGGTATTGTGATCTACCATTGATAATATTAATTTGCTGGCTTTAGCGTCCATTAATATAGTGAACTAGATGCTAATAGGTGAAACCTGAGAAAAATGTAAAATGAAATTTTAGAACATCTCAAAATACTTATTAAAAAATAGAAAAAATACTTAAAAATATTTCAAAAGGTAATTTATAACTTTATAAATATAGGGACACATCACTACTCCATTTTCTGTGCTGTGTTTAGGACACAGCAGTGAGAAGTGTCCAACAGTTCTGAGGTTTATACAATAATAGTATCTAATTTTCGACATGATCAGTCCCTCAACTTTACCATCTGTAAATGCAACTATAGTTTTTAATCATGACAACTAGACTTAAAGCTCTCTAAAAATTTGAGTTGTGTAGAAAAAAGATTCAATATACTCATCTGGTTATATTGCCGTGAATCGTCAATTATTGTTAAACCTAAATTTAAACCTAAATTTAAAAAAGACTTCTCAAAGTCCTGACAGTAATTTGACTTGCTGTATCACACTTACTGGTGATGTTAACTGGCACATACTAATTGTGCTGGAAAATGGCCTTAAGTAATCCAGTGGAGTAACAGTTTATTTTAACTGATAAATTGATATCCAAAATAAAAGAAAATATCCTGTTCCTCAGCTCATTTACTCATACCAGGTGTATATCTTCTCCTTTAATCTGCAATATGTCAAGTTCTAATTTGAGGTTTTCCCCAGGTGGCATGTTTAGAATGGAATTTTAAAATTGATATCCTATTGATTTTCTTTTGATTCTTGAAAATTGAGAAGGAATGTTTCCTTACCAGGTATCCTGTTACATTATCTTCTTACTGTACAATGTATTACAGGTCTCCCTTTGCTATAATTAGTGAGCTCAGAATAATGCAGTTCATCAGAATTGCTGTACTTGGGTCATTTGTGAATTTCTTTATGTTTGATAATAGCAAAATTTTTGTTAGTAAATCCATGATAATGACTGTAATGTTTGTATGCAAAAAGATAACTGACATAGTATGTATGACCTAGTATCTGTATTAGGTACTGCACAACAAGTTATTTTTTATAATTATATATATACGTTTAAATATATATGCACACACATGTTATTGCACAGACTGTTTTCTTACTTTAGGAGCTGTTAGAGAATTGGTTAATTTTGGTATGCAGATAGAGGTTAATTTCATTAAAATAAATTCTAATTTTGCATGTGCAGAATACTTCCATTTTAAATCAGGAATTGGTAGGCAGATAAAGATATGGGGTAGAAGCGGTTACTTTAAGGATCTGAGAGTGAAGTCCAAAGGTACTAAGGAAAGAACAGAGAGCTAAGAGAATGATGGAGCAAGAGCAGTTTACACACAGCAGAGACATAAAGGCTCCAGGGAGGGAGTTTCTGTTGTATAGACATCAGGGATGGACACAGAAGTAAATGTGAGTGAAACAGGAGAAAGATTCAAGGTAGAAATACAGACTGAAATCAGAATAAAGAAAAAGAGATTAATAGTGACTTTAATAGTGACTCAATCTTTCAAGGGATAAGTGTAGTGCCATTAAAGATACCACTGAAGGATAAAGAGGAAGAAGGGCTGTGAGGTGGAATATTTAAGAAAATATGGCTTCTTTTAGTTGTGTCTTGTCACACTGTTTCTGTTGTCCAGCTTTCAAAGGAATGGGAGAAAAATGACCACATTTTTGTAATGTTAACTGATGCTGATGTGATCAATTTTATATAATGCAAACTGCGTCTTTTTTGTAAGAAGGTGTAGGTGGCATTATATGTAAACATAAAATAAATTCTAAATAGGAATTAGGAAAAAAAGCCAGATATTTTGTAAGACACTATTTAATATTGAACTCTTTGAAAAATATTGCAGATTGTTTGCGTATATGAATACAAATAATGAATTCAGGAGTGTATTTTTTCTATTCTATAAAAAGGACCTTAAAGAATGGTGTTTTGCATTTGTATTTTTGTTGTGTGTGACACGATGTGTCAGGGGAAAGAGCGTACTGTCTATGATTCACCAAAAAAGGAAAGCTTGCTTTCTCAATGCTTGTACAGATGGCTAACTGCTATCAAAGGTTTCTCCAACACTGCTTACAAGTTGCCAGAAGGTTCGTGTGAAAACACATCACAGCCTGATTCCATAGCAAAGGACAGTTACTGATACCAGGTTTTATTAAATCCTGTCCTCTTAGCAAACAGTGCCTGTGAAGTACTTCTACAGGCAGTCCACAGGAAGCACTTCCGGTCACAGCACCTATAAAATGTTTTTTATCAAAATGCATTTTTTACATTGTTTGGAAATTCATTGGAAGTATTGTGAGAGTGGGATATAGTGCATTGTGGATATGGGTTGTGAAAACAGGATATAAGATGAAACACACAGGACAAAAGGAGCAGGACATGTTAGCAGATGACCGGTGCAGGGTTAAGCAAACAGTACCTGAGGTGAACGAAAGAATAGGTTGTTGCCATACAAGGCAATGTTTAAGGTCGTTGGATGGTTGTACTGTTAAGAGATCCTATATAAACGCCATGTTTGGCCCAATAAATTGGCTTCTGATTATCAATCAGTCGTTCCTGCCTCTTGAATCCCAGCAAATGGTGTCCCTGTTTGGACATGCTTCATTGAAAGTATTGCAAGAGTGGGATACAGTGCATGAAATAATTGATTAAGTATAGTTGAAGCTGGTAAAAAGAATCTAAATTACTTGAAGTGTTTGTCTCCAATAAATACATCATTGCTGCTGTTCCCTGAACAAAGCTTTAGTCATTATAAGCAGTAAGGTGTGGGAGGAGGGGACAGGGGGGGACGGAGTGGGAACACCTTGGGATCAATCATTTGTAACTCACTCCTTCCCTTCTAGAAAATTTCCTGCTCCCCACTCTTTCATTGGCCCTCCCCCCAGGAACACCCTTTTCCCGTTTCCCTGTTAGTGTACCCCAAATCACCCCCCCTTCTGCCCCCCCTGTACCCCTTTTTAATGGTCGAAGTGTACCCCGATCCCGCCTACCCCTTCCCCCTTAAAAAACCCTGTCCCGCCCGGGCTCGAGGCTGGGCACCCCGGCTCCGGTACCCTTCAATCGAGGCTGTACCCCGCTTTCCCTCCCTGCCTACGCCCTCGGACTTCCCGACATTAAGGCCTGTTGGAACAGCACCTGAGCCTCCGAGGCCTCCTTCCACCTGGCTGTGCCGTCTTTGGTCACCCGGGACTGCGCGTGCGCGTGTTAGCGGCGGAGGCGCTCCGCGGCGGGACGCGCCGAGGGGAAGGGCTGCCCGCACCCGCCCAGCAGCGGGGTTCCCCGCAGCTAGCCGGGCCCCGAAAACCCGCAGTTAGGAAGGAGTATCACTGAAAAAAAACTTCATTTAATAATTTTAGGGCGCACTTGCATAATGTAAAGAAGGTTACCAGCCTAATGCACGCCTCATCCTGCTAATTTTCGTTGCTTTTGTAACTGTTCTGTAAAAATCAATTCTCTCTTTTTAAAGAAGAGAATTTTCCGTGTTTTCCAGTGACTGTTAGGCTCCATATGATGTCCCATAGGTGTGTAGTTTACGTACATTGTGCAGTTGCAATGTGAATTAGATAATGCTTTCTCTCTGAAATGATTATGTAAGTGAAAGGAAAAGAACAGCCTAATGAAGTACTACTGTTCTTCAACTTAAAACTTCAGAAGACATATAACTAAAATAGATTTCAGATATAGTGAAAATCACATTTTAATTTAATTTAACAAAATCCAATACTCAGTGCAAAATGTTAAAAATCCTTCTGATATTTCAAGCTTAGTGCGTTAAATTTTAACACACTAGTATAACAACTAATGTTTTCGTGGAGAAGACACTTTTGTGGACGAAGACATCAGTTCATGTCTTACAAGTTGCATCTGAAGTATACTTCATTGAACTAAAAAATAAAAACACAAGTCATGAAGACTTGACTCTGGATGCAGATTTCTGTGATTAAAAGATATCTATGCTTCTAAGAAATAGTACTCCTCTACTAGTGAAATAATAAACCATCTATTAACTTTCTGTTGTAGCAAAATATGATATCCTCTACAGATTTTTTTTTGCTAGTTTTTAAAATCCCGTGATTCATTTGATGACAGAGCTTTTCATCTTTAAATATTAAATACCAATGATGAAAAGCTGGAAAGATCTGTAAGTCATGCACTTCGCATTGATATAAAAAATGTTTAATAAAAATTCTTCTTAGGTACGTCATGTATTTTAGAATGTGCTTATGTGTGTGTTTAACTTAATATGTATAAGTCTAGAAGTTTGTTGTATATTCTTTTTTATTTTCCTGTTGTTATTTTTGTTGTAAATAGAAAATAATTCTTTCCAGTACAAAGGTTGTGACATTTATCTGTGGCAACATCAGCTGCCTTTTACACGGTAGTCCAATTACTTAGATTTTGCATTTACTTTAAAAAATATTACAAGTTTAAAAAAACCAAAAACCCAAAAAAACCACTGCTGAATACTTTAGTAGACAGGGAGATGTCCATTTTGTTTTTTTCCCAGGAGCCTTTAACAGAATCACATTTCGTTTTCTTTTAGAGAGAATTTTTTAGTCACTTTTTCAAGTTAGTTGCAGAAAGTGACATCATTGCCAGCTACAAGCCAGTCAAATGAGAAATTAATTAAAACAAGTAAAAACTACCACCACCATCCAGAAGAATGGAAGATCCTCCAGATAATTTATCAAAGCAACAGTTTTAGTGGTTTTTTTTTGTTTGTTTGTTTGTTTTTTTTTTCCCTTGAATCATTTGAGGAAATATGGGTAGAAATAATTTCCAGAATGCATCTGCTGATGTCATCTGGTATTATTATTCCAAGTACTTCCACCCTTTCAGTGCCTGGAAGCCTGTCTTCTGTTTTTTGGGGCAGTGATACTGTTGAGCATGAGGTTACTCTGTTACTTTTTACTCAGAAGTATATTTTTAAAATTTTAAAACTTAAAATTTCTGACCCCTGCTTGGTTTTGTTAATTCTTCTTTAGTAGTTGTATTAAATGAAATGGAAACTGAGCAAAGATTATGGAAAGACAGAAATTGTGTCCCATTTAGATGTGATTTGAGTCTTTTAATACCTTATTATCATTCCAGCATAGAATACATTGTATTTCTAGATGTATTTTCTTTCTTAATGCTTCAGTGCTTACTTAAGTAATTATTTTCTGTCAAGGCTCTGAAAGTCTTGGTGTTTAACAACAAAATTTTGGCTTTAACTGTAATTTCTTACTGGTTTGTCACAACAGGGCTCAAATGTGAAAAGATTTTGTCCATTAAAGGGAGAGAAAATACACTATTACTTGTCTTTATATTACAGATTTCAATTTTAAAAGTTAAAAATATTACTGTGGATTTCTATGCACTTTTCCAGTATATAGAAGTGTCTTCATTGCTTTTTTTACTGCTTGTTGTGTCCTGTCAAGGACTCTCTGAATGGAACATACTATTTCTAATATGTTTGAGTTTTTTACAGAGTGCATGTATAAGTGTGTATATGCATGTTGTTTGAAAAGGGAGCATTCAGATGGTATTTTGGATAAAAACTATAATTAAAGGCAGCTGCATAAAATTGCAGTTTCTGTCTTGAATTTTTTCCCCTTCTTTCCATTTCATCCTCCATTAGATGGCAATGTTGGGAATATGCAGTATAGCAATGCTGACATTGAAAGGAAAGCAAGCATTTTTAAGACATCTCAGATGCTTTTTCAATATATATCTTGTGAATTCAAAGATGAAGAAGGGTGAACTAGAAATGATAGTTGGAAATAGTAGATAAAGAAATCTGCATTTAGTGTGCAGAAACCTTTCTGGTAGGAAAGTAGCATTCAGTCCTTTGTCTGTTTCTGCTTGTTTAAAAAAATGTAATAAAACTAGCTGTAGTAAACCACAATGGCAGGCCATTTATTTATCATTAAATTTTTTCTATACACCTCTTCTTACCTGAAAAAAATAGTCAGCGTTATTAAGCTATAGTGAAGTTCTTTCAAAGTTTTTTTATGTAAGACTATGTTTTAGACAATCAGTTTGCTTTCAATTTGAGAAAAATTTGCTAAGGTTTTTGTGGCAAGTTTTTGGTAGTGTAGAGTTGCTTTAGCAGTGGCTAATTACTACCATCTCTTGATCAGGAACAGTTCACACACTGGACAGAGCCAAATCCAACTGACTCCAAAATGAACTTACTGCTGCCCAAAGCTGAGCATGTCAGCTACTTTGGTGGCATTCATGTGACAGCAAATTTAGAAAGAATAAAAATCACTCTGCAGCAGCCGTGAGAGAAAAAAGGGAGACAAATGTGAAAGAAACATCCCCGCAGATACCAGTCAGGAGTGAAGTAAAGCCTGAAAAATGGGTGTTAAGGAAGTTGGTTTTAGTTTTGTTCTTGTTTCTCACTGCCATAACCTGTTATTAATTTACATTCATGTGTTTTCCTCAAGAGAAGTCAAAGATGGTAGCTGGTCAGTGACCTGCCTGTTCTTACCTAGACCTGTGGCATTTTCCATCTTATTTTCTCCCCCTGTCCTGCTGAGGAGGGGAAATGGAAGAGCAAATTGGTGGACACCTGACAGTCAGCCAGGATGAACCCACTATAGTTGTTTAGGTACTGTAGATGTATTGATTTACTTAATACAGTTTCCTACTGTCAAGTATTTTTGGGTACTGGGCTCAATGACTTTAATCTGAAAACTGACTCAGCATATACAGTATTTCAAGTGGAGGCTCCTTTGCCATTTTCATGACCATTAAGAGTCTATTCAAATAAGACAAAAATACTCTACGCAGATGCATAAGAAAAACAATGCAAAAATTCTTTGGGGGACTAAAGTTAGGGATTAGATTAAAGTTGATGAGGAAGGTATTACAGGTGATTCTAGAGTCTGCACTGTACAGTGGATTGGATTACCTGGATATTAGCACACCCTTTGAGACCTCAGACACAATACTCCTCTCTCTTGCTTCCTTTCTACTCTTTGTAGGAAAAAATTGGACAAAACTGTAACTTGATGTGGTACTTGTATGTATTTATGTTTTGAAGAGTTAAGTGCTGGGACTGTAAATGCCTGTAAAGACCTTTGGGTCAACAGGATACTACAAGAAGTATTTTTAAAAGTTGAATTCTGATGTCACTCAAGATATGTGCAATCTCTGGATTCGAGGTAGCAAGGTTTGCTTAAAATTGTCAAAACCAGCCAATAGAGCAGAAAGAATGCTGTAGTTTCTTTTTGTTCTTAACCCATAGAAGTTAATGAAACAAGTGTCCTTAAGTACTAGGGAATCCCAGTGTGACACATTTGTTCAGATAGTGTTTTCTTTTGAATAATCCTCTCCTCTTGAAAATTGAGAAAAAGTGAAAAAGGAAAATACTGATTAAAGTAGAATTGGTTTGTACATGTGGGATTTTTGTTTTGGGCTTTCTAACTGCAAACTGTGGCAATATTCCAGTACTTGTCACTTACAAATACCTGTCTTGTCTTGCAGTGCACTTGTAGGAGAGACATGGTGTCAATATCCATGGACGTCTTTGTGAGGAAGTTTCAACCAGAGAGATACCAGCTGTGGAAACAGGGCAAAGATTTATATACCATTGATCATACAAAACCAACTCCTGAATCAACACCTGAAGTGAAGATCTGGCTACAGAGAAGAAGGAAAATACAGAACTTTCCCAAGAGGTATTTATGCTTCTTTGCCATCTATTTATTTATTGTCTTTTTATGATGGCAGTGTCCTTTCTATTTCATTTTTGCTGCATTCTCTGATGTTGTTGTAGTTTTGGCCACAAGAGATTTTATTTTCTCATGGTAGCAATGAGGGGGTGGGGCTTGGAGCTGTGTGGTTGTGCCTGTCTTGTTCTCTACCATATGCATCGCTGCTGGGGCACAGAAGTAAGGGATTCTCACTTCTGAGAAGGAAGGGGGTGTGGTGTATACCCAGGGCTTGAGTGCTATGATGTCCTTTTGTCTTCGAAAGCCTTATGGCTCTGGATTGATTGGATTCAAATGAGTGTTTTGTGTGTAGTCGCCTGCTTATATAAACTGTTGTTATTGGTATTGTTGCTGTTACTGTTAATTTCTTTCCTTCACTCTCTCCCACCCGTCCCAACCACCTGGACGGGCTGGAGGGAGAGGAATGGCTGCATGGATTTTAACTGTTTTAACTTTCAGATGGGCTTAAACTATGTCACATGTTTTCTTTCAATTCATTTCCTTCAGACAAAAAAGGTTTGTCTGCTTTCTGTATTAAGACGATCCTGGGGACAAACCAGTATTCTTTCAGAGTGACTGTGAAAATTTAACTTATAAGTGATACTTTATAATTGTGTACCTAAAAAAGTTAGTGATTAAGGAGAACATCAAAATGCATTCAGATGTGTCACTTAAAATCTCTCTTTAGTAAGGGTTATTCCAGTGTAATTCTCAAGGAACAGATGGTTACCATTGTTTCTAGAGATCACAGCAACCAAAGAACAAGCGAGAAGACTCTCTTAAGAGTTGAAAAGGAGATTAAACAGGAAAAACTTATCATAGAGCTGTGATAGAATCCCACCAGCTGTTTCAAGTCTCCAAGTAACAGCCCTCAATGCCATTTTACCCTAAGGAGGTACCACTGCCTATTTGTCATGCTCTTGCAGTGCTGCAGCCAAAATCTGTCTTTATCTACCACAGGTCAGTGGCAGATCATAATAAGGGCTAAATCTCAGTCTGGTGACATGCCAACATCGCCAGAAAGTTAGGAGAATAAAAGAAATTTAGAAGAATAAGGAAAGTTAGGAGAAAAAGTCTCTCAGCTTGTCACTGACCTTTGACCTTTTAAAGCAGTTTAACATCAATTTTATTGAAATGCATTATGTTTTTTCTTTGCATTGCACATTCTCTCTACTATTGTGCTTTCCTGTCTTACGTAACAGGATTTTTATGGATTTTCTTCTTCATTATCTAAAGATATCTAAAGATCTGCTTAATTTCTAGCCAAAGGTGGGCAGTTTTATTGGTATTTTGGTATTTTAGTGCAGCTTTTTGAGTTGGAGATAATACTGATTTTTTAAAGATCTTCCATCTCCAAAGAATTTCACAGTGCAGTTAGTGGCTTTTTAAGCTTGGTCTTAAGCCAAACTTCCTCATTTTCTTTGTAAGTTAATGTATGTCTTGAGGAAAAGGTATGACAGTCAATCTGTAAAGTGAGGGACCAACTGGCACTGTAGCGGAACATTGTTACTGAAAATATAACACCACATTTGTTCTGGGTAAGGGTAGTTTGTGAGGTAGGATTGCTTCCTGAAGACAGCTAGTGAAGCAGCTGAACAGCCTGTTTGTTAGTACATGTATCATACTGACCTGGACTCGCAGAGAGTAATTCTGTTGTTTAACTAGGTGAATGCCATTTTTCCCTGTAGTAGGTTTCCCTGCATGTATTGTACAGCATAAATGCAAATTCCCACTTGGACCAGCAGTGATTCATTTAGTAGTACCCTTATGGATAGGTGATTCTGAATAAAAACAAAGACTATCTAGTAACTTTATTGAAAGTTTTATCACAGGATCGCATGGGCTGATTTACGCACCTTGCTAAGACAATAAACACAATTCTAGTGCTGTTTAACTCTTGAGTGAGCTTTTTTTCAGGCATGCATTGCAGAGGTAGATAAAATGTTTATTCAGCTTTGTTTCTAGTGTAATGTGTTAGTTAAAATTATAATTTTGATTATGGGAATAATACAAGTTTCAGCAAAGTGAAAATAAAAATCTTCATGAATATAGTCACAGGAAGAGCTTATCTCTGACGTTTACAGCTGAAATCCATTGCTGCTATATAACATTTAATAACTTCATGTAAATAGTAATAAACTATAACTTTCTGTTATTTACAGTGTGAACTGATGGTTCTGTCATACTTTGGCATATTTTCTGGAAATATCTATTTTATAGAGAATGTGTTGAAAGATACACATTTGTAGACATGGAACAAAATGTAAGGGGCAGCAAAATGTTTTTCTGGAGATGTGTAGAATCTCAGATGCAAGACCATTGTAAGACTCACTTAAAACTCTGTAAAATTCACCTGCAATAGTAGTGCTTTTATCTCTAATGTGTTATGAGCTTTGAAACCTGCTGTATGATGACATTAATACTCTTGTGTTGCCATCTTATTGCAAAAGCTCCATACCTTCTCGGTGATTTTACATGGGCAGCTCCTCACAGCACTGATTCCTTCTTCTTCCAGTGCAACCAACAGACTTCCACTCTCTCCTTCACCAGCTAACCCACTCTTTTGTAGCACTCGGCTTCTTATTGGACACAGCTGTGGCCTATTAAGGGCAGGGCTGTTCCTAATCTTTGGTGATTGGTACAGCTGCAACTCCTCAGGTGTGAGACTGCCTTCTGCGCTATCTTTATTTTCTTACATTCTGTCTCTCCACACTCTTTTGTCACATAGTTGAATTTGAAACTGGACTATCTTCTATTACATTTATTCTGATATAGATTATGAGCCTGTTTCTAATTGGTTTGCCATTTCTCCTGCCTTAAGCTTTCTCTTATACATCTGAGGGTGCAAAAACTTACACTCAATCTTTAATTTCAACTTTATTTTTTTTAACACAGAATAATTACATATATTGCTTGATATTGTAGCCTTTTGGAATATTCGGTGATCATAATATTTTACCTTTCTCAGATGCTTGTTGGTTCTGTTAAAACTCATTTAAAAACTTCCAAACAGATAAGCTTTTACGAGGATATTCAGACTAGTCTTTTATTAGCACTAAGGTTTGGAAATATCATCTGATTTTACTGCTACTGAGAGAGTTTTGTCTTCATTATTCTTGTAAGGATAGTTCTTTTTTGGTCTCAAAAAAATGATTTATTAAAAAGCTAGTTTGTGTGCTAGTTAAGTAATAGTTACTTAAAGACGGTTTTACTTTTAGAATTTAACAACTTTGCCATGGAATGGTGATAAAAGATTAGAAGGTTAAATCCAATCAATTGTTAATCTATGACTTAATAAATTGTAGCACTATCTCAACACAAAAAGGTGAAAAATTGTCAGTTTTTTACCACTTTAAGCAGGTGAAAGGGACATATATTGGTAGATGTTTTATCTTATCCAAGACAGACTTTCTACCCTGACAGCAATATCTCCTATAACAGCTTCCAGCACACCAGATCTCGATCTAAAAAGCTTAAAACTCCAGAGGACAAGAGAGTATCTGCTATGGTAGCTGATGAAAAAATCATAGTGACTGAAGCAGCTACTGATGCCTTCAAGGTCAGTGAAGAACCAGAAAAAAAAGTGAGAGTGGTAAACATAGGATTGCCTTCTGGGGAAGAAGAAAACAGTAGTAGAATGCATCTGGATCAGCATTTATTGGATCATGTCAAGGTTTCAGGTGAGATAAGCACTGATTATTTTTCACATGTAAGTTGTAGGCTGTTTATACTCTAATGTGACAAATCAGTGGGTGTTTAGTAAACTAAAGTATTGTCCTAGAATAGCATACTAAAATGTTTACTCAGGTAGTTATTTGTGCAAAGCAGATTGATATTTGGTAAGAAAGAGAAAATACCAAACTTAATATTCTTAATTGAGAGTGATACCACCAGAACTCTTTTAATTGTTTTTTAAAGGAGCAAAAAGAGTGAGGTTTTGTATATTATATTTCTTCAGTGGACTCACATATGTTACAGCAAAATGTTTTTGATATGGAAATTATACAGAATGTCTTAACACTATTCAGACAGGACAGAATATATATCCTTGGGAGTATGCTACATGTATTTACATGATGAACCTACAAATTGGAAGTGTTCCATACCTGTGCACAAGGAGGTTGTATTTTAAACCTCCAGATTCCTTTTAATTTCCTCTGCAGCTATCTGACAGCTATAAAGGTCTTGTCACGGCAAAGAGGTTTTTTCCCTCCACAATCATTTTTATTCTAATATACTTGGTTTATTCAGAACCTAATTTATTCTATTTCACATTCCATTCTAATTCTTGTTCCTCATAGTTCCTCATAGTTCCTCATTCCTGTTATAAAGCAAACTGGACTTTTCATTTAAGTTTTACAAGTTCCTATTTTGTTTTATATGCTACTGAAAATTCACTTTCAAATTGCATATAGACAGTGTTTTAATTATTGTGAATATTAATAGTTATGTTACTGCTTCCTTGGAGGTGGTAATCACCGTGATTGATGTACATAAAGATACCAAGATTTTTCAATATGGAAGTTTAGAAATTCCTCTACACAAATTTTCTGGTGCTCTATCAAAGCATTTCCAGGTCTGTTCTAGTTGTTGTTGTTTGTTTGTTTGTTTTTTAAAGGTGGTATTGCTTTGCATCTTCCCGCAACTTTTAATAGAGGTTTTGAGTGTTCATGACTACCGAGTAAATAGTATTTAGTTAGCACCCATTCTGTGTTTATGGGCAAGGGAAGGAAAAGCAGACAAGAGTGGAGAGCTGCCCTCTCTCCTTTGTCCTCTTAAAGTGTGGTGCCTGGACGTGTGTAGGAAAATGAACGTTTTTAGATGTGATAGAAGCAGTACTTGTGTTACAGAAGATAGTTTGCTCTGCATTGTCTTAACTAGTATGTCCATTGTTCTCAGTTGAAGCAGTACTTACAGTTTGTGCCCAGAGATTGCATGTTACTATTGTCTTTGTATTACCAAGTTTTATACTCATTTGACTTGAAAAGGAAATTTTTCAGAAAAAACAAGTTCAAATAACCTTTATGAAGAAATAATAGCAAGGGATTTGACGGAAACCCTTTTCTTTAATATCATGGATGTGCTGCTGAATCAGAATTCAGTGCAGTGTATGCCAGAGTTCTAAAGGAATGTTTTTTGAGTGACCTCTAGCCCATTGTTCTGTCTTTCCATTGCAAGCATCAGCAGAGAAAGAATTTTTATAAAGTCCACTCAGTTTCACTCTGAATTATAGAATTATGCTAATTGCTTTTCATTTTTAGACTGATGCTGTTGTTTAAAAACTGTTCTTGGTATCTATTTGAATTATATCTTTGTAATTATATACTATTAATCTTTGGTTATTTTCATTTTTAAACAGGCATAATAGGTATAAAATGTAGGGTAGAAGGTTCAATATACCACCCTTTTATATTTTTTCATTGACTCAAAGTGCATGTAGGCAACCTGAGTAAAGACTAAGAAAGCTACATGAATATTGATTATTTTGAATTAAATGATGACCTGCTACAATTCAAATGCAAAATACTGATTATTAAATGATGAAAACTATATTTCATGCTCTGAACTCAAACCATCTACATTTAATTTATTCTTTGATAAAACCAATGCTCCACTTTTGTGTATGCTCTTCCACCAAATGGTTTTCTGTATGATTTCTGAATGAGGAGCCATGCTTTGAATTTGAATAATTTAGATTGCTGTGAAATTCAATATGGTAATGTAAAGTGACATTTATTAACAAATCATATTCTTACTTTATAGGAAGAATCCCTTCTGACTCAGTTTTGACCCCTGTTCCTGTACTAGAGAGAACAAAAATGGAAGATGAGGACAGGATAGATTCCAGTCGCTCTTCCTTTATGCTTGAAGATTCTGTGGCTAGCAAGATTGCTTCCGATAGATGTAGAAAAGAAGACAGTTTGAAATCTCAGAATCTATATGCTTCATCCATACCATACCATAAAGCAGAGGGACAAACTTCTGAAGCAGAAAATCCAGATAGAGAGGAAAGTGTCTCGACAGAGGATGGTATCAGCAACCTAGAAAGTTCTGGAAGTAGTTTGGAATGTGGAGAAGTGCCCATTGTAAAAAAGGGTGAAGAAGACAGAATGGAAATATCCTGTGTATGTGAAACAAATTACATCATAATAGTAATATATTCTTGATTTAATGAAGTATGAATGAGCTCTGTTCTAATGAGACCTGATATCCATATTAAAGCATTTAAGAATACACATGATTTTAATCAGATGATAATTTGAATGTGTTTTGGATTGCTTAGGCAAGAGTGGCAATTCTGATCCCAAAGCAGACTGTTTTTGAAGTTTGCTTATTGTCATATTTTTCCCTGTTATTTTAGATGTCTATTAATTTCACTTTATATTTGTGAATCTGAAGTGTCAGCAACTATTCTCAAAGCTATTACCATATTCACTGTTTGCCAATATGAGCAGGGCTGTGAGCTTCACCTGCTTACTATTCTTGGATTTCGGAAATGAACTGAAATATGTAAAGGAAACACTTAAAGGAAATAATCCCACTATTAAAGGGAATATATTTTCAATTTTTAAACAGTAGGTTTTAATAATATTTTTTCTTTGGGTCACCTACAAACATATGGCCTTTTTTTCCTTACTATTTGGCTATGATGCATGGTTATCTTTGACTTCAGGATGCAAAATGAAAAATTAGGCTGTGGTGGTTGTCAGTAGCTTTCTGAGTGGTGAGCTGAATCTCAAATTGGCAGAGAGAAAGCAGGAAATCCACTGCCAAATTGCAAGACTTCATGGGGAATATATTTTAGAAACCAAACTAAAAATCGTACTGACTCTTCCACATATGTGAACTGTAACCATTTTTTTCAATGTTGTAAGTTTTGATAATCTTGGATCCAGCCTTTCCACTGTAATAAGGAGCAGTACAAGCATCTCAGTGTTTAATTAGCATGTATTAGAGATCGTATCTCTTCCTGTGCCTTTCAACCACATTATATTTATGTATTATGTTTCAGATTTTCTGTTGTATTACTCCATATTCTTTCTTTGTCTTTTAAGTGAAGAAGTGTACAAATGCAATTTAAAAAGCTGACAGTTCCCTTTCTACTTAATTAGTAACTGTTCTAGATCGTAAACCTGTCCTGTGCTTTGACCACATTTTCTGCCCTTTGTTTATCATGGTAAAAATAATGTTGTTTTATAATTTACTTCAACGGGCATGTGTATAATCTGCTAGGTTGCATCCAGGGTCTTGAGGCACAGAATGCTGTGGTCCATAAGAATTGTGTGAAACTCAGTCCTTCCCCCGCCTCTGCCAATGTCCCTGCCCTTCCTCTGGTCCTGAGCCTCCAGACACCATTAGTAACTCATTTTCTTTGGGATTCCTCCAGTGGCACTTCAAGACTTTGAAGTGTTGGTCTTAATTCTTGCAGCTTGAATAACTTTAAACTTAATGTACATAAGAGCGTTTGAGGGAGGAAATAATTTGTTCATCTACTAGATAAACATGTTAATAATTTATCGGGACTGTTGATTTCTTATCTCAGCTCTAGATTTATTTTTTTTAAATTTTTTATTCTTGAAGAATTTTGGAATCTTTCACAAGCTAAGCCAGTGGGTTTCCACTTCATTTTTCTAGCCACAGTTAGTGGCTATATTGTACTACAGGTATGCAGAATTTTTTGCAGAAAATCAGGACGATGCTGATCTTCCAGTCAAACATCGCATGAGCAAAACATGATTTATGCTTTCTAATTTAGGAAGGCTGTGATAAATTATACCTAAAATGATTTGTGTATGACAAGGATTGCACTTCTTAAATTAAAATATATATTCTTAATTAGAGGCAAGTGTTGTATTGGTACACTAAAGGTCCTTCAAGTATACTGTGGTACTATTTACAGACTTGATATCTGTGCTTCAGAAGAATGTTTATGTTTTTCATAATTAATTATGCAGAATTACATACTAAATTAGTTGTGGCTTTTCCTTTCAGTCAGAGGAAGTTGAAACAAAGAAAATATCTAAGAGCTGGCGTCATCCACTGCATAAACCCCCAGCTAGATCTCCAATGACTTTGGTTAAACAGCAGGCAACTAGTGATGAAGGTGAGTGGACTATTTAATACATTTTTCTGATGATAATTTTATGGTTTTATGAGACTATATATATAGGCATTTAGAGAGTCACTGCCTTGTGCAGACTACAAAATCTAAGAAATGTTCCCAACATAGGGATTTCCTTCTCTGAAGTAAATATAAAAAGTAAATCTGCTTTACCCAGCAATCATGTATCCAGCCGCCCAAAGTTGATGAATAAGGCTACTTTATTTTATCAGGTGTGACTTGGTGGACATTCTGGAAATGTGCATCAAAACTATAGATCAAAATCTATAAACAGACACATTCCTTTTTCATACCACTATACCATTTCAGTTCTGTAAACCACAAAAGTTTCATGTACTGTTTTCCGGAATCTCCTCAGTTAGCAGAATTGGAGTTTAGTTCTCACACTCCCTTAGATAGTTTGATAATCTGGACCTGATGCCGTGTCTGTGGCTATGGGTCTGATTCCAACATCTTTGCATCCTTCAGTGTTTATCTGCAATTTTTACCTGAATTTTCTCCCTCTCAAATGGATTTGAGAGTAGCTGTTTCTTACAGCTGCAGATAAATTTTCATTACTTGAGAGACAGCATGCCCGTTAATTGATTCTTCTTGTTGTAACTAAGCAATATTATACTTTCAGTTGGCAAGTTAGTCACTGTTGACCTGACTGCTGTAGGTTCAATTGACCTCTCATCAATACCTATCCCTTCTTGTTTCAACCCTGAAGTAATTGATTTGTGTCTTCTGCCCCACTAGTTTTAGAAAGCTATACTTTCTCTTTCATTTTTTATCTGAGCTGCAGCTTTGCCAGGCGTGATACTTCAATTAGCTGTTAAGCATCTTTCTGAAAATTAGACAGCTTAAACCCATGATCTGTATCATATATGAGTATGTTTGAATACCTTGAGGGCTAGACAGAGCATATTTCAGAAAATGTTATGGTAATTTACAGGATGATATTAATATTGTTTCATCTAGTAAAGTAATTAAAGATTTAATATGTGGTAGGTTGCAGTAAAAGTGCTCTTTTTAAATTAGAGATTAAATTCCTTTTGGCTGCTGATGCTTTTTCAGTATTATGGTTGGAACATACTGTGGATTTCCTATTTACATGGATTGTGTATGATATAATCTGGCTAGATGATAATGTGATGACAGTTTTGAATCAAGGATTTTTCTAATACTAAGACATTCTCCATCTCATCCAGTAGTTTGCCAACTTCCTGGTGTATTAATGTTTTGTGAAAGTGGCAACATCCTGACAAGAAATCATATACCTTAAAGTCTTTCCTCTTTGCTTGATGATTGTCCTTTCAATAAATAAGGATTTATTTTGTTAGGAAAGTAAGAGCTGTCTTAGAATCAGTAGCCATTAAGCATGCTTACTGATTGAAGGAAGTTATTAAGAGTTTTATTGGACATGGCAAGTTTTGGTATTTCCTGGCTGGAACTGGAATTATTATTATTTTCACGCATCTGTCTCTCATTGTAATCAAATAATTGGCTGACTTTTGTAGGAGCACCAAAAGAGAAGTGGTAGCATTTGGGTGAGCAGGATGTTTACATCTAAGGCAGAGATTGAAGAACTGATAAAGGAGACTGTCAAGCTGTAGCCCCATTAAGTTACCTGACACATGATGACATGAGGGCTAGACAATTTTCTGATTTTTTTCAAGACAATTTCATTTTTTTCAAGTATCTGTGTCAGATACTAGGGAAGTAATCGCTATCAATGTGCTTATGATTATATTTGTCATTACGAAGGTGCTTCATCCATATTCCGGATAGTAGCTAGTAGAAATGTAATTCAGCATTCATACTTAGTTCTTGTTCTCTGTGGTTTTGGGCAAAAATTATGCTGGCTGAGACTATGATCGTATAGTCTCCTGATACAGTAGTTTCTGATTGTGTCACAAGAGGGATTTGTGTGTTGTACATTAGTTTGTATTTTAATTTATCTGGATCCAGTAAAATGATAACTGCAGACAAAGTAAAGGAAGAAGATATGGGCTAGTGTTGTCGTGAAAAGTTAAGAAATTGAGGCTTTTTATTTAATCTGTAACTTGTATCACTTTTCACAAGTTGGAAAGTGTTCTGATGGTCTGTAGCCATTTCTAATATAGAGAATGTATATTCAAATTCATATATTTGAGGTCTTTCAGATACTAGGGTTCTATTAAGAAGTTTCTGTGAATATAGGTGATCAGTGGATGTTAACAACGTGTAGGCAGCATTCTTTGACACTGTTAGCCATTTCAGAATTGTAATTTTGCAAGTAGAATATGTGTTGAACAGCATGCTTAAATCTTAGCAGGAACTTTGTGAATTCACTTTTAATACTGAGTTCTTCGACAGAAATGAATATTTTTTACAGGATCACTTGGACATTTGAGTTTTGTGCTTTCTTTTTATCACTGTATATTCTTATATATGTTGTGTATTCCTTTATGAAAAATAATTAGGTTAATTGGTTATTTGTTGTCTATTGGTGTTATTTTTTTCACTCTTGCTGAAGCCTTTCCTTATGTATGTCTGACTTCTTGTGGAATAAATGCTTAAAAGATTGAACACTGAGAAATACCAGGGACTGGAGAATCAATCCTAAAAATTGTAGATCAAGTTGCCAGTTCAAGAAAATAAGTGCACCAGTACAGTGTGGGCTCTATGTCACACTCAACATACTAACAATTTTTATGAAATGAACCTTGGTCTTATACTCAGTGCAGTATGTTAACTTGTGGTAATCATATTCTGTTGTATTTAATACACTTGTATTTCTGTTCACTTAAGCAATAAAAAAGCAAATTCAGCAGAAGGAGCAGGCATGCACTAACTTTGCATGCACATTGATTGGTCCCAGAGATTTCTTTCCAGCACTATTTGGTCACGCAACATTAGAAACTGTTTTTAGATTGAAGTTGACTAAAATTTCCCATTCCCCTAAATAATATAATTATAGTGTATAGACTAAATTCAGTATGGGCATCTTTGTATATGTTTTTTTGCATTTTAAGTATGATTCAGAATTTCATAGTAATTTTGCTTTCATTAGTTTGTAAGGTAAGGAAAACAGAAAGAGAGAACTCTGTAAATGGAAACAGTGGCTTCTGCTGTGAGAAGAAGCCTTGGTTTTTACATTCACTGTCAGCATCCTGTGAGATGTGCTTGTTTTGATATGACTAATCAAACCATTTAAGGCTTGTTTAGTAACATCAATAATAGGCTAAGCCTGCTTAAATAGGGGAAAATTACACTTGTAGATGCAGTTACTATTATTTTGTTTCAGAGTTTAAGATGAGAGATTTTGCTTGAAGATTCTCATTTACTTCAGAAAGAAATGTTTTATTCCTGATGTTGTATAGGTAGATAAAAATTTGCTAACCAGTTGATAGATGCATGTTTATATTTGCCACATTAGTATTACAATTTCCAGTATTTCTTTCCCTCCCATAATGTTTTGTTGAATGAAGTTTTACTTCTTTAAAATACTTTGTTTTTGTGTGAGTATTGGTTAATCAAGCACATAATTATGTGTTTTTCATATATCATCATCATTTAGCACAGAAGACTCCAGCACTATCTACCCCTTCAACAGTCTTAAGTATGCGATAAAAATGTATTTTCTGTAATTTTCTCTGGTACCTGTATTACTTCTGTTTTGTTTAAATTCAGTTTTCAAGGTATGATTGATATAATTACAAAAATTTCTGACACTTGAGAAGCATGTGGTGTTCTGAAGACCCTAAGAGACCTTTTATAAAAATGTGGTATAATCTTTGGTAGGTATTTAGAAAAGTGATGTGTTAAAACATCAACTAAATGCTTTTCCTGAATTTCCAGTACTCTTGGACCAGCAGCTGATCTCCAGAAATGGCAAGAACTGACAGCTTTGATTATTACCACTGGCAGCTCTAGTCCCTTGACATATTTAATAAGTAACAGTTATCAGCCTTTTAGTGGACCACCTACAGGATTTAAGATAAGCCAGTATTTTGGTCAAGAGGGGAATACAAACCAGTTCTTGTAACATTTATCCTCATTTGCTGGGCAGTGGTACATGTTGTGATCATTGAAGAGTCACTGTTCTTTTAGATGAACTTTGCAGCTCTAATTGTGCTGCTTTCTTAGCTTTACAATATGGTATTTTACCTCATAAAGGATTGGATGGAATTACAGTCCTGTATCGAAAGGCATGTATAATTTCTTATTATCAGGTGTGCCAAAATGAAAATTGATTTCTTGCTGCATTAGTACAGCCTCTCATTTGCTTTCTCAAGTGTAGCAATGGAGTTGGTAGTCAAACTGGATGTGATGTTTACCAAAGAGACAGATATCTCTTCTGTGGGGTGATGCTTTGCAGCTGAGTATTACAGCGGCCTGAGTGGGTCGCTGCTGGTGAGAGAGAGACGGTGAATCTTGTATCTTGATCAGAAGGCTGAATTTATTAATATATGATATAATACATTATAATTATACTAAAAAGAATATAGAGAGAGGTTTGCAGAGCTGCTAGCTAAGCTAAGAATAGATAGAAAAGAACCCACAACAAAGTTGTGTCCAGGGACTCAGTCCCCTGGCTTGCACTGATGATTGGCCCTTAATTATAAACATAGAAAATGAGCCAATCAAGGTGAATCCTATTGCATTCCACAGCAGCTGATAATAATTGTTTACCTTCTCTTCGGGGGCCTCTGGCTCCCGAAGACACAGAAATATGAAAGAAAAGGATTTCTGTGGAGAAATGTCTGCGACAGCTGAGCTTCTGCATAATTGTGGTCCAAAGAAAAACACAAAAAAACCTATGACTTGTGTTTATAAATGATTAATTCATTGGAGTATTGGTGAAGAGTATTACCTAGTAAGTTGTTCTGGTAATAACTTTAGTTTTTCATCTTAAAAAAAGCCTAGCCCATAGAATTATCATCACCTCTGTCAAAATCTGAAGCTGCATTGTAAACCACTAGTATTGGGAGTGACTTAGTTTTAATGTCAAAGGTATTTTGCTAATTGTCTTGGCTGAGATGTGTATGTAATATATATATATTTTAATGTACAAAATAATTACATTTAATAAATTGATTCTTGAAGGAGTTTAAATGCAGTTGTTTTCTAGTGTATGAAGTGTTTATGGGATATTTGATTCAGTGGTCTGCAGGAACTGTAGCTTAAAGATACAAATTTGTAATTCTAATTTGGGCATTGATGTGTCATGCATTTGGATCTGTGATTGAGTGTGTTTTGCATCTTCTATACTTAACTTATAACTTATATACTAAACTTATGAAGAGGTCTTGGTTCAGTGAAGAACTTCTGGACAATCTTAACATGTCCAAGTAACCTTGTTCCTCAAATTTCACTTGTCTTTTGCCCAGAGGAACTTGTGCTGAAATGATATGTTGACATAGGTTAGATTTATGCTACCTGAGAGATACAAAATAACCATAAAGTAAGTTTTCCCCACTTGGTACTTTTTTTTTTCTCTTTAGAGTAGCATAAAACAGGAGTGTACTCTAACAACATAACACTTGGATATTTATTTGATCATATAGTATCTGTAAGTATGGTCAATGATGTTACATTTTAATTTCCAAAGTAAGGAAGTACCACCAGGTAATTCTGTTGTATCTGAGTGACTTGTTTTATTAATAGGCAGGACATGCCTAATGATGAGGGAGAAAGCTTTCATTTTTTCCACTTCTGTACAGATGTGTACCTTGGAAGACTACAGTGTTTAATTAGTAACTCAGTAAGCATGTGTGTAGATGGCAGTATGAGTTCCTAAAAATCCCAATGGAATATTAGTTATTGATCAAGTTTTTTTGTTCTAAGTACATTGACCACAAGCAGATTACATTATAATGCAAAATATGAATTTTTTTCTTAAGAACTGTGAAAAATTACACGAGAGAATGGAATTGAGAAAGCAGCTGTTAGTAAGTGCTATGAATTAAAGCTTTTCAATAGAGCAAGTATCTCCTAATCTTTAACTTGTAGTTTGGATTGAAGTGGTTTTGTACTGACATACAGGTTTTTTGCTGATAGGCTGTGCAGTAGATTCCAGCAGATATTCTTTTGTTTCTGCTTTGATTTTGCTGAGATGCCTCTTTGAACGGATTTATAAATACAGGTGCTATTGTTTAAATTTACACAGTGCAAAGACAGATGAAATTACTGGAATTGCTTTAATACATACTATATATATTTATATATATACACACACACATATATATACAATAATGGAAATTATGATACCAGTATGCTGTAAATACTTAATGTTGGCAGTCCATACAGATTTAAGAACATCTCCCTTTCTGTGGCCTTCTGTCCACATTTTAAAAAAGTTGTCTGACTAGTGGATCACCTCTAAGCTTGGTTTCTGGACATGGTAAGTAGCTATTTCTGGAGACCCTGAAAAAGTCATGGACTTTAGCATCAGTAAGAATGTGTTGCTTGTGCTTCAGCTTAGGTAGCCAGAATAAGTAGACATCTTTGGCAATTTGAACCGTAACTTTTAGGGTTAAATTCTTCATTCTCTATGCACAAAAGAGCTGTGCATGTGGAATGCAGCTATTTAGGGAATGCTGTGACTGAAAGATTGGTTTTTACCCCTTGTAATTGTTTTGTGTCTTTATGATCTAGTGTTTCAAATAGAGAATTATTTTGTTGCAGAAATTAGTAAGCAACCAAAAATGGTACTTTTCAAAAATAACAATGCTATGGTTCCATAAAGCTAGTTTTACAGATCATTTAAATGTAAACTGAATCTCT
This sequence comes from Ammospiza nelsoni, assembly GCF_027579445.1. NCBI lineage: Eukaryota > Metazoa > Chordata > Aves > Passeriformes > Passerellidae > Ammospiza > Ammospiza nelsoni. The sequence goes on along the minus strand of NC_080669.1, from coordinate 41,562,465 downwards.
ATGCTATGAGTCCTCAGAGCTTTGTCTAAGTTAGCTTATTGGAATCATAGCAATGTAAATCAAATACATTTTAGTTACTTTGCAATTTGTCAGAGAGAAAGACTGAGGTCCAGTACAGCCTGACAGGGTCATTTTACATATTCCACATATTGAAAATGTAGTATAATAGGAATTTTTACTTTGTGTAAGTAATACTATTTAACTGTTTCTTTTACTTGTTCTAATGTGCTGTGTTAATTTGTCTTCTAACTTATGCACTAGTGCTCAGAAATAAATACCCAGCAACCTGTGAACCTTTTCTCTCCTTTCTTCAAGTTCTTAGAATTTTTTCAGTTTTTCATATTCATCCGAAGTGTCGGTGAGATCAGTGCTTCCTGCTTTCTGTGAAAAATCGTGGTCAGGGTTTTCCCATCCCTCCTTTTCAAAGTTATTAATAAGATTTTTCTAGCCTTTGCTGGTATTTATACTAGCTTTATTTACTGTTTTAAGTGGTAGTGGTCCTGTCTGCAGCCAGTCTTAATCACAATGAGGTCTTTCTTACTAGATTCTTATTTGTGACTAACATCAAATCAGAAAGAATGTTTTTGCCAAAGTAATCCATTATCTTTTAGTGAGTTCCACTCACCCTCAGGAAAAGCCTGCTGACTGTGCCAGTTAATGTAGGAGTACAATACACTCTGACCAGGTTCTTCAAGATACTCTGTGTGTGGATGATTTAGTGAAAAATACAGGATTTTCATATTTGAAATTACTTGAAGTTACATGGCATTTAAATTTAGCAGAGTGATACAGCAATGCACTTAAATGACAGTGAAGATACAAATTATGTTTATCAGGGTGTTGAATTTTAATATACAATTCAGTCAATAATACAATATAATATAAAATACCAGTACAAATCATATTGAGCAAAGTCTAGCAATCACAATAGACAGTTCAATCATGAAACCAATGTGAATTTGATTATGGGGCTCAAATAGTATGCTGAAGGAAAATCAGAATATCCCAGTATAAAATCTTCCAAATCTGTCATATAAATTGTCTTTTAAAAATGTTTTTGTTTTTCTTAAATGCTGAATATTTAAAACTTTTTGAAACATTTTCAGATCTGTTACAGTGGATGTCTTACACTTTTTTATATTGAACTTCTTTTTTTATTAAAGGATTTATTAAACTTTTTTTATTAAAGGATTAAAGTTACTTTGTTTTGGGAGCTAAACCTGATTTGATCCAGGAGCTCTTCGGTTGAACTTCTAGACTCTGATTCAATATAGTTATCTTTCCATGTAATTTTTATGAGAATTGGAGTATTAATACCTAATTTGGCAATTCGGCTCTCTAACCAAAAGAGAAGTATGTATGCATACTTCACAGTACTTGTTCTCAAAGGTCCCATACAAGAGTACAATAAATTAAAGACTTTTCTGTTCATATTTTGCTATGAGATCCATATCTTTTATGACTGAAAAAAAAGAAACACAGTTTCTGAAACTAAGTTTGCTGATACACTGCTGGAGCAATAAAGTTTTCAAGTACAAGACTCTTTCCCAACTGTCTTATTTTTTTATTTTATTTGTATTATTATTATTTCCTCCAGGACATTTGAAACTATAGATAATGTCTCCCAGGGCTGAGATTATGCTCAACTACCTGAAAAATAACAGATGCTTCTGTGCGCTTCATAGCGGAGAATGCTGCTCTACAATGCCAGGAAACATCAGTGGAACATAACCCCAAGCAGCAAAATCATTGTTGAAATTGGCAAAAGCAAACTGTACTGTATTAGTGTCTATGGCTTTTCACATCTGCTGGGTTAAATCAGCAAATCTGGCAACAGCCCATTCTGCAAATGGCCCAAATGTTTTCTGCCTGATAATTTGAGTTTAACTTAGTAAGCAAAAACCATTCAAAGCATTAACATTTTGTGTTGGAGCAAGTTTCCCACAAACTGTTAAACCAGTGACATTAGTAGAAACCATTCATTCACTTATTCACTTGGAAAGCAGCATAGTGACTATTTAGAACTACTTTGCTATGGAAGGAGTTTCCTTTGTATCCAAACAGATCCTGGGCTGTAATTTTGTTTTTTGTCGACACAGTTTGTTTTAATGAATTGTTTCACTTTTCTTAAATATGGCAAGGAGTGCAGATATGTATGAATATCACATTCATGAGAACTGGTATTTCTGAAATTACGTTATAGAGATTAATTGAGCCTATAGAAATATTGTTTTCAGATACAAATATGATAGCAGCAACTATCATCAAGTTTAGCATTGCTAGTCACCTTGTACTGTAAGTAATACTATGGCTGAATTGTATGTGTTGTGGTTTAAGCCCAGCTGGCATCTAAGGACCACACAGTTGCTCACTCACTCACTCACTCACTCACTCACTCACTCACTCACTCACTCCTCACTCCCCCACCAACGAGACCGGGGAGACAGTTGGAATATTCTTGTACCACTCACGATCAGTGGCACAAGATGCAGGAAAGACCTTGATGCTGGGCAAGCACTATTTAGCAATGACAAAAAAATCTCTATACAATCAATACCATTTTCAGTAGAAATCCAAAACACAGCTCCATACTAGCTACTGTGAAGAAAATTAGCTCTACCCCAGCCAAAATCAGCACAATATGATACAGTAAAATTTATATCAGCTACTATGCATTTGTTTAAGTCATAATTGTATCATCAAGTACTTCTGCTTTTCTGTTGGAAAAAAGATCATTTGGTCTAACTCCTTAGGAAACAAAATATTTAATCTGATTATGAATTGTATCTGGTAAAGTAATACCACAAAAAACATTTGCAGTAGAATAAAAATGCCCAGGTGGTTTAGGGGGAATCAAGATCTCTGAGCACTGTTAGTGGTCACAATAAGATGTTTTTACATACTTAGGAATAGACTGCATTACACTGTCCAGTTAAAAATTTTTTTGACTGGTATTAATCCATTTTAGACTTCAGCATGAATGTGTGATATATGTATAGCCAGAAACATGACAGAAGTTACAAGAAATTGACTTCATTCGTATAGGAGTGTTTAAAAACCACGTGCATACTAATAGACTTGCAAAATAAAATACCTTTCATTGGTATTTGTGAGTATGCGTATGTGCTAAGCATGAGTGTGCAATCTCTCTTGAATAGTGCTGTCAATTGAGGTGCGGATTTCCCTGTCATGGCTGGCAGGTTCAAATCTTATATTTTTCTTTTATTCTCTCTGACAGTGAGATGTATTTTGTACTGTAGTTGAGTTGAAAGTTTCTATATGAAAAAATACTAAGGATGCTTTATTCACTTTTGTCTTGATTACCTTTCAATTTGAAATGTATGTTTTGTGCTGAAAAGCTGTAAAAAAATGTTACACCAGAGTTCACACCAAGGAGTTCTGTTATGTGCCTGTGCAGAGTCCTGTTAGTGTGCTTACTGTCAGTGAATTGTGAGGAAGTGCTGGTGACTTGATCTGAGTTATAGCAGACACAGAAGTCAAGGTAGATTCCCCAGCTCCATTTCATGTGCTGTGTAAAGAAAATGCTCTGTATAGACATACATTATATTTCACACACTGCATTGGCTGTCCTTTATCTTTCAAATTGCCAGTCTTGGGCTGTTTGTAGGTGCTCTTAGAGCAAGGCCAGTTACCACAGTGAAGGCTTGATTGCATAATGATGCATATTATAGAGTGTTGTTGGTTGGCAGCATTGAATAAGGTACTATTCATCAAAAACTTGCTGTACCAGAGCTGAGAGCATTCTCATGCTCTTCCAGAAAAATGGCAATATGTAAGATTATGAATGAAACATCAGGTTCATAGCACTTCTTGAAACATTATATACTGGTCTTATAAAGTAGATGCTTGTTTTTTGGTGGGGTATGTAGGGCAATGTATCTTTTGCTGTAGGAACAGATGCTTCCACCACAATTTTTTCAGGTTTTGAGTACTTGCAATTGGCACTGATTCACAGCTGAACTAAAAAAGTATGCTTGCTTATGACAATAGAGTTTCTGAGATCTGAGTCAGTCACTACAAATTGTTCTCTGTTCTTATTTTGAGAATCGTCAGTTAAGGTGGATTTTGAAAAGAGCTAGCTGGAGGTTGCAGTTGTATTGTGCCCTTCTAATAGACACATCTGATCAGAGAAACACTCATCTCACATGAGGCCACTGAGTGTCTACCCTGAAACCGCATGCAACAATATGAGTTAGGAAAATAAATTTATTTTAGTCTGAGCCACTGATTGCTCTTTAGCTAAATAGTAAGTAATGAAAGGAGTAATTTAAGAAAATAAAAGGAGTGAGAAGCACTGAATAAACAGAAAAAAAAAGAAATCTAAAAATTCCTTAAGTTTTCCACAGTGTTTTTGGGCATCAGTAGGACATTGGTATTATCAGATGAAAACGTGAAGAAAGGCCATTAACTGTGCCAAGATGGTAGTGTTTATTACATCAAGTAATTATATTCTCTATGCCTTCTCTCAGACAGTTGGAGAGCTGTTTTTTTCTTTAATTTCCTTGCCTGTTTTGGTTAACCAGATTCTCAGTTTTTGTTAATGGTGCATAACTTTTCTGCCTACGTGGAAATCAGGAAGGTACTTCCTCTTGTACTACCTGAGAAGCTTATGTGGAAATTCTTCCTCTCACTGATGCTGTTGCACGCACGAAAAATAAAGCACACAAAATGAAGCTGCTTAAGTTCTACTGATGCAGAATAGTTTCGCAGAAGATTGCATTCCTCACCTTCCTGGTTAGGAAGTTGTTTAAAGCAGCATTGTGATGTTTTGTACATGCTTTGTAGTGGGGTCATGTACTTTGTAACTTTTTTTTTTAATACTGGTTTCTTTGGAAATTTGATTATTTCACTGTGGGTGGGTGAATGTTGATTAAAAGGACATGAAATAATATTCTGAAATTTTTGAAAGATGATAATTTAGGCTCAAGGTTGACTAGGAAGTTCCTGAGGAGAACTGAAATTTATTTGTCTTACAGTAGTGGTAACAGAGTATTAGACAAAGTTTATAATCCTTAGGAATGTCTTTCTATTCTGTTTTCTCTTAATTTTGTATCCTGTCAGTGAACCCTTCAGTACTGGATTAAGCAGCTTCTCTCTGAAAAGAGGATTGATATTTTTCCTTTCTTGTTGTGGTGGAGAAGAGTGAGGGGTTGCATGGTGTAATATACCAGAGGATCATGTCAGAGAGCTTGTGTAGTTCATGCAGGGACAGAAGACTGCAGTAAGGATCGTGAAGAAAACAGTCACACCTTAAAGGACCTAGAAGGACATAGAATTCAGAATTACAGGTGTTAGAGATCAGAGGTAAATAAATGAGGAGTGTTTGCTTCTAGTCAACAACTAACTGGAAGTGCTCTAAACATAATGTAAAGGAGAAAGGAAATTTATTAAAATAGTGTTAAATTTTTATGAGTTTATGATAGATAGAGTCTGGTACATATATATATATGACATCTTGTCCTTGGCTTCTTTTGGAATGAGGTTCAAAAATAAATACAAACTCTTGATAGCGACAAAAAGCTATTAAAGCCAGCATTATTCTTGTGTCTTAAATTCTTTTCAAGTTCTTGTTTGGGAAAGCTTTTGTAAATATCACACAAGAGGAAACTGAAATTATGGAGTTTTTATGAAATTAAGGTGTGAATACTGTTTTCATTAAAACTAGAACCAATATAATAATGAACTCAGCAGCCTGCTGTAGGCAGTCAAAAGCCTGTATGAAAGAACTACAATTATCAACCCAGAACTGGTCTCAGGACTACAAATATGAAGTTAGATTTTTGTATAAAGAAGAACTTTATAGGCTGAGGTTCTGGGCAGAGCCTTCAAATATCATGGGAGAATTATTCAGTGGTGGTAAGGAGTGGTGTAATCAAAGGATGTCAGTTTCCAAGGGGATAATGGGTGTGGAATATAATACAGACCTTCACAACAAATTCTGTGTGCCTCTTTGTTTTCTTCATAAGAGAGAATCAAGCTCTGAATTTTCAGTGAGGTCACAACTGTAATGAAAATATTTTAAATAATGGTACAAGCTCCTGAAGGAAAATAATGTAAAAGGAAAAATTAAAAAAATACCTGTAAGACTGAAGCTGCTAATAAGATGGCTCTTTAAAGGAAAATTTAAATAGGTAGGAAGAGAAATAGAGAAATAATTTTCAGAGGTATGTGTTTTACAGTTCTTTAAAATTGCAAGCAGTAGAAAAAATATGATTGGACAGAATTTTAAAGCAAAAACTTTGTTAAGCTTTTAACTTACAAAGTAAATAGTTCAAAAAGTTATAGAAGTAATGCTGGCATTTTATATGTTCATTTTCTCCTTGTGTTGAGTTGTTTTTTCACTGGTGTTCTTTTGAAGCTAAGATAGCTATGTTTTTAATCAGAAGGTTCTGCTGCTAAATATTGACAGCTTTTTTGCAGTTTTCTTTGTGCCCTTCTACACAGATTATTGGCAAATGTTTATTGAATTGGTATTAGTTCTTTTGAGAAATTATAAAAAAAGGATTAAAAACCACATGCAGGGTATATTTTTGTATTATTACATTTGGTTTGCTTGTACGCAAAGATTTTAGTTGATATTTTATTCAATACTGATAAAACGTTGCAAATTTTATAGTTCTTTTGTAGCAATGTGTGACATTTATCATAGGAGATCCATAAAGCCTCTGCTTTTTCATAAAGTGGAGAAAGAGAGAAAGCAGTCATGGGCTGAAGGAATGTGATGAATCAGCTTAATGTACTTAGATGTTTCTCTGTGTTAGAATTTTCTTCTTCTGAAGTGAACAGTTTTTCTTAAATACATCATTAGAACAGGACTATAAACTGTTTTTGTTGTCTGAATGTTTAATTCAAATCTTTTCACATTTTCTTGTCCTCTTTCACATAATTATTCTGATTGACACCTACCTGCCTTCTCATTGATTGTGAAAGATTTAATAGGCACTGTCCATATGATCCAGCATGCTTCTACTCCATACATCTGCTTCTTAGATCTGATTGTTCCCCATTGCTCCCTGGCTATAATGTTTGCCCTTTTATCCCTTTGGAAAATGAGTGTCACCATCCATGAAGAGTTGTGAGGGGCCATCCTGTGTGAGTACAGTGATTTGTCTGGCACTACTGCTGGGACTCAATACATTCCATCCATAAATAATTTAAAGCTGTGTGCATGGAGGGAGAGGGGATAGAGTTTGGAGCCATTAAAGAGACAGTGGGGGAGTGAGACATAATGTTGTTGATATGAATACGAATTGTAAATGTAGGGCTATATATGCTTTATATGGAGCAGTCAGCTCTTGACAGAGAGAGTCAATGCTTGTCAGAGCACTTAATGGTGAGTTTTTCCTTATACAACATTCTTTTAGACTTCTACATCCATGTTTGCACGCAGACTTCTTGCAAGATTGTTTGATCTTTGTTAGCACACATGACAGAATTCATTGTTGTTTATCTTCATTCCATGACTATAATATAGCCATTGTTTTCTTTCTTTTAGAACTGCCTGAAACAACCTTAATTGAAGAGCAAGTTCAAGAGTCAGAGGCATGGGCCAAGCCTCTGGTCTACCTGTGGCAGACAAGACCACCCAATTTCTATGCTGAAAAAGAATACAATGCAGCTTGTGCGAAAAAGGAACCTCACTGTGCTGTTTGCACTCTTCTTGTGCCATACTATAGGGTAAGCAAGGTTCTCACAGCTTCTGGATGACGTGGGAAATAGCGGTCTGGCTAATTATTTTCCAAGAAATTATAAAAAAGATAAACTTAAGGATTTCATTTTTAAGAGAATAAACAAACTCACTGGCATTTAAGTTAGAACTGGTACTTTGTTCACCTGCATTGATCCTTGGCTGCAGACACTGTGTGCCTCCTACTATCATTTATGAAGGGTTTGTCTTAGTGTGTGTGTGTGTATTTTCCCTTGAAATTATACCTTTTGGTGTGGTGAACCCAGATGGATTTGCATTTTCTAGTTCTTTCCTTATATGTCCATCTCCAAATACTTTTTATCAGAGCCTCTTTTATGCTGCCTTCCTTCAGTGTTGAGGAAATAAGTGTTTTCACAGTACTTAGGCCTTCTCAGGTAAAATATTCCCTCGGAAACTGTCCAGTGCAGAGCACTGTTTGACTCTGTCTTGTGGGATTATTGTGTCAAATGGCAAGAAAAATGGTGGTGGAGTACTATGTTGCTAATTGGGACGTCCTAAACTGGAGTTTCCTCAGCATGGGAACCAGGAAAAAAGCCTTTATTGCACTGGACTGAGTTAAATGGCCCAAGAGGTACAGTATCACTGCAATAACACTGGTTTGCAGGCTGATTGCAATTCCAGATTTCACAGTTATTTGGAGCAGTGAAGGTAGGATGACTATGATAAATACTTGAAAGCAGTTAATTTTCTCATGAAACTGTTACGCTTCCTACAAAAGTTGGGAGGGGTAGAATAGTTTCATCATGGTCACAAGGAAGAGTAAGACTCTAGTTTCTTTTACTTTAATATAGATTTTGTTTATTTTCCAGCCAGACAATCAGGATGAAGAAAGTGCTACTTTCAGTGAAGCAAACTCAGCAGAAACATTGATGGCAGAAAATGTGAAGACTAAACCTCTTATTCCAGAGATGTGTTTTATTTATAGTGAAGAAAACACTGAAAACTATCCATCAAATGCCTTTGTTGAAGAAGATGGGACAAGTCTTCTGATTTCATGTGCAAAGTGTTGCGTACGGGTTCATGCAAGTAAATAATCTAATTGTTCTGTTGCCAGAAATGTAATTTAAAATTTTGCTTTATTGATTAATAATAGTTAGATAGGCTTCTAGCATGTCTTTAAAACTGCTTGAAGAACATTTCCATTTGTAATGCTTCAATCACTGGCTAATTTTATTTGAAAACTGCATAATATTTTCTATAACCTACAGTTGCTGTGAAATAAGTGAAGAATTAACTGTCTTGTAAACTTTCATTGATCACAAACTTCTGATCTTTTTTCTATTCTAGTTATTTAATTACTCTTTTGCTTCTCTATTTTAAATCACTGTGCAATGCTGTTGTGTCCTTATTAAGTAGTTAGGGTAAAATTCTCCTGAAAGACTTGTGAATATTGCTGTTAAATTTGGGGATACAGTATTTTCCTTCACTTAGCATTCTTTTTTATTGCAAGAGTAACTGATGAATGCATGGATTTTTCTGCAGTGTCTCCTAAAGACTGTAGAACTTTAACAGTTGAGTTTAAGTAGTCCATGAGATACTTGGGAATATGGTATATTTGCCCAGAATAAATGTCAGTATATTAAGTCAAAATTTTACTTCAGGGAGAGTTGATGATATGATATTGCAATGATAAAAATAAGAAATTCATTGTGATTTTGGTTTTTTGTGTGCTTGGAGTTTTTGTTTTTCAGTTCTGTTTGCTGGGTGTTTGTTTTGGTTTTCTTATGGTGGTTTTTGTGGGTTCTTTTTATTTAGGTTAGGGAAGATATATTTTATAGACTATGACATTAGCAGTAGGCCTAGATTGTAAAAATCTCCTTTGTTACGTGACAGAGGAGATTTTTATTAAAGGTTTATGTATAATTGAATTGTATTACATCGTTGTTAAAAAGGCAGGATATAATAATCAATCTAGCTCTCTTATTCTAGGTTGCTATGGTGTTCCTTCTCATGAAATCCATAACGAGTGGTTGTGTTCTCGATGCAGAAAAGAAGCCTGGACAGCTGTAAGTTGTTTAGCTGTCTAACACACTAGAGATTAAGGGAGGAAAAAAAGGTAGCATGTGCATTATTTCATGTGGTATGTAGCCTGCATATTTTTTCTGATCATGCTTGCTGGGGAAAACCTATTTGTAAAATATGATAATATTTCAGTGCAAAATGTAATGGCATTTTGATACACAAACTTGGAGTAGTTTCATGGACTCCTGAAAAGGATTGGTTAACAGGACATAGTTTTGTGAAAAACTATAGTGTTTGAGCAAAACTGAAAATTAAAATGCATGTAAAGCAGAGAAAATATTTCATTGGTTACTAGAATACCCTATTTCAGTTTCCTTTTCAGACAGTCATGAATTTGAGGATCTTCTGAAATACTTTTGTGACTAATGTTCTAGATTCAGGGGAATATCAAGGGGAAAATTGTAAGTCTGTTGTTATGAGCCCAGAATTTAATTATCAGTTAAACAAACAGGGTTAGAAAGCCCTGCTACTCTATCAAAAATTGAAAAATTTTAATTTCTTTCAGGGAAATTACAGCTATGATGTGGAAGTAGGAAAGTTCTAAGGAACACATCTTTATTCATGAAATACCATTTATGACTAAATCACATAGTTTTGTTAAAGACACTTAAAAAATTAAGATGCTGCCTTGGGACCTGATATTAACTACAATATGAAAATAACAAAATGACACGTTTGAGTGGAAATTCGGAGTGTCTTTTGACTCTAGTACATTTTTAAAAAGTCACTGAAAAAATTGTAAAGCAAAATCCAGTCTTAAAATTTCTTAATTATATGTTGTAGAAAGGATTCTTAAATTGTTCTAAGGTTTTAAGATTACAAATAATCTTGAAGTGGTCATTTAGGTGGCAGCAGTAAGTGAATGATAAGAACAACAGTGAAGGGTCTGATGAGTCATTTATACTAACACTTGTGAAAAACATTAATTTGAGAAGAATTATTCACATTTTAGTGAACAAGTTTGGGGTTATTCTCATATGATGTGCATAAGTTTCTGATAATAAGGAAAATTTGAATTTAAGGGAAAGTACTTTTTAGCCAAATTATTTCAGAAGATGAGATGAAGTAGTGAAAGATATATCAAGATCATATGGGAATTAGCTGAATGAAATTTTTATGTGATGAGGTTTTAGAACTGGTGACATGTTCACTTTGTGAACGGAGTGGTCACAACTGCAGCTGGCAACAGGAACTACTGCTTAGATAGAGTTGGCCATATTATGTCTGCATAGCTGACAGCTCTTAAGTAATCTCCCTATCTCTGCTGAACTTCATATCATTTATTTTTCAATAAACTTTAACACTTTGGTAGCATCACATTATATATACACCCCCAGTTCCTGCGCATTCTTCCTAAACTGCTTAAAGTACACCTGTTTAGTTTTCCACAAGCACACTCTAGAAAATGTAGAGAAGGCCCAGTATATTTCTGCACTTTATAAGCTAGCTAACAAGAAGATGATATGACTGAAAGAGAGCACCATTTTCACCATGTAAAGACCAGACAGTATGTGTTATTGGACATTGAGACAATTTTTTAGTGTAAGCTTTACCTGTCCATATATTTAACTGAATTGCTGTAATTTTTTGTGTGTACTGATTATTGTAGAGTTGAATTGTTAAAGCTACAAAATCATCTTTCTGTAGCTCTGTTTTGGTAACCTGAATGAAATGAATTTGTACCCCAAGAGAGTCCTTCATTCAAATATGCTTGTGGAATAAAGTTCCATCTTAATGCCTTAAATCAGCATTAGGTTGGAAAATTTTAATGAAATACTGAAGATTGACTAGACCTCTAGACTAGAAATATGTTTACTTACAAACTTGTCCTCTTCTCTGCTGTCTTTTAGTCTTTGTCACTACATGTCATTCACATGCTACCACATTCACTTTGTTACTACGTGCTATTCACATATTCTTTTTCACCTGCAAGACGTAGGAGCAATAAATAGATAGTACTCATCTGCTACCCAAGAAAAATAGTAGAAATCCTGTTTCAGGGAAGTGAATGACGCTTTGTTAAATACAAACACATGAATGATAACAAAGTCACTTTTTTTATAATATGGTCTTTCAAAAGTTTTGACATGCCAGTCTTGCACTAATAGCAGTCTCAGAGCTATTAGTGATTACAAGAGTTTGCAGAGCTTAGGTGAAGTGACATCAGCCTGGAAAATACGTTGTTGTTTTTTATAAAGATACAGAATGGGTGATGCGAGGAAGTAGATGGCAGTCAACCTATCTCTGATAACAAGAAAAATATTGAACAAGTGCTGGATCTCTCAATTTCCACAAACCTAGACAATGACAGAATCCTAAGAGGTGTCTATTGAAGTACAGGCCACTGATTTTTTTGCTGTGGCAGATCATGGGAGTAAGAAATAAGCAAAAGATTTCATGCATCCTAACTTTCGGATGCTTTTGATGGTATTTTAAATTCTGATATTGGCAGTGTCAGAAGAGAGATGATGAAAATAATATTTAACAAACACATAGCAATACAGATTTACTCTCAACCTTAATATCTCAGACCAGCAACCATCATTCTCATGGGACTCTTAATGGTTTTAAGGGAATACATTTCTGACCATCATTTGCTGATTACTTTTCATGTCATTATGGCACATATGTGGAAATCTAAACTACTTTAAGCAGTCTGCTTTAAGCAGTTTAGGATGAATGCACAGGAACTGGGGGTGTTTATATAATGTGATGCTACCAAAGTGTTAAAGTTTATTGAAAAATAAATGATATGAAGTTCAGCAGAGATAGGGAGATTACTTAAGAGTTGTCAGCTATGCAGACATAATATGGCCGACTCTACCTAAGCAGTAGTTCCTGTTGCCAGCTGCAGTTGTGACCACTCCGTTCACAAATTGCACATGTCAACAGTTCAATAGAATCCGAAACATGACATGAGGATGCTTAAGCTTTGTGTTAGAAGCAAAGCCTGGAAAAAAAATCCATGGAACAATCTGTCTGCTCTTTTCGGCTTTGGTAAGAGTCCAGCTGAAGAACTGTAACAGTAGACATAAAATGTTTAAATACCATGATGGAAGATACAAGAGTTGCAACTGAAATTGCAAGAAACCAAAATTCTTTTAATAATTCCTGATTTATTTCAACCATTCCACAAGGGAGGATGGAAAAGTTTAACATTCTTAGTATAGTGAGGGGAAGGCAGAAAGGAAAAAAAGTCACATTCTGTAATGTAAAATTGTGTGTGTATAATTAAGAGTAACATAAGCAATTGCCATTCTGGAATTTTTTCCTCTTCTGTCTCATCAGATTGTCTCCAGGAGTAACTTGTACCCATTACTCTTCATATTTTGCACTTGACTCCTTCTAAGAAAGGGAATGTATCTTGTCTTTTAGGGACAAGATGACTTGTAGAGACTTTAAACTGCATCACCAGAAGTTAATACCAGGATTTTTAAATTAATTTTTATGTCTAAAACTAGTTAAAGACAGGGCTGGGATATATAGATTTTATAGAAGGTACTTCTTTAAGACTTTTGAAAACATGTTATGGAAACATTTTTCAGGAATAGTTGAAGAAGACTTGATTGTACTTTGAAGCAGAATGATAAAATAGACACTGAATTTTGTTTTTTCTGTAGTTTTCTATTGCTTGCTTCCATAGTATTACTCATTGCAAACAATGTGGATGTAGTTGTCTTTGGGGAAAACTATTAGTTTGGTATCGAACTTAGGTATGCTAGTATATTTTTGCTTGTGTGGAACCTCAGTCCTAACATCAGCATGATAATAATTGCTGATATGTATTTCATACTATTTGTCATTTTAGGGTAATGTTTCTGTCCCTTCAGAGTTTGGATGATAACCTTAGATTATCCTAACAGCTTTCTCTTCAAAATAGGACAATACTTTTATCTAATCCTAGAATTATACTTAAGATAATATGGTTCTCTTTTAACCAATCTTCTGTACATTGAAAATGACAAGTTAAATATACTGCTATCCCAAAGTACTACCTTCCCTTTTGAAAATCAGCAATTCAAGTTAGTCCTACCTACAACCTAAAGTTTGATGCTTCTTTTGAATTAAATGCAGATGTTTGTTTTCTGAATCAATTTTGAAATTTTCATAATTTTTTCATATAATCATAGAATACCAGGTTGGAAGGGGACCTCAAGAATCATCTGGTCCGACGCCTCTTGGCAAAATCACAGTCTAGACAAGATGGCCTAACACCCTGCTCAGATGAATTTCAAGTGTTTAGCTTGAAATAGGGAAATTCACCAGTTCTCTCGGGAGGTTATTGCAATAGTTTTTGCTGTGAAATTGCTTGTGTCTAATTATATTGTCTCCAGGAATAACTTGTACCTATGTGACTCCTTGTGAGAAAGGGAATCTCCATCTTCTTCATAGCCACCCTTTAAATGCTGGAACCTGATCAAGTCTCCCCTAAGCCTTTACTGGTGCTGAACAAACAACTTCCCAGACCTTTGGTTCTCTATATGGCCCTTCTCTGGGCCTCTCCAGCCTGGCTACACCTTTTTTGACCAAAACTAAACACAAAATGTGTCTTCTATACCTGTTGTTTTACATATATTATTTTAATTGTATTTTTACTTGCTGTGTAGTACCATGAGTCTCTCTGGAGAGGGAGATGAAATTAAAGAAAATTCCTTATTTGCATAACCTTTTCTTTTTTTTTACTGCAGGGAATATACTGTGAGTGTATTCTACATTCCAGCTGACACAGTTGAGACTTCAAGTTTTTACATGAATTAAATGAAAAACCACATTAATCTAAATTTTTATTCTGGATAATCATTGCTAAAAAACTGCAGCTGTTGCAGAAGATCTGAAACAGATTTGGCTCTCTGTGGGAATTAGATATACACATGCCTTCCAGAATTTACTTTTTGTATCTCAGAATACACAGTATGGGAAGATTTACTTATTAGGAAGTACTGACTCCTTGAAAGTCCAACTTCCTGGATGTTTGAAATTGTTTTCCCTATGCTTCATTATGATTCATAGGGGAAGGGGATTAAGCTGAAGATGACCCATCTGAGAAGTTCCCTTCTGGCTAAGGCATTAAATCCTGAAGAGAAGGTTGATTGGAAAACAATGAGAAATAAAGTTTTGTGTCATGAAGAATATAATGGAAGTTGTGAAACATTGGTACAACCTTGTTTCAGAGTTAATTTCTTAGGAGAAAAAAATCCTTCTCATTCCTCTGCTTACAAAAATTGTTTTAAAATCTGTTTAATGATACTTTCTTAAAATCACAGCAGTTACGTTAACTTCATGGAAAATTTGATGTCTATTAGGCTTCTGTATGTCAGTATGACTTTGCAAAGCAAGGAAGCATGAGAGCACTGTAGGAATGAGAGCTCTCTTAATAGCTAAATAAAACTTTATTGTGTATGGATCCCAACTATGAAAATTATTAATATACAGAAATAGAAAAATACCTATATGGGTTTAGATTGGCAGAGCCAGATTTTTCCTTGATAGCTATTCCAGTTTATATTATCAGACGAAACCAATTTTGAGATTCAGAAGCATACTGTTTTCTTGCAGTTTCAGCATTTTAAGTAGCTGGAGAAGTATGCTTTACAATAATTTATGTCAAATTTTCACCCTCTAGGATATACCTGCATTCATGATAGATAATACGTCTTTATATTCTACTAGGCAGTAGGTCCTGATAAGAGTTATTGACAGAAGAGTGATACAGAATGGTCTATGCTAATGGGCAAAAATGGCCATAAATCAATCCCCCAAAACAATATAAAAAAATAAAATTATATTTAATAAGTCATCTGCATGGATCCTGAAAGTGTAACTGAATTCTTATAAAGTGCCTTGATTGAGAACGAACACCTCATTAATCTTAAATGCTTCAGCTGGAAAGAGTGAAGTCAGGAAGAATAATGACTGGCATTACAGAGAATGCAATGTACTGTACAATGAGCAAAGATGTGGTCACCCAACAGCTATAGTACATAAACATGGAGTACCTTTGTTATTTAGACTACAAAAAATTTGGGAGAGGAAAGAAATAGAAAGGAGTGCAAGTCAGGAAACGGGTAAGTACACTTCAATGGCTTGCTTCATGATCAGGTAGATTATGATCATAAGGCTACTAAGAAAGAGGCTGTGTGACTTTTCACAAGTGATTCTTACATTGTTCTCCACAGCACTGCAGAAACTGTTAAGTACCTCATCTGGTTAGCTGGCACTGATTTTGAGAACAGATCCTATGTTGAAATAGCTTAGCAGAATTTCTTTTTCTATAGATAAGCTTTTTCATGCTTTGTATATTACTTATGGATAATTAGTCTTTGGGTTTATTTACATTTATGGTTAGAGTAGCCCCCTATGTAATTTGAAGGATTTTTAGTTTCTTTTTCCCAAAGGCATCAGAAAGTGACATCAAAGAGCTTTTCCACATTCCTGCTTACAAACTGCCCTATTCCACTCCACTGAAAATAATGATTTTGAACGTTCTTTTTGTAGTGGTGCCCTTCTCACTAATATGGTGTCGTAATTTCCATTATAAACTGCTGTTTTCAGAGCCTGCTGTCTGCCAAAATTAACTCAATATGTGTGAGTTGGTGATACAGTGTCTTAATTTTCAGACTGATTTTTCTACCAAGCTTTAGATGCATTTGAATATTGTTAATAAAAGAAACTACGGGACAGGAAAATCTGGCTATAATAGAAAAATTAAAACCCTGAATATTTCTGTGGTTTTTTGTTTTCAGAAAAATAAGACCTGATTATTATTCTTTAAAAATCTTTATTTTTTATTTTTAAAAATCTGAACTTTTGCAAACCTTCTCTCCAAAAAAGTTGACTTACTGTGAGAATTTTAAATGTTGATGTCCATGTATGGACTCAGATGTGGGGAGCATTGTATTTCCTTGTGATTTTGGTATTATACTAGTTACAGGTTATTTATTGCTTGCAAAACTCAACCTTTGAAATAACATATTTTAACAGGCTTGTAAATATGGGGTTTCTCTGATGCTGTCACAGAAGCCAAACTGAAGACCATTAAACTAAAAAAAGTGTTTTTAACGTAAACGCCATAAGGCTCAAACCCAAAGCTCATTTTGACTTTTCATTCACTTCGCTGGAGTTTGCCAAATCAACCTTTGCCACTGATACCCATGGGAAAAGATTTGGTTGCTTCCAGCTATGTGGGTATTCTCATATTACAAGGAAGAGATTCCCTGCAGGGTTGGTGATTCAGTGAATTATGATTTCAGTCAGATGTAGTTTGAATCTGGTCCTGCTTGGAGATGGAATTGGACCAGAGAACCTCTCTCAAATTAATCCAATCTTAATTTATCCTCAAAGACCATATCTGATCTCTAGAGGTAGTGCTGCGAAGTCATTGAGAGGAAAAACATGCTATAAAAAGCCAGTAGCAGGATGTCTTGACCTGGCCAGCTTGTATTTTGCTGTTTTCTTAAAGGTACAGCTTCTGAAGGTACTCAGGTTAAAATCTAATATTTACTGCCTACAATACTGGGAATAAGCCTACAATTTTTTATCATATATAAATATGTATTAGATACACTGTCATTCCTGTTTTGTTTGCTAAGCATTTACTCTTAGTGTTCATAGAATCATAGAAATGTTGGAAGGGTCCTAATGGATTTAGTTCAACACCCTACCATAGACATGGTCTTTCACTAGACCAGGTTGCTCAGGGCCGCATCCAATCTTGAATATTTCCAGGAATGTCTGGAATTTCCTGAAATATCTACAACTTCTCTGAGCAACCTGTTCCAGTGTCCCACCACCCTCATGATGAAGAATTTTTTTCTTATATAACCTACACCTATGCTCTTTCAGTTTGAAGCCTTGCCTTATCATCCTTCTTGTAGCCCCCTTTAGGTCATGGAAAGTGCTATAATGTCTCCCTGAAGCTTTCTCTTCTTCAGGCTGAACAACTCCAACTCTCAGCCTGTCTCCACAGGAGAGGTCCTCCAGCCTCCTGATCTTTTTCTTGGCCTTCTGTGGACCCACTTCAGCAGGTCTTTCTTGTGGTCCCAGAGCTGGATGCAGCTGTTGGGGTCTCTTTGAGGGCCAGAATCACCTCCATTGATCTGCTGACCACACTATTTGTGGTGCAAGCCAAGGTGTGGCTGGCTTTCTAGATTGTGAGTCAGCTCACACTGAGCTTCCTGTCAACCAGCAGCCAGCCCCAACTGTTTCTCACCTGGACTGGCCTTGATAGTTTTCTCCACCCAGCCTGTATTTGTTTTTGGAATTGCCCCAGGTGTGTTCCTCTGTGTAAAAGTGATTTTTGCAGTCTCTTAATATTTTGCAGGAAGAATTATCAGTTTTGTATTTTCAATGGCTTATTTATTAACGTTTTGGGAAAGGTAATCTCATTCCTTTTGACTCCAAAGGAGAAAGTGTAATCTTTCTTGTTCAATTATATGGGAACAGTTGCTCTTTCTACTATAAGGATTTTCTAGATCTGAGTGACTAATAACCACTATGACAGAAATTACTTCAACTTCAGGCATCTAATAGTCTCCATTTTATACTTTATGGATGTGTGTTACTTCATATATGTACATTCTAGGGAGAAAGGACATGTAGTACCCACTCCTGTCAAGTTGTGTGAGTTTTTTTACTCCAGTTACCTGAATGAATATATTGATTCTAATTTCAGTCTCAGCCTCAGTTCTCATTCCTTCTCTGGCTTTCGAATTGTCTCAATATTCCCATTTTCCATCTCAACCCCCCTTCCCTGTCATTTTGAAGTCTTCTTATCCTAGCCAGCTCTCTCCTGCTCTTTGTGGTGTTAGAGATCACTGTTAATAATCCTATGGACAGTGTAGTGAAGCACTACTTGCTCTTTCTTTACATTAGTATAATAAGGGAGCTGCAACTGCAAGAAAATTGTTGACTATCCCGAAGTCAAGGGCAGGGCAGACTGATTGTTTGCAGGATTAGGTTACTAAAATGTGGAAATTAAGTAGCTGATGATTTGTAAACTTTAATTTCCAAAGGTGGATGTCTTGAACAGACTTAGATGCAACTGCAAGAGTAAAGTGTTCATCCATAAAAAGAAGTAGGGCCACCTTCTATTTTCAAGAACATACTTTAAGCTTGTAGCCAAAGATCTTTCCACATGTTCAATAGGTATTAGCCTGTGGTTGGTGTCTCTTTCAAGGAGTTACTCAGCCTCCATAATCAGTGTGAACTTTAATCACTTAAAATACAAATGAAGGTTGTGGCTTATACTGGTAGCATCTAGCAACTCTGTTAAGAGTGGTGCTCCTTGTCAGGAAACTGAATCTGAATATTTTATTAGATAAACATGAATTTTTCTGAAGTTTATTATTTTTTACAAATATTTTATCACTGAAAAAAAGAAATTTGTCTCTGAAGGTAATAGCTCAAAGTGGATACAGTAGTGGACTTTGAATTGGAATTCAGTAATTTCAAAAGCTATTTTCCAAGTGAAAATTATTCCCTTGGTGTAGAAAAATTAGCATATTCATTAGTGGGCCATAGCTGAAAACAACATTTTCAAGAGAAGCACCAACCCATTTCTTTTTACACAAGGATAAATATAGACACAATTATGAATAAGCTGGGAAAAGGAGATGGATAAAATGTAGCAATGCCATATCCAAATGCACATCTGTGTTAATAGTACTAGGAGTGTGACCTTGGGCATTACAATGCAATGGAGAAAAGAGATGGAAGACTAATGATATCTATTTTCAGTTCAAAGGTTTCTATCTATAAAGCTAACCAGAATGGCTTGAAGAAAACAAAATATGTTTAACAGCCAAAGCCCAACAATTTTTATCTATTTGACCTAGCTGTAGCGGAGTTGAACATTAGATACCTGTTTTGATTTGTTGTTTTTAGAGGAGACTAGTAAATTGGTATTATTGTGACTCATCTTTGGAGCAGTTGACTCTTGAAACTGTTTTGACCTCTTATTAAAAATATTTCGGGGAAAAAACCAAGCCCAAAACCTTTCCTAACCACTTCTCTTAGGTTTTTATATGCTAGTTGAAGTCAATTGGCTTGAGCTGATAAAAAATGGTGGGAATACATTACTTACTGAATAGGTAGTGTCCTAATTGCTGCTTAAGATATTATCAAGGAGTAGTGACTTTAAATTGTCCAAAGGTTTAGGTTAGATATAAGGAAGAAATTCTTTACCTTGAGGCTTGCCAGAAAAGTGGTGGATGCCCTATCCCTGGAAGTGTGCAAAGCCAGTTGGATGGGGCTCTGAGTAACCTGGCCTGGGAAGGTGTCCCTGCCTATTGCAGGAAAGTTGGCCTAGATGATCTTTAATGTTCTTTCCAATGCAATGCTTCAAATAACTATCCAAAATTTATTGAAGCTACTTGAAAATATTACTTCAGGTAAAATCACTGCTAAATAAAGCTGTGGCAATAAAGTTATCATAACAGCTTGTTAAGTGAATGATAATAATATATTAGTAAAGCTTTTTTTGTTTGTTTGTTTGTTTTTTGGGATCACAGATTGAGAAAATTAAATATATATGATATGTAATATATATTTCAGTGTGTGCTTAGTGCCAAGCATTTGGATTTTCCTTAATATCTAGGTAGTGTTTCTGCACATGAGTTTTTAAAACTGCAGATTATGTAGACCAGTAAGATGTGTTAGAAGAATTAAACTAAAGTCTGTTCTGGTCTGTTATTACCTCGTTCACAGCAAGAAATTAATACCTGATGAAGAATATGTGTCTTGAGCAGGCATTCCTAATGCTTTCTCAATCTCCTACGATGTGGAAATAAGAAATTGTCTTAGCCAAAGGCAGTATCTTTCCTTAGTAGAAAGTAACTTTGTTGGATTTCTTTTTCATTAACTTAGGCAGATTCTTTCTCCACTAGTGTAAAATTTTTGCACCCACATCTGGCAAACAGACACATACTGTGTGAAGAATCTTTCTGGGTTTTTTTGTTTCTTTCTTTGTTTTGAATCTGCTACTAGTTTCCTTCAATAGCAACTATCTTCTTATTGAAGTACCAAGCCATGCCCTTTTCCAAGTCTCATTTTTCCAGTTGGATCTGTCAAACATTACACAGTCTTTTTATTGCCTTGACCAGCCTGCAGGGTTATCCCTTTTGCAGAAGCTGTAGCAGAAGATGTTAGCTGAAGACAAACTTTCAGCTTATTTTTAGTGAGGCCTGTGAAGTAAGAGCAATCAGAAATGAACAAGATATTAATAAATTACTGTGATAACTTGGAAAACAAGATATAACTAGAGAAAATTGTAAAGATACTGAAGCTAGAATACAGACAAAGGATTGCGGAGCAGTGATGTCAGCTGTTGCTGTAGAAAAGATCTTGGAGATTATTATCCATGTGCTACATAAGTCATGGCTGTGTAAGCACATCTCCCCAGATGTGGGATAAAAATGAAATATATTTTCCCTGACACCACTGAAGATCTCTTCTCATTGCATTTCAGAAGGGAGAACGTGGCCACAGATGAAGTCGCTTACGTGGAAAAATAGTGGTTGTTTAACCAACTAAGGATCTATAGATGGAAAATGGCAAAAAAAGAAAGGGACAATATGGGGCTTTTGATGTTTATCATGTGTAAAGTAAAAAGGAGAAGACTTAAGCAGGGTATCTAGTTGAAGGAGAAGACTTAAGCAGGTTGCTAGTTTAAATTAAAAGCTCCATAATGGCATGGATGCCAAAGAGCTGCAAGAGATTATTAGGTTGCTTATGGAAGCTACATTTTAAGAGGAAATTTTTGAAAATGTGTCAGTCACAATTTATTAAGAGAAACATATATTTTACGTTGTCTTCCACTGACATAAGCTTGAGTTTCTTTTTCATTTAACTGAGTAAGTGTAATTATATGGAGATGCTATTTTAATTTACAGGACCTTAGCAAAGAAGAAATAGCAGTTTAACAAGAAAGAGGATTGTGTGGTGCATAATCATAGTTTTCAATAAAAATAACTGTTAGATGACTTAATGTATATTCCTCTGCTATGGCTTGGCAGAATTCTACTGCCTTGCTGTGTCACACAGCTTCCTGTCTCCTATGGAGGCAGGTATTGCTAATGAAGTAGGTATGGGGATATGGAAGTGTAAAAACTGGTTTTTATAAGTGTTACTGTGAATATGACTGAATTCTGGCAGACACTAAAAAAATACCCAAAGATAAGCAACTGTATTCATTTTAAAATATAAATGAGTGTAAACAGGCTCGGGTTTTGCATAATATTTATCCATGCAACAAAAATTAATATGCAGCTTTGCCTGAGTAGCAACATATCCTTCCAAAAAAGGTTATCCATCTTTTGGATGGATGTACCAAAGGAAGCATGGTTAATTCACGCTGACTTGAGGTTTTTCCGCCAGTTTCTTGAAGTGATTGAAGCACAGAAGTGAGATTAGGGTTGATGGTTGAAGAAATGGTTTTTTTTGGGAAAAAAGGGGAAACATTTACTTCAGAAATAATGAATATGATATGTATTGTTATGAAAAAAAGCATAATTTCCACAAAAAAGCTGAAAGATAAAAGGAATGTTACTGTATAAAACTTGTGAATTAAATATGGATGTGGAGATATCTTACTTTATACAGGTACTGTAAGAGAAAAAGCCTTATTGTAATTCTAGAATGTTATGGAGATTTTTAAGGAGATGAGCAATTTAAAATGGTCTAAGATTTAATTTAGATATGTATAAAATAATATGCTTATGAAATTATTATTTAATGCAAATACGAATGACAAAATTACTTGTTTAAAGGATTTGCAAAGTAATAATGAATAAGAGATTGGATACCTTCTAAAGTGATGCTTTATAATGAAATACATTCTTTTCCTGATTTTTACATAATAGGCTGACAGCAGGTAGTCAGGGATGCACAGACATGCTCTTTCTTTTTGAGAACACAGAACCAGAGAATCATAGAAGGGTTTGTGTTGGAAGGGACCTTTAAAGGTTATTTAGTCCAAATTCCCTGCCATAAGCAGGGACATTCTCAACTAGACTAGTTTGCTCAGAGCCCTGTGTGACCTGACCTTGAATGTTTCCAGGGATGGGGCATCCACTGCCTCTCCAGGCAATCTGGTCTGCTGTTTGACTATCCTTACTGTTAAAAACTTTTCCTTATGTCTCATCTGTAATGATAATGTATTTAAAACCATTTCTCCTTATAAAATGTTTTTCCCATCTTTTTTATAAGCCCACTTTAAGTATTCTAAGGCCACAATGAGGTCTTCCCAAAGCCTTCTCTACTTTTCTCCAGGCTGAACAGCTCTCTCAGCCTGTCTTCATAGGAGACATGTTTTTGGAGCGCTGGACTACCTCAGCAGGTCTATGTCCTTCATGGATAATAACATGGGTAGTAGTTACTAGTTCACATGCTATTTCACTGCCACCCATGGCATGTATACATTTGTTAGGAATATTAGTCTCTGTAAATGTCAGGTTCTCTGAGTTTCATTAATTGTAGTATATTGAGTCAGGTTAAGCTAATAGCCATGTCGCCTGTATATAGGAATATATATTGCAATGCAGACATAATAAACAAAATAGTTTTAATGGGTTTTAAACCTGTGTTCCTACCCACACAGTTTTGTTATGAACACTGGTGAACTTGACTAGTTCTTAGGGATCTAATTGTTTATAGTCTGTTTCCAGCAGACGGTGAACAAGTACCCACCAACACTTTCTGCTCACCAAAGATACATACAGGTGTTTCTGTAGAGGACATAATATTTGGTTCTATAGGTCCTGCATAAGGGTAATTTTTTAAAGCTTCTAATGAGGACATTTAGAGCCACCTTCTCTTTTCCTTGGGCTGCTCTCCTCCATTTAATTTTCCCTCTATTTTTTTTCTTTTCTATTTTTAGCCTAATGTCAAAGCTCTGTGGTTGGTAGGTAAATATATGACTTCTGTTTCTTTCTGTGCTGCTTTACCTTAATTTCTTTGTAAAATTTATTTGTAAAATTACCTTAGGGCCTTGGATTCTCAGTCTGGCTACATTAGTAAGTTCCATAGCAGATGACCTGATGAAAATTTTTTGTAAAAGTGAAAAATATCCATTAGAAGCAGAAAAATGTTATCATTTGTCAAGTAACAAATTTTTAATTGGCGTAAGAATGTCAAAGCTCTTAAAATAGGAGCCAATGCACTCTTTGTTTTGCAAAGCAGAGTTAAAGTATTTTTGTGGCCAGTGTTAAGAAGGTGCTCAGGTTAGCAAGAATTTGTGAACTTTCACATTTGAAAGTGGAGAATGGAACTTTCTCCCTGCACGAATTTTTGATGAGTTAGACTTATGCTCTTTTCCCCAGTCTGCAGATATTACTCTGTCTATAAATCGTGAAAGTTCATGCTCTGCAGAACTGCTGTCTTGGCTTAAGACAGTTTAAGGAGCTGGACACTCTAAAATTAATTACCTCCTCTTACCAACCCCTTTCCACCCATAAGGAACATATACGAGTTAACGTAGGTGAAAAAATAACAGTTTACTAAAAAGGAAAACAGCAACAAGCAAAAAAAAATAAATTAAATAATCACTAGATACAAAATTACTAATCTCCTGAAACCCCAGGAAACAAAAAGAGACCCAAAGTGGTGGAAATAGCATTTACAAGATGGTGCCCTCCAGGATGCCTGTGTGGCTTGAAAGACATGGGGAGAATGGCATGAGCTCTCTACCCCACAGTCAGTCAACCACACCATCTGGGAGACAAAGGGTAAGAAAGATGGTGGCCAGAGAGAAGCTTCCTGGGAAAGCAGGGGCTTTTGGAGTTGCTCTAGTGGCAGATAAGTACCCACTCATGAGGCGTCAGTGCCTCCACCCACTGCTTCCTCCTGATGCCTGCTGGGCTCTGCTGGAGTTGATGCTGATGTCCACCACACTGCACAAGTGTTCAGGGAAGGAGAAGAACTGGTCTGTCAGATGTGGGGTGACCTGGTCTGTGGAAGGGGTACAGGGATTACTCCGAATCAGTGTTTTATTGCAATATGCTGTTTTTCCGATTGGCTACTATTGCAAGCCCAGAGAAAAAAACGACTTTACTGGAAGTGGTGTAGTTTTGATCCTTTGGGTTCCCTGATTTATTAGTCAACATATACTTCTAGAAATGGAAATGTGATCTGGAACATATTAGGTCCCATCCTGAGGTTGTTGTCGATAGAATAATGAACCTCAATTCTCTTCCATAAAACTCTGCAATAATATTCAGTAGTTAAAAGGGTGCTCCATAAGAGAATGTTCTGCTTTTCATAGTTTGGTTGGTAAAGCAAAAATTTTGTGCTTGGATAGTAAAGAGGATCCAATTGTCACAGGAAAGTGTTTTTCTATGGTTATGAAAGATGTTTTTCATAGGAAATGTAATATATCATTCAAATAAATTTCTTACAGACATTTGTAGTCTTCATTATTTTTAAGATAAGATCAGAGTGGAGTATAGCAGAAAGTTTTTTTGGGTTTTGCTTTGTTTGTGTTTTTGTTTGATTTGCTTGTTTGTCCTGCAAGGGCAACGTAAGTGTAGGGGTTCAAAATACACGGTCTCATATAGGTATACTGTCACAGAATATCTTGACTCTATTTGTACATTCTTGCTTTTAGAAAAACAGCTGGGAAGAAGAATAGTGTCCAGGTTTAGAGCAAATTTGGGGAAGAATCCCCCAAAGGAGCTCCGGTGGGAAAAGCAGATCCAATCGGCCCCTCCCCCCAACTGGTCTGGGAGGGAAAAATACCTCCTGGAGAAAGGTGGAAAAAACCTGTTTATTAAACAGTAAGACCAAAACAATATCAAAGCAATGAGACCCCTTGCCACTCTAAAAGAGATGACAAACTGAGAAAACCCCGGGTTGAAGCTCAGCTCACTCAGTCTCTGATCAGTCCGTCCGGTGCTGGAATTGTTGCAGGCCAGGCCCGGCCTGGTGGGCCTCAGGTGCAGCTGCCGGTGCTCTCCTGGGTGTTCAGTCCAGAGCAGGTTCAAGAGGTCCAAAGAAAAAGGAAAAAAAACAGTCCAGGGAATTTCTCTGCCTCAGCTAGCTAGAACTAACTAAAAAACAAAAGAAGAGCTCTCTGCCCCGCTGTCTGTCCGCAGACAACACAGTCAGGAGCAGGAATGTGGAGGAGTGAGTGCAGTGTCTGAAAACAAACTGCTGCTTCTTCTCTCCCCCCTTCACTCTCTGGAACACTCTTAAAGGTACAAAACTTATTATTATTCAACATAAACAGAATGAGACGATTGGGAATAAAAGCATCATATAGTCAACCCAGGACAAATAACTATGGTCAAAACACTTTTTCATCAGCTCCTTTCAAGGGATAAGAGATAAAAAAGAGAATTAAAGGAAAGGATAGATTCAGAAATGAAGGAGACTGAAGAGGAGTGAGGGGTTGGAAACACAAAAAGAGTGTATCTGTTCGAAAGCTCAGTTTTACGTAGAGATAGGAAAAGCCATGTTTTTTAGCGTGTTATCTAGGGACTGCTGAACACCTTGCTGAGTGCCCTGAAAGAGATGGAGTTGTACTGAAGATCAAAGCAGTGGAGGTATACTGCAGGAAAAAGAAAAAGAAAGAAAAGATTTAAGCTAGATCAATAGCTTATGGGTCAGTTTCTCAGTAACTTCTGTTAAACTCATTATGTGCCGTGGTACTTTGTTTTACCTTTGTAAAACGTGTGGCAATTTCCAGCCTTTCTACAGCAGTACTGATTAAAAGCGATGGGGACTTTTTTTTTTTTTTGTTTTGTTTTTTGGTGTTGATTTTGTTTGGGTTTTTTATTACATTTCAAAGTGATTCAATCCCTTCATCTGTAAGTAGTACTCAAATACCTTTTTTCTTTTGGTTGTACGAGTTCTCTTTTTATTACTATATCCATTTCTTTCTCTGTAAGGAAATGCTGTGCTTGTAAGTGGCAGTATGTAATCCAGTAATTAATTGCTTTAGCAGTTTGCTTTATCCTCAAGATCAGATGAATAGAACTGATTTGTAAACCATCGTTAAAACTCACTTTTTCTACTGTGTTTTTATTTTAGGAATGTTGTCTCTGCAATTTGAGAGGTGGTGCATTAAAGCAGACTACTGATAAAAAGTAAGTATTATGTTCTTCAGGACTGTATGTGCTTATTTTTAACTTTATTTCCTGTCCATTCCCAGGTGCAAAGCATTTGCAACCTGAGTTATTTGACTGTGTCTCTTTAAGCTAAATCTTATTTCTATTGAAATGTGGCGCTGGCATTTTGTTAAATAGTTAGGTAGTAAAATGTACATTTGTTTTAATGTTTGCAAATGCTTGCTCATTCCAAATTTTAATCTGCTGGCCTTTTTGCAAATAAAGTAAATGAGAGAGGTCATTTAACATTGTTTGCATGTCTTATCAAACAGCAAAGTGTATTTTCTTTGCTCCTGAAAATTACAGTACAATAATTTTGAACTTCTAAACCCAGTATTTTCAAAGAATTATTTTTAATCAGGTTGAAATAATTTTCAATTCTGAAGTTTGTTTTTTTCAAACACACTTCTGTCACACACTGTCAAAAATAGTTTTGTTGCTGACATCATGCTATTATTGTATCTGGCTGATAGAAACTATAGCAAGTAACCCTTGCTAAAGTGGAAAATGTTGCAGCTTAATGTTTTTTCAAGCCCTATAGTAGAATAGTCTTACATGCATTTTGAATAATTTCGTAATTAATTAGCTCATCTTAGTAGCTTAGCAATATCATGTAGACCTCTTTCTTTTGTGCTTTGGAATGCAGTGGTAAGACATGATCTAGGTATGGCATTGTTTTTCTCTTACCAGGAAAAAGGAGGTGGAAAGAATGTATGTATCAGTGGTTTGCAGTTGATTTCATGACTCTTGTCCAGTTAGGAGAAAGTTTTTTAACTCAGGCCATATCTTACCTTCAGAAAATATTATTATTGTAGCTATTTTAATGGAGATTTTTGCCAGTACATTAAAGTTCTCAGCTGATTTTTAGTTCCGCTTTAAATTCCCTTTAATTTGTTACTTCCCTTACTTGATAAATACAAAAAGAATTACAAAAATATTATCTCAGTAGAATTTATTATGCCCTTTTGATATTTGCTGCTGGTAGCTTAGTTTCCATGTTGCATCTTTAAAAATATGTATATCTTTCTTTGTATATCAATATAAATTTGTTTGAAATGTCTCATAAGATATATTGTGAGGAAAATGCACAGAGGTTTGCATAAAATCGCTTTTCTTGTGTAATTATATATAAGGTTTTTGGGTTTACATTCTATTACTCTAGGTTAGTTTAGTGGATTTGTGAAATGGGATTTCTGTAAAACCAGTTGAACTTTTGTTTTTACTATTTCTGTAACAGCACCTTACAGTTGTTACACATTGTAGAGTTTTTGATCTGTCTTTCAGCATTAGCTATCATTTCAAAATTTTGAGTTTTCAAAAAAGTATGTTACAATTTAACCTTTTTTCTCCAACAGCTGTAAAATCTAATGTGCATTCTCCTTTGCTCCTTCTTTACTCTCTACATACTAATTAGTGATACAGGAAGAGCATGTCATACTTTTAAAAGCTAATGGATCAGACTGGTATGTGTGCATGCAGTAAGCAGTTTGCTGTATAGGAAGACTGAGATTTCTTCTTTTCAGCAGACACAGGAATTGTTTTGAGTCTGTTAGGTTGAGAGATATCAGAGGATAAATGTTTAATTGAAGGTTGATTGAAGAGGCATTTTATTTATAGCTTTTCTGGCTCATAAAGCTTAGATGGTACGACAATGTGGTTTAGCAGGTAGACAATAAGAAGAAAACAGCTATTACAAAAAATATTTTTAAAAGTCTCAACTTCATGTAAGTTAAAACATGAAGAAACTGTCACCATAATAAAAGGATGAATCTGCCAAGATCTATCTGTTTTTATTTGGGCTGAACTGTATAACTTGCTAATTGGTATGTCATCTTTATATACAGGTCTTATTTCACACTTCGACCAATGCAACTTTAAAATCACATGACAGGAGTTTGTTTGGTCCCTGTGTGTCATATTATTCTTTTGCAGATGTTTTTGTCAAAGATGACTTATTGAAATATTCCTGCTCTAGTGCAAGAAAGAGAATTTTATTTTTGTTTTCTGCATCACCCTTCATCTCCTTCTGCTTCAGCCCACATTCCTATTAATCTGTTAAGATGCTCGTGTAATCTGTGTTTCTTCAAAATGTACAAGAAGCGGAGTGAGGCCAGCATTCAGAGCTTACAGAAACAGAGCAAGTGGAGTAATGAAAACAGACATAGAGTAAATGACAGGAAATAAGGCAAATATGAGTAAAAAAATGGAAATGTTTTCCTTTATTCAGGATATAACTGAATTCTTGTCTACCCCAAAAAGATTTTAGAAGTAACTTCTTGTCTACCCCAGAAAGATTCTAGAAATAGCCTCAGAAGGCTGCTCTTTGATAATAAAAGTGTTGTTAGCTTCTCTGGTGCTTCATGAAATACACAGTTTCAATATTAATTTCAGGCTTTTTAAAGTTTCTTTTAGCTTTGTTATTTTGAGATTCATGTATCGGGAGGATTTGGAGTGCTTTCTGATGCATATAGGAAGCATGTGGTATCATCTGACAAACCTCCGGATGTTCCATTGAAGTCTTGAATGTAACACTGGCCCTAGGTGCTTGCAGGTGCTTTTGCTACCAAAGGAGATCCAGTTCATGTTGGGCATTGCACTGGTGGCTTGCTCACTTTGCTGCTTGGATGCCTTTGTGTCTGTAGACAGAAGGCCTTGATAACATTTGCATTTCCTTTTGCATTTTGATAGATACATGATTAATTGTAATCACATTTGTTGTGTAAGAATAGTTTCTCAGGTCTGAGTAGTGTTAATAATGACTAATAAATGC
This sequence comes from Ammospiza nelsoni, assembly GCF_027579445.1. Classification (NCBI taxonomy): domain Eukaryota; kingdom Metazoa; phylum Chordata; class Aves; order Passeriformes; family Passerellidae; genus Ammospiza; species Ammospiza nelsoni. The sequence continues at coordinate 41,532,845 of NC_080669.1, read as the reverse complement.
TGTAGATGATAAATTACGCATGAATTAAATAGTGTGGTGTTTACATATGTACCTGAATAGCACACCTGCAAAAACTTCTTACTTAAATAAAAAGTAAAACATGCTTAAAAATTGTTGCAATAAAATCGCAGTCTGAAAGTTTATTGACACAAAGTGCTAGTGTTGCAAAGTTTGTTAAAATGTGTTAATGAAGCTTAGGAAAGCCTAATGAGGAAGTAACCACAGATGGGTATGTTTAAGAAAACCAAAGCAAAAGCCAAATATGCAGCAAGCAACAACTTCAGCACTTGTATTTCTATGAGGTTTTTTTGTGGTATTTTTGACTTGCCACTTTTCACAGGTGGGCACATGTAACATGTGCAATTGCCATCCCAGAAGTCAGATTTGGTAATGTCACAGAGCGTGCTCCGATAGACACTAGCAGAATACCCTTGCAAAGATTAAAATTGGTGAGTAGTATATTAATATATGCTCCATATATGCATTGTTATTATGGTGTTCCAGTATTTGAATGTATTAAAAATCTGAATTGTGATGGTTATTGCCAGGTAAAGAGCAGTAAGCTGTGTTTAAGGTAAGAAATAAATAACAAGGGTTTTACTGAGATGGGCCTTTTGAAACATAGTGACAGTTCATTAACAGTGGTAACAGTCTTTGGTGCTCTCTTAAATGTAGTTCAAACGTGTTCTTGCCCTGGAGAAGAGTAACAAACTTACCAGTATCAACTGTGAATGCTTCATTTTTTGGTGTTGTATTGGTGATGAAACTTAAAAAGGCAGGGAATAAAACAGTACATATTTGTGAGGTCTTTTTATTATTGATTTTTACCTTGACTATTTATGAAGGTGAAAGGATGCATGGTCTGTTTGTTACATGATATCTCTGCCGTCAGGGTATTGAAAAATACGCATACACTAAATCACACATTAAACAGTGTCATTGAGGAGCACTGATATACTCTAGAACAGGATATGCACAAGTGCAAAATGTGGGTTTTTGCTATGTTATATAGTAATTACTTAATCTGTCAATGTGTGCATGACTGTAATGTTGTCAGATAGAAAGTGCTTAATGGCCCATTCAAATTCTTAGAGGAAGTGTAAATTTCCTGGATCATCCCACACTGTTTCCAATGTGATTCTTGGTGTACCTTATCTTGTACTCACTTATTCTGAACTATTAATATTTTCTCTATATTTTAATTCCCTTTTATTCCATTAATAATTTTTTTTTGTTTTTGCAGCTGTATGCTTAAATGTGGAAATGCAGCTTGGAGTGCTTTAAAATTGATAGCCTGTGGTAATCTGTTTCGATTTTTTGTTCAGAATTTTTAAAAAAATTTGTTATCACATGTCCTTTTAAAAATAATTTAAAAGATGTATGTAAAGAGTATATATATATAACATAAAAACATAAGGCAACTTGAAAATTCCCAGTTCAAGTGTTCAAAACACAGAAATCATGGAAACATTGTTGGAAATGACCTCCAAGATCATCAAGTCCAGCCTTTGACTGAATAACACAAAGCCCACTCATCTCAATCTGCCTCATCTCAATCTGCCATATCTGACCATTACCAGGGATGGTGACATCATCCAGCTTTCCTGGGGAGTTTCCTATTTCCTGTTCCAAAGCTTAACCAGCCTTTCAGTAAAGAAATTTCTCCTACTATTGAACCTAAGCTCCTCTGGGACAGTTTGAGGACATGATGTCTTGTCCTACTGTTTTTTACTTGGCAGAAGAGGCTACCACACCCTCATTTCAGGCAGTTGTAGAGAATGATAAGGTTCCTCCTTAGCCTTCTTTTCAGAACTTCCTCAGCCACTCCTCCCAGGACTTGTACTCCAGGCCCTTCCCTAGATTTGCTGCACTTCTCTGGACATACTTGAACACCTCAATATCCTTCTTGGATCACAAGTTTCAAAGTGCAGTTTCACTAGTACCAAGTACAGAGGGACAATCCCTGCCCTGCTCCTGCTGGCCACACTATTGCTGGCACAGGCCAGGATGCCATTGGCCTTCTTGGCCACCTGGTCAGGTCATGGGCAGGACCCAGCACTGGGCCTTGTTGAGCCTCACACCACTGGGCTCAGCCTGTGATCCAGCCTGTCCAGATCCCTCTGCAGAGCCTTCCTGCCCTCCAGCAGATCAACACTCCCACCCAGCTTGGTGTCATTTGCAAACTGATAGAGGGTACACTTGATCCCCTTAGCCAGGTCATAAAGATATTAAAGAGAAGTGGCCCTGATTCTTGGGGAACAGCACTTGTGACAGGCCACCAACTGGATTTAAATTCATTCATTCACTTCATTCATTCATTCATTCATTCATTCATTCATTCATTCATTCATTCATTCATCAGATGTTGAAATGTATTCTGTAGACTGTCCATGACTTACACACTGAAAGACTAACAGGAGCCTCTTGGAAAAGTATTGAATTAATTTGGAGCAAGTGTTTCTGAAATTACATGACTTTAAAACCTATGTTTTTTCTGCTAAATATGGAGAAATTATATTAATCACTTATGAACTGTTGAGTAATTTTTAGATTTTCTTCTGTTTTTCCTTCAGTGGATAGAATATTGTTTTTAGTCTTTAATACTTTTTCAGTTCTTGATGCTTTCTTCAACATAAAATGGCTTTTAACCACTTGTATTATGTACAGCTGTATGTAAGCCTATGGTGTCCTGCAAATATATAAAAGTTTAGAAATGGAGTTCTTGCCTTCCTTAACACTGTTTTTTAAAGAAAAAGAATTTGTATATTTGTGTGGAATGAATGTTGTGCAGAAGGAACTCGACTGAATGCAGGTGAAATGAGAGGCAGGGTACTTTATAACCGTCATAAATGTAGTAGTGCTGTAGGTAGAAGTTGCCTTTCTGTGAGGGAAGGAAGCACCAGAATCCCGGTTACCTCATTATACCTTATTATTCCAAGATTTAATTTCTGACATTAAATTTATAATGAAATAATTAGATTTATATTAATTTAAGGGGAGTATGCAGGTCAGCCATTTCAAAAGGCTCTGTAATAATGTAATGCCAATGGACCAATGCTTCTTGGGTAAAGGAGCAGAAAGAAAAAAATCTGCCCTAAAATCACTAGCAGGCTTTCTGCCTTTAGATTTTGATTTTGTTGCAATTACTGCATCTGATGATTTTACTCTGCTCTGTTTCAGAGTAAATACCCTAGCTAAACTATGTTTCCTGATTGACTTTATATGATATGATGTTTTTCTGTATTTTAAAAATAAAAACAAATATATGTGTGTGTATGCCTGTATGTATACATATACATATATGTATACATAGTAGAATTGCATAGATACTTTTATTTTCTCTAAAACACAGTATATTAAATACCTCTTGTAACATATTTCTCTTGTTTCCTGAAACACGGGGTTCCTACTTCTCTAAAGAGTTTGCTGCCAATAGTCCTCTGTGTATATTCTAGCCTTGTGTATATTTGCCACATTATCCTCAATTCAAAAATGATGTTTAAGTTAGTCTTCCCTTCCTGGCTGCTGATGCTACAGAGTAAGAAGCTCTCATACCCACTGGCACTGTATATTTTTCCTCAGGGGAATCACAGAGATTATACGCAAGTGTATTATTTCTCTAAAAATTCCTACCTCTTCTTTCCTCCAGTCAACCCCACTGCATACTTACCTTTCATTCCTTTTCATTACCATTTGCTCTGTACCTGAGAGTAGACAATTGATACCATCTGTCTAGCTGTAAATTTCTGTAAAAGCATAGTGAGTTTTTCACTCCTGGGAATATGTGAGCAATTGATGCAGGTCAGTTTTGTCTTTTGAAATTGTAGGGACTGTCAGTGCTGCTCTTTAGCAGCTGTCATGGTTTCGGCCTGGCACAGAGCCAGTGCCCCCATGAGAATACCCTCTCCCTGGTGTCTGCTGTGAGATGTGACCAGGAATAAGCAAAGCAGGCTCCTACTTAGAAATAAAGAAAACTTTATTACCTAAACTACAAGAAAAGAAGGAAAAACCTATAAGGGAAAAAAAATGGAAAACCTTACAAAAAAGCACTTTCCTCCTCCCCACCACCCAAAAATTTCCCAATCCAATACATTCCCCCAAATCACCAACTGCCCAGTCTGGCACCACCCTTTAGGATATTCAAACTTCAGTCCATGAAGAGGAGAGGAGTCCTTCTTGCACCATAGGCTTCCCCTGAAAACACACTGAAACCTTGTGTGCTTCCATGTCACTTGGCACCGCCCGGAAAGTCCTTTTGCCGCTTGTGACATCTTCCTTCCATGCCCAGTGCTCTCACCACTGTGCATGGACCAGAGCTGCTTTTAGGGTTGTCTTTCAAGGATGCCTTGTCTCACTCCAAAAAGGCACAGTCTCTGCTTTGGGACATCTGTTCCCCCCATTTTTTCCAACCCCCTGGGGCCAAGGGGTCCCCACAATGAACCCTCCTGGTTCTGAGGCACTGCCTCCCCCTAAGTGCAGTCTCTGTGTCACAGGAATAAAACTGAGTCTATGGCTACACAAGAAAAGTCCAGCCAAAAGGCCACTCCAGTCATCTTTCCCCACTCAGCCAGGCTTCTCCACATCCTTCGGGCCAGGTCCTTGTCTCATCTCATCTCTTATCTCCCTTCTTATTCAGCTCCGAGGAGGATCAGCATTTTTGCAAGGTCCCAGTCATGTAAGAAAAAGGGTTAAAAATTTCAGTCTCTGTCTGTCCCAGAGCTCCGGCAATCCCACACTTGCTGTTGCTCCGGCCGGGCACCTCCTCGCTGCATTCCCCCACCTTTTCCTCCTGGGCCGGCCGCTATCAAATTCAGACGCCAGCTCTCCTCTCTCTCTCTCCTGGGGGGGGGAATGGCTGCCCGATGTCTCCTGGGACTCCTCCACCCTTCCATCCTCAAGGGCCTCCTCACCCCCCATCTCTGTCCAGGCCCAGGCCGACCACAGGGCTGCCCCTCCCCGGCCCAGCAGCAGTGGCTGGACGGGGGAGGGCGATCTGACCTCTTTGCCTCGAAGTCCCAAGAGAGCCTCCCAGGGCCGAAGCTCTGCTTTTAACCCCTGGGTGTTCTCGGAGGTGTGTCCAAGCCCCACTGGCTACACCAGGTGCCAATATCAAAATCCAAGCACCCATTGGTTTGACCACAGCATCCCAGAATTATCACTTCTTCCTGGTCAAACCACCACAGCAGCTAATTCCAGCTTCACAGTTATCCTGTTTGATAGAGAAGGACACCTTTCTTCATCTTTCTCCACCATTCAAGCCAGAGGCTATCAGAGCAAAGGCAAACTTTGTACATAATACCTTTACATTGAACATTCATAAGCAGTAATTTAATAATTTAAAATAATTTTAAAAATTAATTCGGGTCCATTTTTATAATCCATTTTGTGGTAAAGCATGAGGTATGTAATAAATAAATGTGGTCTTCCCTACTGTGCCACCTATCCTTTACAAAATTTAGGATGTATTTTGTTAATTTTTTTTTAATGAGCAAAACATAATGGAAAAAAATATAAAGGAATAGATTAAATACTAGCATGCAGCCATACCAAAATTAGATATTACACTGTAGGAGCAAATGGTTCTAGTTGTTTGAAACATTTTCTATCCTTGTCCTCCCTGTTCCTTCTCCCTAAAGTAGTAAGAAGTAGCAAGAAACCCAAATAAGCAGAATATCTACTATTTTCAGAGATCTGTAGAGGAGAACCAGACATTTTCTTTAATGTAACATCTACAAAGGAACAGAAAAGAAAGTAAAAAGCCAATTTTTAAATTTTAATACAAATTAAAAAACATCTGTGTAAATATGAACATATTGGTAGGCTTTTTTTTTTTTGTTTAGCTAGTAGATGTGGAGATTGCAGTTGAATTGATTTCGCTAGAGGTTTTGGGTTGAAATCAGTGTTTCCTGTCAGTCTTTCTGCTATTAAATGTTCAAGATATACTAATTTCTTCCAGAGTAAAACTCAGTATTTTTATCATACTAATAGTAGTTTATAGCTTTAAAATTGTTTATTCAACTGTTTCACATTGGCAGGTTTTTGGGTTGTTATAGCATGCCAGTGTTTTCATATTTCTCTAGCTTTGTCAGTAGGGTTTGTGTCATGTACTATCACTGCTGAAAACTTACATGACAGTGAAATTTTCATTAAACATTGCATATTTTGAAAATTTTACCTGAATGCAAGTAGACTAAATGAATAGAATGTTTAGCTGGGGTTTTTTCCATAGGGGAAGAGAAGAATGCGATGCACTCAGGTGAAATCACTTCTATTTTAGGGATATAAACCCATGATATTGTTGGACTTTAGCTGACTTCTCATGTGAAAGCAAAAGACCTCCTAGGCAACCTCAGTGTTGCATGCCGCAAAGATGCTATAACCTGTAGTTTCTCCACAGTAAGTCTGTGATTATGCATTTTCTCTTTTTTGTTTGTTTCCCCCCCCCCCCCCCCAAATATATTTGAATGGAGAAATGAGATTATCCTGGTCTCCTTTTGTAACAGAGTCCGGCTATCTTTCTTCATTTTATGATGTTCATATCCATCAGGCACTTTGAGTTCAAATAGCCACACGGAATGACAATTTGTCATTACCAAGCTAGGAAATAAATAAGTTGAATATGGACATTTAAGTACAGGTTCTACAAAGAAATGGCTGAAGGGATATCCCATACCATATCAAACATTATAAACCAATATTTTCCATGAACTACAGTATTCTAGCTGTTTTGTGGACACATAGTTCAGCTGGTTTTCTCTTCCAGTGGTCTCCAAGTTTAATATCAGACATAAGCTAGTGTGAAAACAGGAAATACAAATGCTTACTTAAGTGCTTGTAATCACAGTGAAAATATTAGGAGCAGATAAAAGAGAGGCAAAGGTACTGAGAAGTGATGGGATGCAGGGGCACCACTTGAAATTTGTGTAAATATGAAGGCAGAGTTGTAGCTAATGACAAGTTGGAGGAAGTATGTAATTTGTAGAATTCATGCTGTGAATGAGCGTGGTGTCAGCTTTCATCCCAACGCTGTTAAACAGCATCAAACAATTTACCCAAAGCAGACAAAGCTTAGGCTTTCAGCTGAGTTTAGTTTTATTTAATTTATTTTTGCCTTGTTCCATTTGTCTTTAGTGTCCAAGAGAAGCTTGGTGTGTGCTTACGCTTTTAAAATTCCATTTTTCCTTGACTATTTATGTCTATGGGGCTTTAGGTCATAGGAAACAAACTGGATTTCTTCGTGCATCAAAGTCAATGATAAAATTCAATTTTACTTTGGGAAGAGAAAAGCTTTTCCCCAAGTACCTAGATCGTCTCTGTTTTCAAAAGAGTGTTAATTACTCAGCTCTAATTATAAATATGAATTATAGCTGCATAAAAAATCTCTGGAGATAAAAAATTCAGACTGACCTCTCAAATATCAAATCAGCCTTTGAAAGAAAGTGCTCTCTTGTCTATTTTTCTATTTTTATTGAAAGATGAGGCTTAAAACTGGAATTAAATAAAAGCCCTTGCTTTAGTTAGTATATGGCCAAGGAATTCAAGCCAACAGGAATATTGAGCCTAGTGTCATTCAGCCTTGCCAGGCATGTGACTTATAATGAATGTTGACCTTGTAAATAAGAGTGTTTAAATGTTTCATCAATTACAACAGAAATACCTAAATAGATTCATTAGCATCTCTTCTTACACCTACGTATTTTGAGATGTCAGCTCTAAAATAATGATTTCAATAGAATATATATCAACTTCATAGTGAAATACCTTATCTTCTTTTGGTATTTTTTATGTTGTAAAATGCTTGGATATTTATTGGATTGACTTTGTCTTTATAGGCAATTGCTACAATGCTGTACTGAAACGTGCACATGCAATGCCTTTGTTTCTCTACCTTTAGAGTTTTCTATTATTTTTATACTTGAAATACTATTTCTCCAACAAAATAGAGGTAGAAAATGAGTTTTGGAATAGCTGAAGTTGCCCTGAAGCTTTTGATGACCTTAGATTTGTATTTGACAAGTGAACCGAGTATAACCACAAGTGTACTCTGACTGAAGAACATTATTTTGAAAAGAAATCTAGTGTGATGATGACTGATCTACAAGCCTTTCAGAATCTGGCTGAAACCATAAAGATTTTTTAGAAGGCTGTACACTTTAAAATTTACACCTGAAGGCAAATAATAGTGAGCTTGAAAGCTGAAGATTATAGTATTGAAAGGTACATCAATTCTAAAAATATAGAGATTTCTCTGTGGTATGGCACTGAAGAATGGATTCAAAGCAAAAAATTTGTATGAGCTTTTAAAAGAATGGGCACATATTCTCCTGTGTGTCATTCTGTTTCAATGATTAAAAAGGATTAAAGACATTTTAGGACAGTGCTCATCTAATCTGTTCTAATTTGTAATGAAATTCATTTGTTAAACTACAGTGGGCTAGTAGAGCTATTGCAGCTGTGTTTGTGGAAAAGTAGAGAAGCACTTGCAATGATGTATATCAGTGTTGCTATGTGTTTCTGGTAATACAAAGAAGTATTGATTACTTCTCAGTGTTTCCAAAAATATTGCTGAAAGGGCCATTGAGTAGAATCGTTATGCCATAGATGTAGTCATGTATTAACTAGATCATTGCACATATTCACAGGCAGTGGGACCAAAATAGACAGAAATCTTGTGCCAGATTTTAAGATATTTCCAAATTGCGTTATAATGGTTTATGAAATAGCTTTTAGTAATATACTTTACTTCAAAAAGTGTTAAACTAAAAATAATGCAATAGTTGCTTACTGCAATATTTAATTTAATAAAAATCTAGTGACTCATTGCTATCATGTGCAAAATAGAATTTACTATATATCATTTGGTCACAGCATTCATTGGATTTTTAATAAGGATATTAGAAGAATATAGTTTGCTGGCAGTATAGTACTTACTGTCAGATCCTATTGCAAACTGTCAAGTTTGTATCTTGCAGTGGTATGGTACTATCAAGTCTTATGAAAGATATGGCAAATGTTAGAAATGCATTACTATAAATAATGTCTGAAGACATGAGCAGAAAGAGGCATAAACATGTCTGCTGTTAAAAATGTAGAAACTGTCAAGGATTAACTGTGTCCAGTGTATGCAGAAATTACAAATCTGGAAAAAGAAAACTGGTACCAGCTTTATATCTGTAAGAAAAGAATTTGCAGACACCAGAATCCAGGAAGATTTATCTCTGATATGCACAAGTTATGTGCATGGGGTTTTTTTGTATAGTGATTGTAATGGTTTAAAGATAAATTAAAACTGCAAAATTCTTCCGTAATTTTGTATCACATCTCTGTTCAGGCTAGGGACAATCCCAAATATCAATACAAGCTGATAGATGAATAGCTTGACAGCAGCCCTGCAGAGAATGACTTGGGAGTACAGGGGATAAAGCTGGACGCAAGCTGTCAACGTGCACTTACAACCCAAAAAGTCAACAAGCCAAGTGCATCCTAGGCTAAATGAAACGCAGCATGCCAGCAAATCAAGACAGGGGCCTTCGTCCCTCTACTCCACTTTTGTGAGAGTACTCCCCGCTGGAATAGTTCATCCAATTCTGGGGTTTTCCAGCACAAGAAAAAAATAATGGACCTGTTAAAATAGGTCCAAGACAAAAATGATCAAAGGGCTGGAGCACCTCTGCTATGAAGACAGGCTGAGAAGGCTGAAGCTTTTCAGCCTGGAGAAGAGAAAGCTGTGGTGAAAACTTACTGAGGCTTTTTAATACTTAAAAGGAACTTCTCAGAAAGACAGGGAAAGATTTTTTTACCAAGACCTGCTGTGACAGGACTACCAGCAAGTGTTTTATACTAAAAGAAGGTAGATATAGATGGGATACAAGGAAGACCTTTTTTATTACACTAAAAGTTATACCACTTTATATAATGGTATAATGCTGGAGCAGCCTGCCCACAGAACTTGTGGGTGCCTCATCATTGAAAGTGTTCAAGATCAGGTTGTATGGGGGCTTTGAGCAAACTGGTCGAGTGGCCATGGAGCTGCAACTAGATGATTTTTAAAGATTCTCTCCAACCCTAACTGTTTAAAGGTGGTTATGAAACAGTGGGGACTTCCAAGAAATTAAAAAAACAGTGTGAGGAACTGTATGGTTTTTAAAAATGTGTAGTCAGTAGCACAGCAAAATTTATTCAAAACTGCTTTAAACTTGCATATAATAAAAAAGTAAATTTCTAAAAGATTGAATAATACAACTTTATGGTGTCATAAACCCAACTGGCAATAATTGCAGTGATGCTCCAGTTAAAATCCCCTTACCCCGGATACAAAGGTGATGCAAGATTATGGAAAAATATTTTCTGTTATAAATATGCCTCTTAAAAAGGGTAATATTCTCTTTCGTCCAGTCAGTGGGCACTTTCCCTGATTGCCATGACTTTCCAGATGTGATGGAGAGTGGCTTGGCAACTAAATCAGCCAATTTCATTAGGACACTGGGATGCATCTCAGTCCTATGGACTTGTTCAGGTTCCCCTGGTGGTCTTGAACCTCATCTGCTGGTTCACTGGGAATGACTTCAATTCCCCAGTTCCTATCTTGAGATTCAGGGATTTCAGAGATGTGGGAAGAGTGATTACTAATGAACACTGAGGCAAACAAAATTATTGAGTACCTCACATTTTCTTTAATCTTCCATTTCTGACCAATGTGCCTATAGAAGTCATTTTTACTATTCTTTGTATCCCTTGCCAAATTCAGTTCCAACTACATCTTAGCTTTCCTAATCCTGTCCCTCCACAATCAGACAGCACTTCTCTTTTCTTCCCAGGATGCCATCCCTGATTCCACTGCTTTTCCTTCTTGTATTTCACTTTGTCCAGGACGTCTTTACTGAGCTATGCTGGTCTCCCGCCTTCCCTGCCTGAATGCTCAGTGGTGGAAATGGAGAGATCTCAGGCTCTATGAAAAATGTCCTTAAAGATCTGACAGTTCTGTTCCTTTTTCCCTAAGTGCAGTTTTCCAGAGGGTCCCATCCCATTATTTTAATTACTAAAATAACTAAAAGTTCAGGCTTCTAAAATTCAGAGTAGTAACTTCAACCTTTCTTTGGCCCCAAATCCCTGAGATCATGAATTCCACCAGGGCATGACCACTAGAGCCCAGACTGCCACCGATTCTGACCTCTCCAGTTAGTTAATCTGTGTCAGTAAGTAGCAGGTGCAGTAGCACTTCTCTGACACCTGGAGTAAGAAATTATCCTTGATGCTGTCCAGGAGTCTCCTGGACTGCTTCCATCTTGCCGAGCTGCTTTTGTAGCAGATGTCAGGGACTGTCCTGACAAGTCCCTGCAGCTGGATCAGAACCTACCAGAGTGATGCTCCCTGCAGGTTAACTAGGAAAGTTTTGTCAACAGGGTTCCCTCAATTGAGTGATGGGTAATAAACACAAGCCATGAGATTTTATTTATTGGCTTGGCTTCTGATTTTCAACCACAAGCTCTTGACCTGTTCATCACTGTTTTTCAAAGATGAGTTTGTGCAATCAAGTCCAAGAAGAGGGAAAATTGTCTGTCCCCCTTTCCTTGCCTGTCCCTTCTGAACAGTTTGTAGTTGTTAATCGGAATGCTCCAGTCATGTGATTTGTCTCACCAAATTTCAGCATTTGTGATTAGATCATAGCTTTCCATTTGCACAGTCACTTCTAGCTCCTTCTGCTTGTTACTTATGCTGCATGCCATGTCATAGATCTGACATGTTTTAAGGATAGAATGATGAGCAATTGATAAATTAATTACTTGGAAATAATTGGAAATAGTTCAAAACTCGGTTCAGTGAGAATTTTTAGCTTTCAGCAGTTTGGTTTTTTAGTACTTTAAACTAATTTTTTCCTGTTGTTTCCCTCACTTAAAATTCTCTGCCACAAGGCATATGTGTGGTGATCCTTGAAACATTACTGTGAGACCTGTTCCTTGAAGGGTAAAAGGTCCAGTTCAGGTTATAAGCTTGAGAACTTGTCTTCATGAACAGATACTGGTTTTTCTTTAGGAAGCTGGCTGCTATTTGAAGTAATATTTGTAAGGAGATGCTGAAGAAAGTAGTAAGTTGATTTGCACAGCAAATTCTGGGGATTTAAAGTAACTCAAGTTAATGTTCATTTTAAAAAGGAAAAAAAAAAGATAGCTGAGCTGCTGCCTGGGGTTACTTTTTTTTCCATTAGCTGTAGTAGTTCTCTGTGAGCTTTCTATATATGCAATTTCCAAGAAAAAGGATAAGGTATCTATTGAAGTGAAGGGGAGACGACCATCCTTTAATGCATCGAACTCCGATTTATTGATCGATCGGTCACTTTAAATAACAGTGCTGATTAACCTCATGCATATTACAAAATCCAAGCTCACGATAGGCTAACAGAGAAAACTCTAACCACTCCTTTTGTTTTACAATACCTATGATTGTTTATTAAAAACAGAACCAGTGTTCCCACTGTGATATGAAAGGTTCCCAAAACTTCCATATCTGTTCCCAGGGTGCCATCTTTTCCCGGAGAGGGTGTTTTGCTTGTTATGGGAAGACTGTCTGAGAACCTTGTTGTTTATAAAGCCATGCATGAGAGAGCCTAATTGTTTATAGAAATCAGCCTGGGAACTGCTTTTGGAACTGCTTTGCAACTACCTTTTACTGTTCTCTCAACTTTATGCCTTCATGGCCTTTTTAAGCCATGCTTGAACTCTCCACAGGTATCAATTTTAGATAAAGTTTTATTGGTGGAAAAATGGCACAGTCTTTTAGAGACTAGTGATTTGTCCTGCCTTTTTTCCTGTGCAGCTTTTTAAACATTTAATTTATTTCATGCTACTGTTTTGTTTGGGAACCCTCTCTTACCAGGAGAAGGTATGGTCTCTTAGACAGCTCCCCTAGCTTTCACTAGAGTTGAGTCTCTTAAATGCCCTGAATGACAGACAACACCATTTTGTTTCTGGAGAAGTGATTTATTTTTCCTGTACACGTAGTGATGTGAGATCATTTGCTAGGCACATCCAGTATGTTTAACCGTGTGGTCTTCAGGAATAGCTGTGTGTTGTTTTCATTACCAGCAAGCATTACATCTGTCTTGTCAGCTCTGAACTTAAGCAGCTTACTTATTCCTTGCACCTTATCACAGCAGGGCACTTGGCAAGCTGAGAGACTGCACTGTCCAAGTCTGACAAATATAAATCTTAAAGCAATGTCAACATCATAAGGATGGCGCTGCAGCCTACATCATCTTCCAATTTGTCCAGTAGCCTATCTTTTACAAAGTGACACTATGACAGAAAATTCTCTTGGTGGAGAGTCAGTGTTACTGTCTGCTTTTTCAGCAGAGAAGGAAGGGACTGTGTGAGAAGGTTTCATAACAAAATCATACACAGATTGTCACAGAGCTCATAAAATGAGTAATGAATATGTTAACTTCATAGTTCAGAAAATTTAATTTTATGAAACTGGTCAGATATAAGGGCATATGAACACAAGTGGAGGCTGCAGAAAATATCCTGTATTTGAAAGTTATATATTCTTCTGCTTTTTTCACATCAGAGCAATAGTAGGAGACATGTTCTTGAGTACGTTTACATCAACTTGACTATAAATAAAGAAGCCATTGTAAATACAAACTTTTTTTTGAAACTTCTTATTCTGAGGAAGAGATAATATATAGGAATCTTAGTCTTTAGCCTGGTGTCTCAAGTTTGTTATCTCCTTAATTGGAAAGTATCCATCTACATTCAGTGTTAAGACAGCATAGAAGTGATGGCTGGAGAAAGAGAGCAGTGCAAGCAGCAGAAAAATTCATGTTACCTGATACTGCAGGATATTCAGCCATCCAGTCTGTAGCTTTTTGGTTTTCTTCTACAGTATTAAAAATAAATTCCTTGATGATAGAGGAATTGCAGTCTTGCAGTAGACTAGCACTTACATGATTTTGGAGAAATTCCAGATCTGTGACTAAGAAGGCTTGACTTATATCACAGATGTCCTTTTGGTTCTGAGCATTTTGCTTTTTGACCATCACGGAAAGAGTATTTCTGTGCTTGTGAGAGGCATTTGCTTTTTATAACTGATACCTGCAGGCTGCATAATTTTGCTGCCGTAACAGTTTGCAGTGTAGACTCAGCATATTCAGAACTGCTTATAATGCCTGGGCACTTTCCAGTTCACCATAGTTTCAAGATACCCCATCTATCTGAAAAATACTGTGGTCACTATGAAAGTTGCCTTTGAGATAACTGTCATGTCTCTTTTTCCCTTAGGAGTTTTCTATTTGCAGTAATCCCATCTAGTTCTTTAACTAGTCATGGTAAAAATGATCTCATTATAGCAAGTAGAAATAGTATAGCTTTTAAATAGAAATTGAGAATTTGCAGCTCTCTCCTGGATGTGATTTGTTAGGTAAGCGGAAAATGTAGGAGATGAAGGTTTGCTGAATGCGTCTGCCATTCCTGCCAGAATCACAGAATTATTTAGGTTAAAAAAGACCTCTGAGATAATCTAGTCCAACCCTTGACCAGACATCACCTTGTCAACCAGACCATGGCACTGAGTGCCACATCCAGTCTTTCCTTAAACATTGGGAGAATAGGCTGACCTCACTTAACTAAGACCTTCTTTCAAGGAGTTGTAGAGAGTGATAAGGTCTCCTCTCCTTTTCTCCAATCTTGGCTCCCTCAGCCACTCTTCATAGGACTTACTCTTCAGATGCTTCACCAGCTTTGTTCTGGACTTGCTCTAGTTTCTCAATGTCTTTAATGAAGTGATATGTTTCCTAATACAGTTTAGTTTTTTGGGTGCTGTTTTTCAGTCTGTTTGGGTGATTTCCTTGTTTATACAGCTGAGTAATTGTTACTAACATACAAGCAGGTGTCAGAGGAGTACTTGCTGATGAAACATTTGTATAATTCAGAACTTTGTGCTGTCCTAGACAGCTTTTTGTAAATAACAAACATTTGATCCAGTATTTCCAGATATATGTGACTCAGCCCTTTTTTATGATGATTTTCAAAATAAGTGAAACAAAATGACAGCATAGGCATTACAAGAGCAGGTAAGCAATATAGACATAAGGGAGATATACTAAATGCTTATCCCTTGCTATCAGATTACTTAAAAAGAGGAAAATTAAGATCAAAATCCTTGTCAATTTGAGCATGGTGAAATGGTTAGTGAGCAGTCAGTGGGATGGGATTATGGATGAGACTTGGTAGACTTTCAATGTATCTGATCTGTGTGAAAGGAGAGTTGATGCTGCAAACTGATTTTCTTCTTGTTTTAGATCTGAAGGCCGGGATTGACCTATCAGTCGATGTAGAACCTTGAACTGTAGAGTGCTTTATGAGGGAAGCAGCCACCATTTTTCACCTTAGTGAATATTATTTGAGAGAAAAGAGAAAACTTCAAAGTGCAAATGAACATTGCATCTAAGCTAAAGGAAGAAGATGCATAACAAATATATTGAGAGGAATGAGTAGAGTCCATATTGTTCATTTGGGGTGGCCAGATTAATAATTTTTGAATGGTTTAGTTTCTAAATTTTTGTTTTCTTCAGTGCAGCAAAATCTGAGCATAAAATAACTGTACTAGAAATGTTTTTGTTCTTAAATTATCATCATAATGCTTTCAAGTATTACTTAGTTTTGTTAATGTAACTAAATATGTGTTAAAGAATATTATCTCGGTATGCGCAGTAAATTGGATTTTCCACTGTCACTATGAGAATAGTAGTAGAATTGGTAAAATGAGGATCTTCTTGGCTTGCTTATTTATCTAGCTGTAAAAAATTAAGACATACAGAGCACTTGGTACTGATCACACCATAAAAGCCTTCTTTGTTTTTTATCTCAATAACACTTTTCTTTATTTAATGCATGTGATCACCCAATTAACTTAATTTAGGTATAGAAAATGCAGGTTTTGGATCCTAAATATTTTATTAGGCATCATATATATATGATGCATAAAAATCATAGATGCCTATATGTTGATGACTTTCAACTGAAAAAACATTAAAAAACCACCCACTACTTTTGCTCTGCATTTTGTCACTGTGCTGTTGTATAATGGTAACCCTCTATGGTATATTGCATACCCATTGCTTTGAAGGTTTCATGGGCTGGTAAATATTTATGTAAATATGGTAACCATTACATTCCAGGTGGCTCAAAGGTATTGCAAAGACCCTTTCCTTTCATTCCAGTAAAATGATTTTGTATTAATACTTGGCTAAATTTTTGTATTGCCTTTTATTTGCATGTAGATCTTTGCTGTAGATGTCCATTAATCACAGAGCCTCTCAAGTAGTTCCCAAATGATGTAAAGGATACCCACATACTACTTTATCTTTCCTCTGAGGGAAAAAAATTCTGAGTATGTTGTAGTAATCCTTCCCCTTCCCTTCTCACCTTGTTTTTACCAGCTCAATCTTGGCAACAAGTTTTGATAGTACATGGTGTTCCTTGAGAGTGGAAAGTGGTTAAGGTAGTAGGTGACCCAAAATCTTGAGTGATTAAGCTGGTCCTAATAAAAACTGTCTTCTGTGCTAACAGGTTTATTGTGAAAATTTTCACTATGTACAGGCTTATGGATCTAAGCTTAGCTGACAGTGCTGACCCTTGGTCAAGGAAGTACTTGGAGTTGAAAAAGCTTAAACTTGTGCAGTTATCCTTTAGGGATGTGTTTAAGGACTAAGGAATGACCTTAATGTACTGTTAGAAATGTTTGAGAGCTTACCAGCATCTCACCTGATGCTTTTTGATTTATGTTTTTACTGAAAATGGAAACATTTCTTAAGTGCCTGGGATTTTCTTTAGAGCTGTATAGAGGGTTTTATGTTATGAAAAAGCATAGTGCTTCATGGAAATATGGGATTATTTTTAAAGGAAAGAGAAGTATTTAGTTCAAATTAAAACTTCACTTCTTTTTCAGGCTTTTAAAAAGATTGGAACATTTAGTTCAATTTTGGTTTCTTTTTATTTGTGATTAGAAGGTTCATGTCTGTCATTTAGAAATTATCAAAATGACAGTTGTTGTAGGTGTCACATCTGACAATTTATTTTTTCTTACATTTCTATGTTACTGATTTCTGTTTCATAGGAACTTCTTGATATTATTTAGATTTCGTAGGTATAGTTTCTCTTACAGATTTAAAGTTTTCCTGCTTTCCTTAGGGTTTGATTAGAAGGTCAGCTTACTTCATTACATAATCCTGAGAAGTGATATTGCTAAATAGAGCAAAGTTTTATGGATTTACTGTGGGTTTAACTATAAAGAAGAAATTCACAATGGTGATCAGAACAGTTTAATACAGTGAAATTTTAAGAATAAGAGTCTGAAGAATAAACTATGTTAATCAAGGTCTTTTCTAGATTAACCGCTATTGTGAACATAAAAATTAATTAATATTTTTAAAATCAGAATAGCAGTATACAGTCTTTTCTGCTTTTATTACAGGTGCTGGTGCTGTATTATAGGTGTAAACAGTAGGATTTATTTATTTTGTGGCAAGGTTATAAATCACTGAATTTTCTATGCTGAAATTCCTTGGTAGATCTTTATTCTAAAATAATTAAGAAGATGAATATATAATTCTCCACAATAGGTTACAGCTTGTAACTTAGAGAAGGTTGGGAATGCACCACTTAGAGCTTTTGGTGATTTATCTGACTTCTGTACCTTATTTGTAATGAAATTGCTTCTTATCTAAACAGAAAGCTTCAAACTTTTCAAATACCTGCCAAATGGTAAACCTTAGGCAGTAAACTTGGAAGGGAAAGACTCTAGATAACCAAAGTGATAGTTTGTGGGTTTTGTTGAGAAGTCTTAGTATAGCGTTAGATAAACCAATTGCCAAACCAATTGCCAGAGCATAGAGACACCCACACAGATCTGGTGGCTCTCAGGAGAGATGCTTACAAGGTCTGGACATTGCCAGAGGAATTGTGGCCACCTCCATATGTTTACAAAACAGCCTGGGGAGTGTGAGTTACCAGGGAATGGTGCAGAGTTACTGCAGAGGGATGCACAGTAATGGTGTTGACACCTTATCAGTTCAAGCAGTGAGTTGGTGGTCGTCATCCTCCTAGCTCCTGGCAGAAACTATGTCTTCTGCAATAACCGGAACTGTTGTGGCTACCCAGAGTAAGTTCCCAAGAAAACATGCAGCTGTTCAGATCTCATAGCAGAGAGATCTGCTCTCCATGAGCAGAGCATGTGTTGCATTAAGAGTAATGCAGATTCTTCTGTTGTGTTGAATTTGGCAGAAAATAAACTCCCTTGTATTGTAGCTGTTCTCTGACGTCAGAGGGATTGGGAGCTGCTAGGCTTAGATACTAAGTAATGGCCAATTAAACACTAAACAACAGAAATTGAGAGCCAAGTGGCACTGTGAATCTGGTTGGGTTCAATGAGTGCTACCATGATTATGGATTTATAGACAGCGTGATACATTGTATGCCTGCTGGCGAACAATGAACTGTCCTGGCAGGACTTAGGAGTGTGGTCACGTTCAGTAACTCTCATGGCCAGGTGCAAAATCATGTTGTTTACTGAGCAGCAGAAATGCACGTTTGACAGTGATACATACACTGTCTACAGAAGGACATGTGAATACCTCAAATATTAGTAATAAAGCTAACAACAAATACAGTACATTTTGACATGAATATATATTGCTAAAAGTATGATAACAAACACAAGCTTGCTTTCTGAATTTTCTGAAGAAGCACTTGGTAGAGCTGATTATTCAAGTCTTGCCCAATAAGCATCCCTATGGGGGAGGAGATAGTTATAGCCTGTTGATCATCCCAGAATACGAAGGTGAAATCTCTTGTCATGCATTTCCACTTACACTACACTTACAATGAGTTTTTCTGAGGGAGAGGAGAAGGTAAAATTACAATTGTAATTTCATATTTAGGTGGAGTTTGACTGATTATAGGCATAAATTAGCATATGTGAGGGTGTGAAAAGTAGTATGTGTTTTGGAGTTAAAGAAACACAGAAATACAGGATGAGTCAGGTTGGAAGGCACCCAGTGCTCAAGCAGGGTTACCCTAGAGCACATTGCACAGGATTGCTCCAGATGATCCAGCATTTAGCAATGGGCCTACTTTATCTTTTGTTTTCCTTTTGTAACTGATGTATTTGAAGAATCCACTTTTGTTGTCCTTGACATCCTTGTCCAGATTTAATTCCACATGGGCCTTTGTTTTTCCTGTTTCATTTCTACTTACTCTGACAACCTCTCTAAATTCTTTCCAAGTGACCTGACCCTGTCACCAGTTCCTGTGTACTTCCTACTTACCACTGGGTAATGAGAGAAGTTCTTTATTTATCTGCCAGGTCTTTTTTCCCCTTTCTTGCACATTTGGATTCATTGCTTTTGAGCCTGGAGGAAATGATCCTTGATTATCAACCAACTCTCTTCAGCCCCTTTACTCTGCAGGATTGGTTCCTATTGGTTCCAATTTTCTTCCCAGAAAATTCCTGCAGAAGCTCAGGTTAGCTCTCCCAAAGTCTCTGGTTGTGGCTACTTGCTACCCTGCTTTCTCCTCATCTGGAGCTGAGTTCCACACTCTTACTCCAGCAAGGCCTACTCTGTTTGTTAGTATCAGTTGAGCAGCACACCACTGCCTGGGGGATCCTCCACTACCTGTGTCAGGATGTTGCCATCCGTGGTTTCCAGGAACCTCCTGGGCTGTTTGTGTTTCACTGTGCTGCTTCTGCAGCAAATGTCAGGGGAGTAAAGTCCCCCAAAAGAACCAGGGCCTGTGACTTTGAGTCTGCTTCAGATGCCTGCAGATGGCCTCATTTGCTTCCTCCTCCTCCTCAAG
Source organism: Ammospiza nelsoni (assembly GCF_027579445.1). Classification (NCBI taxonomy): domain Eukaryota; kingdom Metazoa; phylum Chordata; class Aves; order Passeriformes; family Passerellidae; genus Ammospiza; species Ammospiza nelsoni. The sequence continues at coordinate 41,512,995 of NC_080669.1, read as the reverse complement.
ACAGCCTGTAGCAAAAAGTTTATGTAGAGTTAATGAAGCAAAGTTCAGCTTTCAGTCACCACTTTGGGTCATTTGTCTTAATTCTCAAAAGCTGTATTGTTTTCAACAGAGTATGCCTGCTTTTCCATGTCGTGCCATCCATTGTTGTATGTCTCTCTTGGAGTGGTACACCAAGCTGCTTTGGTGTTGTGGCTCCTAAGGTTGTCCTTGGTGAACTATAGCAAACATAAATTCCTTTTTGCTGAACTTCGGTTTTCAGTATTTTCCCCAGGGCATTGCAGGGCCTTTGCTCAGAAAGCAGCTGGCAGTAGTGAGAACCATAGTGTGAGGTGTGGCAAGGCACTTACCTGTGCAATCTGGTGTCAGAGTTTTGTGAGGAAGTAAAAAGGTTAAGGAGCATTAGGAAGCATTTCTGGGACAGAAACTGGGAAAGCCACCAGAATAAGATCCAAGGGAATCTTATATCCTCCAACTACCAGGCAGAAGGCAGTAACTTAAAAGAGTTAATGGAGACGAGTGTATGGTTGAGGTGGCAGGCAAAACAAACCTCCTCCTTTCCCACCTTGCCTTTCCAGATGCCTTAGTCCCTGGGTACAAGGTTCTGGGTGTGGAAACTCATCAATTGATGATGTGGATGATAGTCTATCTATACCAGTGGTGTCTCCAAGGCAGAAAAGCCTATCCCTCTTACTGAGACCACCTTCAAGAGGAAGAAATGTATCTCATCTCAAAAGCTGCAGTGTTAATTTGTTTAGATAGTTGGGGCAAAAGAGTGAAATCTTTAGTAAGTCTCTTTACATTAAGTATTTTCTGGACAACCTGGAATATAAAATTTTTCAAAATACTTAGCTCTAGCTAAGTATTTCTCTACCTTTTTTTGAAGAATCGATGAAAATTTTTGTACCCTAAGAATCTGTGTTCAGACTTATTTGGGACTGGAGGATAGGGGGCATTGCTTCTTTAGAACAAGAGTTGCGTTATAGGAGGTATTGTCTGTACATGCAGAGTGAAATTAAAAATGAGCATATATTAGTGATCTAAGAGAGAAGTTAGTTAGGTTTATATTATAAATGAAATATCTCAAGCCAATGACTTAAAAAGGAAAAAAAGACTGAAAATTGTACCATAAGTGACACACATGGACTACATTTTGTTTAATACTGGGTTTTTGTTTTAACAATGATGATAAAATGACCAAAACATACCAATAAATGAAATTTCTTTTTTTCTTTCTTTCTACATCTCTCTCACTTTTTGAAATCTGGTATGATTATTCTGTTGTATCTTCAAAATGTATAGAAAGCTAAAGATGATCTGCTAATATAATTCAGTCAGTGATTCGTATATATCCATCTTATCATATAGCTTGTCATTATTATTCTAATAACTTGAGATTGCTGTTTTCAGCAACTTCTGTTTTTCACAGTAAAGTTTTTCCAGATCCATAAAATTCTTACAGTCCCTAAAATTCACTGGTTAAAAAGAGAGAACCTTCTATATATAGCATTGAAATGTAAAACATTTAGTAAAAAAATCAATGAAGAAAACAGAGATCTCCTGTTGGTAGAGTCCCACAGAAGGTAGATATCTGTTCAGCCCTGACTAGACTGCTCTGTTTCTGTTGCCTGTTGCTGCTTCACTGTAATTACTTGACCCACTGAGGACAGGGTCTATTCAAAATTTCTGTCTTAAGCAGTCCAAAATATGTCATACTTGGAAATTGGTACATGCAGTGATGTAAACTGTGATGTCAAGCAGCACTCACATTCACATTATTACATGGCCATAATATCTCTATAGATATGTAAAGGATAGTTATGGTAGAGACTGTCACTGGAGAGATATGCAGTTCTATGTGTTTGAGCTGTGTAACTCTGATATCTTTAAAACTTCCATGACAGTAAGTATAATTTGGTTGAATAATAGCTGTGTTGCATTTGCTTGGAATTAAGAGAATAATTCGTAAGAATTTCATGCCTTTTGTTTAGAAGACAAAACTATCCTTAATGATGTAAATCAATACCAGATACAGCTGGAATACAAATGAAAACCTGGCAGTCCTTCACAGCCAGCCAGGAAATAGAATGAGATGTGTAATAAAGCTCTACAAGAATTGTTACAGAGTGGTTCTAAACCAATTTTCTATTTTTTTATTAATCTGCATGCTAATACTAAAATACTTGATTTTTTTTTCTTCTGTTATGTAAAATACTGAATTTGCATGTCTGTTTATGTTCTTGTTTTTGCCATGGAATTGAATGTGCAATCTGCAGAGATTATGCAGAAGAATTTTTAAGCTTCAAGAATTTTACTATCTTACAGAGTTATGAGGGAAACCTGTCATAATTTTTATTACAATTTTTGTACTTCAGACATCATAATTCCCCAAGAGAATTACCATGTCATGCAGCTTCAGTTAGCACATGAAGAAAAAAGCTTAATTGCCTTCTGTAAATCTGAGGCTGCTGACTTATGACTTACTTGAAACTCAGATGATGGATTTGCAGAACATTATTTATTCTTTAAAAAAAAATATCTAGTGAACAGTGGCAGGACCCAAGGGAATGGCATCAAGTTGGAGAGGTTTAGGTTAGATATTAGGAAAAAAAAGGTTCTTCACCCAGCAAGTGGTTGGGCATTGGAACAGCTCCTCAGGGAAGAGGTTACAGCACCAGCCTCACAAAGCTCCAAAAGTGTTCGGACAATGTGCTCAGGCACATGGAGTTATTCTTGGAGTGTCCTGCACAGGGCCAGGAGCTGAACTGAATGATCCTGAAGAGTCCCTTCCAACTCAGAATATTCTCTGATTCTATGACATATTTTTGACTTAGTAAGAAAAATAAGATTTGCTGATCATTCTGTTTTCCAAATAAATCATTCATCTTGAAGTAAACTGCATTTCCTGCAATGCACCAGCATTTTAGTAATGATGACAGAACTGTGTTTCACACGCAATTACTACCATGTAGTCCATGGAATTGTATTATTTGTACAGTCTTACAAATTTTACGTAATTGTTAATTGTTTATATTTGAAGAGTAACCCCAAAAACAGAAGGAAAAGTAGCAGGAAAAAATGGTTTCAAATAAGAAAGAGAAAACATGCCATAAAAAAACCCCACAGAGCATATATCAATATCAGTGTTACTGGAAATATTTCCAATTATCACAGAGCATTTACATTAAAAATGCTATACAAAGTATATATTATAACAATGTTCTGTGAGCATTATCACAGGTTTTCTTTAAAAGTTATTTTGAAGGAATATTTTTTAGTAACAATTTGACTCACATCAGCTAGGAATAACCTTTTCAAATTTTGACCTCAAGAGAGATCAATTTCTTAGTTTTCAGGCATCTTTATGATGAGCATGCCAGAAATGCCACCCTGGAAGCTCAAAATGCTAAAAAGCTATTTTGATGTGAAAAAGATGCTAAAAGACCTTTGCCACAATCATATTTCCTCTATAAAGTGTAAAAGCTTGGATGAGCACTATCATTAAAAATTCCATATATTGAAGAATAAAGTTTAGATGTTCTCTAAGAAAGGCTTCATTGCCATGTCCTGGGGGGAAGGCATAATGGAAAAGTTACTCATTTAAATGTCTATAAATTTCTGATACTGTTGGTATTATAGCACACATAAGTACTTCATCCAAAATGACACAAGGGCAGCAGAAAACCTCATGCCGCAGAGCCAGAAGTCTTGCAGGACCAAGTTACCATGACTCGTGTCCCGTAATGCTGACGCTCATAGCTGGATCATGGAGTATACAACTTCTTAGCCAGTTCCTGAGTATATAGCATAATTGTAACATTTGAATGTTTTCTGTCCATGTTTTTATAGCTTTTTAAGATGAATGCTTTCAATATTGAATTTCGGTTACTCCATTTCAACATGGTTTTTTAAATTATTTTCAATAGCATCATATTGCTATAATCTGTATTTTATCCATGGTACCTTTTTTGTCTTCAGGTTGTTTATTTTGGCGTTTTTTTTCCAGAGTTGCTGATTCCTTGATTCTTTATGCAGATAGTAAAAATGTACTACCTAAAACCTGTAGGTGCCCTGATCTTTGAAACAGTAGCATTTAGCACTTCAGAGATCATGAACTGCTTTACATGTGGTTTATATTCCATTCACATGCTTACTCAATTTTCATTGTGCTGTTATTCCCTACAGTTGCTGCTGAGTTTTTTTTCCCAAAAATATCCATAAAGAAATTCTTCCTTTATTTTAAGAAGTTTTTGAATTTGATATTTGTGATAAGAAAATAAAAAGGTAAATTGTTTTCTGAAGCCATCAAATACATCCAGTCCTTTAAAAAGAGATTATAAATATTAGTAGATACATTTTGTATTTTTTCTTTATCACAGTGTTATTGAAAATATTGCTATTTTCTAGTTCTGTTACAGTGCGCTAATTAGGGACTTAAGCATAAAGTCAAAATCACTAGTTATCACTAGTAATAAAAATGATCCTATTTAATAAATCTGAGATCTCTTAAGGCACATGGATTTCATGTCCTATGAGGTGCTACAATGGCACGATTTTAGAATATAATTGTTTTTAAATGTAGGATTGTGAGAAAAATTGATTTCCTTAAGAATTATCTTCTATATAATCTAAACATATTTCATATATTTTATAATGATAAAGCAGAAAAAATTAGTTTTAGCCTATTGCACCAGTTCTTAGGAACAGGGTTGCTGCTATCTCACCATCCAGACATGAAAAATAAACTTATGTTATGGGAGGCACAGTGGTCTAAAAGTCTGCTTTCCTGAAATTCATGTAACAAATCATCAGCACTTTAAATCAATGAAGAGTCAGTTTTGAATAACCTTGCTTCTCAAACTGCACTACATTCAGATAGGGGAGTAATTTGCATTATACCAGAGATCTCTTATGTGAGTATTATCTTAGGTTGTGTCTAATACTTAATGCTTCTCACAAGATATGACTTACAGTAGGTGTATCTTTGATATTTTGGAGGGAAGAAAAAGAGAAGGAGGGGAATCAGTGTGAAAGCAGGAAGGGAATTGTGATGTAATAGCTTGGGAAATGGGGTGGGAAGTAAGACCTCAGCAATAACTAAACTGAACATCTTAACAATTTTTTCCCCTGTAACTGCCCGAGCCATGGAGAGGTGTAGTTTCTTGATCCTTTCTTCCTCAGGTGGTGAACCTGAGGTGTTACCTTGGTTTGCTGTGTGTGTACTTGCTGGAGGGAGGAGATGTACTATCAGTAGCAGAGGTGAGTGTGTGCAGCCCTCAAATGCATCTTAAAGCTGACTGTCTCTGTTATAGTACTGGGACAATGATTCCCTACCTTTGTCCGGTATCTTCCCTGGTTTTGCCTGACTAAGCTACGTGCTGGAGCAAATCAACAGGTGGGAGTAATTTAATGCTTTCTCCTTACTCATACACCTAGAAGTTGCGAAAATATTAAGAGCCTTCCTCTTTCAATCACTGCTTCTTGAATTGCTCCTTGAATGACAGATTTCTTTGTTTGTACTGGTATGATTATGTAACTATTAGGTATGTGGGTGGACTTGTTGGTTGCCTCTGATTTCTAAGACATTTGTCTTTGCAAAGCAGAACTGAGGGTTTTTTAGATTACTGCTCATAATTTCTTTAGGTGTTAATTGCTTTAGCTGAAAATAATTGCATGAAGTGTTAGTCGCAAATAAATCTGTGGGGGTTTTTTTGTTTTATATCTGTCCTGATTTCAGCTGGAGCAGAGTTAATTTTCTTTTTAGTAGCTGATGCGGTGCTGTATTTTGGATTTAGTATGAACATAATGTCAATAGGACTTTTTAGTGTCCCATAGCAATTGAGGAAGTGCACAAAAAGCTGTGAGGGAGCGTGGCCACAACTGGTGACCTGAGCTGGCCAAAGGGCTATTAATACCATAGAATGTCATGACCACTATATATAAACTGGGAGAGTTATCTGGAACAGGGGCTGATAACTATTTGGGGACAGGCTTAGCATCAGTTAGTGGTTGGTGAGAAACTCTCGTTCATAACTTGTTTTTCTTGGGTTTTGTATTTCTCTATCTTTCCTTTTCATAACCATTGTTATTATTGTTGTTAGTATTATCATTAGCATTATTAGTATCAGTATATTTTACTTTGTTTCAATTATTAAATGTTCTTATCTGAACTCCATGTTTTTTCTGGTTCCTCTCCCAGTCCCCCCAGGTATAGCCACATTTCACAGAGAAAAGCAAGGCACAATTCTTCCCAAGAATATTTCTGGGTTTCACATTCTCTAAACCTCAGAGAAAGCAAAAACAATTCTTTTCTCATTTGCTGTGCCTGTGTTGTGCCAGAGTAGAATGCAATATAGAGATTGTTTACCCAAAGTGATGGTGTTTTGTTTCCTTGGCCTACCAGTGTGTCGGAACTGTTGGCTGACAGTTGTGAGATTCTGTGCAGTTGGAGTGCAGTAGTGTGCATGGTTGAGTGCTTGGCAGATTCAGTTTAGATGTAATGTAAAGTGTAATATAATATAGATGTAATGTATAGTGTAATATAATATAGAATAATATGGTATAATAAAGTAACTAATTAGCCTTCTGATAAGATGGAGTCCTCCTCATCATTTCTCCCTGCCACAGGAGTTGTCCTGTTTCAATACCCAGGGAGTGGAGACGAGTGAGCAAGTGGCTGCTTGGTGCTGAGTTGCCAGCTAGGGTTAAACCCTGACAATATATTCCTTAAAGGAGTATGGAGGAATTGTCTTGATTTCTGGGCTGAGGAACAGTATCAATTCTTACTCCATTAATAGTCAGGATGTGCTTCTGAACACACTAAAGAGAAAGTAATTGTTCTAGAAAAAAACTAGAAATATGCATGTCCTCATAAGGTATGTCCCAGATAGCTACTGCCCTACTAACAGAAAGAGCACTTAGAACACATTTGTGTAGTTGTAGTAAAACACAAAATAAGCTTCATTTCTTTCAATAAGTTGAAAGATTTCAGAAAGTAATAGATCTTTTGAGACAATTGTGTTCATTTTCTTGGGTGTCATGAAATTTTTTCCTGTTCTTAGATGTGCAGAAAAAGAGTCTGGCTCAGTCTGAAACAGCCATTTTAGTTTTCTAAAGCACTATACAACATGCTACAGAAAACATTGATGAGAAGAATGTTGTCAAAAGATAAAATAGTGCAGGCCTCACCTATTTTCTTTGCTGTTAATAAATATTTGAAGTTTTTTTACAGAGGTGTCTATGACCTGCTTTTTAAAATTGTTGAGAAGTTCTAAAGCTAATTTTTGGACTTTGTTTTATATTCTAGAAATATTCTGATTATTATGAAAAATTATATTTAAACTGCTATAACTAAAAGGAGCCTTGAGTTGTCACCAGTTGTGTCTAAACCTGAGAAAAGATGCATACTTCCAAACTCAGTGTCCTGAGTTCTGCAGCTACCTAAAATTTGCAGCAGAACTGGATGCATCATGCCTCTCTTAGTCCTTTGTTTTATAAGGACCTGCATGTACATGGACTATAAGAGGACTTGTAACATTGTCTGTTTAGGCCTATGTGTTAAATAATTGGAAATACCGGATTTAGGGTGAGTTGTTATGTGTATTTTCTCCCTGGAAACAGCTGTATCATCCTTGTAAAATAAGTTTATATTAATACATTTATGTCTTATTGCATTCTGTTTGAGTAAGCTATCTCTATCAACCAGTGAAATCCATCAGTTGCTCTCTGTGGAATAGAAAATACATAAAATTCATCTCTAGAAAAACTGACTGATTTATCAAATGTAGTAAGTTTTTAATACTCCTTTTTGATTTTCAGGCGAGATTTGCAGGGACATTTAATGAATCAAAGTTTGAACATATTTTTCTGGGAAAAAAATGGAAAGTATAGGAAAAAAAATATGGATTTTTTTATTCAGTAATGAAGGCAGCATATTAGAAGAGACATCAAAACACAATAGACACTTAAAATATTCTCAGCTCTGCCAAAGCAAAAGTAGCATGTTCCTTTTATTTCAATATCTTTTCAAAGCATTCTGTTTTCATGAAAAGCTGTTTCGTTGGAAATTCACTGTGGCAGAAAACAGCATTATGCATGTGAGCAGATGCACTGGCTCACTGCATTAAAGATGGACACCTGGGGTCTTGCATTAGACTTGCAGAGAACATGGAAATATTGTGCATTAAAACAGATAGGTAGAAAGTAGGTGAGTGTGCATTTTCAGATGCTCTAATTAACAAACTTTTGGCAATATGAGTACATGACTCTATACTTTCTCTAGAGTTACTCTTTAAAATTTTGAGATTCTTTTTGTTTCAATGCACAGCTCTGGAGGGACATGAAAATAGAATTTTTGCTGTAGAGGTCTTCCTGAAGATCTCTGGGGTCTCTATTGTTACAATATTGCTACTGTAACTAGCATCTGTAAGGAATGTGTTGTAGGTACCCATTTTTATCTGGTGGTTTTGATAAACTATTGTATCACTATCCTTCATTATCTTTCACTTTGTCCTAGTTTTAAGCACAGGTCAGTTATTCTTTACCATACTTGTCATATTAATCATCAGTTATGACGTTTCTGCATATTGACAAGTGTTTGAAAATAGTAATTATGGTTGCTCTTGTATGAAGCTCCACACCTCAGACAAGTTTTTGCATCAATTTTTTTTAGATCATTTATCCTACTATGTGGTTTAAAGCATAGTGTGGCAAAATCAAAGTGTCTCAGGTTGTATGTGCTTTTTACATGAAGACCTGATTATTTTGGCTTACACATTAATAATAAGTGCTACTGCAGTGTCAGTATGAGAAGAAGAGACTTCATGAAATCTTGTCATTCAAATCATCTGTGATGTTGGCAGAGGTCTGCCCTGATTAAGATCTTTCTGTCATGCCAAACTCAAGTGTCCTGGGTCAGGTTTCAGATGTGTTGGGTTAATTTATTGAAAAACTCACATTGGAAAAGTTGTGGTGCAATTCAGATTCATGATGTCATGTTTCCAGAGTCACATGTCTGCTCTAAGACTTCTCACACTGCTAAAAGGCAGCTGCTGCTTTGTTGTTTGTTGTAATATCCAGGGGAGTGCATGTACTGCTTTGTTTGCCTGGGGTTGAATCAGTTAGCGCCTAAGAACTTTCCAAGTTGGACTTAGGGACCTCCCTTCTGCCTGCTGTATCTTCCAAAAGTATTTAGTAAAACATGTCTTTTCTTGAACAAATTCTCCTCTCTTAGCAAATGAGCAGTCTGATTCCATTTCAATAAATGTCTGTGAGTGCTAAACTAAGTATGAAGAGTTTTCATGGTAATTTCATAATGAGTGACAAGTTAGTGGTATGTAATTCCATCGATTTCCTTCCTTGTGCAGCTTGGAAAAATAAGAGAATAAAACCCCCCAAAAGTAATTAAATTCTATAGTGCTCATTACTTCTGAAATTTGTTTGTTTTTCCTATGAGAAATTACTTAATTTCTGCTGTAAAAGTTACATACAGTTGTACTGGATGAATTTGCTACATTTTAGTTTTTTTCTCATGTTTGCTGAATTGAAAAATCTGCAAAAATTAATGTGGAGAAATTGTACCTAATCGTGGACAAGCTGTGTCATTTGTCTCCAGCAAGCAGAAGGAGCGGAAATAATGCCCAGCTAATGCAAGATGAATCATATTTATTCTAAACTCGACATTTCTACAGTATTGAAATTTAAATGGCTCTTCTGAGAGCACTAAAATACATACTGTCATGTTTTCACTAGTGGGAACCAAAATAAGTGCATTATTACCCTTTTTGAGTCTCTGTCTTTGGCTTTTTGTTGATCCTATGAAATCCACAGGGCATGGAAAGGCTATTAGAATTATGAACAATCTTGACCATATACGGGAATTACTTAAACACTGAGAAAAGAGTTTATTAAATTACACTGTTCTTTGCATAAATATAGAACATACATACCTCTCCCCATCTCCAATATTTTCTGATTATTGACTGTTTATTCTACTAGGTAGGATTTCTTAATTGCTTTTGGTTACTATATTGTATATCAATTTAAGTGAGAGAACTTGGTTAGCCATTTACTGCCACTTTAGTAGTCTTGGCAGTCACTGAATCTAGAGCTTCAATACATTATATTTTCATACATCCTATTATGTATTCTGCCATCTTTTGGGTGGCTCAGGGATGTTTGAAGGAAAGAATAGAAGGTCAAGTGTGAAAAACCCAGCTGAAGACAAATAAGTTACTCAAACTGGTAATTTGTAAATAAAGAGTTGATACAAGATTGTTGCACATACGCAGTCATATTTCTTTTATTTTTTTATTGACAATTGAGAGGACCACATTGCTAATTTAAAATATGGTCATGTACCATTGAAAAATACCACTTATTTCGAGTTTAAAAGTCCCTAGAAGATTTACTTTGGTCCTCACTTTTTCTTCAACTTGGAGGTTTTTGTGTGTCTAATAAATTACTAAGGTCATTGAGTCAAAATAAGATGATGATGATGATGATGATGATGATTATTATTATTATTATATTTTCTCATGTTGCTGTTGATAATTGATAGGAAAATAATGCTGAGAGAGGAACTTCAATGAAAGCAAAGATCTTCTCAAGTTTAAAAGGTCTTGTCTCTGTGCTTATAGAGTGAAACAGGTTCAGGTTGAGATGACCTCAAGTAGTGAAAACTAAGTGATAGATAAAAATCAGCTAAGAAACAATTCTGAAAATACTACAAGGGTTCATGACTTTGATTGAGCTCTTTTAGAAGTGTATTAAACAAAATGAAAGAAGTGAAGTGTCTGGAACTCATTTACAAACCAGTTTGTCAGTTCACTGTGCAGAGTGTACTGCAGTAAATATATGTAGTAAATATATATACCTACATATACGTGAAAAAATATATATAAATATGTATATATGTAAGTATATATATAAATATATATACCTACATATACATGAGAGTGCACCGTTTCTATTGTCTATCTCAGTGCAATAAAACAAAACTAATCAGACTAGACTCAAAATTGCCTAGAGTAGTTCATGGTAGTTCAAATAGAGTCTTGATTTCTGGCGCTGGAAATGACATGTTAGCCACACTAGTAGAAGTGGATTTCCAAGAAGCTTCAACTGGTTTTGTGTAGCTTATCACCAGGAGCCCAGAATGCACTTTCTAGAACAAAAAACAAAATTTCAATGATTTTGTTCAAAACAGATGTTTGCCTGATTACTGATAACTAAACTCATCTCAACTTAATAGTCATTAATTTTCAGCTCTATGTCACACAATTCTTTATATTCAGTATCTCCAGGGCAAAGGGGTGTAGAGGAAATTTACTAGAGTTTACACTTTTATTGAACATTACCATAAAAAATATAAGATAGCTGTTTTAAAGAATGAATGATGAGACACAGAATATTTTTTTAATTTCACATTAGGAGAATTCAGCTTTACTTTTGCTTTTTAACTGGTTAAGTTCTTTTCCTTTTTCTGAATTAGTGATTAATATCTCTGAGAACTTAGTGTGATCTGCTAACTTCTACTATGTTTCTCTGGATAAACTTCCTCGAAGTTTAAAAACTGGCTGTTAATCCTAAATTAAAAATATTAGTAAAGTAATGAGGTAAAAGGAGAGAAATAAAAGACCCCACAGTATTTCAGAGTGAAGCAGTGAATGCAATAAAATGTGGACTTTAAATCCTAAATATAACAAAGATTCTGTGTCCTTTTCCTTTTTCAGCTTTCCTTTGCTTCTCTAGAAATAGTTCTGTAAAAAGTTTAAACCCAACTTTTAAAATGTGTGATTAACAAATATGACCTCCTCAATGCTTAAACTGCTATTTTTAGATTAAGTTAAAAATGGAAGGTGAATTATTGTTACAGAGATTTATGTCAACCCCATCAGCATGGAATGGGCAGATGCAGACTTGACTGATCTACAAGACTTGAAAGAAATCAGTTTTGCTTCCAGTGATCTCTTTGTCTTTTCAGTGGTATACAGATGTTCAGTATTGCCTGCTGTGTGTCCTCAGGCTACAGCGAGCTCTCTCAGAAGTGAGTCCCAAGTGTCCTCTCAGGCAATGTCCTGAGGGTGCTGAGCCAGGTACATGCTATATGAAGGTGTATACTGTGTGTGCCCCCACCCCTGACCAGAATCACAGGGTTTTATTATTCTGTGTTGGTTTTGCATGGCTTGTTTGGTGAGGAGGGAAGAAGCCAGCCATGGAAGTGATTTTTCTGTGGCAAGCTGCTAGAAGCTTCCTCCAATGCCTGGCAAAATCAATTGAGGGCTGGCTCTGACAATAGGCATGCTCCTAAGCCAGTTAGAGAAGTCAGTAATGCCTCTGTGAGGACATATTAAGAAAGGAAAAAACCCCTTCTTTCAAGGGGAGGCAGCTGCCAAGGGGCCATCCTGGCACAGCTGCTGGGGGCTGTCCCAGGATGGCTGCCAGGGGCCATCACAACACCAGGAGCGGCGCTGGGGCCGGGAAGGGCCACGCCATCGCAGTATGGTATGCAAGGAACTTTGCCTGTTAGCTCCTTATAGCCAGCCATGCTGCGAAGAGAAGGGCAGAGGTGGCGGCAGCAGCTTTGGCTTTTGGTGGCCTGCATGAAGAGGGGCCCTGAATGGAGCCAGTGCCACAGTGGCCAGCTCTGCAAGGTACTGGTGGGAGCCACGTGGCCAACAGCAAGAAGCATGGTGTGCAATTCCTCAGTGTGGAGCCTGGACAGGATCAACCTTCCAGCACTGCAGGACTCTATAAATAAACTTTTTGATTGATAGAACTTGAGAACAAATGAAATTAGGGACAATTTTCTCCCAGGTAAGAAAAAAGGAAAAGGTGAAAACACGCAGGGAGAACAACATGGCCACATTAAGGCTGGTGAAAAGGAGGGAGGGGGAGGAGGAGGTGCTCCAGGCATTGTATAATGCAACAAACTGTTTCTCTGTAATTCAGGAAATGCATGGGGGGATGTAGAGGTCCACTCATATCCCATGAGAAAGGGTGGTCATGCTGGAGCACATGGATGCTGAAAAGCTGTAATTTAGTAGGAAACTTGAACAGAGAGAGAAGACCCTTGCTTCTACAGATAGAGAAAGTGACCCTTGCATCCAAACTAGAACATAGAACAGTTCATCCTTAAAAGATTACACCCGATGAGCTAATTACCCACACAAACAGTTGTGGGATAACTGCTTTGCCCATGGGAGGGACTCATGTTACAGCAGGTTGGACAGGACTGCTACTTCTGAAAACTAGAACCACATTGGAGAAATTCGTAGAGAACTGTCTCCTGTGGGAAGGACCCCATGACATAGCAAAAGAGACTCCTTTCCCTAAGTGAACTGCAGGAAGATTTTTAGAAGTGGCAGACTGACTAAAACCCCCATGTTTTGTCTCTCTGTGCTGTCAGTGTGAAGGAAAAAAGTGCTCAGGGGGGCAGGGAGAAAGTTGTTCTTAATGTTTATTTTAGTTCTGTTTTGTCCCTAATGTTTTTTTCACCTAATGCTTATCTCACCCTATGAGCCTTTTAATATTTCTTTCCCCCTCCTCTGTTCAACTGTAGCAGAAGAGAATGAGGGAATGGTTTTTTGTGGGTGCCTGGCTTCTAGCCAGTGTCAAACCGTGTCATAGTCGTAATGTTGCACAGACCTGCGGAAATAAGTGTATTAATGATTCACAGTTGCACATGAAGTTTGGCTATCACGAGCCTCCATATCATTGTATTAACTGTTCTATACTTCAGGCATCCAAATATCCATGTCTTTTTTCTCTAGTCTTGAGTCACTAGGTTGTGTTCAGCAAATTGACAGTGTATGGAGTGAAAACTTTCCCGTGCTGTATCAGTTCCTGAATAAACATTTAAAATGTGTTTAGGGATCAAACATAGTATACTGGGTCAATCTGGGGTTATTTAGGAGCTGAACAAGTCAGTTGTGCCTGGAAATATCATACGTGTCCGCTCTAAAAATTTAAGTTGCTTAGACAAATGAATAGCATGTTAAAATCCATGTTCATTGTTCCAGTCAGACTCTAGTTTATTAAAGGGTTTAGCTGAATTTTGGACAAGTGCTAGAAAATATTTTCTATGATAGACAAGTTTTCAAAAGTTCACCAATTATTTGGCAGGGCTATGTTTGCAAATTGTTGTATTTCTTTCTGGAAATATCAGCTATTACTTTTTATATGACTTGTCTTCAGATTGAGAGGTGTAATTCCTTCCTTCACCTGACTTCTGTAATGTATTATGCCATTAAGACATAATGAGGCATTTTTTAGAGGTCCATTAACAAAGAAGTTGGTTGCACTGTGTGGAGAGAAAGATGTCTTCCAGAAGTCTAACTAGTCAAAAAGAAGTTTAGAAAACAGGTGTCAGAAGTCAGGCTATATGCTACATGTTCTTCCAGTTCAGTGATGTTTAAAATACTGTGCTTTAACACTTTTCTACATATTTTTGCTGATAGCCTTTGGTAGGGAATTTTTTTAAATTGCCTTTAAAATTAGATCTGTGCTTAGGAATTTGTTTTCCCATGAATGAGTCCTGCATTTATGAAAATGTTTCTGATACAAATGCAGAAAGACAGAAGCTCTCCAGAGTGGACAACTGGGCCAGTGAACCAGGCTAGTTAGTACTTATTAATTTAATGAAGTTCTGTTTGCAGTGGTAAATGGATTATGCATTTTGGAAATAAAAGTGTGCAGCCAGATGGCAAAGATGCAAAAATGGGTATTTTAAAATCTAACAAAATAGTTTGCATACTAAATGGGTCCAGTTAGGCCAAATAGATGAGTCAGTAAGCACATTGGACAGGTAATCAGCTTATAAAAATTTTCTTTCTGTAACACAATTTTATTAGACTGGGCATCACGGTGGAAGAGAGACCAGCTTGCCCTTCAATTAAGTCATTGCTAAATATTCACACTAAAGAAATTAATTCCAGGTCCATCAAGGATATGAAGTATTTCCCAGAGCAGGGAAATAGTAGAATGAAAAACATTGAACATAAAGATATGAGGAAAAGTCTAACTTCCTTTAAACCTAATCACTGCATCTGAAAAGCTAGTTAAAGGACAAGACATACTGAATAAATTAAAAATATAAACATTAGACATACATCTTTCTGTATGAAGCAAAATTTGAGTTGTGTACAGGAAATAGCAGTACAAAATATAATCAAATGTTATCCATAGGGGCTATCCCTGTTGGAAATACCCAAGACGCATATTAATTTTTGTTCAGGTTCTCTTAGAACTGCATTGTTTCACTTTTCTGTTTACTTTTAGAATGAGAAATACATTTGAATTATTTGATACATTCAAATAAATAGTATTCAAAGCCTCTTTATATAAGGAATTAGAACTGATGCTGCAGAAAGTAATTGCAGATTTTGTAAAGTTTTTTCATTATTCTGATATAAAAGAAATCTATGTTAGTACATAAATTTCCATGCCCTTCATTATTTGCGGTGAGATTCCCTGTGAGCTTCTCACTGAAGTTGGATATCTACATATCAGGTATTTTTGATTTTCCTAGGGGTTTCATACAGTACTGCATTTCTAGGTGTAACCATAAGAGTGATCCAAGTTCAAAGCAGGAGGAGGAAGCCCATCTTTGTCTGAATTTGTCAGAATCATATTCTTAGGAGACATTGGAACAGTAATCTGTCCTTGAAGCCATTTCCCTTATAATGTCTTGGGCTCCAATATCATCCATGGCAATAAGACACTGTATTAAATAAATATATATTTAATCTCTTGTATTCTTTAACTTGGGTGTGTATGGTGGAGTTTTTGAAGCATGTCTGAAAAATATTTATAGTCTGAGTCCTTAGGATAAAAATAATTTAAATCTAGTTGCGTTTGGTGCACTAATAAAACCCAGTGTTGATTCTCAGAAAACTGTGGAGATAAAATCAAAACCAGTTAAAAACATCTGCTGGTTTGGATAGTGTTGGGATGCATATTTTCTAATGAACAAAAAATGCATTATGTGTGAAATTTGGCTTAACTGGTAATAATTGATATAAAAAGGTGCTTTCTTTCCCCATTTCCTCCCTTTCCACCTTTCTTCTCTTTCCCGTCACTTTATCCCCCTTCTTCTTTTACCCTACTTTTATCCTCCTACCTCTTTTTCCTTCCTTTCCTCCACTTTTTCACTGTTTTACCCCTGCCTTTCCCCTCTTCCCCTCTTCTACCCTTTCTCTCTCTTGCTCTCTCTCTCTCTCTGAATTTTTTCCTATAAATGTGAAAAATTCTCCATCTCTTCCCATGTCTGAGCAAGATAAATGAACTAATTTAAAATATTTTCCATGCCTCATCTGTCCACTCCAGAAGCTGTCAATGAGCTTGGATTGGGAGCTTTCATGCCAATAGTCTGCAGTGAACAGTTGTAATATTTTGAAATAAGAATGTTGTTTCCATGGCAAACTTGGAACACTTTGGAGCTATGCTGATATCCACATACTTTTGGGTTTATGCAAGAAGGATGATACTTTCTTAACCAAAAAAGTATACGATACTTTCTTATCCAAAAGGTAATTTGCTTACATGTCCACAATAAAGATATCATACTGTTCTTTTATTTATTTTATTCTCTTGAGGAAAGTAACGGGGAAAAAATTAAAGATGGAGGGGTGAAAAGCATTTAAAATACAATGGGTTCTGCGTTTTTTGCCAATAATTATTTTAACCAGTAAGTATATTAACAACTAATATGTTTCCGTCTAGAGAGAACAATGATTTGTTGAATTTTTATAGTGGCTAAACACTCTAAGGCAAGACTCACCTCTTCTGCATCTGATTCTCTGAATATTTACCTAGTGAAGTTAGTACAGAACTTAGAAATGAAGGAAACATTTAGAAATAGCTTTCTGTTTCTGAGATACTACAACTGATTCATTTTAGATTGTAGAATTTTTATAAACTTCTTATACTTAATCCATTTTAATATGTCTTAAAAATATCATACATTTTCTGTGCTGCCTTATCACTTTTGTCTGTTCAAATTTTCTGGTTAGGTATAATGTTAACATCAACTCTGCTGAAAAACGGGTCTTGACTTTTGGGTAAAGGCTTCAGAAATAATATTTTCTTTGTGATCTATGGAGTCATAGCTCACAAAGAAAGCTTTTTAGGACTGAAAAGTAAACTTTCAGTGATACAGTACATGTTAAACTTATGTGTGCCTTGACCCCATCCTCAAGCAAAAAAACCCCAAACAACAAGACTCAAAAAAAGAAGCTCACACCAAACAAAAAATACCCCATACAGCTGTAACTCTGAAATAGCCCTCTATTCCAAATTTTGACTTATTTGGTTGTTTATATGCTATTTTTAGTACCTTGAAATTGCACAACTCACATTTGCTTGATTTACTGTAGGGATGACAGGTATTTCATGGCCAGTAACATAAGTAGACTAAATGTTTTTACTTATCCTAATTTTCTAGACGTGTATTCTGTCCACAGCAGCTTCCCTTCAACAGAGAACAACTTGACAGACAGCTGTGGCCTCATTCAGTGTGCTTCACAAGCACAATATTTTCCTTCCCAGAGGCAAAGTGCATTCACCTACATAATTGGCCATGACCCCTTTTTGCCCAGAGGACATATACTGAAGTCCATTCCTGTCTTCTAATCTTTAAAGATGCAAAGCAGCACATTACTGTCATGCTAGTAGGTAGAAGGAATTTTGATACGTGTGCTTTTATTGTCATCAGAGGTTTCTTTTTGAGCCTGACAAAGATTCTTGTTTCTGAGCATTGAAACTTGTGTATCTTAAATTCTGTATGTTTGTCTCTTTAGTATTACTGGTGTTTTTTGGTGTCTGTGTGGAAATACATTTTTAGTTTATGGATATTACCATACTGACTTGTCATTCTCAAAAGGATAGTTTATTAGATGGTGGTAACTTTATTTTGATGGAAACTGTCTTTGTATTTCTTAATTTCATAAATTCTTTTTGGGATATTGCTAAGAATATAATCCTTTCAATGCTGCCTCTTGGTGGTCTAATTTAAATTGCTATCTTACTAGAATGGCAAATTTCTGTGTGTTTGGATGTGTTTATATGAAGTACCATAATGCAATCATTAAAAAATAAAGGATGTAGAACTGTAGTGCTGATTTCTGTACTATGTATAAATAAGGATGTTACTCAGAGCAATGCTTTGCATTAAATGGCAGCTCATGAAGAATTGGAGCCTGAAATGGCCATACAGATTCTTAAAGTTCTGGATTTGTTGTCTGTTAAAGACTCTTCTGAGTTGGCAAATTCTAGATGTCTTCTCTAAATACTTTGTGTAGCCATGGTCTATTTTCTGGAGTATCTGTTGCTTTTGAAATTGAATTATACAAAGTTTGCCTCTGGAATTTAGCTTGATTGACTTTGCAGGAAAACCAGTGAGGATCATGATGGAAAAGTTAAGCATAATCAACAGTGTGCCCTTGCATCAGGGGACAGACTGCATCCAGGCCATGATTTATAATAGTGTAGCTACACTATGAGGCCCAGGGTATTGATCCATCCTTCTCTTTTAATTGACTTCTGTTAAGACAGCACCTGGTCTGCCTTTTATTGACATATGGGAACAAGTCCAATGAAAGGTCACTGAGATGGTTGGGTCTGGAGCACAGAATGTGTACAGAGGGATTGAAGAAACTGGGTGTGTTCAACCTGGAAAAGAGACACCTTTTTGCAAAGATTTCACTGCTGCTTATACTGAGGTAGTCAGAGGATACAGGCAAGAGGGAGAGGGATGCTTGTTGGAGGTGCGTGGTGGTAGCTTGAGAGGCAAAGAACACAAATCAGAACATGGTAAATTCCAGCGTTGTGAAAAGAGTTTTTTACTATGAAAGGTGATAGCTGAACACTTGAACAGGTGCCCAGCAAGGTTCAGGGAACTTAGTCTTTGTAGATGTGCAGAAGTCAGCTGGATGGGCCTTATGCAACCTGATTTAGGTCTGCTTTGTCAGTGTTGTTCTACATGAGCTCTGGAGCTCCCCACCAACCTCCATTATTATTTGGAATGGTTTTTCCCTTGTTTTGCACAGTTGTTTTGTCTCTCTGCCACACAGTGGGGTTTAGAAGTGTGTGACTGAATGACTGTAGTGCAGAAAAAAACCTGGACTTGACCATTGCCTTAAATTCCAATAATGCCTATGGGAATCAGCTGGAAAAAGTGCAGTTAAAGTATAATAGAGGGGATGCCTGGAGGCTGCAGCAGTGAGGCAGTGAAATGATGCCTCATCACCTTTTCAGCCTAAATGGCATTTCACAGCTTGTCAGATATTTTAGCCTTAGTGTAAATGGTGAATCTATTCAAACTAGTCTATGCAAATTGGAAGAAAGTTTTAATAAAAAGGTTTTCTTCCTGAAGAATAAAGAAAAGGAGATTCTTTCCAACCTCCTGTATTAATCTTCTTGAAATTTTGCCCTTCCAATACTAGCATCAATCATTTCTTGTTCATTTGTTCATTTCAGGATGCCTGAAAGGTGCCCTGAATACAGGCACAGTGATTCTAAAAAAAAATCTTTTTAATCCTGTGAGTTTGTTATAGTACAGTCTGGAGGATAAAAGGGTGAAAATCATGAGGAAAAAAGCCCACAAGATCTGCAACATTCCAAACCTACAGGGGAAGAAACATTGCCTGGAAAAAAGGTTTGATTTGTCTCTAATAAAAATGTGTGTAAAAAATACATGACTACGTAAAAACTACAATTAAGACAAAATCTTGAGAGGCTCCTTATAAACTGTGGGCTCACAGTCACGTATTACTATTTCTGAGAGCGGGTGTGTATGAAGTGGATAAAAGATGAGTTGGGATGACTATATTTTCGGTGTCACCTGATGTATATGAATCTGGAAGAAAGAGGCATTTATTCTTGTGTGCAGTGAATATGTGCTAGCAGAATATTCCCTATGTATATAGTATGTATATAGAGATTCTTCTTTTTAAAGAAGGTGTTGGTGATTGAATGTTTTCTGTTTAGTACTTGTAAATAAAACTGAGGAGATAGTAGAGGTATGTTTATGTGGTATTTTCATCAGTAGATCTCTATGGTAGGATTAGAGACATCTCAAGTACTTTCAGAGTATCTCTGACAGTGTAGAGTGCTAATAGTACTGCTCTATCCTGAAAAAAAGTAGGGACTTAATGGCAGTGCTTGGTGTTGGAATGTTGTTATGAATTTGAGAAGTTCAAGAATACTGAAAATAAATATACAGCAGTTTATTTCTCAAGATGTGACATAGCCATAGATATGGTGATTGTGAGATCACAGCTGAAGCTCTATCTGGGCCTTTTCTTTCTTACCTTTTGCCTCACAACACTTGTTTTACCAGGTACTGAGACTGCGTAATGTATCACAGAAGCACAAACCCTTTCATGTATTTTCAAAAAAAGTACTTCTTCACCAAGTGGTTTCTTTTCTTTGATTCTTTTTCTTTCTCTTTTAACCTGCTGTTTAATGACTTTTAATCACACAGTCCATGCTTCAGAAGAAACCAGATTTTTCTCACCTCTGCACTAGATTTTTATCTTCCCTCTCCTATTAATTAAAAGCTATTATTACCTTAATGGTTTGGTTGAAATAATTGATGAATACTGTATTTATATGTGTTGGGAAGTCCTGGTAGTTTTTTATCAGCTGTTAAAATTGTATTTTGAATCATGTGTATCTGTCTCGATTTCAATATCTTTTCATGTTTAATTCAAAATTAAACAACTTATAAGTTCATTCATTGAGAGTAGACCCAAAACAACATTATCACGGAGTTACTAGAGAATAGGATTACTGTCTCTAATTGCTGCTGATGCATAAGTGTTGTGTTTACTTCTCTGCTGAAATTTACAACTAAAAGAATTTTGCCTACATCTAGATAATGTCTGCCATCTTTAATTTACCATAGCCCCATACTATAGGCAGACTTACTGAACAGTAAGATCTAGGGCTTTTCCCCCTGGTTGTTATGTTTGAAATATCAGAGGGATGCAAAATAGTCTCTTGTTACTTTCTATAACAACATTCCTAGTTAATTTTATATAATTGACTGAACATGCTGAACAATGAAGTAGAATATATTATCTAACAAACTCTTTCTTCACATGTTCTGATGCTGTCAGTTTCATAGCTCCAACACTCATCTTGGTTTAAATTAATTGGGAATAAAGGGAAACATAAAATGTAAAAACAGTAATGAGTTTGTTTCCATAGAAACATACCATGCTCTCTGCCAAAATTAAGTGCTGACTTTGTATTCTAAAAGATAGTTATGCAGACAACACTTGCTCACTGATCTGCAGATAATGTGTCAAATGTCTTCATCATATTCATCTTCTGACTGTGCTACGCATCGTTAACAAATCTTTGTGCCAGTACCAACCCTTGCTGTAATCTTTGTCACTTTTATTCCATGTTCTGGCTTTGGAATGGAGAAGAAAAAGATAAGTTTCACTGTGCATTTTATATTGTAAGTCTCAGGTTATAACAGCTGATAAGCTTATGAACCTCCTTCTGCCAATATTCTCTGTAAAATCTTCACTCTGTTAAAAATCTGTGCGTATCTATGGGTAGTATTGCTTACAAAAGGGCTGACTTCTCATATCTAGGGTGTGGTTATACATAGTAGCAATTTTTGCTTGTCTGGTAATATAAATTCTGAGGCAAAGTAGGCTCATTATAAAATGAAGATATGATAAAGCAGACATTATAGAAAAAAAGAGGTGATTTTTCACTAATTTTCTTAATTTTTCAGCAGTGTCTCTGTCTTATTATTTCAAATGATATCTAGAAGACAGAAAGCCAGCAAATATATAAGAGGATGAGAATATACAAATCAGTTACTGACTAGTAGTTACTAACCATCTGCAGAGTGCCACCAGCAACAGAACTCTTATGGAATGATTTTTAGTAGTATTTGAAAATCTAGTAATTTTTTGAGTCTCTCTTGAAATAGCTTCTTTTTGTAGCATTTAATGCTTTACTGCAGTGAACTCCTTCACGTAAGTAATTTTGATTGCCAAGACATAGAGATAATTTTGGGGAGAAATTAGTACTCAAAATTGTTTCCTAAAATCCGTCCCTGGCTTTTTGCTGCGACCTCAGCTTGTGCTTATTTTCATAAATCCTTCCATCAGAAAACACTGCTACTGTGATTAATTCATGATCCTTTTAGGGACTGGAATTTTATTTGCAAATACCATTTTTTTTGAAGGAAGCAATTTCTAAATCTTTAAATAAGGATGCATAAAAATTATTATAAAAGTTACCAGTGGGCTGTCTTCTGCAAAATGCTGACATCCGGTTTCCTCAAGCTTGTTCTCTAAAATCCATTCTGTTTATAGATTTGCAGACTATTAACATTAAAGAGCTATTACGTGATGATGAAATTCATTTGCAGCAGAATATTTTTCTTTTGGGGGGCAAAAAGAGGTCATTTCACAATCTAGAAAATTGCAGTACATTGTTCTGTCCTATATTCTTAAATCTCCAGTTATATAAACAATTTTATTTATTCTCCAATTCATTTTGCGTCTGGATCTCTGATTAAGATTGATCCTCAGTCTCTGCTTTGCACTAATATCTAGCAATCATTAAATCAAAATTACATTCTTCCTAGCTGTCTGGAATTGCTTTAGCTGATAGGAACAGCTGTAGTTTCAAGCTACTGAAAAACTGTCATTTGGGCATTGAATTAGCATTATTGTATTTTAGAAAATGTGTTCATGGTATGTCAAGTTTGTTCATTTCAAAAGTAGCAAACTTACGTACTTAAATACAAGGTTAGCCCTGAGAGAGAAGTGTTTAGACCTTTTGATTTGCAGGAATAGTTTGGGATTGGTTCTATTCTATATGATTCCTTCATTTTACAAACTTATGAAAGTCAGAATTTAGGGAAGAGTTGGGGGGAGAGTGAAACCTCAGTCTTCACAGCCAGTAGTTCCCTTTCTTCTCTTGTGATTCTGATGCCTTTTTCCTTTGGTGACTTCCGGTGGGATTGTTTTAATTCTTTTTTGTACATTTTTGTACAGTTTACTACTTATAGCTAATAAACAATTTGGTATGTAGTTCAACTGATATTCCAAAAAGTCTATGCAAAACAGATTTTTTTATAGCTTACTCTACTTTTGGTTTATGTGTTTTGATTTTATTTATCAATTGATGTGGATTGAGTATTCAGTGTATAGTTTCAGATATGAAGGGGTTTTTTCTCTTACATCTGGATGGGGGGCCATGTTGTCTTAATAAAGTTATGCAAGCTGTAGTTTTGCTTGAACACTGGACTTTTATGTGTACTTTTAAAAATTTGTGGCTCAGTTTGAGAGTCATTGTAAAGCTGAGATACATCTGTGTCACCCTCAATGTCATGCTTGTACAAAGAACACAGCATCTTACATAAAATAAGAAACATATTTCTTTATTTGCAAATCTTGATTACTTTCCTGCGTTCTTGAAAGAAGAATGGTTTTCTTAGTTCTTCTGGTATTCTTTAAGCACAGGGAGGTATTTTTTTATTTTCCTACAAGTACAGTAACATTTTTCCACCTGTTCATATCCATGATTTAATCCATTTGATATCTGAAGAGTGTATGAGTGTAGCACAAAAGATTAATGTGGGTTTGGAGTTAACTGATATAACAATTACCTTCCTTGTATTTGGCAGTGAGATAGATTTATTGCACGTTAAAATGGGATTTTTTTCACTTTCATCATGCAAACTTTGGTCTGCATACACTGAAGTACTTATGACCAAGCAGTGTTCCTTCTATATAAGAGTTAATTTGAAGCAACTTTACTCTTCATCAAAATTACACCAACATGACTGAAATAAGAATATAGTCAATAGTAATTGGACAGTTTGTTTTTTAATAATTACTTTGTATTTTAATAACTAATTTCAGTACTTTCAAGCTGAAACTCTGAAAAGCATTGTGAGAAATGTTTTCTCATACTATGCCAGTTCATTTGACATGTTCTCATTAAATTCTCTTAAGGGAGGGATGAAGTTTTACTCTTAATTTCTGAGGATTGGCTATGGCTATGTCATTTAGTTTGTTGCATAGATGTCAGTTTTCCTGACTACATTTCCAGCTTCCGTTTCAGCATTTCTTGCTGTCTTGTGTAATATTGCTCTTATTTTTTCACCTTTTCTTCTTCTGGAAAGTAATAAACTTTAAAATATTAATTTAGAAGAGCAGTTGTATGTATATGGAGTTGTAAGTTCATCTTTGTTCTAAAGCTTTAATCATGTAGTGTAGTTTTGGATTTTTGCATTTCCCGAGGTTTTATAACACTTTAGTAAGATACAGGAGAAACTTACAACCACATTTTAATGTTTACATGTTTGCTCCCTTGTGCACGTGCATCCGGTAATTTAAGGGGACCAGCATTTCCTGCTCTACTGTTACGGTTTCTTTGGTTAACACTAGCTGAGATGTACTTTATTTCTTTTTTTCATTCTCTGCATTTTGTTTGAACTACATTTTCAGGGTGTTTATTTCAGAACACATGTGGAACTTTTTTGTGTGCGGTCTTGGTTTTGGGGTTTTTTTGCTTGGTTGTGTGATTGTTTGGGGTTGTGGTTGGTTGTTTTTTCTTTGTTTGGGGATTTTTTAATATTCATAAGTGCTTTGGTCTTTCTTCTTCCATTAATCTGATTGTTGACTTTCTGTATATCTGTATGAAAAAGCATTTAAGAGGACCTCTGTTATTTATATGAACTCAGTATCTAGGTATTACACATACTAGATTTCAGTTGTATTTTCTATCTGGAATTTCCACTTAGTAGGTTCTGAATACGTATATATAAAAGAAATCTCTAAGCTCCCTTGGAAAACAGTTACTCCACCTACCTGAAAATGATCTCATTTGCACATGAATACAAACACACAACAAGATATCAGCCCATGAGCAAAATTTCTGAAATATTTCTTTTAAGGCAAATCGTCTTTACCACTTACTAGTCTTTAAACCAAATGGTGCTACAGTAGAGCTGAATTCAGGTCCTTTTAGTGAGTGATAGCTAAAATTTTTCCCTAATTTCAGAGGCACTACTCTTCATTTCTGCTTGTGCAAAGCCATGCAAGCAGTTCACAGAATCACAGAAATTCAAGGCTGGAAGAGACTGTAAGATCATCAAGTCCAACCCATGTTCTAACAATTCAACTAGATCATGGCAGCAAGTGCCACATCAAGTCTTTTTTTGAACTCTTCGAGGGATGGTGACTCTACCACCTCACTGGGTAGATGATTCCAGTATCTGACCACTCTTTCTGTAAAATACTTCCTTCTTAATTCTAACTTACATCTCCCTTGATGCAGCTTGAGACTGCGTCCTCTTGTTCTGTCTGTTGTCGCCCGGAGAAAGAGACCGACCCCCAGCTCACCACAGCCACCCTTCAGGAAGTTGAAGAGAGTGATAAGGTCACCCCTGAGTCTCCTTTTCTCCAGGCTGAACAACCCCAGCTCCCTCAGTCGCTCTTCGTATGGCTTGTGTTCCAAGCCCCTCACCAGCCTCGTTGCTCTCCTTTGGACACTCTCAAGCATCTCAACGTCCCTCCTAAAGTGAGGGGCCCAGAACTGGATGCAATACTCCAGGTGAGGCCTCACCAGTGCTGAGTACAGGGGAAGAATGACTCCCTGCTCCTGCTGGCCACACCGTTCCTGATACTGGCCAGGATGCCATTGGCCTTCTTGGCCACCTGGGCACACTCCTGGCTCATGTTCAGCCGACTGTCAACCAGCACCCCCAGGTCCCTTTCCACCTGAGCACTGTCCAGCCACACCGTTCCTAGCTTGTATCGGTGCAGGGGGTTATTGTGGCCGAAGTGCAATACTCGGCACTTGGACTTATTGAAGTTCATCCCGTTTGATTCTGCCCATCCATCCAACCTTTCCAAATCTCTCTGCAGAGCCCTACGTCCCTCTAACAGATCTACACACGTTCCCAATTTAGTGTCATCAGCAAATTTGTTAATAAAGGACTCTAAACCCTCGTCCATGTCATCAATAAAAATATTGAACAGAACTGGCCCCAGCACAGACCCCTGAGGACACCACTGGTGACTGGTTGCCAGCTGGATGCAGCACCATTCACCACCACTCTCTGGGCCCAGCCACGCAGCCAGTTCTGAACCCAGCACAGAGTGCTCCTGTCCAAGCCGTGGGCTGCCAGTTTGTCTAGGAGTAAGCTATGGGAGACAGTGTCAAAGGCCTTGCTGAAATCCAAGTAAACAACATCTACAGCCTTCCCTGCATCCACTAGGTGGGTTACCTGGTCATAAAAGGTGACCAGGTTGGTCAAACATGACCTACCCCTCCTAAATCCACGCTGGCTGGGTCTGATACCCTGGCCATCCTGCAAATTTTGCATGATGGCGCATAATATAAACTGTTCCATTATTTTGCCAGGTACAGAGGTCAGGCTGACTGGTCTATAATTGCCAGGATCCTCCTTTGCACCTTTTTTGTGAATGGGTATCACATTGGCCAGCAGCTTCCAGTCATCCGGAACCTCACCAGTGAGCCATGACTGTTGGTAAATGATGGAGAGTGGCTTTGCAAGCTCGTTTGCCAGCTCTCTCATTACCCTGGGGTGGATCCCATCTGGTCCCATAGATTTATGAGTATCCAAGCATTTCAGTAGTTCTATGACTGCCTCCTCTTGGATAATGGGGGGACCATTCTGCTCCCTGTCACCATCAACCAGCCCAGGTGGGCAGGTGTCTTGAGGGCAAGTCATCTTCCCATTAAAAACTGAGGCAAAATAGGCATTAAACACTTCTGCCTTCTCCTCATCTGCAAATACTAACTTCCCACCTTTGTCCAATAAAGAACAAAGGCTGGTCTTACCTTTCTTCCTACCATTAATATATTTATAAAAACATTTTTTATTATCCTTAACAGTAGTCACCATTCTGAGTTCGAACTGAGCTTTGGCCTCCCTAATTTTTTTTCTGCATGCTCTAGCAGCCTTCTGGAATATTTCCTTAGAGACTTGACCCTTCTTCCAACTCTGATACATCCTCTTTTTATTCTTAAGTTCCTCCAAGACCTCCTTTCCCAGCCAGGCTGGACGTTTACCCCATTGACCGATCTTTCGGGACACAGGGATGGTCTGTTCCTGTGCCCTCAAGATCTCTGTTTTGAGGTATGCCCACCCTTCCTGAACTCCTTTGTTTTTAAGGGCTGCTTCCCAAGGGACGCTCTGAATAAGTCTCCTAAACAGGCCAAAGTCTGCCCTCCAGAAGTCCAATGCAAGAGTTTTACTGGTGCTCTTCCTGACTTCACCAAATATTGAGAACTCTATTATTTCATGATCACTCTGCCCCAAACGACCTCCAACCACCACATCTCCCACCAGCCCATCTCTGTTTGCAAACAGCAGATCTAACATAGTCCCTCCCCTGGTGGGTTCATCCACCAGCTGCAACAAAAAGTTGTCCTCCATACATTCTAAGAATTTCCTGGACTGCCTCTTTACTGCTGTATTAAGTTCCCAGCAGATATCTGGTAGGTTGAAGTCACCCACAAGAACAAGGGCTGATGATCTTGAGACATTGCCTAACTGCTTATAAAATAAGTGATCTACCTCTTCTTCCTGGTCGGGTGGACGATAACAGACTCCCAGTATGGTGTCAGCCTTGTTGGCCTTCCCCTTTATTCTTACCCATAGACATTCAACTCCATCTTCCTTAGTTTCAATTTCGATGGCATCAAAAGTTTGCTTAATGTAAAGGGCCACCCCACCTCCTCTTCTTCCTTTCCTATCTCTTCTGAAGAGCTTGTATCCATCCAGTGCAGTACTCCAGTTATGTGAGTCATCCCACCACGTTTCTGTGATGGCAACTACATCACAGCTCTGCAGTTGCACCATGGCCTCCAGCTCTTCTTGTTTATTGCCCAAACTGCGTGCATTGGTATACATGCACCTCATCTGGGCTACTGAGTTCACCCCTATCTTAGCCTTGCAATTTTCAAAGTTCACTTTCAAAGGGTGAACATGAGGGCAGAACTTGAAGAGTTCACATTCAGAGTAATACAGGAACTAGAACCAGTGAGCTTGACAGGGCTAGCCCTTACCAAAAGTATTATTTCTGTCACAAATTGCATACCAGAAGCCATTGAAACTATTTAAGTGCTGAATTATACAATAAAATTTCTTATGGTTTTAAGCAGAATATGAAAATCAAGAAACAATGGAGAATAAAGTTCTTTGGTTACCTCTGAATAAGAATTAGATGTGAGTTAACAGTAAACACTTTGAATTACTAATCATGCAGCAAAACCACCCCAAAATTATTTTTACTTATGTTCTCAGCATAAGCAGATGAGTGTGTTTAGCAATTTGGTGGGCAGCAAATTTAGAAGAAATGGAATTAAGCAATATTCTGACTATGTTTTATTGAATTTATTGTTTTGTGTCATTGCATAAAATGTGTTTATAATAGCTGAGATAATTTCATGAACATCAATAGCATTTGTATTTTTGTTAGCCACGATGAGAGATATCAGAGGATAATTCTCATATGTGATATAAAACAGTTGTCCATAGAAGTTACTGGTGTAATATTCTGTCTAGTATGCTTGCTAATGCCTCATAGTGGCAAGGTACAGTTCGTCTTGTACTGCCTTTTTTAGTATATTAGAACGTACTAGTCAGACTTAGTTTATGTAGCTTATATCCCTTTGTCTTCTTTTCCTGTTGGCTCATTACCTGTGCCACTTACAAAAGAGTGACATTGTTTTGATGTGGTCTTCTTTTTGGCAAAAGGGAAAAAAACCCCAGTGTGTCTTGGTACCAGTAAGGCTGTTGACATGATGTTTGAATATATGGCATGAGGAAATACAGCCTACTGTATTGACATTATGTTAAATACTCAACCAATGAAAACCAGGATAAAAAATAAAAATGGTCTTAGGAGCAGCCTTCAGCTGTATAATTATGGAAAGGCTTGAAATAAAATGTCTCTAACTTAGAGGTGATTTATCCTCTGTTACAGGCTATCTGAGGATGTTGTAGAAACTGTTTCCTGAATGTGTTAGATTAGGCATTTTACAAAGACATATATATTTAGTCTAGCTTCATAGTAGGGAGCTAAGTCAAATGATATGTGGAAGTCCTGTTTAGCCTGACATTTCAGTTGCACCTATTGTCTTTATTTTTGAGTCTTGTTGTTGTTTTTAGTCAAATAATGTAAAGGGTTTTGGATTTATGAATTTTAGGAGGAATAGGTTAATTTTCAGAGTATGGAATTTAAAATTAAACTTTTAAACATCTATCTGTCTATCTAGCTCTGTGTTTTCTTGCTGTAGCATCGGAACACATTTAGATAAAAAGGCAAAAATGCTATGTATTAATTATATTACTAAGTTGCCTTGTAATTAGTAACTGCTGTTCCTTTCACTGTATATATTGCAAGATAAAAAATGTATTCATTTGATCACAAATAATTTTTTGGTCTTTGAGTTACTTGCAGGAGTCATTGAAGTTGGAGTAATACAGAAAATATTCTGTTTATTTTGCTCCTACAGAAATGTATCTTCTGCAGGCACAGAGTTAAGAAAATCTCTGGTGCCTGCATTCAGTGTTCATATGGACGCTGCCCAGCATCCTTCCATGTTACCTGTGCCCATGCTGCAGGAGTGCTGATGGAACCTGATGACTGGCCATATGTTGTCTACATCACATGTTTCAGGCACAAGATCAGCCAAAATGTGGTAAGAAATACAGTTTCTTATTTGTTAAAAAATGGAATTGCTGAATTAAAGTACGTTTCCAGAGAAAATGAAGGAGAGAATCCACACTAAGTATTATCATAATTCTATCTGTCATACTTTCATGCATAGCAGTCTTTTACAGCTTGAAGGATTTTCGTTATGCTGTTACCTGGGAGAAGTTATACCTGATATGCCTAACATGTTTTTTAATTTAAAGTCCTTGTTGAGTATATTGTTTTGACAGCCAGAACAAATCTCTGAGTTCTCTGTTTTGTTAACCTGAAGTGTATTATAAATACCCAGATCACAATATCTTACAAATACTCACAGATCCTGTGAGATAATGGATGTGGTGTATATATAAAATCTTTGTTCTGCAGCCAAAGAGTCTCTTGAAAAATATTCAATTATAATTATTCTGTCATCTGGCAAAGTAACACTGGCATGCCATGAAAATTCATGTTACGACTGCCTTTTTATTTCTATTATGTGCTGAGGAAGAGCCTTTAATTTTAGATGAGACACAATCAAGAATTAGTTTAGTGTCTTTTACTTGAATAAATGGTTAGGATCTCAGTTAAGAGAGAACTTACACTATTCATCTTGGGCTTTTAAAGCTGTATTTTGCTTCCTAGCAAACCAGAAGGATTTAACATAGGCTTACTAAGGAAAAATCTTGGAAAGTTAGTCAAGTTATAGTCAAGTTGCAATTTTTTTTCTCCTTTATGCATTAGAAATGAAAGGCATAAACCCAGGTAATGTCTGTATCATGGATGTTGATCTCTCAAGAACTTGTCAGTGAATCACTGGTCTTAATGACAAGACTTAATAAGACTACTGAAGGGTAGGATTTCTTCCAAGTGTACTAAATTATAATGCCTCCCAACTGGAGTAACCAGTCCCGAGTATTCAAGTTGCAGGTGACATTTTTTAAAGGGAGACATATTGTTCATCCCTGTTTAAAATTTCCATAGAATTGTTATTTTTTATAATACTTTTGTTTTCCAAAATGAACACATTAAACCAGCACACTTAATGTGGTTGTAATTTCTTGCAAACATTTCCCAAGAAAATTAGTTTGGTTTGAAAAACAAACAAACTTAAACTTCTATCTGTACAGGCAATTTAAGATTCTGTACTTGGGGTTTTTGGGGGGAAAAAAAGAAGGTTGAAAATTACTAGATTAAATTCATGGCCAATAAAAATAGTGCCAACATTTCCCAAATGTTTTCTAGTATCTTTTTGACACAAGTCTTTATAATCTAGGTAGTGAGATTTGCATCAGTCCTGTAAATTCCATGTTTTCTTAGTGATTTTCTTGACCTATATTAGGTAGTTTAGAAGAAAAGAAATCCCATCAACTATGGAAAAAAACAGGATTTTGTGTGGCTATTGCTTAAGGGATTGTGTGGAGGACATAGAAAGTGTTTTGGAATGAGACTATTACATTTTTTCATGAAACTCAGCCCTAACTTTTTTGAAAAGATTCACTGTTATTACCCTTTTTTTCCCCCACTGGCTCAGCTAAAAGTCAGGTTCACAGAAGAGAAATAGAAGTTATGCTTTTGTGTTTTCAATTGGGCCAAAATTTGGAAAGAGCAGATACTTCGTTAAAGAATGTTTTTCTGTAAAATTCTTATCTTACTCCTCAGACAAACGAGATTGCCGTATGTTTTTAAATGCTTGTGTTTATACTCTGTCTTTTGGATAATTAATCTAATCGCATCTTTAAGCCTTCAGAAGTTTTCTCACCATTGGTTCTCTTGGTATGCTTTTCTTAGCTTTTAGCTGTTCCTTCATGCAGAAATAGCATTGCTCTTCACCATTAGGCATAGCAATGTATCTTACTTCTAATCAACTTCTTTTTTGCCTGTTGTTTCAGTTTCCTGGCTTAGAAGCAGAACAGGAAGTCATGCAGACTGAAATATTATACTCACTTAGCAAATTTTTGCAGGAGTCAAATAGATTATCTTGTCAGTAGGAAAAAAAAAATCTCTTCTGGTATTTAGCAGAAAGCATTGTTCCTAAAGCAAGGACACTATTATTTCTCCTATTTCAAGAAAAAAAAAAGTCTGATTTTTTATTAATATAGACTCTAAATATTGTATCTAAATGCTCAGTGACTACCTTTGTACTAACTTGGTGTTTGCTGCTTTCTTCAAGCTTTAAAAAAAAAAAAAAAAAAAAAAACCAAAAACTCAACAATCAAAGTATGACTTTTGGGCACTAGGAAAAATTGTGGCATATACCTATAGTGGTATTTTAATATGTGAATGAATGAGGGTTTTCAACAAAAAAGGCCTACCTAAACAGATAAATGTTTATTATTACTATTATTAGCAGATCTCTTCACCCCAAGCAAAGGATTATTGTAGTGAGGATGTAGAGTATGCATCCAACTTATTTATGCCTGTGAACTCAAGCACAATTTTTCAACATACATTCATAAGCCTTTTTCACTGTGGATCAGGTTTTGTATTGTCTTCAGTATTTTAGAGTGCCTTTTTGTTGTCAGTCATTGAAAACACTGGTGGGGTCTTCTGAAGAAAAATCCTCAAAGAGAAAATCAAAAGGGAAAACAATAATCCTTGAATAAATCTGATGCTACCAAATGGTGTAAATAAGAACTGGAGTTTTAAAATGTTTGTATGTTCAAAAGTATTTTTCCATGTTCATAGACTCAAAACTAAGCCTACCTCTTATATTTGCTGAAGGTATAGCTTTAGAAATAACACAAAAATTTGCTAGCAGAACAGTTTTTTCTATATGAAGTGTTTTGGGTGTTTGCTGTCATTGCCTATGTTATTTTTTGTGTAAATTGGACTATCAATATGCAAGGAGGGCTCTGTGATTTGGTACTTTCAGGTTGTGGTTTGGATTTTTTTTCCTTTTTTTCTTCTTGACTGTGCTTGTTTCTGAGCAAGAAGCATATCCCTCACACATTTCTGTCATCAAAACTGCAAGAACATGTGGAAGTACAGTTGAGAATAGGTGCCGCAGATGGATTTGTTTTGATTAAAAGAACTCATTCATACACAAGAGTGTGAGAAAAAGGAGTTGAATGGAACTGTTCTAACTGAAAAAAAAAATAAACCCAACCCCAAAAGATCCATATAAGCCCTGCAGATCAGAGGAAGTCAGCTGGAGACACACCTATACTTCCAGCTATTTCCTTTGGAAATTGTGAACAAAAGGGGCTATCTAGACAACCCCAGTAACATTTTCAAGAATAATGATCTTTAGAAGAGGCAAAGACAGGAGCTGCAAATACCTGCAGTTGCTGGTTTTGGAGCTACTTAAAATTATCTTCTACTATTGTCTGCCCGTTGTTAACCTCTGTAGCAAATAGGGAATGAAGGGATGCTGTCCAGTGGAAGCTGTAGATCCTTTTTCTGTTGAATACCTTAGTGATGGAGTGTCATTGTTTTGTCACTGTCTGCTAACTACTGTCAGCCCCTAAACATCTCAGAAAGACTAAGCCATGCCTTCAAAAGGACATGTTATTCAAAAATCATGGGCTGGATTATTTTTGAAATGTCATGAATAATTTCTATGCTGAAATTGGAATTCCAAGGAGTAAACGAGACATGAGATTTAGGTTCTGATATGGAATAAGTCTCAGATCTTCTAGGATCCTCCATTAAAAACTGTAGCCTGAGAAAGTTTCTAGGTATTTAGATGTACATCAGATATCTACTTCATGATGTTATTATGAATTCACATTGACATAATTTATGTATTTAAGGCTTTTGTTCTCTGCCATATAGAAAATGAAGGAGAAAGAAATTTTCCCTTTTAAATTTTGAAGTCTGCACACAGAAGAGGAGATTATCTTTCTTTGTATCTGGTTGTTTTTTGTATTTCTGCCACTACCTTAGTTTATTCTTGGCTTTGGTACCATTAAAGAAAATCATGCTTTTAAACTACAGCTTTCTCAATAATCTGATAACTACCACAGCTGTTTCTTTAATCTGATAGACTCCCTTATATAACAGCTGTCCTTTCTGATCAAAAAATTGCATTCTTAATGTCCATAAATTGTTAAGGTTTTCTGTCAGGAAATGTTTTCTGGGACATGCAATCAATTACAGATTGTACTTGTGAATATGTTTTTCTGGGAAATAAATTAAGAATCCTATGAAGATAACATACTAAAAAATAATCTCCTTGAGCTAGAATGCATTTTTGGGTTTTATTATTTTTCTAATGAGAAATGGCATTCCTTCTCTGAAAATTTTATCATTAAATCAATCTGCGTTGTCTCTTAAAATATTGTAATTTGCCCTCCATATTCTCTGAAGAGTTACATCTTCTTTTGGAGAAGATTTAAACCTTTTAATAGAGCAATATCTCTTTAGGTTTCTGTAGTAGAATACTTTTTCTTTTATCTCATAGAAATAAATAAATTAATAGTCTCTCATTTACATCTGACCCACCTCTGCCCCCACCAAAAGCCAAATATAATAAAATAAAAAATTGAAAGATAAATGAACATGTATGTTTACATATGTTTCAATATTGAATAAAACATGCTTATGGATATTTTATTGCTTCTATGATAATATCAGTCAATTGCTATTTATGTTGTTAATTTTTATACTTAGTCTATCTATAGACAGTTAAATTGAGGAAGAAATAATTTTATTATACATACAATGGTTAAGTAATTTGTGGGTATGTTGAGAACATTATTTCTAGGTGCACTTGGAAATGCTGTAGGAACATCGAGTTTTACTATCTAAGGTGACCTCAACTAAATCCTACAAATGTCTGTGACAGACAGAGCCCTGACGCACAGATGGAATAGTGTGTTTGTGTGTATATACACATATATGTGTATATATATACTATATAGATAACCCTAAACTTACTCCAGCTAATATTAACAAAACTGCAATGGGGTGACACAATTTATTAAAGATCCCATTTGCAGTTGGTGACCACCCAGAGATTATATCCCACCAGTGATAATCTGCATTTTGTTTTATTTTTTTGCAGAATTCTGGTTATTTCTTATGTATCAGGTTGGATAGTAATTAAGGGGTTTTTTTTTTTTGGATTTTCTTCATGATCTCTAATAGGCAGTTGTTTTACCAGTGTGAGGTCCATTTCAATAGAAGTAGATGATAGTCTGTGATACATCGTGTAATTGGTTTTGATCAGTTGTTGGGATGTCACTGGGGCTGAGTACAAAAAATCACACCCGATAATCTTAACAAAATTACAAATACAAAAATTACAGTGATTTCTACTAGGCAAAATAACATCATTGTTACCAATTTTTACAATAGCACAAGCAGCTCTCAAGCACACACATCCTTTACCAGTATATACGAGCACAGTTTTCTGATCAGTGGCTGGATGAATCTTGAAGTGGCAAATACTCTGTTCAGTGTCAAGACACACATCTTGAACATTAATAGTATCACCCCCTTCCTGTATGATCAGAGCTGCTGTTGCCTGCATCCTGCATCCATAACTGTGCTTGTATACAACTGAAAGCTAAAGATACATTATCTTGAACTGTACTAAGTGCTTCTACTAACTTGTGGTCTTGGTCCCCAGCCTTTTCCCACTTTGGCAGTACTTTTGAAAGCTGCCACTGGCTAGTTCCTGTTGCCAATAGATTTGACTGTAAAGGCTGTTTGAATTTTGCTAAGCCATCTGCTGCAGTGGCCAGCTTGTTCATCAGTATTTCTAAATCAATTCCATTTAAAACTCCTAATCCTGTTCCTAATGTCCCAGTTAGATCATTTCTTATTCTGCTCCTGAGGTGTACTTGTCTTTGTAATGATGTTCAGCTTACAGAAATGGCACAGAATACTTGTACTTGCTATGCCCTTAGTTTTCAGGAGCAGAGAGGTTTAAAAATTATGAATCCCATAAATAGATCAAAGAAGGAAGCCCAATAGTGACAAGAAGTCAGCGCAAAAACAGAAGTCTTTGAGTTTAGGGTGGGTTTTTCCTCTTACTCCAAAGCATTCACTTTACTGCTAATACTCGAAATCTCACTAAAAGAACTGATGCTGTATAGTAGAGGTGGCCTTTGAGTCCTAGTAAAATATCAGTATTGTACTTGAATATCTGTATATAGGCCTTGCCTCGGTAGATCCCAGTTGTTCTTGATGCGCTGCAGCTGTGATGTCCTTCATTGGGCTGCAGCTGTGGCTTGTGAAGACAACTGGGATAAAAGGAGGTGGGTTGGCCAGTTAGGGAGAGCCTTGGAGGAGTCCTGACTAAGAAGGAGTCATGTGCAGAAGGAGTCATGTGCAGAAGGAGTCTGTGCTGTGACGATCTGCAGCCATAAGAAAACACCGAGTGAAAGTATAGGACTCTACAAATCTAATAGCAACAGTATGGGACTCTAGAAATATGAATACAGCAATGCTGTTCTTTATTCTCTTCAATTCTACTAATAAAAATCCTACAGCTGTAGATTTTCCAGATTTTAATAAGACAGTTTTAAGACTATTGTATTGACTGCAAAATTTACTGCCTTTGAAGGTTTCAAAAGCAGTGCTAGGAAATTTGATGATTACTTTAGTGTGGACTGTGTATAAAAGTATTCTTTTACAGTTTATATAAATATTTCTAATAAAATATAGGTATTCCAGTGTACATGCATCTTACATAATTAGAAATCTTCAACTCTTTAGGTGTAGCCAAACTCACAGTAGCTCCCCTTTGCGTAAAAACAGTGGACCTTTGTGAGATACTGAGTAGTTAAGCTTATAAGAAAGAAGTGCCTTCTGTGTGACTTGGATGAGAAGATACTGATTTTATATTTCCTGGTAAAGAAGGTTGCTTTTAAAGTGGAAGGTTCATAGGGATACAGTAGTTGGGAGCTGAGATGTAACAGTTGACTGTATGTGTGAGCTTCTAAGTGATTGCCTTCCTACAAAGTTCCATTGTTTTTATAGTTATAGCATCCATCAATTAGTTATTGATGTAGAATGTTTGCATTGTTTAAAAACCCTGCTACTCTTCTGACTTATATAATTAGCACTGGGGAATTGTAAGTGAAAAATGAAAAAAAAAAGATATACTATGCAAATAACTGATGAAGAATGATCAGTGCTGTTTGAAGCTTTACAGCAAAAGCTCGGCACAATGTGGATTAAGAAGTTCCTCATATACACTGCTGTAGACAGCTCTGGCAAGAGCTGGATATGCATTTAGTTATTGCATCTCACTGGGCAAAATTTCATTCTATTATGTGGAATCAAACAGGAATCCAGTACTTCAAAATCTCATCATTTTAAAAAAATCACAACCATACTCTTGGTTCATCACACCTTATGTCTTCAGAAAAACTCTACAAATTATCCTGCAAACAAAACTAGCAATTTTTTTCTAATTATATACTATTGATGGAATGCAGAACAGTTTTAAGGCATCAGTTGTGGAAATATGCTTTGATGTAGTATTCTTCAGATGTCATTTGTTTTCCAACAAAGTGGAGAAATTTTGTAAGTAAAAGAAATTATGTTAACATGACTGAATTAAATTAATTTAATTAGAAGTTTTTATCTTGAGTGCTCAGCAGTTATCAACCCTGTTTTTACTCTGATAAATTTTTTATGAATAAGCTGGTATTTTAAATTTATTTTTTCTTTTAAATTCTTTTTTTTTTTCAAGAGAGCTAAAGTATGTGGGAAAGCCATTACAGTTGGGCAGACAGTCATCACGAAACATAGAAATACACGATACTATAGTTGCAGAGTCATAGGAGTGACGTCTCAGATTTTCTATGAAGTCATGTTTGATGATGGCTCCTTCAGTCTGGATACTTTCCCTGAAGACATTGTAGTAAGTACCTTCTCAGATTCCTATTCATTCTTGTTTGTTTTCCTGTTTTTTTTGTTTTGGGGTGGGTTTTTGTGGTATTTGATTGGTTTTCTTTTTTAAGTTAGAGAGTTGGAATCTCTTGAACTAATTCCTGTGACTTTGAGAACATAACATCTTAATATTTAGTTCATGTTTGTTGCTTTAACTGCTGAGAATTATTATTTTCTAATGGGCTTCCAAGCTTTGGTTGTTCTAGTCTTTGCCATTTGAACAAACGAATCAAGAATAATCTTAGAAAATCTTTTCATTAAATAAGAAATATGTATTTAATTAAGAATATGAAAGAGGGAATTCCATATATCTTTCTCTGTCACTTAGAGATAACCTGTAAAAATACCTTGCAGAATAGAAAACTTCTGCTGTAAAGAACAGCTTCTGAAGAACAGTTCTTCAGACTCTGTTTTAACAGTTTATTTACACTTCCTGATATTTAGTTTGGGAGATTACATTAGTAGTGATAAAAATCATTCGGGAAAAGATAGTAGTTTATCTATATGTAGTATAGTGTATTACATTTTCAAAAGGCAGCTGAGATTTTGATTTCCCTTATGCACTTACATGAACTACCATGGCTCTCGTAGCTGTTAAAAACCACATTGTGCACATAGCACAAATGAGCAAAATTTGCAGTTGGAGAAAGATTGTGTTTCCCTCCATGTCTGCAATGAATACTTTGGATGTTAAGCTTTGTGGTGTTCATCAAGTGCCCTTTGACATCTTTCTCATAATGTGACTCTAATCCTCATTTACCTTCATGATGCTCTTGAGTCTTTTATGTGCTAAGCTAGTACTTCCTGCTAACTTCCAGAAGTAAAAGCCTCCAGGGACCACTGATAGGCAGAAGTGCTGTTTGTTGCAAGACCACTTTTCACTTAGTCCTGTTCAGTATGTTGTGGAGAAGAGCCTGGCTTACAGACCAGCACTAGAGAGTGCTGGCTTTGCAGCTCAAGGGATACAGCTCCTAGGAGGACTCCACATTTTTCTCCTGTGAAAGTCTTTGAGCTCTTCTGCTTTTTGCAGACCTAATATTTTCCTGAGAGGAGCATTAACTGACATATATCAGTAGAAATGATACTGTTGTTCTTGGAAGCTTCTTAGTTTTTGAAAAGTCTGGCATCTTTTTTAAAATATGGTATTTGAGAGGATGCATTTTAGATCAGTGCTTGGAAATTGAGCTGTTCTCGTCCCAGTGGTCTGAATAGAAGTCAGTCACAAAATCTCTCTTACACATCTTTGAAAATTTTTCCTTTAATGTGAAACACTGCAAAAGTCTCTGTTAATGATCAATGATCTTGACATTCTGATTTAGGATGATCAAGATACTAAGTTTATGTGGCTATGTTGTTATTAGAAGCCCCTTTTGTGTGCGTGCTGCATCAAGGATTTGGTAAGGCAAAGGTGAAGAAATGCTTGTGGGGAAGTCTGATCTGGAGCTAAGAATAAATTTAATCAGGTCTGGATATGCCTCAGTGCTTCACAGATAGTGGATGAACAACATATAATTGTTTGATGGAAACGTCAAACAAATTTCACATTTCTTAGAGAAATGTTCTTGTATTTTCATTAGACAATATACCTGCAGCAGCTACTGGAACTGCTGAAGAAAGTGGTTCTTTTCTTCTCAGACTAAAACTTACTAATCTATACAAGGTGCGTATCAGGTGTTAGTCCTGCTGGGAGGACTTGTTCATCAAATCTGGAGTAAAAGAAATGTTGCTGCCTGTTGAAGAACTTATTTTTCTAATCTGTTTTCACTTTTCAACCAGCTCACAAAGATAGCAGGAGCTTTTTGCTCTTCCAGGATGTGCTGAATCCACTACATAATTTCAGTTCAGCTCACAATAAACCAGAATTCCAATGTTTGGACACGGTGATTTATTTTTTAGAAGGAAGGTAGGGAGCAGCAAAAGTTCAGTCTTGAAGCCTCATGAAACTATCTTTGTATTCAATAACAACCAAATCAGGGTATACACTGATCTCTTCTCATGTGTATTTCTCTTGGTTTGTGTTAGCATTTACTAAATATATGAGGTGGGAAGTTATTAAGTGTTTTAACTGTAGACACATATTTAGATTTTTTAATTTCAACATTATTTATTTCTTGAGTGTTATACCTGATTTCTTAGACTAATTACTCCTCAATTAGAGGGTTTAAACCTATGAGTTAGCTGTCCAGTATGCTCACCAACCTGTTTTCCTTCAACCCAGAAGGTGTTAGAGGTGTAAAGAAGTACATGGCTACTCCTGGAAGCAACAGCAGGACAAATCCCTCTTGTAGTTCATGGCAAGACTTCAGTAAGGGGGACAGTACATGACATCTTAAAGGACATGAGATGACAACTTTCGTGGTTAGTTTAATGATGCATGGACACAACTAGGGAGTGCATATACTGCAACCCTGAGTAACTGATACCAACAGACAGCATTTATGTGTGCCACTTGCCACTTGAAGTATTAATGCTCTGTAACTTGTCAAACAGGCCCTAGCACAGCACCAAGAGCATTACTGTTCTGACCAGTAGGCCAGATGTCAGTTCACAGATTATGCATCAGGATAATCATGAGTTCTTTGGTCTCATCATTTAGGGGAGGGTATTGCACAATTCCTTCATTTTTTGTTTGTTTGTTTGGTTTGGTTTGTTCATTTATTTGTTTTGTTTTTTGTTAGTTTGGGTTTTTTTTGTTTTGATACCTAATGGCTATTGCACTGGCATATCATAGAATTTTGCTAGAAGTTATTATTCTTGGTATATAGCTAGAAGATTTATTTGTTTCTGTATATATTGTGGCTGCCAATATGTTTTATATACATATACGTGTAAGATTTGGATGAAGTTGTTCCCATGTTACCTTACTAAAATCACAGAAGAACAGGGAGGCTTAGGCAGTATCCATGTTTGGGGGAGATGGATACCACCATATTATATTGATTGCAAGGAAGAAAAAAAAATAATTGTGGAGTGAAGCTCGCTTTGAGTCTATTGAGAGGTCTGATTACAGGACAGCTGAGCACACATCTCCTGAAGCAGCAAACATCCTTCTAGGCTCTTGCCCTCTTAAGTGCCCTGGTCCTTCAGTGATGAGTTTACAGAGAATTCTTCATTGTCGTGGGTTCACCTGGTGGTTATGAAGAAAACTAGGTGAACAAAAATGAGTGTAATTGCTGCCATGACATAACCACACTGTGTTTTAGTTTACTTGCAAGTGTATAAATGTTGGTGTTATCCATTGAGAAGGTGAAGTTGCACTGTGGGTAGTCATGTCCACAGCCCAGAGTGAATTCACTTACTAAAATCTATAAATCAAATTACATTGTTTTAACATGGTAGCTTATGGAATGCTGCTGAAATTATTCCTTAAAAGTAAGAGCATATTAAGTGTTGATGAAATTAGATGTGTTTGGAAGAACAATTGATCCTGTATTCAGGAGTTCACAAGGATTTTTTGCAGAACCACAATTTGGCAATTTTTTGAGGTTCTGATAAAATCCAGAAAGCATCCTCTTTAAAAAAATATGTATTAGTTCTGGTTAAGGCATTACAGCTGTCAAAAGCAGGAATGGGAAATTAATTTTCACTGAATCATATAGGTAGGAAAATACCTTTAAAATCACTGAGTTCAACCATTAACCTAATAATGCCAAGGCCACCGCTAAACCATGTCCATAAGTGCCATCTCTTCATGCCTTTTGACTGCAACCAGGGCAGGCAGTTCCAGTGCTTGATAACTCTTTTGATGAAATTTTTCCTCATTTCCAATCTATACCTTCACTAAGGCAACCTGAGGGCATTTTCTCACATCTCAGATCACATCTCACAAGGCAGCACTTGTTGCCTAGGACAAGAGACCAGCTGGCACCTGGCCTATAGCCTCCTTTTAGGCAGTTGTAGAGAGTAATAAGGTCACCCCTGAGCCTTCTTTTTTCCAGGCTAAACACCCCCAACTGCCTCACTCAGTCCTCACAGGACTTGTACTCCAGGTCCTTCACCAGCTCCATCACAATTCTCTGGACACACTCCAGCACCTCAATGTCAGTCTTGGAGCAAGGGGCCCAGAACTGAGCACAGGATTTGTAGTGTGGCCTCACCAGTGATGAGTATAGGGGCAATCCATGTCCTGGTCCTCCTCCTGGCCACACCATTGCTGGCACAGGCCAGGATGCCATTGATGTTCTATAATGCTGTCTGGGATTACTGTGACTCAAGGGACCCAGCACTTATTGTGGTTGAACCTCACACCACTGGCCTTGGCCCATCAATCCAGCCTGTCCAGATTCCAGATCCCACTGCAGAGCCTTACACAATCACAGAATCTTCCCTTCAGAAGATCAACACTCCCACCCAACTTGGTGTTTTGCAATCACGTAAAATAACTGACCATTCATTTGATCCTGTTGTCCAGGTCATCAGTGAAATTATTGAACAGAACTACAGGACCTAGTACTGCGCCCTGGGGACCACCACTGACCACCAGCTCCCAGCTGATGTAATTGCACCCACTACTAATTTAAGCCCAGACTTCCAGGAGGCTTTTTTACTCCGTGACCAATGTGCCTGCCCAAACCACAGAAACAGTTTCTCCAGGGGAATGTTGTGTAAAATGCCATTAAAAGCTTTATGAAAGTCCAGGCAGACAACATATATCCCCTTTTCCATATCTACTAAGCAGGTCACCTTGTTACAGAAGGAAATGCTGTTGATGGAGCAGCCCCTGCCTTTCAGAAACCCCTGCTGGCTGAGCCTCATTGTGTCATTGTACTGCACGTGCTGTTTCATGACACTTGGGATGATTTGCTCCATGACTTTCCTTGGCACTGAGGGAAGGTGCCACTTTCCCTGGCGCTCAGTCTGACAGGCCTGTAGTTCCCTGATTTCACATTTTGACCCACCTTGAAGATGGGTGTAACATTTGTCGACCTCCATTCAATGGGACCACCCAAGTTAGCCTTGAACTGCTGGTAAATGATGCAGCATGGCTCAGCAAACTCTTCCACCAGCTCCCTCAGTACCTCTGGATGGATCCCACCCAGTCCCATAGATTTGTGTGTGTCTAAGTGGTGTAGTAGGTTGCTGACCATTTCCTGTTGGATTGTTGGGGCTTCATTCTGCTGCCTACCCATCTTCAAGCTCAAGGGACTGGTTCTCACAGGACAAGTGGTATTAAAGACTGAAGCAAAGAAAGTGGTTAAGTACCTCTGCTTTTTCCTCATTCTTTGTCATTATGTTTTCCCACAGCATCCAGTTAAGGATGGAGATTCCTTTTAGCTTTCCTTTTGGTGTGAATGTTTACAGAAACATTTTTCATTGTCTTTTATGGCAGTAGACAGATTACATTCTAGCTGGGCTTTGGCCCTTGTAATTTTCTCACTGCATAACCTCACAACATCCTTGTAGTTCTGCTGAGCTGGCTGCCTCTTCTTGTTAAGGTGATAAACTCTCCTTTCTTTCCTGAGCTCCAGCTGGATCTCTCTGTTCAGAGATAATTTCAGTTCATTTTTACATGTGTCACATTGCTCCATCCAGCATTTTCCTTTAATTTTTTTTTTTTTGGCCTGCCAGTTCTTTTTAAGTGGATGCCACCTTATCTTGAGAAAAAAATCAAGCATGAAGAAAGCACCACCAAGCAGTTAATTTTTTAACGTACCAGCAGTGATACTTGAATCCTTAACAGAATTTTGTTGATACTTATTTCAAGTACCTTCCTGCAGCAGTGGACCCAAGAAAGCCCTCAGTGTGAAGAGAAAATGAGGAGATTAAACTGTCTTTCTGTGTCTATCAATACTTTAAATTTGCCACTCTCAGGAGAGAGAAGAACAGGCCTCTTGAGAACTCTGACAACCAAAGTACTTTACTGAAATTATTACAAAGGCTACAAATTCTTACCATGTGCACATAGATTTTACAGCATCTAAAATTGTTATTCCTTGCTTTCTTTGTTAAAAAAAGAACAGAAAAAGCCCCACATTTTAGTTACTAGTATCTTAAGAGAAACTTGCCAGTGTGATAGCAATGTAGTTTAAGAATCTGTTAATGAAATAACCCACAACTATTTTACATGAGGATTTCTTTGCAATCCTCTACTATTCCAGGCAGCAAATGCTCACTTCATATCCTGCAAAATTATGAAGTGAAAGTTTTTATATCACATGACCCACTCCATTGTATATGCACTCTACTGTATACGCATATACTCTATACACTGTGTGTGTAAAGCTGCCAATTCTGTCTGCTTTCATCATGGTCTTACTGACTTATCATGGACTTCCTTACATGATCCTTCCTGCCCACAATATCCTTCACAGGCATTTGAAACTGTGAAGACATTTATAGCCTTAATAATTACCTGAGACAAGGGGACCTAATTGGGGTAATTTACAGGTGAATAAGTTAGGATGAATACAGATTGTCCCAAAACAATTGTGCATTATTAGATAAATGAGAGAACAGATTTACTTCCTCCTCTTTTGAGATGCAGAACAACTGGGATTTAGCTGGACAGTTTTTCAAAACTTATTTTCTCCAGGCCAGCTAAAGGGAATACTAGTAGAAAACTGTAATGTGAAATTATTTTTGTGGGACTTTTTGCATGAGCAGATTAGAAAAGGTAGCTTGCTTTTAAGAGCTGTGAGTGTCAGTGCTCAGGATGTAGTTTCAATAACAAAATCTTACTTGTTTTCAGGAACTTCTCTCTAATGACTTTGACCATGACTACTGACTTCCATGGGTGCAGGAAGTGTGTGTCTGCAGATGGGATACTCAGTCAGCTTCTCAGTATCTGTTATGTTAATACATTTACCTCTGCTTTTGAAAAGCCATACTTTTTGAACAATAGACATTTTGAGATACTGGGCTAGCATGTAAGTCTTGAGAGCCCATTTAATGCCCATCTGTATGTTAAAAAAGCAGAAGTTTT
The DNA here is from genome assembly GCF_027579445.1 of Ammospiza nelsoni. Lineage (NCBI taxonomy): Eukaryota > Metazoa > Chordata > Aves > Passeriformes > Passerellidae > Ammospiza > Ammospiza nelsoni. Next base: position 41,468,523 of record NC_080669.1, on the reverse strand, counting down.
ACTTCTAGCCCAGTAATTCCCAAGGGAATTGTCAGAAGAACACAGTCCCTAGTCATTCCCTTCTGACAATGTGTCTTACAAAGAAGACACGTTACTTTTCTTCTATCAACCTTGTCTGACATTATAAATTACTGAATTCCTGACTAGTTTCCAGCATTTTTTCCTAGTGATTTCTCTTCTGTATACCTTTTTCTCTTTATTCTTCTGACAACTCTTTCCTGCTTGTCTACCTGTTCAAATCAAAGTTTTAAATTGTAGTTTTAGTAGTAGATGAGTATTTACTGCATCTTTGTGAAAGATCCATTTGATGGCTGGCATACAATAATTGCTTATTGTTCAAGTTTTATTATAATGACATGTACATCTGTAAAAATTGGTAAGGAAATTAGAATGGCTGAATTTCCTAGGCAATCCATAGATTTTGGGTGCACTCCAGTACTGCCATCACCAGCAATTTCTGAGAATGTGTAGTAGGAATGTAATTCATTTCTGAAGGTAGCAAGAGGCTAGATTGTATTTGGTATAAACTTAGTCAAAAGTGGGGATTGTTTTTGTGATGTGCGAAAAGCCACATCATGAATTATAATTGGTTTAGCAGCTTTCCAAAATTTCTTAGCTGTGACATTGAGTCTGTAAACTCAATAATGTGCAATTCATGTTGGGCTGGTACATTTGTTTTTTGCTGCATTACAATATTGCTGTGTAATTAAACTCACTACTCAGCAAGTTGTATGATTTGATCATTGACTAGTAATTCTGAAAAATTTTGGAAAGCAAATTTGAGAGCTGCATTACATATTTCAGAAAAAACATAGGTTTCTTTTTCTGGCTTGATGGATTTGTAGAGATTGTATAGGATTTTACATTCTTGTTCTCTGAAATACTCCAATAATTTTAATATTTATATATGTTATGAAGAATTTACTTTGAGTTTGTGAACAGAGAAAATTTATTTTAACACATTTTTGTAGTTGTGAACTTTTCACTAGATTTACAAATGCTGATACACAGAATGGTATGGTTTTTACATGTGAATAATTGTTTGCATCTTCTGGATACTAATAAAAATTATTTCCTGTTTTGAAAAAGTTAAAATCAAGCTATTTCAAAACCAAAAACTAAGGTCTAAGGCTGCAGATTAAATGGTTTTATTCCATTATTTAACTCTTGAAACTACAAAGCATCAACAGATGTAGTAGTCTTATTTTAATCTAAAACTTGTTGTACAGTACTATGACTCTTGATTTAGGTGAATCACTTTCACTTTATTATGGAGAATACGAATAATTTTTCTGTTGCTTTATTATTTCCTATTATAGCAGGAAGACAGGCAACTTAATAGATAAGCATAAAAAATGAATATTGAACAGCTAATAGGCAAATTAAAGCCTCAAACAGAAGTATTATCTTTGTACCATTTCCTTGTAGAATAGCCTTCTTTTATGATGAAATGCTTTATGGATCCTAACAATAATGGTGTTAGATGAGTTGAAGTTAATGCCTCACAGGAGAGGTAATGCATAATGCCTTGTAGGAGAAACAAAATGGAAGATAAATCATTACTTTGCAGTTCATGATAAGATGGCTGACTTTGCAGTGAGGCAGGTGAGAGAAAGAAATATATTGCAACATTTCTTGCGCTTGCAAAGGCAATGTGTGCCCTTGCATGGGACCACAATGAGTACAGCTGTGATGAGCCTATAGAGCATGGTGAAATCACTAGAATTTGCACAGGAATCTTTGAGGTAAGGTGGGACTGCTGGGATTGGGATAGGAGTGTTTTTTCACCTCCCACCTCTTTTCTGAGGAAATCCAGGAATTGTAGAAATTTTTCATCTGTTAGTTTACAATACTGTAGTGCAGAAGAAGGTTATTACCAGACTTACAGGAGGTCAGTGGAGGAAGTGTGTTGGCAGACTCATATTTTCCTTCGTGTCTGTGTTGCATCCTAAGGAGGGGGCAGGAGCAGCACATGAGCTGGTCTTTGTACTCGTCCAACTGTAACGGATTTACAAGGAGCAAATATACAGGTGGGCAGGATAGGAGGCACTACTGTAGCGTTCAGTCTCATCTGACTTTGGTGTAAGCATAAGATAGGATTTTCTGCTGCGCTGCAGATCCCTTGTTCCTCATAGCTAATTAGACATCTGGGTGTCCTTGGCAACTTCAGCTTCCTACTGCTGACACTCAGTTTTGTCCCGTAAGAGTGTATTGTACCCTTTAGTGTCCTCTCTTCTGTGCCTTATTGCAATGCCCAGTACCACCCTGGACATCCTAAGTTGCATTCTGCAGTAGTATGAGTTGTTGTCTTCTGGGACACTGTGTCTATCAATTAGCATTATGCATGAATTTATATTATTAACACTTCACTGAAAGGCAATGCAATGGTTAAAATAGTAACTTTCTAGGCTGGATAGAAAATAAGAAATTTTTAGATTTATGTGAGAATGCATGGTCCCATTTATATTCCAGTTTTCTTTTGTAAAAGCATATATTCACTTTGTAGGAGAACATTCAGTAATATTTTAAAGACAACATATTATACGTCAATTTAAAGTATTTTTATACTCCATTTCGTGATTCAAAGCTAAATTTGTTGAATTACAGTAACTATTCTGTTAATCTCGTGATTTCACTGAATTTATATCAATTCAAGCCCAGAACGGCACTCCTGGGAATCAGGCCTTCTCTTTCAAATGCTAATGCACTGTGTAAATTGCTGTTCCTGTTTAGATAAAAATCTGACTGTGACAAATTAGCTACCACTCTCCTTTCCATTCAGATTGTCTTGGAACATATGAGACCTAATTTTGTGGTGCTAAAAATTTGCATCAACTAGTATATCCTATCAGCTTTGGAAGGAAAAACAGTTCGGCAGTCTCTTGAGATTAGTGGATGTTTCAGAGATTTTCCACAATTTGTTTCTTCACTTGCACTTTAATGGTGTTGGTAGGTATATTCAGTGTTTGCAGTTGTGATGTGGTATTTTTCTGTATGGTCAGCTTTTCTAAATTTGAGGTATTGGTTGTAATTGCATTTGTCATGCTCCTTTTATGAAACAATCACCTGTGTGCAGGACTGTGGAAGCTTAATCACTAGCATTCGTGTTGAAAATTAATATTAGCTTAAGGAATGTAGTCAGAGAAGAAAATTTGGATGAAGTTCTTTTACAGAATGGCCTTGGAAAGGCTGTTTCCTGATCTTATGGCAACCTTGTGCTTGCTTCTGCACTCCTTTATGTTGAACCATCTTCATCTGGTTTCTGTTGGTGGTACAGGGAGCACTATCTCATTATGTGTACCCTAGTAGCAATGAGGTAGGGTAGTAAATTTAACCCAGATCCTAATTTAAGGGGAAAATATAATAGCTAATCCTGCAGTTCAGCCGGAGTAACCATGAAGACTGTATCTGTGCAAAAGCCAAATAATCAGGCCGGGATTTTTTCTTACTTTTTCATGTTTAAAATCTAGGGACTAGAAACCCACTTTAAGTCTTACCAGTGAAAATCAGTTGTAGTTAGTGTGTTTTGTCTGTGTTGTGAGAAGTTACTGATAATTTTGTGATTAACAGAAGAATACTAATTTATTTTAAATTTAAATTAATGTGTTATGAATGCAGTTTGCTGTAAAGTGCATTTCAGTGTCTCAAATAGAATAGGACAGAGGTTTTCAGTGTTTTGGAGACTGTGCATTAATTTAAAGTTATTTTTCAGAAACCATGACATTTCTAGGATAAAAGTCAATACAATGGCTTTCTCTGTGCAAACTGTGGTTAGATAGACTAACAGTAAGGTTTGAACTATTCTTAGATATTTAGGAAATGCCGGGGATGACAGAAAATGAACAATTTCTGTGTCTCTGATTGATTCTAACAATATGTATAAATTTATGAACACAGCATGATTTAGAGTAAAAATAATATGTAGATAGATAGGAAAGTCAAGTTTAGTGCAATTACAGAATCTGAGTTTTCTCTAGTCAGTCTTTTTAATATCTGCTTCTCTCTGATCTTTGTAACCTCAGGGGTGGATTATGAGCTTTCAGTCCGCCAGGAGGAGGATTAAAATATTGTGCCATGGCCCCTCTGCAGCAGGGGTGGAACAATACAGAAAGGATCTCTTTCACCAGGCATACTGTGGGGCTGAAGCCAAGCTTCTGCTTACCTCTGCCTTTTGCCATTACATCTTGCTTGATTGCATGGACAAGAACATACTGTTGGAAAGTTGGAAGAACTTTCTAATACAGAAAGCTGTGGCAGCACTATGAACTGGATTCTTACACAGTCTTTCTGGAAAACTGCTGTTGAGTGATTGAAATATGTCTTCCTAGATGGTTGCGGTGTCATAGGATACAGAAATAATGAGTGGCTTTGAAAGATGAGAAATACATTCAGCTAAAATAATTGTTACAAATAGCATGTTTGAGCTAACATTTCAACTATCTTTAAACTGATAGCATCTCAGGAAAAATAATCCCAGCCAGGCTCTGTGTATTTTTATTCTAATCCATTACCATTAAGTGAAATAATTTATTAAATTTCTGTATATTTTATTTTCTTGCTGTGTTTACAATGCCATACAGCAAAAAACAGATTAGAAGTACATACTAGTTCACAAAACCTATTGCAAGAGTCACACTTAACCACTTCTAACCTGCGTTGTTTATGTCAATTATACCATCAGTGGTATTTGACAACAAATTTCAATAAACAGTGGAGCATTTTGTATCTTGTTTTTGAAACAAAGCAAATCAGGAAGTGAAAGCCAGGAGTGTCAAGGTGACGCAGAAATGTTTGTTAGGTGACACTGAGAAAATACCGTAATTTGAATACAATTTAAGCAAACAAAAATAATTTATTTTGAATACAGTCTAAACCAGAATAATTTGAAAAATAACAAACCTCAGTACAGTGTCTGCCAGTTAAATAGATAAACAGTTCTATTAGTATTGAGGAAGATAAAACAGTAGCTCCTGCAGTTGTTCACAGGATTGGGATTGCTCAGTTAAAACACTCCTGAAGAAAAAGGTGCCAGCTGGATTTGTTTTCTTAGTTAATGCTTGATGACAGTTGACTGCTCTGTGTTACGGATTTTGTAGAGTCATCCCCCTGGGAGTAGGGTGGAAGAATGTTACTGATATGGTAGATTTGAAACTTGTTTAACTCATTCCAAAAGAATTAAATGGTTTAGAAAAAGAGGAGGTTATTCTACCTGTATAAAAATTTACTTTAAATTTATGCCAGTTGATGAATGTAAACCTCAGGTTTGTAGACAGTGATATAAGTGTCATGGGTTTGACATTGGCTAAATGCCAGTGCACCCATGAAAAATTATTGACTCATTCTCTTCTGCTATAGTTGAGCGGAGGAGAGGAAAACAGAAATTAAAGGGTGTTCATGACTTGAGGTAAGGATTGTGAAGGAAAAACTTTAAGGGCAAAACATGTTCAAAAACTTAAAAGGTGTAAAGAAAAAATTAATTGACAGAAATAAAAGAGAATAATGAAAACTAAAATAAACATTTAGCACACTTTCCCCCCCAGCCCTTCTTTCTTTCCCACCGACAGTGCAGGGGGACAAATACGTGGTTTTCAGTCAGTCTGTCACTTCTAAAAGTCTTCCTTCAGTTCACTTAAGGAGAGTTTCTTTTGCTATGCTGTGGGATCCTTCCTGCAGGAGACAGTTCTCTGTGAATTTCTCCAACATGGTTCTAATTTTCATGAGTAGCCATGCCACCTGACCCTCCCATGGCCAAAGCAGTTATCCAACAACTATTTTTTTCTTAGGCCATTAGTTCACAGGATGTAGTTTTTAAGGATGAGGTGCTCTAGTGTAAAAGCAAGGGTCCTCTTCCTCTGTCTCTGGAAGCAAGGGTTCTCTCTCTCTGTTCCAGACTCTCACCAGATTACAGCTTTTCAGCATCCACACACTCCAGTGCGAGCTCCTTTTTCTCGTGGGCTGCAGGTGAATGCTGCATCCCTTCATGCACTTTATGAACTACAGGGAAACAGTTTGTTGTGTTATAGTCCTCACCTTGGCTTGCAGAAGAATCTCAGCGCACCTGAGCGCACCTCCTCCTCTCCCTCCCTCCTTTTCACTGACCTTAGTGTCACCATATTGTTGCGCCCACATGTTTTCACCTTTTCCTTTTTTCTGACTCAGGAGAGAATTGCTGTCCACAGGTTCATTTATTCTCAAGCTGTATCAACTGGAAAGTTTCTATAGAGTTCTGCTGCACTGAAAGGTTGATCCCAACCAGGGTCCACATCGGGGAATTGCTCTCCATGCTTCTCACTGCCAGTCACATGGTCCCTGCCAGAGCTGCGGGAACTGTGCCAGCCACTGCAGTGCTGGCTCCATTCAGTGCCTTCCCTCATGTAGGCCATTGAAAAGGAAAAGCTGCTGCCGCTGCTTCTGCCCTTTTGTCCACAGCACAGCTGGCTATAAGTAGCTAAGAGAGTAAAGTTAATTGCGAGCCATGCTGAGATGGCAGCCACCACGTGGTGCCACCCCAGTTGCATTTTCTGGCCACGTGGCCGCTCACAGATTGGGATGGCAGAAGCTGCTTCTGGCCTTGGCTGCTCATAGCCTCAGTCTCGGGGCTGCTTGCAGCACCGGGCTGGCTCCTGGCTGCATGGCCTGGCTGGGCCCTCCCCCACCCCTCCAAGGAGAGGGAGAAAGAGGAATTGCATGCCTTCTTTCCTTCTTAGATATGTCATCACAGAGGTTTTTCTAACTTCTCTAATTGGGCCAGCCAATGTGTCAATCGTCACAGCCTTTAGAGATTGGCTCTGCTGGACGTAGTACAAGTTCTGATGGGCTTCTTTGTCAGAAGCAGCCTCTGTGGCTTCCTCTGCCCCACTAAAAAGGGAGTTGCGTTAACACAGTAATAAAAAAAATTATGCTTATTCAGATGAGTTAGTGGTCAATATGAGTAACCTTCAAGAGGGAGCCACTTGCAGAAAATATTCACATTTAATATTGTATGCCATACATTTTTTTTCTTCAACATCTTTTCAAGTTGTTGGCCTTCTCTTTTCATGCATAGGAAAGAAATCTTAATCTTTACTGTATTGGGGTTGTTTTATATATATGAATTTTTAGAGCCATGTTCAGGAAAATGTCTCAGGAATAGTCATTAGCTTTAGAGAAAGGTCTTCAGACTTCCTACTTATGGATTGCAAATGTTTTTTACCTTGTAATGTTTTATTCTTTTCTCCCCTAGTAAGCTCACTGTAAGAGCACAGATATCAGAACTGAGTTTACTGATCTCCCACTCTGATCTGATCTAATTAAATATTGATATTATTCATTCTGATAGGAGACATTTTACAGAATGTTTATGTATGAGGGGAGGCAAAGAGCAGCTTTGAAAGCAAGCACACTAGTCTAAGTTATCAATTGCAGGATCAAGCTGGGGATCTTCATCATCACACCTCATGTATGCTCTCCTGAGTTAGGGTGAAATCACCTGTCATCCAAACCATTAACAAGAGCCAGGTGATATGATGGACCCCTGGATTTGAATAGACGTGTGTTGGTGGTTTTCTATGAGATTATTATTGTTTTCTGCAGCAGTTTTAAATATTTGTCTACTGTTGGGTTTATACCTCCCCTAAAAGATGCCATATTGGCCACATTTCTTATTTTTAAACAAGTTTTTTGAGATACAATGACCAGTGCTCTCCCCAGCAGTAGACAGTACCAGACAGCTTCCTGTGCCACAGTGACTGGAAGGAACTCCTTCTCCACAGAAGAGAGTTGCTTCCCCTGTGCCCAGCAATGACATGAGGCTATATAGAATAACCTCCAGGCCCTATCCACGGCCCATCCTGGCTACTGCAAAAATTAACCCTGTCCTTGCCAGAACCAGGACACCATCACAGAAGGCCTCTAGATCAGTCAGGCATGATTTGCCCTTAGCGAAGCCATGCTGGCTGTCTTGGATCACCTCCTTGTCTTGCATGTGCCTTAATATGGCTTCCAGGAAAATCTGCTCCTTGATCGTCTCATGCACAGAGGTGAAGCTCAAAGGTCTGTATTTTCCTGACTCTACTTTCTTCTCATTTAAAAAATAGAAAAGATATTGCCTTTTACAGTCACCAAGAACTTTGTCTGACTACTCTGAATTTTCAAATATGATAGAGTGGCTTGGGAAAAGCACCAGCCAGTTCCCTCTGGACTCTAGGTTGCATATCACCAGGGCTCATAGACTGGTACCTTTTCAAGTTCATCAGGTGGAGTCAAACCTGTGCTTGGCTTACAGTGGAAGGAACACTGATCCTGCAAGCCCATATAGAGGTTCAGAGGGTAGATACTTGTTTTCAGTTGGCTCCTTTGGATGAAATCTAAAAGAAGTCAAAAGCTCTTATAGTCTTACAATTAATAAAAAAATATTGAGTTTGAGATAGCTGATTTAATAACAAAATAATCAGGGAAACATTGTTGAAATGAAATTTTTGGCATCCAAGGTACATCAGTTTTTAATGGCCTAGGAAAATAGTCTCAATAGTTAGTAAGTTCATCTTAGACCAGAATATCTATACCTCTTTGCCTTAATTTAGGGGAAAGCATTTGAATGTATTTGAAGATATTTTCTTCAAGTGTCATGATCGCAACATTTCAAGTTCCTGGATTCCAGTGCATGCTTCAGGTGCAATCTTCCTGATATTTTCTTAGTGTGACTCCACAGTTCCTAGTCTGTGTGAACCATCATCTGCCACTGCAGTTGGATTTGTTACTTGCAAATTCTGTGTCTGGCCTTAATAAATCAAACCAACCTCTCTGGTAAAAACAACAGAATGTCAGAAGAAAAATAGAAGAAATGTCTTCTTTATCTGCAATGCTCTACATATTAATTCCTTCATGACAGCATAGAAGAGAACCCAAGTATTTCAAAATGGATTTCCAAAATCTATTGCAAATAGATTGCATACTATTTTAGTTTAGTGTATATAATGAATTCCAAAATAAATGTTTCTAAACTAAGAAAGTACTACCTTTAATAAAAAAGAAAACATTCAGAATTATTATTATTACTTACAGGTTATGCTCTTGAAGTGTCTCTTTGAATAGCTGTAAACCTAACACTGTGGAGACCATATCTGCAGTAATGTGTCTAATTATGGTCTTACCTGTATAAGAAGGGTGTGGACATAGAGGAACAAATATGGTAAAAGGATATGAAAGTGATGGAGGAACTGAAGCATCTGTGATATGAGGAAACTGACAGAGCTGGGACTGTTCAGGAGAGCAGTAGACTCAGAAGGATCTTATCCAAATATGTCAACATGTGATGTGAGAAGTAAAAAGGATAAAGCCACACACTTCTGGGTGATGCAGAATGACAGGAAGAAAGACATCAGGTACCAACTGAAACACAGGAAATTCCTCAACACAGGATTTTTCTTCACTTAAGAAAATACTCTTTTACTGTGAGAGTTGTTGAATGCTTGGATTAATGGTCCAGGGAGGCCTTGAAGTATTCATCTTTAGGGACAGCTAGTCATGGTTGGAGTTAGAGCTCTGAGCTCTGCAACAGCAGGAATGTGAAACTGGACATATAAGTGAATTGTATTTTCAGTACAGATGGCCATGATTTGTCCATTTCTCTAAAGATGGAAATATATTATGTAATTTTATGGGAAATGTGCATGGTTTACAAGCTGAATGTAGATGGAGCCCACGCTGTATCTTATTTACAGCTGGTATGGGGATGTTGAAGGATTGCTCTACCAACCATATGCTGTCTGACTTCTTGTTATATGAGAAAAAAGTGAGGTTGCATTTTTGCCATTTTGTCAATCTAAGAAATGGGTCTTATCATTCCCAAGAAAGAAAATTGTAAAAATTATTTGTGTAGTAAAAAGATAATCTCAAATGTTTATGATCCTATGAAAATAAAAAGTAGGAGCTCTGGTAGGAATTAATAAAAACTAGTACCAATTTACCAAATATTGTTCCATAGACTAAGACATTGTGATGATACATGAAGAATGAGGTTGTCATTTGTCTGGTTATTTGCATGAGGACTCTTAATTTTCCAAATGAGCAATTCCATTAGCTGTCCTAGAGTCTGTGAGATATTTTTTCTTGTGGAAGTTGCAAAGGGAGTAATTCATGCTGGGCTTTTTTTCTTGGAAAGTTAATGTTAGGCTTGACATTGTTGTTAGATTGTTTGTTTTTCAGGATATTTATTCCATTCCATGATGCATTTTAAAAGTTCATTTTAAGACACAAAGACTCCTTTTTTGTACTTTTGCAATAAATAGATAGCGGAAGAAACATCATAATGACAATTACCACTTTGACAGTCATCAGTAAGAAGAGAACAACTAAGAATACAGTCTAATTTAATTTATAGTCAGAGCCATGATAGCATTTAGTAATCCCTGTCCCCTGCAAAGTCATAACTATTCTACTGCAGCAGCCATCCTTTCCTCCTGCCTCTCCTAAAAGTATTAGGAAGGGTAATACAGTAATTCCACCTACTCCAACTGTGTGTTGATGTTGAAAGGATATATCTTTGTGTGGTTATCACAGCAACCTTTGCTGGGCAAACACAGAGGCTATATTTTAAAGCCTTTGCAAAACACCTGAGGGGTGACAGAGACAGTATTGTCATGTAGAAAGGTGTTTATGTGAAAATAAAGCTTTTAATTTCTTTTATCCCATGTTGAATCAAACTCATGGATTAAGATACATGTGATTAAAATCAGTTTATAAAGGTTGGATTTGGCTAGAATGATATTACATCAAGATAATGTCCAAGTCAGGATCACTGGAGTGCATTTTTGCTCCCAAATTTTGAGTTCTTTGTCATGATGATCATTGGCCTCTGTTGGAAGTGAATTGTTCAACTCAAAATACAAATATTTTTCTAAGTTATTCTATCTAAATCTAAGAAAACGGTGATAGTATTGTGGCAACCTGAGATAGTACCAGGTCACTGAGTCCTTATACCTGTGTCCTTGTCTTTATCTTCTCTCTTCCCACTGTAGGCCATTTATGAGCTCAGGTAATGTGGTCACTAAGTCCTCTCACACCCAGGAGAATACCACTCAGTTAGCAGTAATTTACATTACAGGTCTTTTGATGTAGTCACTGTGAAGGAGAGATGCCTTTGTGGGAGTGGGGATTTGAACAGAGAATTGATGGGCCCAGATGTGCCACATCATTTTTGAGTCCTTTTCTTTTTTCCTCATGTGAGCAGCTGCTGTTACAAGTGTGTGGTTGGCGTGCTCTGAAAATGAGTCATGTAGGTCATACTGAGACATATGGGAAGAACATGTTGCAGCTACTGATGCTCTGATATGCTCAACAAGTCAGGCACAAAAGTTGACCAAACCATTGGAACAAAAGTGCTTTATATTCTACAGAAAAAAATATTTTCCCCCAATTTTTTTTCACAAGAATTTGGATTCTTTTATTGTTTCTCCATCAGCTAAGCAAAAAGCTCACTGGCATTCTCACCATTTATGGTTTGATCCATGTATGTGTCCGTCAGCAAAGATAGCATTCAGCAAAAAATGTGCTGCGGTTAACGAAACATGAACTACTTGCATATGTAAAAGAGAAAGCATTTGCTTTCTCATATGCAATTGCACTTTAGTGATCCTTATTTTCAGTGTGTGTTAGAAATTAATTTTGGTCAAAGTGTATCATAGTTGCTGATAGCTATCTGATTTATGTGTATGTTGTCTTGCCAATGCAGCATCAAGCTGTAAAGAGTGTTTCTCTGGTCAGTATTTAATTTTCATAAGGGCTAACATTAGCATTAGGCTGTTAGCAGGATTATAAAACTTGAAACATGCATGGTAATAAATCTTTTCCAATTACCAAGTTGTAAAAGCATCTTACTGGTAATTTCAGTGCAGTGGCTCACTCACTGATTTGAGAATCCATCTTCTTTGTAAATAGAGCAGAGATTGCCTAAGGCTGGGTCCACCTGCAGAGGGAGAGGTTGTCCAAGTGAAATGGCCTGATGGAAAACTGTATGGTGCAAAGTACCTGGGAACAAATACAGCTCACATGTATCAGGTGAGTATCTATGTTTATTACCATGCGCTTGCTAGGATGTCTTTATTATAAATTGCTCATTTGGCTCTAGCATTGGAGTGGCCAGCCACACTTGGAGAGGAAGACTGGAAAGGCTGGAGCGTGAATTCTTATTGTAACTGCTACCACACTTTAACTAATATGTAAAACTTGCTAACATGGTAGCAAGTGCTGTGCACTGTTTGGGAGAGAGATTTCACTTGGTCTTACAAAATCCAGAAAATTACTTGCTTTCTTTAAGAACTCAGGTAAACAGGTGAAACATTAAGATTGAAAGATGACATTTGTTATTTTCTGCAGGTTGTTTGCTTTCATTTTTTAAGTTCACAGCTAATTGTACAATTAATGACATAAAATTAAGTATTGTATGAGCCTGCAATGAACCTGAGGCATTTCATAGAAGGTTGGAAGGGGAGACACTAGGAAGAAAAATGTAACATTCATTTGTCTGAGGCATTTTTTCATTAGTTAATCAAAGGAGCATTTTATCCTCAGCAAAGGCAAAAGGGAACTGAACACTGAAGGCAAAGCTGAAAAGCTGACTTCTGATTTCAGACTAACAATTACTGGATTTTTTGAGCTTGCCTTTGAGAGAAATCAGTCAGCAGCTTTGATTACCCAGGTGAATGGTAGAAACTGCAATAAAACAATCACAATAATAATAGCGCTTCTGAAAGAATGAGAATCTAGATCCATTTCTTTTATATATATGTAATAATTTTCACTTATGTAACTCTTTTCATCAGGGGGCCTCACATTACTGTACCAAAATGGCAAATTTACTGTTATATCTCTAGATAAATTAAGGCACAGGGAAACCAAATTACTTGTTGCATTGACCTTCTCACTTTTCCAATGACTTGCAATCGAATTCAAGCACTCAAATGCCTAAAGTCTTGAACTAGTCTCTAAATCTTACCTCGTCCCTTATATTTAGCAGCTGTATTATGTTGAGAAGGTTGAAAGTTCTTTATAAAGTATGAAGATTATTTTTCTGTAGTAACATTTATCTTCAAATTGTTTATCTTTTGAGCAGCTAGTCTTCTGAGGAATACCGTGAGGAAAATTAGATGAATGTTGTTGTCTTTCATATTTGAAGGAATTTTGATGTAGTCAATACAAACGTCTTATTTTAGACCTCTTGAACAACATGATGAAATTTGTTTTGTTTAAGGAAAATGGATAAGCATGTGGACGCTCAGCAAGATTCAGAGTTCCTCAGCTAAATTACTTCTAACAATCTGTATAATGGTGGGAAATTACAGAGTTTAAAGATTAGAGGGAGCCCATATTGCAATACATAGAACTGTATAGACAAGCAAGTATTTCGTCTTAAGGATGAGAGAGGAGGCTGCCTGTAGCCACAGATTGCAAAAAGTTTATGACAGGAAGGATGCAAGATTAACTTCAAGGCCAGTTCTTACTCTGGTCTTTCTAAACAGTATCTAAAAGCTCCCAGGACTCACACATAAACAAAGGTTTATTGTCATCTGTTGTGATCTGTGTTGCACCTTTGGGATTCTCTTACCCAGTCTTTTGCATGATTTCTTAGATCTCATAAGGCAAATCTGTTCTAGTTGAAAAATTTTGTGAATTTTTGTCATGTTCATCAGACATTTGTAACAAATGCAGCAGTACTTGAGCATGTAGGAGCTATGGCAAAATGCACCAGAATTTGTGTCATACAGTTTTCATTTGTCAGCCAGTATCCTATACAATCCCTAAGCAGAGCTAAACCTGCCAAATGAAGCAGGTGCTCAAGTGAAATTATTAATGTGATCTACAGCTGATTTCTTGATGATTTCTGATATTGAAGTTCGCAATTGAGTTAGAATTTATTAAATTATCCATTCACTCCATTAATTGCTTTCTGACAGTTTTTCCTTCGATTTATGATGTGCTTGTAGAAAAAATCTCACGAAGATAGTAACATCACACAGTACAGCAGCAGAATCTAAGTGAAATAACTTACCATATAAAATGATGATTTGAAATGTAAGATCTGCAATCTGAATTGAATTGGAACGATTTGGGATTGTGGGTTTATATTTTGCATGAATCATGATGCTATTGAAAGTCTTAGAGAAGCTCTTGTGTTTACTATCAAAGTGTAGGCAAATTATTTCCAGTGTGATATGCTGGATTATACCTAAAGAACTTGCACTTACTCTTCATTTTAAATGTGCAACATAGTTCATACTGCAAGCATGGCATTCTCTGGTATGGAATATTTGCATCCTACTGCACACTGTGAGTAAAAACAAATATACTGACCATTTAAGAAGAGATTTTCTTATCACATGGAATGTCAATCTCCTACCCAGTTTTTTCACCAGGGATGCAAAAAACATTATTACCAACTGTAATATGCAAAAATATTACCAAATGCATTGTGCTGGAAGGAGCAGGAATAGCAGAAAGACTGTTTTTGCACCCTGGATTGCCATAATTTAATTAAACAAGCTTAAGGCAAATTGACCTTTAAGTTCCTCTGACATACTGCTAACAGAGTAGGCTTATGGGGTTAGTAACAGGAGCAGAAAGGAGTAAGGATGACTCTTGTGATTTTATTATCCATTTGTGTCCTCTATGCATTTTAAATGCATTCCAGATTTGTGCAGCCCTATTAGTTGCAGTGGAAAAATTGGTTTTAAGGAAGTTAATAGATCATAGTCTGTATCCTGGCTTTTGAGAATGGATATATGGATTTTTCAGCTGTTCACATATCAATCTGACATACTCAGCTACAGCAAGCTTTTAATTTGAAAAAAACACAGTCCATTTACAAATTCAAATGCATGATTGTTCATTTGTATCTGTAATAATACTTTTGATAAGTCAGTATTCTCCTATGTTTGATATATGTGCTTATTCGTCTAGTCCAGTGTGCTGCTGTCATTCACATAGTCTCATTAAATTACCTGAGGATGTACAATGGGACTTCTAATTTTTATACCAAAATTTAAATTAGCATTTTTGTGGGAGCTAAACTGCAGTCACAGATAATAGCTGAAGTTCACAACTGTTAGATGAAGTATTAAACTAGAGGAAAAAATCAGCAGCTACTGAAAAAGCTTAAATGCTTCAAAGCCTCAGCATTTTAACATTCCTCACACCTAGTTACATTTCCTTTCTCATTTTCTGCTAACAGGGTTCATATTGGATTAAATCTAAACCTAAGCATGATAAAGCTTTTCATCTTCTGAACAGAGCATTTAAAAGAAATTCCATCAGATTCAATAAAATTCTGTTAACTGGTATTTCCTTAGTTGTCACTCACACTTTCTTTTGACATGGTCTTCCTCAACCTTGAATCACAGGATGTTAAAATTAATTTTTTATTTATCAGAAGCAAGTTAAGAATTAGAGACAAATAAAAATGACGCAAGGACATTTTAATATGTCACTCCTGCAAACTAATGTTGCCTGTCTTGTAACTGTTCAGCATTCCTAATCTAAAAACTTTTACTTCCTTATGTATGTGTCAGTGCTGATTTTGAAGTCTTTTGCTTAGATATTATTTCCAATGAAGTATATGTTGCAATTCTGAGGAAATAATATTTTTTATGTTTCAGCCTAATTTTGTGCTAAAACAGATAGCAAAATGTCTGTATATGTCTTCTTTGCTTACATATATATTTTCATATGGAAATATTTCCAGGAACTTCCTGCAAGAGGTAATTATTATTTTATTTTCAAATTCTCTTTTTTTTTTCAATTAGGTGGAGTTTGAAGATGGTTCTCAAATAGTAATGAAGAGAGAAGAAATATATACACTGGATGAAGAGCTTCCTAAGAGAGTAAAAGCACGTTTAGTGAGTATTTGCCGATGTTAACTTTGTAATATGTGTATGTGCTCAAAAGACCAATAACACTGTACTAGGATTTATTTTGGATTTTCAGTTTAAACAGACTCACAGACTCATGTTTTGTGAAGCCTGTGCTCTTCAGAGTGGCTAAATCAGCCCAATCATCTCTCCATTTGCTAGTGAGATGGTTAGTTGTTCTTCCAGTACAGGCAAATGCTGTTGTCAGACATAATTCTTTTCTCCTAAAAGGGACATGGTGTTTTCTTGGTCTGTGGGATCAGGAATGACCAAGTTAGTAAACATTTAATTTGACAGACATTCTGTTCTTTCAGTTTACTTATAACAGATAATGTTTTTTAGAAACTTTCCATCTTCTCAGAGCTTTGTGATTTTAAAAGCCTTAATTTAATAAAAAGACAATTAACTTCTTGTAAGAAACCATATAACTGATCAAAAACTCATTAATGTTGCTGGCAGGATTTATCAGCATTTCACTAGTCTTTGGTTTAAAACCAAATCTTTGCTGCTTTTTTTTAAGTTTCCTGCTGTTTCAAACAACATCCACCAGCTACATTTTTATGTATGTATGCCTAGTGGAAAAATGTTGAACCTCACAGAGAGTGTAACTCATAGCGGTTGAAAAGGGAAAGTACTTCCGTACATTTGTTGGAGGGGGATGACTGTTTTTACCTCTCTTAAGACATTTTTTTCTGATGTAAAGTGCATTGGTCAAATATTCTAGGTCAAGAAACCTTTACGTAAGTGAATTTGGGATAAATGCACAAATATTTCAGTGTCCTGACTAGGGTTAAGATAGATGTCTTGGAAAATGTTAAAAGAACCATCTAATGGGGCTTTTTATTATACTTGCAAAGCATACCTTGACTTTTTTTCTCTAGAATGCAGGGTAATAATAAGAATAATAGCAATGGGGTTTATTATATTGTTTTTAAAATTTATTTTTTAGAAATCAATGTCTTTTTATTTATTTGCATATTAACTTCATTAAGGAGTTAACTATAGATTTAAATCATTAAATTTGGCCAGCTGACTAAAAAGCACCACAACAGTTATTGAGACTTCTGCATGATTTTTTACTAGTGCCTTCAGTTTTAGAAATATACAGGTCAGTCCTCAAGCCATGCCAAACAGCTCCTTCCCCTCCTTGTGCTGAACACAGTGTAAGTTAAAGATGGCCTATGATCCTGTTTCTGTCTATTGAAGTAAAAGTCACCAGTTTATTCTAAATGATGTTTTACTTAATCTTGGGAGTTCTTCCATGACTCCAGCAGTGTAAGTTGGTCCAAAATACTTTGCCTCTGATTCTACCCAAATGGCTTGTTGTTTGTTGTTCCACTGCTTTGTTAGTGGGGATTCCCCACTGGTGTAAATTTGGTGACGGGTGACCAAACTGTGACCCTAATTCTTTGCAAATTAGGCAGTGCCCAGGCTTCTTTTCAGGCATCCATGACATAGTACCTTGCATTCAAAATTTCCTGAATAATACAAGGTGGTGAATATTACATGATACTGCTAGGATCAAACCTGCCCAACAGTTGCATCACTTCCATGTCACTGTTTTCTTTCATGAAAATTTCATGATAATTCACCTAGAATTATCATGACTGTGTGATCCCTGGATAAAATCCAGACTAACAACAGATGTTATTTACGTGTTTCCAATGAACACTACAGACATAGAGAATTTAATGCAGAATAGGACATGCAAAATATGGAAAGATAAAAATTGTATGTATGTGTAATTAATGTCTGGTTTTAGTCTACAGCTTCTGACATGAGATTTGAAGACACATTTTATGGAGCAGATATTATCTTGGGAGAGAAGAAAAGGCAGAGAGTATTGAGTTCTCGCTTTAAGAATGAATATGTGGATGATCCAGGATACCGCACCTTCTTAAAAAGCTCATTCCAGAAAAAATGCCAGAAAGGACTTTAAAGGAAGCAAGAGAAGAGAAAGGGTTCTCAATTAAAAAGCATGCAGCATTATTTCCTATTGGGTTTTTTAATTGAACACTCCGTTTTACAGTGAACTAATCCATACACCAGCCTTGTAATCTGAAGTACTTAAGTTCTGATTTCATCAGTTAGTGTATTTAAGAATTTGTAATATTTTGCATTATAAAACCAGTGGAAAACCAGGAGAGATTACTAAATGATATGCTGAGGAGAAGTTTCGGTCCTGCTTTCATTGAAATAAGTGGTAAAATTCCCTTTGAATTCTTTGATTCACAATTCTGAGGAGACATTTTAGTAAATAGAGGTAATGTCAGTGGCCTACTTTTTCCTGCACATAGGAAAGGATGTTAAGTTCCAGAATAGGAGTTTTTGTAAAACATTTTTAAAACAAAACCAGATTTGTACAATACTGAGACAAAAAAGCTGTACTTCCTTTGTACAGTGCTTTTACATTTTTATGTCACTGCTGTTTTCACTAGGATTTGATGTGGACTCAGCTATTGACTTAGGCATTTTTGGCTTTTAAGGGAGGTATCTTCAGCACAGCCAAGGGTATTTTGTATATTTAAAGAGACAGATTTTGGCAGTTATTTTTAAACATATTTTTCATAAGTCTATTAAAAATTGCTACTTGTAAAATATAAATTTCTTTCACTGTGTGTATGAAAATTAGAGTTTAAATATATATGCCTAACAGCCTAGTTTTGAATGAATATATTATGGCTTTTATTTTGAAATAATGTTCTAGCAATGTAATAATGTTTTAAAATAAATAAATGCTTTACTACAATTGCAACATTTTCCTGTTGATGTGATTTTGAACCCTATTTTTTCACACCTGTAGGAATCAAGAATATATGCTGTATTTTTCTGAACATAACAGAATATAAACACAGACACTCACATAGCTTAATGTTAAAATGCAGAGTTGATAAGTACTGTACTTTTATTTCTTGTCTTTCTGTCTTTGGTATCTTGACCTTTCTGGATGTTTCACAGAAAACAGAAAGTCTGAATTTGTCTGAACACTTCGATATGTGAACCTGGAAGGGAGCGTTATCAAAATGACATCGTCTGTTTCTTGTAAATTGGACAGTCAGCAGGATTTCTGACTGTCTGCCACAGGAAAAAGAGCCCTCCAAAATCCAATTTAAATCCAAGCACTGCTGTTTCTAGGGCTCTTTTTGCAAAAAAAACCTGAATATATGGACCCAGAGATTTTTTCTGTACAAAACCCCAGTCCTTTATATGCTGAGGCATACAGATTTTTGTTTCACTGAAGCCTTTCCATGATTATTCTTATTTTTTCAAGTGGGCAGTGAAATCTTTTCAATTGCTATGTGACACCTCAAGTGACAATGTAAGTTTTCTGTGTTACATTAACTATCTTTTCTTGTACCATGAAATCACTCAGAATCCCTTTAGTCTAAGAAATTGCTTAGCTGTGACAATTGGAATGTATATGTAATTGATAGCACTTTCTCTAAAGGCACTGGGTTGTGGTGGATGCTGTCTGGCATATTTCACAGAATCAGGGCTCTTTTTGTTACTGCAAAGAAAAGATAAAAACTAATGACAGATTTGCAAAATGTAAGATTGCTGCTGCCTTCTGCATTACGTGCAGCTAATAATCATGTTGTATGGGGTTTGTGTGACTGGGTTTTTGTAGTGGGGTCTACAGGGGTGGCTTCAGGAAGCTTCTGGCAGAGTCAAGGCCAGCTGGCTCCAAGACAGACCCATGCTGGAGCAGGCTGTGCCTGAAAAACTGTACGCTGTGGAAGAGTGACACACATTACAGCAGTTTCTGGAGAACTGTTGCCCGTGAGCTCACACTGGAGAAGGTCATAGATAGCTGTCTGCTGTGGGAGGGAACCCATGTTGGAACAGACTCCTCTCCCTGAGCAGTGGTAGCAGCCATACGTGATGAACTGACCATAAGCCCCCTTCAGTGTCATCCTGTATCTCTGCAGGGAAGGAGGAAGAGCCCAGAAAGAGGGAGATGTAGGAGGAAGGTGTTTCTAGGATTTGATTTTACTTCTCATTATCCTGCTCTGCTTTTGTTAGTAATAAATTCAGTTAATAGCCCCAATTTGTCTTGTTTTGCCTGAGATGGTGTTTGGTTTGTGATCTCTCTCTGTCCTTAACTCATTAACTTTTTGTTGTATTCTCTTTTCCCTGTCCAGCTTTGGAGCTGAGTGGCAAAGTGGCTTTGGTGAGTGCCTGGCACTCAGCCAGGGTCAACCCATTACACCTAATTACCAATGCTTAGTTTCAAAATTCTGTGTTCTGTGGGAAGAAAGCTTTTATAATATTTCATGAAGGTTCAAAACAACTATGGCATTATTAAAAGGTTCAATTTTGTAATTGGGTAGATGATGCTATATGTCAAATGCATGTTCTTTGCCTGGATCTGATATGACCTGTTGTAAAACCATGAATAAATGCCTCATTTCTGTAGAGTGGATTTTTCTCTTCAAGAGCCTTGAAATTTGCTGACTAAAGGATTGCAAATTTTTTTATAGAACATTCAGGCAAAAAGTGGGCTTGTTTCCCCTTCTACCTTTCATCAAGATCTTTACTTTGGAAGTTCTCAAAGGCACTGAAATAATTTCTGACTTTTGTAAGGTACTAGAAAATACCTCTGAGTAAATGAAAAGTGTAATTGTCATCATTGCAGTTTTGTACCTCCTGTTTCAGGACTCATGGTCTTTGCAAACTAGATGGGCTAAACAACTGGCCTGAAAAGACAGTTCATGTTCCCTTACAATTCCTGAAAAGCCACATTTTTCTGTTCCACTGCAGATAGTGTTATGGACCTTTCAGGTGTATGAGAGAGAGAATATGTTGGTGTGGAATGCTCTGGGAAACCAGGAGCTTGCCGCAAACTGAATCAGGTAGACAGACACCAAAACAGGATTGCTTGTTATCCACATAACCAATTCTCAATAGCAAATTTCTCCAGTAAAACATCTGTGTGTTATTTTTCTCCTGGTGTTAGAGAGACACATCTTTTCCAGTGAGAAAGCATGCCAGCATTTGTGACCATTTGAATTACAGTGTCTGTGTGAGGAAGCATGCGATAGGGTAGGAAGAATGAAGCCCTCCTAAAGACTGGCTAACTCAATTCCTAGGAGTATTCCTAGGAGTGGAAAAAAAGACCCAAAAAACCCCAACAAACTGCCCCCCCCCCCCAAGATTTGAATATTAATAGCAAGAGAGCACAGCATGCTCCAGGATTGGACGGGCCATGTTCTTGCTATTGCTGTATACATACATGAACAAAGTAGCTATTCTCTATAGTTGTAAGTCCTGAAGGTCATGGATGAGAACATAAAGTAATAATGGTTTGGTCAGGATACATCAAAATAATTTTTATTCACTCTCATCTGAAAAATATCAAGGAAGAATCTGAAGTACTTCAATTTATGCTGGCTTGTGAAGTAGAATGCTTTAATGCTATGACTCTGATTTCCACAGCTATAAGTAAGGTCTGATAAAATCAAATTACTAAAATAAGATAAAAATAAGATTTATTCTTTTGAATCCTATTTGCTATTGTATTACTGTAGCAAAGCAATTTTGTTGATGCTTAATAGGAGTTCTGCAATATATTGTGTTGTGCCATGGTGGTTAAAAATTTTCAATTAAAGAGAGTAATAGAAAAATTCCTGCAAAATATTTTTGCTTTGAAACTTGTTTATACTTTCCAACTGTGATGCAAGTGAACAGCAATGTTTTGTAACAGAGAACTTAATATGATATCCTGATATTTATAAGTAAAATAGAGCCAGGTAGAAGCTGTCTCTTCTTATGCAGTTCCACTCTTTCTGATTTTGTGAAATGTTTTCCAATATAGAAGACATTATAGGGAAAAATAACTGATAAGCTACATTCTTCTTGAATGATCAATAAAAAAAAAATTGTTACTTGTGCTAAATAACAAATATTTGTATTTGCTATCTGTGCTTCTCAATTGTGCCTATGTTTAGTGGCACAATCACAGCTATTAACTTTGATAGCAGATGAAGACAAAATTGTAATTTCACTTACTGGTATGAAATGCTAAGTTTTCTTCAGTCTATAAATTTTTTCTGTTTCTTGTTAGCCAACTGAAGTATTTAACGCCAGTGTTCAACAGCATTTAAGTAGAGAGAACGCTTATATAGGGTGGGAAAAAGGAATCATTCCTGCACATATGCACAAAAGGCATATCTCTTTCAAAAATTGCAGAACTATGTGATAGATTTATCACACACCTTCACATTTCAAAAGCCATCTCTGGGGCTTCTAGTCTTGAATTCCAAATGCCTTAGATAGCATTTTTCTCTGACACATCTAGCAAGAAGAAAATGATGATGTTATGGTAGGGCATAAAAGTTTTACTGGAGTTCATCTCAGCTGTTGTATATACAGTCTACTCGGTTATAACTTCACTGTTACTACTAGACTGGATTGTCCTACAGCCATCCTGCTGTTATTCTCAACACTTAAATGTATTTCCTCTAAACTTAGATTTGTAGGCAGAGCTGGTAGCTGCTAAAACTTTTGTAAGAGCCCATTTGGAGTTACTAAAAACTTTGGCAATTTAGATATCCTACAGCTGAAATTTTTATGTGTGGGTTCATGTCTGAAAAAGTCAGGAAAGTTTACCTCAAGCAATTTCGTCTTTTGGAATGATTCTGAGGAGGAGGATTAAGGATAAAAATTTCCCAACATGCTTTGTTCCTTTATACCGTGAAAGATAGTTCCTTTAGACAGGGACGTGCTGCTGGATGACTGGAAGAGTGATTCCCATTAGACTTTAGAGGCTGGTTTGTGAAGTGTTTCTGTAGATGTGCTGTCATTTGACTGAGCCATCATAAACTGGTCTGTGGCTGGGACTCTGAGGCAGTGTCTTGGAAGAACCTGTACCACTTCAGGGCTCCTTCCACCACAGTGCCCTTCTGCAGTGAGGGACTGGGCTGTGCATGCATCACCACCACAGCTCAGCACAGACCTTGCAGTCTGGGAGAGCCTTTTGTCCTTTTTTTTTTTTTCACCCTAGTTACTTCCGTAGAAGACAGAGGCAAGCTCTTGTTTGTTCTCAATGCCTTGCTAAAGTTGCTGCCGTATCAAAAAAAAAAAAAAGGATGGGGGGAAAAAAAACCAAAAAAAGCCACAAAATCAAGCAAGATAAAGAAAGAACTCCAATTTGCTTCAATACAAAAGTGTTAAAAAGTTGGAGGCAAATATGAAGAATTCATGGAGCTGTAAGGACAAGATATAGAGGGACCAGATTCTTAAAATGAGATTTGTTCAGTCTCTGCAGAATTCAGGATGCCTGAGGGTCAAATTTCTTGTGGTATAAGCAAATGGCTGTGAAATGTACCAGCAAATTACTGAATTATTGCCTTTAGGAACATCATTAGGAACATTCCTGAAGCCAATTACTGCATGAACTCAAGGAGCAGTTATCTCTGTTCTCCTAAGGATCTGGTCCTTCTGTACAGATGGAAAGTCGGTTATATGGAATGAGATTTTAAATTTTTTTCCCAGATTGGTTACTAGAAAAAAACAGGTTTTGTGTTTGAGTGCTTTTAAATTACTATACTCGAGTTAAGGATGCAAAATATGAAGTATACATCTAAAGCCAAAATTTTCCCAGAAGATACATAATGCTTTAAACTTCCTCATGTGTTCCTTACAGATCCAGTCACTAGACGAACTGTAGGAAAGAATCATCATAATGACTCTTTGGAATGCACAGGAGTTAAAAGCAAGGAAGAATAGACACGAGGCACTGCATTCCCAAAGGCATTTTTTTGGCACAGTACTAACATTTGATGCCAATGTCATGCTACATTACTGAGGATAAAAGGCTCAAGGAACAATGTAACAGAACAAAATTATCTTTGAGAAGCTTCCATATCAAAAGTAGTCCATTGTAATCCACCTTTTCATTTCTGTGTGGGCATATGAACTGTACATAAATAATAAAAAAAAAAGCTGCTGACCAAGCTGCTAACCTTAGTCCAGTCCAGGTGTGGCAACCAAGGGTGACTTGCATGACTCTGCTATTTTTCTTTGGGTTCTATTAGGAGAATAAAAGCAGGAACAGGTGAGTTCATTATTTATTATCTTTTAGCTGTAAAGAGAAAGGAGCAGTTAACAGTTTCCTTTTCCTATTGGCATATTGAAATAGCATTAAGATAGACTTCTGTGCTGAATATCTCTTTTTGTTATTTCAAGTGTTCTGTCCTCTCAAAAGAAGGGATGGAGCCATTAATTTCTGTGCTTATCTAGTTTTGTATCTCCCACTTCAACACCCCCCACCAAAAAAAGCAGTCAAAAATGAGCTAAAATTCTTCCAGCTCCAAACACACCAACAGAAAAAAGGACAACTTCCTATAGTTCCCTGACAGCTGTGTGAAGCCAAGATGCAAGGAACAGAGATCTCAGGAATGGGAAGGACTTCTGTGTCTCCAGCGTGTCTCCATGCTCCCTCTGTGGACTTTTATCTATCTAATGCCTTAAGACTTAGCTTGAGATGCATGGAATATGTTCTGCTTCACTTGTTCATGTATATGCCAGTATGGTCTGTAGATGGGGATCAGTGCTATCTCAGATAACAAAATGGGTACTGACTACTGCATTTTAAATGCTGCTGAATAAATGCATAGCTACAGGAAACTGTGGTGCTGTAGGCTAAACCCAGAAATCATTAGGTTTTCAATGGTGTCACCCTTGCCATCCACTGAAACAAAGCAACATAGAACAGCATATTGTAACAAGAGCTCACAACTTTGATGCCATCTTCCTGTTTGATTTTGGGCAGGTCTCCAGAGATCATGTCTTTGCTTAGAGAAGATAGTGAATGTGAGACCATGTAAGCTGGTTCAGTAAGAGCATTTGAAAAATAAATGTAAGGTACGTTGTGAAATAACAAAGAGCTACATGAATGAAACTCTTCAGTAGCTCCTTTTGGCCAAGGGAAAGTCAAGCAGAGGCTACATGAGATAGGTGCTGTAACTGGAGGTATATCTGTGCAAAAAGAACTTTGATCTGTGGTGTAAGTATCGCTGTGTGCTTAGAGAACAAGCAGGACCAAGACACAACCACGCATGCAGAATTTTTCCCCCATATTTTGAAACACTAAAGGAGGATTTAAAACAACTGTTGAGCTTTCCAAGATCTTTGTTGCCAAAGAAGGTGGATGTCTGATGCGTAATAACACTGTTGTGCTACAGCACTCTAAGGTTTTGGAATAATCAAAGAAGATTGTGCCTCAGGAAAATTCACCTGCTATTTTACTGGCCTTCCACTGCTGGGGATGACCAGTGCTGTAGGGGGTGCATGTAACTCCCACCCTACATAAATGTGGTCTGAGTGCATTACTCTCAAATTCCAGCACTTTGCTCTGTGACACTACCCCAAAGCTATTTAACTATAGGCACTCATTTAAAAAAAAATCTTATTGTAGATGTTTCCTTGTGAAGTGCCCATCAAATAAACTGCTGAGATAGTAATGAGAAAATTCATGTCAATTAGTAATTTTTTAAAAAGATGGGAGAAACCAATTGAGAAACCCCAGGAGGGTAATCACTTGCCATCTGAATGATTAATTTCATGATGTGTTTTAAGAGAAAGGACACGATAGCCACTAAAGGAGACCCTGGAGGAACGCAATACTGGTACATCAACACAATTGATTTCTCAGTGATTTAAAGAAAATTATCTTAGTGACAAGTTTAAAAGTTTCCAGTTGAAAAGGAGATGCTACTTCTGGGCAACATAGCTATGGTTGGTGGGCAAGGAGTAACCAAAAGCATTGGTGCAGCTTGCCAACTTTTCTTGCCATTTTGGCCATTTTTACCAGATGCACTGGGATATATCACAGGTATGCTCACCAGTTTCACAACTTCTCTGGCTTGTCTTCTCCCCTTCCTTGCCAGTCTCATGCCTTAGGGATAAAGGACAAAATGATAGTTCAAGTCAGGGACATGCAGACTTGACATGCAGACATGCATCTCTACTCTTTTCATGGTGTCGTAGTGAAAGAGCAGCTCGGACTCCATAAAAAATACTATTGCAGCAATTTGTTTGACATGTCAGACAGTGCTTTAAATGAGGAAGGTCAAAAGTTTTCACAGAGAATAATACTAGATTTTTCAAATGTAGAATGGGGGCCGAAATTACTTGTTAAAAGCTATGTAGCACTAAGGTGAGAGCTGCCTGAGTGAAAGCTGCAAGATTTTGCCCAATAAAAATTATAGCAATACAGCAATTATAGCTTAGTTCTGCTATGAGAACAGTCTCTGGCATCCCCTTACTGTTGTCAGGCCATGTAATCCATTTTCTCTAGTGAATTACATGGTATTCCCTATGGCAAGAATACTGTTTTGCATTTTCCTCCATTTCTTTTTATCTGGATTTTGTGGTTTATGCTTTGCATATAGCCCTTAGACAATATAATTGCCTTGTAGAATCTCTCCGTTCCTGTTTAGTGCTCCCTTCCCCAGCAGTTTTTGACATGCAAAGGGCAGGGTAGAATTGATGACTCAAAATATCCTTACCTTTTGTACAGCTCTGTACATACTCCTGTAGTGTCTGTGGCAGACTCCTCCTTAGTTTCAATCATGTGCTTGATTTTCTCCTGCTTTGCTGCATAGTGAGTTAAGATTTTAAGTGTGCATTACATGCTGTACTCTCAATCTTTTGGAATTTGTTAGGGTGCAGTTTTGGGGTTCAGACCGGAGTGAAAATATCTCAAGAATCCTTGGTAAATCAGTACACCACATGAATATCCTTCTTGTTCTACTTTTAATCTTTCTGTGGTGTACACTGCAAGAATGTCAATCCATAATTGCATTAGAACTAATTACTTGGTGATTTTTATGTAAAAAAAAATCATTTTTGTAAAAATTTTGTGAACAACATGTATGATAAAAAGGTGGATATTACTGCGCCTGAGTGGGTCGCAGCTGGTGAGAGAGAGACGGTGAATCTTGTTTCTTGAATCAGAAGGCTTGATGTATTAAGATATTATATATAATACATTATGACTATACTAATAGGAATAAAGAGAGAGGTTTGCAGAGCAGCTAGGCTAGCTAAGAATCGAATAGAAAGAATCTAAAACAAAGTTGTGGCCAAGGACTCAGTCCCCTGGCTTGGACTTTGTGATTGGCCCTTAATTATAAACATAGAAAATGAGCCAATCAGGAAACTCCTGTTACATTCCACAGCATCTGATAATAATTGTTTACCTTGTCTTCTGAGGCCTCTGTCCTCCAGAAGACACAGAAATCTGAAAGAAAGGATTTCTGTGGAGAAATGTCTGTGACAGGTGGATTTTTTTCAAAATTTTTTACAGGTTGGAATGAAAATATATCCAGAAAAAGCACGTTTTTCCTTGTTACTTTCTATCACAGTATTTCATGAACTGAATTTTACCAAATTTATTCCCACATCTCTATAGAAGGACTTAATTCTAAAGCAAAATTTTCATAAGAAAAGAGTAACAGAAGAAAACCCAGTTCTGTATCTGGACAGTTGGAGCAGCAGCCTCTGAATGTAAAATATACCTCTATGTGTATATTTTCAGATAAAACTCAGAACTTCAGAAACTCATCAGCAGTATAATCTTTTGAACTGAAAGTCTTTTAGCAGCTTCCCCAGAGAGTTAATGGAAGCTGTGATAGTATTCCATTTGATAGTGATTTTGTCATTAGCAGTCCTTTTAGATAACGGATTATGCTTAGCAACAAATGGTCACTTTTGCAGAAATAGAGCATTAATTTAGCTCCAGTTTCTAATTTTTAATTTGTCTTTACATGAAAAATGCAGTAAATTACTCTTAGACGTGAGATTCGTGATACAACATCTGAGTTGAATTTTTTATTAGATGTGTTCTGCAGTGTAACACGCATCCTGCAATTGTAACCTGTATACTTCTACTTTACACATCAAGGCAACTGTCTGAGTACTTCATTTCAGGTGGATTGTTTATGTTTGGAGGTTTTATTTGATTGTGTTTTTTGTTTGTTTGTTTATAGGAAAAGAGCTGGCTGTTGCAGAAATTAAGAAAACTATTTGCAAATAAAATATGACAGATTCCTGCAAATAGGGTATCTCCTGTTGCTCTCAAGCTTTGAAAGCATTGAAATAAGAAAGCAGGAGGAGATCTTATAGAACAGCAGAGGTTCTACTTGAGCATACATTACTGAAGAAATAAAATAATGCACAGATCATAGAAGGGAACCAAAGTATTTGGAATAAATGTTCACTGAATTTTAACTAGGATTTATGGATTCATTAAAGAGTCTCTGCAGCAAAATTAATCCTGATTATCTGCTTTTGAAGCAAAGTAAAACAAGGGAATACATATGTTTCTTAGCCCTATCTCTTCTAATCATGTTTTTGTAGCGTAGAACTGGGCATTTCAACCACATAAATGGAAGTAATTTTTTATTGAATGACTGAAAATGCACATTCTAGAAAAGAAAGTATAAGGCAAAGTAATTCTTAATGGTTTTCTCCTTTTAGATTAGCTGGCAGATGCAATCATCAATTCTTTAGTCATGTGGGTTAGTAAAAAAATTTTGAGAAAATTAGAGTAATCTCAATTAAGCCCTACAGACCCAAGGAATGTACTTAAACTACCTATATATGTATATATAAAAACTCCAAACCTCACCTTCAAAAAGTTGTCTTGTAACAGACAGATCAATGCACATCTAATTTTGAACGAAAGCCCATTCCTGTCTTTATTTTTCCAGGCGATATGGAAACACATGATTTAGATAATTTGTTGAATTTCAGTTGAATGCTGAAAATACCTTCAGTTAAAATGGAATGAAAATATCCCAGTAAAGCTCTAAAGAAAGTTAAATCTCCTCCCCTGGTGAAGAGTTTAAGGCTTAAATTGTAGTGGCTGGTACTGGTGATGAATTGGAAGCTGTCTTTCTTGCAGGGGCCTGTCATCACTCTGCTCTCTGCTCCTCTCGTGATTTGATTGTTGGTTGACTGGTGGCAAGAACAATATATCTCCTTAATCTCATTGGGATTTAGTAAGATTGGATGTATTCTTCAATGAAGTACAAAGAACATAGTCTTATATGAAAGCTTTCTGTCATTTTAAAAAAGAAGTCTCTGAAAACTTAATTTTAAGCAGACTTTTAGCTTAAATAGTCATTGAGGCAGTAAATGCTTCTTCCCCACCAGACTTGCAGGGACAACTTCAGTTTTGCATTCGGGAGGAAACTACCAGACCCTGCTCGATAGTTAAGTCTCCAGTTAAGGGGTTTTTTTAATAGCTGCCTTGGTTTGTAAGCATTTTGGCATCAAATCAAACTTTTCTCATTACACAAGATGTGGCTCTCTACATTTGGATACAAAGTTACTACAAAGATACGGGGGGCAGGGTGAGGGGTGACACAGGGAGCTGCATTCACCAAAGGAGAATTTTTCTTCCAAACTTAGTTAGCGTGAAGAAGTACTTGTTCCCTGGGTGAATAGAAATCCTGAGTTGTTAATCACAAATAGTGTGATTGGAATACTACTTTCCAAGGGAGAATCCTGCCTGAGGAAGCCTGGCTGGATGTTAATAGCTGTGGCTTGGCTTTGCTGGCAGTTCCTGTGCTAATTAAAGTAACAACATGAAGATTTATAAAATGCACAATAAAGTCCTAAACACAGATGCCAATGGGGATGGAGATGATTTTAGTTGAAATCACACAGGTTACCAAGACAAGCTGGTAATAAATGACCCTGCAGAGATGCAATTTTAGTCCCTTGCTTTTCCTGCCACTTGAGTAGCAGCTCTGTTAAGACAAACAAAGCGCTGTGATATGCACTGTGAAATCTCTGTTGCTGAAGGTCTTTAAGAAAATTTTAGACCAGCATCTGTCTAAAATACCTTAGGAATAGCAAGAACTGCTTTAAGGCAGGAGGTGTCTTTCTTTCTGCTGCAGTTTTGTGCTGTAAAAAATGGGTGGGTGCTTCAAAAACCTCAGCCTGAATAAGGCTAGTTGTATGTAAGCTTTGAGTATAGGGTAAGGACTGTGGAGCTAGCTTTCTGTGGTCAGAAAATGAAAATATTCTCATGATAACATTAAGTAAACATTTACCATGAAATTCCTTTTTTGGAAAACAGATGTGTTTCCATTCCATCTTCAAGGGAATTCTCTTAATGATGACACTAGATAAAAATATCCAAAGTTTTGTTTGTAAAATTTCATTGTCTTGCTAAAGAAAATGTCTGTGTATTAATTCTGTGTAAATAGCAATATTCTGTCAGAGGAAAGCAATCAGAAGATATTGTATTTCAACTTTAATATGGCTGTACTACCACAATGCTACTATCCTGAATTTCAAATTAATTTAATTGGGCTCTAATTAATAAAATTAGTTGTCCTAAGGTAATTAAAATCTCAACTGAAGGGTTTAGCAAATGAATATAATGGTTATTGTGGCTTGCTTGATCTTTTGCAACCTGAGATTCTCAGCTACATCTGTCCATTTCCCTTTCCCCAGGTAAAAGATAGTGAGTAACCTCAGAGAGTGGGTGCTGGAGCTGCTCTTTAGAGCTGCTTACTGAAGCAGTCTGACTGCAGGACAAATTGCAATGCTAGTGAAATGAAAGACTGAAGAAAATAGCCTTTTACTGGAAGCAGGGTGCAGAAAAGTCGATGTTAATAATTGCACAGTGCTGAATGCCTTTTCATATTCTAAATAAAAGCGGTGGCAGTATGATTCATTTGATACTTTGCGAACTAAACCTTCTCAGCACTGGTTATGAAATAAATATATGAACTCAGAGAGCAGCCCCGGATCTCTTTGTGAAAAATACCTTTGTGATTTACGTTTCAGCAAATCACAGAATGGTTTGGGTTGAAGGGGCCTTTAAAGATCAGCCTGTGCTATGGGCAGGGACACCTTTCACTAGAACAGGTTGCTCAAAGCCCCATCCCGCTTAACCTGGAACGTTTCCAGGGATAGGGCATTTACAACCCCTCTGGACATCCTGTACCACTCTTTCATTACCATTACATGTGATGTGACTTTTCCACCTTGATCATAGCAATGCTACAATTCTTCTGTTCTTCTCTACTTAGGGTCAGGAACTTGGGTGCATTTAATGAAGATGGGTTCTAGAAGTATGAATATGTATTTGATGTGTCATGTGACTTCCTAAGTTTTTCAAATGCTACCTTCTCATAATTCAATAATTTAATAAACCATTTAATAATTACAAACGCAGGAAGGGATAGTCCTCTTCTGCCACACAACCCCTCTAGCCTAAAAATATTAGCAATTCCTGAGAGCTATGTAAAAGGAAAAACAACAGGAGAAGTAGTTTTGAACTGTGCTGTAAATCTCCTATTCTTTTACTTTTTCCGTTTGGACACATCATGCACTCTCTGTATGTAGGTTTTCTTTTATTTGTCAGATCCTTTTCCTACTGTGCCATAACCAACCAGAGCTGCAACTGTGTGTCCTGCCTCAGACTTGTCTGGTCTTTGATTTGCTGGCAAGCAGAGAGCTTTTCTCTGTTCTGGTGCATGCCGTAAGATCACTTCATCAACCTTCCTTACTGATTCCTTGGAAGGGTGCACTAGACCTGGGGCTGTATGTTATCACTCAGAAAGTTTTTCCAATTTAAATCTTGAGGAAGTTGGATATCTGGAAGCTGGATGTGTCAGTCAGAGGAGAGACCCAACAGGGAATCCCTGAACGTACTCCGTCTGTTGGAACAGGATAAGGAGAATGAAGTAATAGTCTTTTTTTGTTTCTGGGGTGGGGGGGGGGTTGTTTGTTTGTTTTGTTCTGTTTGTTTGTTTGGCTGGTTGGTTTGGTTTTGGTTTTGGGTTTTTTTGCATATGCTGAATCAACAAATATGCTTGGAAGAAGTAATAAAGAACTTTTGCAGTTAGGTAATGGCAGTGCCTTCTGTTCTTTTCTGAAAGGCAGGCCATAAGCCTGAATGTTTCTTCTTTCAAAGTGAATTTCATGGTGTACCTGTAACCTCTAGCTGGGCTGGCATGTTTATCTTAGATGGAAGTAACTAATATTTTTGGCAATTATGTAAGTTGCTCACTGTGGGGGTCACAACACTACTCTCACAGAGAACACCTTGCTCTTGCGGCCATTTCGGCAGCGTTACTGTAGCTACTGCTGTTCCCTGTAGAAAATAAATTTGTCTGAAGCAGAAAAAGCTGGCTGCTCTTTGTGTATGGAATTTCACAGAAGATGGTGTGTTGTCCTTTCTACCCAACAACAGAATTTTGCAGAATATTGGAAGGTATGACTAACAATACAATGACAGTGTTTTCATGTATTGTTTGCCATGTTTT
This sequence comes from Ammospiza nelsoni, assembly GCF_027579445.1. Taxonomy (NCBI): domain Eukaryota; kingdom Metazoa; phylum Chordata; class Aves; order Passeriformes; family Passerellidae; genus Ammospiza; species Ammospiza nelsoni. The sequence goes on along the minus strand of NC_080669.1, from coordinate 41,436,350 downwards.
TGATTCATTGCTTTAGGTCTGTGTCTAACATCTCAAAAGATACATATGTGATTTGTATATTATCTGAATTGTATCTTGTTAGATTTAGTATAGCAGAGAAACAAAGCAGATAAAAGAGTTTAATTTTCTCTTTATTTTTCCCTAAAATCATCAATAAGAAAGTACGAAAAACCATGCACAGACAGAAATACAATAAACACAAGCAAGAAAATATGTTCTCTTTGATACAGTGGCATGGATTTCCATTTAACCCTGATGCATCTTTTCACACCCTCCTTTGACTGCAGCATTTCATCCTCTCAGAAGATGTAACACTGGTACATTCAGTGTATTGCTGGTTATACTTTGGAACCAACTACGAATAATGTAATGGTGCCATAATAGAAGGTTGTCCTTCTTTCAGCTGCCTTCATGAGTAATTCTGACATCCTTCTAGTACTTGACCAATGCACTGAGAATTTTTTTCTTTTTCTGTATCTGATTATGTGGCCATCTATTTCTTTCTATGCTGTTTCTTATTCTATCCCAACACAGGAATGTCATATGTTGGTTCCAGACAGGGAGACCACTCACTTTTTCCTGAAGATCTATACATGAAATAAGAATGGGAAATATGAGCCAAATCAATTGAAAATCCTGAACATGCCTGGGTAGCAATGTAAAATATAATAAACACACATTTCTTTGTCCTAGCTCACTATCAATTGATGCGCTGCAGCATGGAGACCAGTATTTGTTGCATAACCACCTAATGTGACAGTAATAATCCAAATGAAATTAAACCTAAGTAACTAATATAGGCAAAAAGAAGGAAAATTTCCCATTGTTGCTGCTTCTTTTGTGCTCAGAGGTCTTGTCTAGAAACAAGGAATCTGGTTTCAAGGAAATACACACAAAAATACCCAGAGGCAGAAGGGATAAAACTTAACAACATGGAAAAAATAACTGATTTTGTGGGTTTTTGAGCATTTGAATAGGTATGTGTAAATAGCACATTCACGCAAATGGAAATGTTATAGACCTGAATTTCCCTCAGGCAGGTCCGTTCTGCAGGCAGGGAGCTGACAGTAAGGCTTGTGTTGGAATAGTTAGAGAAGTTACATGCTTTGTTCAAGTTGCTAAAGCAAAAAACTCAGAGTGTCCTGACACAATCTCTGTGTTGTCTATACGCAGTCTTCAGGGTGATTATAAAGTGTTGCCAAGGAGAGGATGCCCCATTCTGGCAATAGTTCTGCTCATTTCTAAGTTCATTCTATCCTCAAGATAAATTTAATGTTAGGAGACATTGGTTTATAATGGAAACACAAAAAGACAGTGAGTCACGAAAAGCAGAAGAGAGTCTTTACACCTGGAATCTGCCATGGCTGAGGGTAAATTCTCATTTGGTCCCGAAGCCTGATGGCAGACCCCAAAATCCTGAGTAAATAATAGCCACTCAGTCACTGCCTATCTCGTCTGGAAGATACCGGTAAGCAGAGGTTTTACCTACATTCCCCTCATGGGATTGATGTGGTTTCTTCAAACCACAGCCAGCTATCAGTCCAGCTATCAGTCCAGCAGCCAGGGTGGCTCCTGAGAAAAAAGCGGAGATTTCTTACCAATGGATCCTGGTAGTGGGGAGCAGGGCTACATTCAAGGAGTGCCAAAGTAATTAATCCCTGAAACAATATCAACCACACTCCTTATTTCTCTTGAATTCTGAATGCTACACCCTGAAAGAATCCAAATCACATATGGGAGTTTTTCTTTATTTTCTGTGAAATCCAACACTTCCTCTCTGGAAGTTCAGTAAATCCTCTGAAGCAGTTTGTATTGAATTGCTGCAGCACAGTGATTCACAAAGCACTTTTATTTATGGGCCTGATCAAAAGTGCATTGAAATTGTTCCATTGATTTCCATGGGCTCTGAATCTCTCCCATAATAATTAAACACGAATACAAAGTTGGTTTGTTAGGGGTTTTTTTTGATTTTTTGGTGTTTGTTTTGGTTTTTTTTTTTTTTTTTTTTTTTTTTCATTAAACAGTGTTTTACTCTTTTTCCCAAGACAGATCAATTGCAACTTTGTTTGGAGAAATAGCATACTAGCTATAGTATCCATTGTATGTAAAACTCCTGCTTTTAAAGATGTGGCTCTAGCAATATGTCCAATATGTCTATGAATTTGTTAACCTACCCACCTCTGCCTGCCTTTCATGACAGGAAAAAGATTGACTAATTTGCCAAAGAGGATCTATCAGAAATGGGATTTCATGAAATCAGAATAATTTTTTGATTATGCTGGCAGACTGTCACCACAAACATGGGCAAAAATGTCTGGTGTTATCTGTTTTTTATAAATGGACAGTCAGGAGATATTCCAAAAAGTCTGAAACTTAGTGTTTTGTGGCTTTGATAAAACCACATCATTAAAGTTCATGCAGTGCCATGGTGTAGGATTCAGTTCAATGTAATGGAAAGGAGTATTTCTGTCTGTGTATAATGAGTTAACTAGGTTAAATCCGCTAAGAAAGGAACTACAGGATCCCACAGCTTATTTAAAGAAAGTCTAGCTTATTCACCCGTGTCACAGAAAATCCATGAATACTGTCACTTCTCTAAAGAAGCCACCTAGGAATATTGAAGGGTAACATGCAGAGAAAATGGTTCCGTTTCAACATGAATTTCATTGTTATTGTGCTAGCCCTTTCATGTAATAAATGAGAACAAAACCCAATGCAAAACCACCAAGTTTTATCTTTATGTGTCAGACTCTATTTGACAGAGAAAGCTAGCTGAACTGCCAGAAATTAATCACATTTTCAAGGTATCTCACTCTTTTCTATATACCCAAAGGGGCTGTACTGCTTGGACTACAATGGTGTACTAAAGCAATACATTTCATTTCTACCAGTCCATTAGAAAGGTCTTTTCCCTTTGGTTAGGTAGGTATCACAAAAAGTGCTGCTAACATTGCATCAGAACATGACCTGTGCTTTTTTAAGGAGTCAGGCATTGTCTTACATTTGGGCTTCATCTGGGATTCAGAACAGGAACTCTGCAACCACCATGGGTGGAAACGTGGAACGGCAAATAAACATGATGTTCATGTTACCCCTGCTAATTTTACTATATTCTTGCTTTTGAGTCATGGTAGTAAGTTGAAAAGGGGTTCACATAGAAAGAACAGTTCAATTAGAGATATCCTTCACTGTTTCCAGTGAAAATTCATATATGACATACTGCAAAATTCTATACCTATAACTCACAAACTCTCTCAAGCTGCTGAATTCTGGGAAATGTTGTAAAGTAATTTAAAGTTTAGATTTATGAAAAATCTTGTTGATTGGGAAATATTTATGGTCATTGGCTCAAGGACTGAAGTCTTCAAATTGTCATTGGGCATTTTGTTGGCACCATGAAGTCCTGTTTTCTCTGTTAGATCTTTTGTGGCTTGTCCTGTTTTGAGGTATTGTCTTAATTGTTTGTTGTTCTATATTGTTGCATTTATATTTTTTATATTTTGTAATATCAGAACAATTTCTGACACCAATTTACTTGGACTTGTCTGTGCCAGCTTGGCATATGTAACTTCTTTTTCCTTTTTTTTTTCCATTTCCAGCAATTACCATACAAGGATTTGTATATGCCTGTTCTGTAAACTTCTTTCTTTATATGCATGTCCATAATGTTGTCAAAGAGGGCTATGTGCACATAAGAGGACAAAATTCTACTTGTGTTGTCCAACAATATTCTTCTTTGATGTTGCACTTAACTGTGCAAATTATTAGATGTTCTCTGCTGCACATGTTGAGCTGGATATACTCTGCTGGATAAAATTTCATGGTTTCTAAATCTTCAGGACATCAGATTTTGTTGTTTTCCATAACTCTGCCTCCAAACCAAAACAACAGAGAAAACCAGTGATTTATATGCACTTCAATATTTTGGCCCTGTGACTGCAGGTATGGGAAAGTAAATACAATTAATGAAAGAAATCAATTCCCAATTGTGTTTTAATGCTAAAAAAGTGCTGTCAAGGATGCTACTGAGCAAATAATAAAACATTTAGAACCAAGTTAGAGTTACAAAACATTAATATCCCCAAAGATTTGGACAATGAAAACAAATTAAATTGTTACCCATGTTTATGAAAATATTTGTGAAACAATTTAAAATTCTTCAAGAGCATTTTATCAGGGAGACTATGAAATATTATTAAATCTGATTTAAAAAATAGTAGAGATAGGAAAAATAGGAACAAGATAAAATGAATTTTTAAGACTGGAGGCAGATAATGCACATATATGAAGTGGTTATAAGGCACTGCTCTTGGGTTTCTGAGTCTTCCCAACATCCCAAATGAGTAGTAGTTTAAGTAAATAGTTGGAACTAACTTTGCTTTATGATATATTTTAAAAAGAAAACTGACTCAAAAATGCAATTGTTTCAAAGTTCCCTAAGTACTCCAAAGGAAAAACTATTGTCTCTCAAACGGTAAGAAGTATTGAAGAGAATTTCCTGAAGTTTTAAAAGCAAGAGCATTTCCCCTTATTAAAAATATATTAACAGATACAGTGCATTAGTTGGATTATTATTAGTGGCCTGGCCCAATGTTCTATGTAGTTTAAAAAAAAGTTGATTTTTATTGTGTCCTTAATGATATTTACATATTGATGAAAAAAGTATAAAAATAGAGAAAAAGAGAAGTTAGAAGGAGAGAACTTACATTCCAGGAAGCATTGAGGTTTTGTAAAAAGCACCTGTCTCAAGAAACTATATTCACTTAAATTTCTCTTTAGAGATGTGCAGATGCAGGAAACTACATCAAGTGATGTAGCTGGGTATGACTTGTGTGGTCTCTTTTGATAAACCTTTGTCACTGGCAGCAACATTCCTCCTCAAAAAAGGGGCACCAGGAGATTCCTTTTGAGAGATAAAAGCAAAACTCCAAAAAGTTTGCTCAGTAGGAGCACCCAGTGGGCCTGCTCAATTCTTCACTGCCCCTTCCAGCAGGAAGGGAGGCTGCTCCCGTGCATTGACAGTAACTCCGTTGGGAAATACTGCTTGCATGCTTTGAAGTACAATTGTGCTTTTAAAAGCTCAACCAGCTTTTTTTTTAATTAAAAGCTCAACCAGCTTTTAATACTCTTACTCCTGTGAATATTAAATTTCAAATTTTGAAATCTATTGTGAAACTGGCACTAAGGGAAATCTGGCCCACTTTGCCTTGGATTAGAATTTGTTAGGTCTATTTACCAAATAACTTTTGAAAGAAAAGAGAAATCCCATGAATATTAAGAAGCCAGAGTAATCGGCTCTTTTAGAGCTAGGATTTCAGGTTACCTAGGGCTTGGAATGGTGACAAATACTTCTGAATTATTGGAGTCCTTTGTGCTAAATTTGTCTTTGTAGGTGGATTTTGTCCCTATTTTTCAATCTGGTATTGACACCAGATTGAAAAATTCATCAGGAAAAGAAAGGAAGGTGTTGATGGTATGTAGAAGGAAATTAATAATATGAAAAACATCACTGGGTTACAGCAGAGCAGTTTCTGCTATGAGCTTTCACAGTTTCTGGATATAGTTCTGCTAAATAAAAATCCGTATTAGGGCATCTTTCTGAATACCCAAGCATGTCTTCCCAAGAAAATTTGTCTAAATAATTGATCTGTAGATACTGATAGCACTTTATCTGTTCTTTTCATGGCAGGCTAAACAGGAAGTATGTTTTCAATTTACTAAAGGAAACAATTTCACCATTCCTTTAGAGCCATACTGGTGTTTGAGCTTGAGAATTTGGAAATTGGTTTGGGCTGGAGCATATTTATATTGAGCAAATATGGAGCTTTTCATATTGAAAAGTATGCTTGGCAAGATGCAGAAAGTTGCTTAAAGCTGAAAAAACACTTAGAGAAGTGCATCAGAAGAGAGATACCTGGCAGGCACCCTGTAGATGGACTGAGGACCTTCTTGATATGGATTGATGACACACTGCTTTGATTTATAAATTATCAAATCGAGAGCCAAACTTATCAGAAAATTTAGCAAAGATTTATTAATTCGTCTGCGAGACCGAAGTTCGGTCGTCGAAACCACCACAGCCAAGGGTCAGCATGGAGCCCGGGATCGGTGCTGAGTGAACACGGATCTGACCCCGAGTGTCAGAGTCTCCCCAGTTCACAAATGAGTTCTTATACAGTTTATTCTGCCCGAGGCAGAGATGACCGCATGTTCTTTGTGTCTTTTCACATGCATTGCTGCTGCTTTCCATGTGCAGAGGTGGACAAAGGCCGCATCCAGGTGTCTCGGTGTTGTCAGTGGGCTCTGGGGAGGTCAGCATTCAATCGTCGTGGCAGATGGAATCGTCGAGGCGACATTCACTCTTGAGTGGTCCCAGCGACCCGGGGAAGCTGGCGATTATCGCCCTGGAAGCTTCTATTCTTGCGTTAAAAACCCCAATGTTGGAAGTCCGGGAACTAGATGTATATGAATAAGACACTGCTCCCAGCCAGGATGGTCAAAAGACATAGTGTGGATCTTACAATATTTTATACATTAATAGCATGAATTATCTCTACCATATACTACATCCTGCATATGAAAACCAACAATTTTGGTAGTAGAGAAGCAGCAACATGTTACTGTCATGAAGTGAATTAGTGCTCTACTTGCTTTGATGCGCTGCTAATAAACAATTTCCAGAGCTAGAGGACATACATTTAAATGTTGACTTTGCACTGAGAGCTAACAACTTCAAATGCATGATCATTCTACATATTTATGTGGCTTTATCTAAAGGATGTAATCAATTTAAAATGTGTTCCCCATTATGTGTCTTAAACTAACAAATAGACAATTATGTAAGTGCTTGCTTCTACAGAGACACTTTTTGCCTGATACTAAATGACTGCTTTGCATCTGTGGGACAGAGACCAAAATGCATTGTTGCAAGTCTGTAGATTACTTCTCCCACTAAAGAACTAATTTCCCTCAGGAAAGCAAATGTTTAATAAAAGTTGGGGGGTTTTTGGTTTGGTTTTGTTTTGGTTTTTTGTTTGTTTGTTTTGCTTTGTGTTTTTGTGTGTGTGTGTATCCTATATGCACTTATTAAATTTAGTTCATAACTGCTATCTGTTACATATAGAGAACTATTTTAAAATTACCCATCATGTATCAGGACAAGTGAATAAATATTTTGAGCAGGTTCTTCCCTCCCTCTTGTATAATATATTATTCACAGTCGAGCCACTCAGAGACCCCTAAATATTTAACCTGAGAAACATCTTGGCTTTATCCCAAAAGATACTTTGTGGAACTGTGTGCATATTTGATTTCAGAAGCACATTTAGTATGGCCCAACTAAAAAAAAGCCTGTTTTATTTTTCTACTTAATTTTTATGCTAATTGTTGTTTATTGTTAATATGGAACTGAAGCCTACTGTCTTTGACCTACAGGTGAAAAGAATGAAATTAGCTTATTTTGAATTGTAGACAATTTCAGATATTTTTGGCTAAGTTTATTAGTGCGAAACAGTGGTCAACAATGAACTGTGTTCAGATCAGTTGTTTTAAGGGTAATCTATTATCTTTGAATAGAGATTTGTGTAACATCACAATTTCAGGGTAAGAATTTGTAAAATTAATTAATAAAGATTGATTCTCCATGTGAGAATTAAGTGCATGTCAGATTTGCAGTTTGAATCCCTTTATCACAATGTAGCACTTATTTATGTGATGCAGGTTTTTTGTTATTTTTAATGTAAAATACAGGGCCTAGACATATAAAAATGTCAGGAAGTCCAATTGTCCTCTGGGAAAACAAAGGAAATAAAAAGGAATAAAAAGGCAATAAAAGAATTTTGGTATTTGAAATCTATATGTCATTTTAATGTTACTTAAATTTTAAAATAATATATAAATTTTAAAATAATAAATATTTTTAAAATAATATCTAATTTGGTAAAGGTCAAATCTCTTGTCTCATGAAAGAAACCTTTTCTTTTAGAGTGGAGGATATTCCATTACTTAGTCTCATAAAAAGCATTCAAGAGTGTTTTATTACCTGATCCATATGACATGCTTTCCAAAGGACAAAGAATCTTGGATCATAGAATATCCTGATTTGGAAGCGATCCACAAGGATTATCAAGTCCCGCTCCTGGCCCTGCACAGGACCATCCCCAAAAGTCACACCACATGCCTGAGAGCATTGTCCAAACACTTTTTGAGCTCTGTCAGGCTCGGTGCTGTGGCCGCTTCCCTGGGGAGCTGTTCCAGTGCCCAAACACCCTCTGGGTGAAAAAGCTTTTTCTAATACCCAACCTAAACCTCCCCGGCACAGATTCAGGCCATTCCCTCGGGTCCTGTCACCGTCACCACAAAGAAGAGATCAGTGCCTGCCCCTCCTCTTCCCCTCATGAGGAAGCTGTAACTGCAGTGAGGCGTCTCCTCATTCCCCTCTTCTCCAGGATGAACAGAAAAACTGACGTCAGCCACTCCTCATACAGCTTCCCCTCCTTTGGACGCTCTCCAGTAGCTTTATATCTCTCTTACACTGTGGCACCCAGAGCTGCCCCCAGCACTCGAGGTGAGGCTGCCCCAGTGCAGAACAAGGTGGGACTGTCCCCAGCACCCCAGGACATGGTTGCCCTCCGGGCTGCCGGGGCTAATGTAAATTTTTTTCTTTCAGAGTGGAGGATATTTCACTACTACTTAGTCTGATACAATGAACTTAAATGTAGTTTCAGCTGACTTACATTGTCTGCTGCATAAATCTTGCTTGATTAGAAAGATAATTTTATCCACTGACTACCTTACCTGTTACCATATCTATTTTACCCACATACTCTAGCAGGGTGGGTCTAAAGTTAGGTTCACAGATTCACAGATTAATCAAGCACTGAAAAAAATGTCTGGGATTCAAGTTCTAGTTAGATTTCACATGGAGACTACTATGCTGATGTTAGTTCGCATTAGAATAAGCTCATATCTCCTCATTTGCCTCCTGCCACATCCAGGATTCAGTCTGAGCTGTTGTTTACTTGCAGCCTTTGTACTGAAATGGGGAAACTAGCTGCAGCTGTTGGCAAAAGCTTGGTTTGGCTTTCATAGCTGCTAATATTCTTGATGATACCAATGTTTATACATCTTTAAAATCTAATGTTGTTTCAGCTGTGCTGGAAACCTGCTCATTGATACCAAGTGACAGGAGACAAAAAACTGCCTTCAACTATAGAGAAATTAAATAAGAACTTAATTTTTATTGTTCATTACCAGGTGGTTCATTAGCCCTGTGAATACTTGGTCCTTTGTATTTGGAGTTTTAAATGGCTTGATCAAAAGAAATTTACCATTGTTTCTGACATCTGAATAGTGTTCAAGTGCTGATGTATTACCTGAGCAGTTTTTAATCTCTAACATATCTAGGCTTTCAGAAAACTGATGTAGGAATCCATTTTTCTCTTTGCATGGATTATGAAACTGAAAAAATGTAGAGACAATAAGCAAGAAAAATCAAAAAGGGCTTAGGCAGCTACCTGCCACTTTGTCTAAATCTGGAAGTGCAATCAGTAGCTGCTGCTTAGCCTTGGAGCTTCTGAAAGTATGTGGGTAGGTAATTCTTAAATCACCAGGAAAGTTCTGGTAGGATATAATGAGAGAGATTTGCATTTATAAACATCCCCATTGGTGCGTAGCTAATGACTTTAAGTTAGGTTGTTTTGTTCATTATTGTATGCTAAAGTTTCTTGACTAGAAAAGAAGGCTGTAGAAATATCTTCTTGTGGGATTCACTGGTAGAATCAGCAGCAGGGAGTGGGTTAGATGCCTGCATGCACAACAAAACAGGAATATTCTCAAACTTCTCTGTCCTTACTACCCCATAGCAGTCTGATTGTTCAAACCTCAGAACGGAGACAGAGTGTTGACAACATTGTGCTTTCTTTATGTGGGTTTGCAATAACAGCAATAACAAGTCACAGGAGTGTGGCCCTTTCTCTAATATGTGAAAATAAATGGTGAAAGTAAATGCCAGTCATAACCAGCTTATGGGACACAGAATAGTGATCTTGGTGTCATTACACAGTTGGATGTCTATCCCACCCTTTCATCTGCATCACTTAAGAGACTCCTTTTACTAATCTTATGAGCATGCTTTACTTCAAAGATCTTTGCTAACAGGTTGTTACTTTCCTGATGAAAGTTTAGCCCTAGCACCAAGCCTGCCAGAGTTCAAGGAGAGTCTGGATGACACTCTCAGGCACATGGTGTGACTCTTGAGGATGTCCTGCCCAGGAGCAGGAACTGGACTCGATGATCCTGTGGATCCCTTCCAATTCAGAATATTCCATGATTCTATGACCAAAGGAAAAACAGTTTGGATCACTTCTTTTTTTTTGCAAACATACCTAAATTTTAGCACAAGCACACATTTTCATGTCAACTGATGTGTTATAATTATGTTTTAACTTCACAAAAATATGTGAAGACACACTTGCCAAAAATACCCACCCAACATAAGAGGACAACTTGAACTCGGATTTTGGTATATATTTGGGCTCACAGTGACCCTCAGCTTTGAATTTATCATATCTAGTGTGCAGGTTAGGGCTAAGTTAGAGTTAATTTTCTTCCCAGTGGCTGGTGTGGGCCTGTGTTTTGGATTTGTGCTGAGCACAGAGTTGATAATACAGAGATGTTTTTGTTACTGCTGAGCAGGGCTTGCACAGAGCCAAGGCCTTTTCTGCTTTTGGCATTGCCACACTGGGGAGGAGACTGGGGGTGCTCAGGATGTCAGGAGGAGATGCAGCCAGGACAGGTGACCCAAACCAACCAAAAGGATAATCCAGAAAATGTGACATCACGCCCAGTGTATAAAATGGGGGGAAGAAGAAGGAATGGGGGATATTTGGAGCGATGGCATTTGTCTTCCTAAGTCATCATCATGCATAATAAGGCCCTGGAGGACACAGAAGACCTGCCTGCTCATGGGAAGCAGTGAATGAATTCCTTGTTTTCTTTGCTTGTGTTCGTGACTTTCTCTTTCCCTGTTAAATTGTCTTTATCTCAATCCATGAGTTTTCTGTGGTTTACCCTTCCCATTCTCTCCCTAATCCCCCTTCTGGGGGAGTGAGTGAGAGGCTGGAGGATGCTTGCCTTCTGGCTGGAGTTAAACCATGACACCTAGTTTTGCCCAAACACCATTAATTGAATTACTTTACATAAAAGCTCAATGAAGTGAATTTGGGGAAATAAATGTGGCAATGCTCTAACAATTATAAAAATGACATAGCAAAACCTGAAAAATTCCATGTGGTTTTTGCAAATAATTTTATTTAAATTATATCTCCTCCTTTTGTTACTACCTGGAAAAATATAAATACAAAGTGTAATTGGTGAGATAAGAAAAAATGCTACAATTTTGTCTCAAAAATAGTACTTAAATGGAATGCTCTCCAGCGAAATTGGAAAACATGAGCAATACAGGCAAATTTTAACTTTTTTCTTTTTTTAAACACAGCCTGTCTGACGAAGAATAACATACAGCTTGATCTCAAGACTGGAAAAGCTGCAGACAAGAATAGGAAACTGAAATCAGTTTTCCAAAGAGATGTGTGCACATAAGCAATCTCAAAAAACCTTAACATGTATCATATGCAGTGTCAAAACTCTTCCTTTCCTTCACCCCACACAGAAAAGCGTGTGCGGTTTAGATTTTATTTTATTTACTTATTTATTTATTTATTATTAAAATGAAAGCTCTGCAGCGCTGAGTCTATTATCAGAACGAATGGATTCAATATCTGTTCAATGGTGTGTTCAAAATGAAAGCAGCATCGTTAAATGTCAGAGGCGCCACCAGCGCACTTCGGCTCCTGCCTGAGCACAAGGGGCATCGCTGCCCCTGCCCGGCTCGCCGGCTGCGCGCTCCCGAAGGGGAGGCGGTGCCAGCCGGCCGGGAGGGAGCGCGCACGGGATCGCGCCCAGGAGCGTGCATAGAGCCGCCGCCGCTCGTTGGGGCCGGGATCCTGCTGGATCGAGCACGGATCCCGCCCTGCTCCTGCCACTGCAGGCCATTCATTCCCCGAGCCTTTCTTTCCCTTTTTCAGCTGGCACAATAGGGGAATGAATGCAGGGGCCTGTTGGCAGAGCAGGAGAGCTGACTTGTAGCCCTGCAACCATATTCAACGAGGGAATGTTCTAAACTTTGTCTCCTAGAAGTCTCCTATCTGTTACACGCCTGGAGCTATTACCCAGTAAAGGACTTCACAGTTTTGAATACTTAAAACTGAAAGAAACAGATATGGGAGAAACGACATAAATCCATTATTGCAGCAGGAATATCTTTCTGCTTCAGGCAGAGAAGATAAATTGCCACCAAAGAGATACAAAGTTGGTTTGATTATTTCATTGGATCAAATATATCATGCTGTCTTGAAATCTCTTTGCTTTAAAGTCAAAATTAAAGAATTTTACCATAACCATATTAGACACTATAATTTGCATATTTTTTATCTCAAAAGAGACTTTTGAAGTTATGTAATTCTTAAGTATTTAATTGTTCTTCACATCATTGAAATATCAAATTATATCCAGAAACAGAGAGCATTCTCTTGCTAGATAGGAGTGATTGACTCTCTATCTGACAAGAACAGAATTCTTGTGTCAGGGAAAGAAACAGCATTAAGAAAGTAACTCAAAGAGTGCCAGCTCTTATTTTGTTCGATACTGGGATTTAAGCATTCTTTCTGTTTGGAACTAAGAATGCCAATATTTTGTGCTTGCACAAAAAAAAAAAAAAAAAGGTAATTGAGTTAAATACTAATTTCTTCCGTAAGCTCACAATGGTGACATTCTTGCTCAAAAAAGGGTGAAAGCCTGCTTCTGCAAGGATTTCTCTTGCACAGCTTATCAGTGACATCTTGATTTACTTGTGAATGCAAATGAAATAATGGCACAGCCTGGGGCTATGAGAACATTTGTAAATTAAATTCTTCCTACTAAAATTTTCCAAGAACAGGTTTAAGTTTAACTATGGAGGATTAAGAAAAAAAACCCAAAAAATCCTAAACCAACAGGAAAGTTCATTAAATCCTTACTGCTTTCCACATGAATTTACTTCAGCTTAATTGTTCCCTTTATACCTAATTTTACTTTATGCACGGCTGATACAACCCAGCAGTCAGATTGTAGCTGTTTTGTTTGCAGTTAATTCAGCTCTTATTCGACATTTTGCCAGTGATGTTATGGATGAGATCATAAATTTTGGTTCCAGGAACTAAGTGAGGTACAGGTACCAAGAAGATGTTATCTGATGCCAGTGTGTGAGGAAGAGTTAAATCTTTTTGACAATTCAATGGTTCCCTTTGGGTTTGCACAAATGGCACCTGTTGTTGAAGTCAATAGAGCTTACAATTTAATTTCATCTGCCTGCAAACAATCTCACTCATTAGGGGGTGAAATGATGATAGAATTCACTGAGGCATGCAGTTTCACTTTCTACAGGGCACTACGTAAGTACAGTCATCATTTTCAGTGAAGGGAGGCACAATTATCTTGGAAACTGATTGTAAAGTAGAAGAAAGGAAATAATATCTGGGCAAAACATCATAAAAATTCAGTCTCACTACATTTTTCTGTTGATGCCAATTTGCAATCTAATTATAATATTTAACATGACATGGAAATATAGAAATCAGGGGTAAAAAAGGACTAAAAATATATTTTCCTATATATTTCAAAATAAGCTCACCAGCTTTGGACAACAGGTACATGTAAACAAATATATCAGTGGGGATCAGGGGTTAATTCACCCCAAATTTAATTTATTTGCATTAAAAATACTTTCTCCTACTTGATGCAGCTCTTTAGGTGAATTAACCAGCCAGATAATGTGTTTCCTATATTTTAGTGCAAAGGGTGTGAACTTAACAGCGTATTAAGGTAATGGAGCCCAACATTCCCTACCTCACATTAAACTGACCGACTTCCAATTGGTATCCCAGAATGCTCTGCATCCCGCTAGGACTGACTGATCAATTTGTCAATGTGCCTTGATTGCCTTCGTGTCAGGCTGCTGTAGGTCACCTCCTTGCTCAAATGTTTGGCTGTAGCAAAATTTGAGTCATTCTCCTGCAGTCAGAATCAACATGATGTGGGAAAGCTCATGCCCGCCCCACAGGTTCCTGGAGAACTGCTGACATCCATTGCTGAGGTTCAGTGAGGTTCAACAAGGCCCAGTGCTGGGCCCTGCCCTTGGGTCACAGCAACCCCAGGCAGTGCCACAGGCTGGGGCAGAGTGGCTGCAAAGCTGCCACAGGAAAAGGCCCTGGGGGTGCTGGTGACAGCAGCTGAGCGTGAGCCAGCAGTGCCCAGGTGGCCAAGAAGGCCAATGGCATCCTGGCCTGTGCCAGCAATGGTGTGGCCAGCAGGAGCAGGGCACGGATTGACCCCTGTACTCAGCACTGGGGAGGCCACTATGTCCAGTGTCCACTTGAGTTCTCTATCCAGTTTTGGGTCACTCACTACAAGAAAGATATTAAGGTGCTGGAGAGTCTCCAGAGAAGGACAAAAGCAAAGCTGATGAAGGGTCTGGAACATAAAACCTATGTAGAGTGGCAGAGACAGCTTGGGATTGTTTAGCCTGGAGACAAGTAGATTCAGGGGGTACCTTATCAGATTATATAGCAGTTTAAAAGGAGGTTGTAGCCATGTGGATGTTCAGTCTCTTCTCCCAGAAAACCAGTGACAAGAGGAAATGGTCTCAAATTGAATCAGAGGAGGTTTACATTTGAGATTAGGAGAAATTTCTTCGCAGAAACACTGGTTAAGCATTGGAACAGGCTGCCCCAGGAATCTGGTGGAGACCATTCCTGAAGTGTTCAAAATGCAAGTAAATGTGGCAATTCATGGTATGTTTCAGTGGGTACAATGGTGTTAGGTCAAATGTTGGACTTGATAATCTTTGTATTTTCCAACATTAATGATTCTATGATTAAGATAATACTCTGTAAGGATTTAGCAGAAAAGACACACCTGAGTGACATATCACTTCCACAATGATGAAAATCAGAATAAAACTAAATTATGCAAAAATTATTAAGTGTTCCTACCATCAAGATGTCAGTTCAGCCTTATGTTATGTTATACCTTCCCAGGTGATATGTTCCATAGGTGGATATCTAGTGGAAACCTCTCCATGTAGTTGGAAGAAAGAGTGTGGAGATGGATGCCTGAGAAAAGCTGAGATGTAGAAATAAGTCAGTATGGGCTAGCTAGTGAATTTATATTGTTTGCAGAGCAGAGATTTAACAAAGAGAGGCAAAAGCTCTGCTCCAGCGTTCATCACCACCTCCCAGGTGACAATATCAATACAAATCTCAAAGTGAATACAAATCAAAAAAGATTCATTTTTACTTCCCTAAACAGTCTTATCACCTCCACAGAATTGTTTGCTATAAAGACTGCTGTAATATGCTGGGTCTGGCTAGGATGGCATTAATTTTCTTCACAGCAGCCTGAATGGTGCTGTGTTTTGGATTTGTGAGTAAACCAATGTTGAGACCACCAGTATCTTGGCAAATGCTCAGCAGTGCTTGTACAGCATTAGTTTCTCTTTCTCCCGTTCTGCCCTCACAGAGTAGGCTGAAGGTGGTCAAGAAGCTGAATGGGAACACAGCCAGGATATCTGAATGAAGCTGACAAGAGGGGTACTCTATATCTATATAATGTTGTGTTTAAAATAAAAATAGAGAAGTGGGTTTCTCTGGGGAGAGAGAGATTGTCCAGAGACTGGCTGGACATTGGCCAGCTTGTGGGAGATGGAGAATGATGGCCTCTACATCTCTTTGGGGTTTTTTTGTTGATTTTTTCTTCCTTTTTACTAAACTCCTTTTATTGTAACCCATGAATCTCCTGGTTTTTGCTCTTCCTAGTCCCTCTCCTGTACTCTCA
The DNA here is from genome assembly GCF_027579445.1 of Ammospiza nelsoni. Classification (NCBI taxonomy): domain Eukaryota; kingdom Metazoa; phylum Chordata; class Aves; order Passeriformes; family Passerellidae; genus Ammospiza; species Ammospiza nelsoni. The sequence goes on along the minus strand of NC_080669.1, from coordinate 41,420,420 downwards.
GCAGTGTAAAGGGGGAGTGAGCAGACAGCTCTGGGGTGCTTAGTTACTGGCCAGAGTCAATCTGCCACTGATAATGTGTTCTCAAGCAATGACTGCCTCAATATTTCCTATGTTTGTGATGTTCCCTTACTTCAGTGTTACAAGTCTCCCTAAAGCTCTGCTGACTTCCACTGTTATGATACTGACCAAATATCTGTCCAGCTGCTGACCAGCTCCTCTACCTTAAAAGGAAAAGAAGAGAAATAGGATGAAAAGTTTCCTGGGTTGAGATAAAGTCAAGGCAATAATTTAACAATTTCTGTCATGGACAAAACAGGCTTGATGTAGGGAAGATTGACTTGATTTAAGGCCAGTTAACATAGGTTTAGACAGTGAAAACCAAAGCCATCTTCCCAGGCTCTGCTCCAATCCATTGCCAGCTTCTCTCTTCCCAGGCTGAGTAGTGCAGGGGGGATGGGGACTGGGAGCTGTGGCTGGTCCATAACAATTCCTTTCTACCATTCCTTCATCCTGACTCCTCCTTTGCTTCAATATGGGTCTTCCCTCAGGCTGTGGTTGTAGATTAAACCCAGTCCTGCATTGGCTGTCCATGAACAATGGGGAAATACCTGCTCCACCATGCAACACTTTTGTGGTTTGTGTTTTATTTATTAAGTTCAATAACTTAAATGGTTTGTTCTGTTATCTCCCATGTTTTCCCCAAGTTGGTTTCTTCCTAAGTTGCGCCCATCATCCCATCTGTCCCTCAAGGTATGCCCTCCCTTTATTCCAGACTCTTCCCTGCCAGTCAAGGCAACCCTGCCCTTTCTTCCAGAACATTCCCTTCCACTCAGTGCCTGAACCAATCCCCTACAGAGACTTTTCTCCTCCCCCTATCCTGGTTGGTTTGTGCCTCTAAACTCCACCTCTAGTGCTGCCCCTTTGGCTGTCATTTTGTGTTTGCCCCGTTTTGCTGTGCCTTAAAACCCTGTGCACCGTAGTGCATCGTGGTGCTTGGGCTTTTGTTATTTTGGTGCGTCTGGCTTCAATACAGCTTGTTGGAACTTAATGACCAGAGAGTCTTAATTTCCTTTTCTTCTCAGTCCCTACCCTGCTGCTTAGGTTCACTGTCTCTCTGCACAGAACATTGCTGGCTTTAAAGTTCTGCCTTTGGCTTCACCCCAGCACAACACCTCCTTCCATTTATCCTTCCCTGTCCTGAATGCTTCCTCTTTTGTTTCTCACTCTTTTTTACTCCCTCCTCTTCTGGCCCTTTTGCCTTCTCATAAGTTTCTTTCCCAGAGAAGCCACCGTCTTGGTCTGTGGTGGATTTGTTGGAGCCATGTGAAGTTATATGTTTCCAGCGGGAGGCAGCTCCAACTTCTCCTTATTCAAGTCGCCCCTAAACCCCCTGGGCGTATCCACTCTGCGCAGATGTGAAGGAGACCTGAACAGGAAAAAAAGAGAAATCTCACATCTACACCCTGGGAAAGGGGTCTTTGAATATAGCTTCTAAAAATGGAATGTAAATCTAACTTGCTCATTGATCTGTACCTAAGTTGTAGGTGTTATAGGTATTATAAGTATCTTGAAAGTTTCTTATCATGCTGTGTTCTCTCAAAACAGGATAGACATTTTCTGGATTTTCATTTGCTTTCAGTTTTCTTTAAGACAGGACTTAGAGCAAATTGAAAAAACCAGCAAGCTTCTGGCATTTTAGGTCATAAACCAGGCCTGCTTTAGCATGCTCATCATGTCACTGGAAGTCTGTGTTTCTTTTTAAATTTACCATTTTATCATTTAGGGGCATAAGTATTAAGTAAATACAATTAGCTTTTGAAACAGCTTACCAACATTAGTACTGAATTATCCTAACTGGCAATTTTTTCATCAGAATTGGTTGTTTGTAACAGACATGCTTCAGTTTGTACAATAATTAATTTTGTGCTCTGTGTATTTAAAGTAAATCAACACTGTTTCCTTTTGTCCACAGTCCATGAAACTTCAGAGAAGCCTGACTCCTGTGAATGCATATACAATATTTTTTTTTTCTTCATGGAATGAGACAGCAAGAGAGAGCTTTTATCCCTGAATTGCTTTATTGCTGTAATATTTTGGAGGATCTTCCTGGCTGGTAAGAAGTACAAATACCTGAGAGACCATCCTGGCTTGCAGAATTCAAGAAAACAATGCTGGGCAATTGTATTTATTACTTTTATATCTATGCTTTAGCATGAAACTTGGTACTAAATATTGCACAAGAGTGTTTTAAAGAAAAAAATAATCATAAATAATGCTCTAGACAATTTTTCTTGAGCTGTGAACAAATCTACTGTTAAGAATATCAAAGTCCCTACAGAAATGGAAACCATCATACTGAAGCTTAGGCTTCAGGACACATAAAATGAAAGGCCAGCACTGAAAAGTGAAAGTCAGGAGTAGATTTTACTGCACAGATTACCTTGGATTAATTTTAATTTTTCTGACTTTTGTTTTAGATAAAGAAGAAAAAAAGAATTGAGAGTTCATGGAAGAATAGTTACAAATAGCTCTAGAATCATTATGCTGTCTTTTAAAAGCAGTCTACAGTCTTAATCCCGCCTCTGTCCTGATATATTTGCATGCTAAGGGGATTGCTGACATATGTGGAAGGCAACTTTGTGACACAGATGTTGAGTGAACCAACTAGGGAAGGCATCCCTTTGTGAACAGAAGGATGTGTGCGTGATGTGATGGTTGGAAGCTGTATTAGGCATAGGAATAATGAAATGTTAGAGTTTTTTGATTCTTGGAGCAGAAAGGAGGCAGGTCAACAGAACTGTTGCCTTGGACTTCCAGATGGCAGTGTAGGAGACTGGTGGCCGGAGTCTGCTGGAGGGCAGTTCTGAATAGCAAAAGTGTCCAGGGACATTGGAGGTTTTACAAGAAGAAGATCCTAGAGGTGCAGGAGCAGGCCATTCCCATGTGCTGAAAGACGAGACAGTGGGAGAGAAGACCAGCCTGGCTGAAAAGAGAGCTTTTGCTGGAACCCAGGTTAAAAATGAGAGTTTATGACCTTAGAAAGAAGGGACGTGCAGCTCAGTAGAATTTCAAGGGTATTGTAAGGTGGTGCGGAGAAAAGATTAGGAGGGCCGAAGTCCAACTGGAATCTTATCTGGCTACTGCCATAAAGCATCATAAAAAATGTTTCTATAAACACATCAGCAGGAAAAATGGACACTGTTTGTCCTTTATTGGAGACTGTGTGGAAGTGTAATGACAAAAGATGAGGGAAGGCTTGAGTTCCTTGCTGCCTTCTTTGCCTCAGACTTTAATTCAAGACCAGTGTTGTTCTGTGAAGAACCAGGCTCCTGAGCTGGAAGACAGGGATGGGGAGAAGAATGAAGCTCCCACAATCCAAGGGGAAATGGTCAGCAACCTTCTGTACCACTTAGACACACACAGATCTGTGGGGGTCAGATGATTCTCCTCCAGGGCCACTGAGGAAGCTGGTGGCAGTGCTCACTGAGCCACTTTGCATCTTTTACCAGAAGTCCTGTGCAATCTGGGAGATCCCAGGTGACTGGTGGTAGGTAAATTTAGTGTGTCTGTCTACAGGATTTATTGTACTTAATGCCTAGGAAAGGATAGCACATACAAAGTCCAAAGGAGGACAAGGGGAATGACAGGCCTCTCAGTCTGGAGCAAATCACCCTAAGTGCTATCACATGACAGCTAGGGCACTGGGCCCAGCCAGCAGGGGTTTGTGAAAGGCTGATCCTGTTGTTTGACCAGCCTGATCTCTGTTTATGACAGAATGAACTGGTTAGTGAATGAGATTGTGGATGTTGTCTACCTAGAATTCAGTATTGACTTTGACACCATTTTCCACATGTAGACTAAAGAAACTGGCAGCCCACAAATGTGAAGGGTGTGCAGTTCACTAGGTAAAAAACTGGCTGTATGGCCAGGCACAGAGAGTGGTGGTGGATGGAGTTACATCCAGCTGACAAACAGTCACCTGTGGTGTTCCCCAGGGCTCAGTACTTGGACCAGTTTTGTTTAATACCTTTATTGATGATCTGTAAAAGAGTGTTTCCTCAGTCAGTTTGCAGGTGACACCAAGTCGGGCAGGAGTACTGATCTAGAGGGATCTGGACAGGCTGGAGCATGGGCTGAGCCCAGTGGTGTGAGGCTCGTGAGGCTCAACAAGGCCCAGTGCTGGGCCCTGCCCTTGGGTCACAGCAACCCCAGGCAGTGCCACAGGCTGGGGCAGAGTGGCTGCAAAGCTGCCACAGGAAAAGGCCCTGGGGGTGCTGGTGACAGCAGCTGAGCGTGAGCCAGCAGTGCCCAGGTGGCCAAGAAGGCCAATGGCATCCTGGCCTGTGCCAGCAATGGTGTGGCCAGCCGGAGCAGGGCAGGGATTGTCCCCCTGTACTCAGCACTGGTGAGGCCACACCTCAAATCCTGTGTTCAGTTCTGGGTCACTCACTACAAGAAAGACTTTGAGATGCTGGAATGTGTCCAGAGAAGGGCAACAGAGTTGGTGAAGCATCTGGAACATGAGTTCTGTGAGGAGCAGATGAGGGAGGTTGGGGTTGCTTATCCTGCAGAAGAGGAGGTTCAGGGGAGACCTTACTCTGTACACACACCTGGAAGGAGGCTGCAGCCAGGTGGGAAATGGTCTCTTTTCCCAAGTAACAACTGATAAGACAAGATATTAAAACTGGAAGAATTTCTTCATTGGAAGGGTTGTCAAGCATTGGAACAGGCTGCCCAGGAAATTGAGTCACCATTCCTGGGAATATTACTAAAAATATATAGGTGTGCTACTCAGGTACATGGTTTGGTGGTGACCTTAGCTGTGCCTGGTTAACAGTTGGACTTGAGAATCCTAAATGTCTTCTCTGACCTAAATGAGTCCATGATTCTATTTTGTATTACAGGTAAAGCCCATGGGACTGTGATAACCTCAATTAGGTTGCAGGAAGATGAAGTAACCTGCTTGAAGTGACATGGCAGAATTCGTACAAGTACTAGGAGCAGAATTAAGAACTAGTTGCTCTAGGCATCAATAAATACCTAGAAGACTGGTGAATTACAATATTTCTGTGCTACATACTCTTCACTCTCGCTATACGTGATATGTGAAGAAAAAATTGTTTGGTTATTGTATCTTTATTTTAGCATAATCTGATAAGATGGTTAAGCTTCTGAAAACAGATAAGATGCATGGATAAATAAGTGACACTTAATTGGTGAAGGGGGTTTTTTTCCATCTTTTTTCCCCTTTGCTCTTCTAAGATTACTGACGTTTGTGGATGTCACGTACTGAAAACAGCAGGCATCTGCATTGCAGATAGGCACTCCTGCAGTGCTAGTCAGGGAGGAAGATTTCCTCCAGTGTTATTACCAACCATCCACAAATTACTAAGAAAGTAATAGCATGAGGTGAGAGATGCTCAGTTTTGCTACTAAGCTTAAGGAATATTTGAATGGAGAGGACACGGAGGGAAACTTCTCTGGAGGATCATATTTAGTAATTGTTTTTTAGTACATTAAACTTGATGGTTTGTAAACTCTGCATTTATTGTACTTAATGCCTAGGAAAGAATAGCACATGCAAAGTACAACTTTCAGAATTGTGTTAGTCTCTGATACTTTCCTACTTCAACTAAAGTAGAGTATGTTTGTGCCCCACCTCTCCTCTGGCTGCTTTGCTATCTACAGAATTAGTACTGACAGCAGGTGGCCCCAAGAAATTAGAAAACAACAGCTGATCCGAGTCAGAGCAGACTGTGGATCCTTGCAACAGAACAGGAGGTACAAACTCTATTCTATTGCCTGCTCAGTCAGGAGCCTCTCCCATCAGCACTTAGATCCACCCTTCAGTAGCAGGAGTCTTAGATCTGACTCAGTGAACATTATAGAGTTTATTTTAACTCCTTCCTTTAAACACTCTTTGCTTAAAGAGTTACAAGGAATTGAGGTCTGGTTTCATAAGTCATGTGATTTTCATCTTGCTATTTGTGTTAATGGCCTTTGTTGCCCAAAAAACAAATCTGGGGGAAGCTGTGCAGAGCTGAGCTGTGTGGGAGTGTGTGTGATAATGAAAGGTGTCAGGACTGTCTGCAGAGAAGATGAAAGAACCATGCTCCCATTGCAACTGGGCACCCTGAGTGAAGAAGTATTGAATGAAAGAACAGACAAAATCTCATCCAGGCAAGGTGCTTATTTTCCTGGTTGTCAGTAAGACCAGAGGTAGTTGATTTTTTTTTTTTGAAAGGCCAGTTTAGCCAGAGTTGGCAATTTGTTTCATAATCTTCACAGCAGGATCAGCAAAACAGAAATGGTCATGATGAAATGAAACTACTCAGTCTTGTCAGAAGCTGAAGTTAGCTTGAGTACTAGGGAGATGCAGTACAAGATGGGAGAGGACTAAGGGATAGTACCAAGGAGGAAAACTTGTTTATGCTTTGGGGAGAGCTGGAACTTGATTTGGGAAGAGAGAAGGGACAAAGAAGTTTATATTCAAATAATGTGTTTTGGAAAACCACAGTCTGTAAAAATACTCCAAAGTCATGTTTTTTTATACCCTTTTTAGCAGGGGACAAACAGGGCATTCTGCACACACCCATTTCATATTATTTCATATTTCATATCCAAAATTTCATATTTCATATTCAAAACCTAGCCCTAGTTTGCCAATCCATATGCAAACTTCCTAATCAGAAATAATAATTTATAACCTATGCATCAGAGGTGAAAAGATGAGAGCATTTGAATGCCAGCAGGTTTAACTGGTCAGTCTTGTCTGGGAATCAAGCAAATCTTAGTTTCTGGATATGTCCACAGAATGAATTAATATAATCTATAGCTGTATCTGAACAAATAAATCTGACAAAGCTGCTTGGTAAGACCAATGACTAGAGATTGGTTTGCAAAACCCATCCTGAAGACATTTTGCTGTTGGTTTAGAAGATAATTCAAGTGTATTTTGGCACATGGTTGCCACATTTTCTTAAACAACTGTAGGTGTACCCTGGCATCTTGAGCTCCTCAGTTTAATGCATTCTGTATATTTTTGAAAGCTGATTTGTAAAAATATGTCTTTTGGTACAACAATTTATATTTAGGTATAATGTAATTATGTTTAGTGGAACTTGTGATAATTTGTATTCAGGTGCTACTAATATAACACATTCAAATACAAGATGCCTGTGATTTTGGAATGCCATAACTCACAGTTTTAAGATGGTATCTGAGATATCTTTGTTGTCCTCGCACTGAAATTTCAGCAAATCGAAACATCAAAAAGTAGCACATTGTCCACTGTAAGTGTATAGACATTAAAGTAAAGCAGTAGGAACAAACATGCAGCAAACATTGTCAAAGCATATAAAAAATTTCAGTATTCCCACAGGTATTTAAAATATTTAAAAATTTGTTATTCAGCAAAGCAGTCAATAATTTCCATTTACCACATTTATTGAAAATACCTAAATATCCCATATCTCTTTTCTACAAAATAGTTTGATTTAAGGCCAAAATTTGATCTTTCATGATATTAAATAATATTTTTCAGGTCAACAGAATGTGCTGTCACTTAGCTGATGTTTTATCTGGTTTTGATAAGGTTATGTGTGGGGAAGGGAATGTGCAAGTGGAATGTGGAAACAGAGTCTCTGCCTAGAAACTGATTCATAGAGTGCTGCTAGTAGGCAGTTTATGCATGCTATTTATGCTGGAGTATATATAATTTAATTATTTTGTTAATATATATATACACACACATACATATTTAGAGTCAGACTAATTTTATCTCATCTAGATTTTTTGAAGGGTAGGATTTTGTGTCTGTGTTTGCCTCATCATCTTCCTAACCATGGAATTCTACTTTTTTTCCTTTGAAATTCCTGCATGGTTACCACCTGCATGGTTTCAGGTGAGTTTTAGTTAGTTGAAAATACTTACCTAATTGTGGTGAATTCAGTAATTGTTAGCTGTTGCTGGCTGGGGGCTGTGTACTAATCACAAATGGACGGGACTGCTGTGGAACGCGCCTTGAGCTGTTTTATTTTCCAGCATCAGTCTCATTACGTGGTTATGACAATGGGAAGATGCCAGTAGCTCATGTCCCCGGCAGCAGACAAAGAACTCAATGTTACAATTCACTTTGAAAGTTCTTTGAGTAATCACGCAAAGCAAAAGCATATTGACAGTAGATTTATCCAACCACGCTAAGCACATGTACCTTTTGTTAAACAATGATTACTTATTTCAAATACAATACCTGCTTTATTTTACAATACCTGTGAGCATTAAGATACAATGCACAGAGTTCCATTATTAAGATTAGAACTTCCTAATATCTTACTAGATATACTTTTCTGCAGCTTAGGGAGTTATTCACAGACCATTGTTTTATTTTTATCCTTACTTTTCTACTTATGTAACTTTTCTGCTGACAAATCTTATAGCTACTACCTAGCTCTGATTGCAGTTCTGCTGTCTCTGAGGCTTGCCTTTTGCAGCTTTCCCAAAACCTTCTGATTTTAAGGATTCCCACAATTAGCCATACAAGTAGTATAACACCCATCAAGTTCCTTTATTTTTTAGGAATTAGACATATACATTTTCTTGAGAATCATGACCACTGCACACTGTAAGGATCATGTTCATTTTATTGAAAGTCAGGAGCTACTTTTGCAGCATGGTAACCTCTGTTGCTAATGAGGGGACTTGGGCTAGGCTGTAGAGAGTCATCTCTCCTCAGATTCTAATTTCTTTGCTCCTGGAACTGGTTGAAAAAAACCTGTTAAACAATCTGCTTGTATGAAGCTCCAAAAGAATTGTGTTTCAGTCAACTGGAGCACTACATGTGTCACTACCTGTTCTTTATGCAGTTGTAGTCTATTGGCTCATGTCTCAGATAATCAACTTAATGTTACAGTTTGTTTATGTGTCAGTGATCAGGGTGAACTTTGGCAGAAGACACTGGGTTCAAAAATATGGCAATTTAACTAGACTTTTTGCTTGTCATCCTAGTAATTGCAGCATTTAATATTTCCTGGGTTTGCTAGAAAGGACATTCATACTTCTTCCGATATTTTAGAGAAAGCTTCTGTGGAGTTTCCTCTGAAAACCACAGCAGAAAATCTAGTTCAAAAAGTGTTACCACAACTTTATAGGAATAGCTGTGGCAGCTGGGGCAAGCTAGATTCTTGAAGCAGCTGTTTGCAAGAATAGAAAATAGGTTGGTAGCAATATTACCAACAGTCTACCAAAGTCTGAAAATACTTTTCTAGTAAGCTATTAAAACTCATTGAAAGATTTATCTAATCTATTAAGAACACATACTGTACATAAGGCTTGCAAAATTAGAATGAGACATGGCAATATTGGGTTGTGCTGTTACTGTTTCTGAAGAGTTTCAGTCAATGTCTCAGAGGGCAACTTTCCTCAAAAGGAAAAGAAAGTTGCCATAAATTCTACCAATTAGGGAGCTGCAGTTCTTTCCCCCTGAGTGCTAGATAATTGGGCAGGGGAAAACAGTATGATGCCATCAATGAAGGCGCATCTGAGTCATCCTGAGCCTTTGTTCACCAACTCACACATGATCATATCACACCACAATTGCCTTAGAGACTGGCTCAATTTTCAATAATCCTGCATTTTTTAAGGGCAAAAATATTTTTTTAGGGGGAAGCATTGTATCTAATTACTATCAAAATGAGGTAAATAAATTAAAATAGAACCAGAGGATTTTAAGGTAGCTGAGTCTATTTCTTAATTTGCAGGCTTTCTCCTCACTCACAGGTGGTAAGTTCTATTTCTGTTTTATCTCAGTTCCTACAAGTAATGCTAGGTGAGAAATAACTGTAAAAGTAATTTCCTATTTTTTCTACCTTCTTCTTCTGCAGTTGGGTTGTAGGTAAGTTTGCAGATTTCTAATGTTTTCCCTAATTTTATGCCTCTTTTTCAGGAATGCAGCCCAGCTGCAGTGTGTTTGTTGCTGTGTACACACATACTGAAATTTACATAAATTCTCATCTCTTGGTTTTTCATGAGTACAATTTTCAGCGCAAGGTATACTTCTCTTTCTGGTCCAAGTCCAGGAAATTCAGGTATTTATTGGATCTGTACATTATATTTTCTCACTTAAATACTTGTAGAGAAGCCTAGAAATCGACTCTGTCTCTACTAAATTATTTCAACAGCAATACAAAGGGCTTGTCCCACAAACCCCAGGTTCAGCAGGCTGAATTCTCTACTTAGTAGTCAACTCAGAGCTATTATTTCTTTGATGGTTTCACTTATGGCTGCACAAATCTTACTAGTTTTTTAGCAGTGTTCTTTCAGAAACTACAACCAAGTCTACACCTTAAACTTGAAACTTACTAATTGGAAATAATGTCTATGTAAGGAAACACCAAAACAAATTATAAACCAAACCTGGCTTCAATCAAGGTCTTTTCCCTGGGAAGGTAATAGATCTTGCACAATTATGCAAAATTCTCCTTTTTCCAAACACAGTTATTTTAGCTTCTCTCTGTCAAGGAAAGCTTAATTCTTTATACCCTCAAATCATACCAGGGTAGAAAACAGACTGCTGTATTCACATTTCTAGCTTTCCAATATAGTTTTCAGTTTCTTTTACAATCTGAGATGATATGTGTCTAGACTCTTTCACCTCTTGTTGTCCTCAGCCTGGTTGCTCTGTGTATTTGGCTGAATATTCTGATGGTGTGATGGACAGATGTTTTACAGGTTCATGATTTTTTTAGAATACTGTGTTTCTTTTGTTCTGAAATTGCTCAGAAATACACCTGTTGTTCACCTGTGGTTCTGGATGATCCAGATGGGTTTAAAAAAATAAAAATACAAGATTTTATGTATTTTTTACTTTTCATCTAATGAATTCTTTCTATTTTATAAATAGATACAACTGCAACTGATGACTTCCTATTGATACTGATGAAATTACAGGTACGATGGACTGTGGAAATATTTTAAAATACGAAATTAACTTGTGAAAGCTCCCCAAAATCTTTATTTTTTACTACAAAGAAAAAACAAACAACGATCTTTCCATGTAGCAGCATTGCAAACAGTTCACTGCATGAGAAAGTGGATATTTGAGTCAAAATATGACAGCTAATCAGACCCACTAATTGTAGAAAAGGGGATATAAATGCACAGAGCCTGCTGTTATGCCTGTTTGCAGTGCAGTCCTCTGTGCATGTGTGGGTGCATCTGTTTGCTGAAGTAAATGGCTTTGGTTTTGTTTCTTCTTCCAAAGCAGCTTGAATGTTATTGCTAGTGTGAAGCCACTTTGGATAAGTGGAACTGCCTCTCTGACACCTTCAGGGATTTGATGCTGATGAAGGCATGAGTTGCCTTACTGTTGGGATGAGGCACGGTCTTGAGACTACCCACAGACCTGTAGAAAATGGGCATTGATAAATAATGTCCTTTTTTTGGTTTTTTTCTCTAGAGCTCACAGGCTTTGAAAGTTAAGTGATATCTAATAAGTACATGATCATATTAATATTTTTCAAGGGTCTGAAGAGACATTCATTGTGCACAGTGCTTAAATAAGATATTCTCAATTCTTTGTTTAGATGGGTTTTCAGTAATTAAAGGACATAAGAATTTTATTTGGATCCAACATTCTTCATTTGCAATTATCCTCTTGAAGTCCCTTTGTAATTATTTTTTTTATGATCCTTTACATTAGCATATTCAATCTAAATTATTTAATTAGATGATAGTTTACTCAAATTACAGATGCATAAGTTTTCTCCATAAAGTGAAGAAAATAGAGAGCTTTTGAGCTTGTGATAAGCTAAGAAGAAAAAAAAATATTGTATTGTTGTTAACTGCTAATTCAAATTTACTCTTTTTAAGTCCCTATTCTATTTAGTCTGAGTAGAAACAAATCCTGTGCTATTATTTGGATGACTCCTTAGTAAAATGGGATTGATATTTAAAACACAGAGTTATGAAACTGTACAATTCACATTTTTCAAGTCAGGATGAACTCACTGGAAAAACTTAGTACATCAGAGAAACATAATGTATGCACATCTGCATAAAAAAGGAAAAATGCCATACCTGTCTCTGTTTCATGGTATCAAAATCTTCACGAGGATCTAGAAATACCTAATAGCCACAAAGCTGACTTCATTAGCTGACACATTCATTTCATAATTGATGATAAACTGAATATTTTTCTACTTTTTTTTCCATGACAGCCACTCAAGATCTTACCCTAGGAGAGGCCAAATAGGAAGGTTTTACTTGGTCTGCCACTTTCTAACAATACCCTGCCACCTTCTAACAATAATTTCAGTAATTTTGAGAATCAAAATATGAAGCTAAGAAGTTTAGGATTTTCATGAGGAAACCATGGACTTAACTATTACCATTTGATGGTGTTCCTGAGTGGTAAGGTCATGTGTCTGCACTGAAAACTGCTGTGTAATCTTGGAAGTAATGTAAGCAGTATCATCTTTCTTTTGACTGCTATCTCTGAACTCTGTCAGCTGTGGTTGTGAGACAGGTCAGTGTGAAAGAAATAACCATGGAAAGCTGTTGGTCAAAAGTTAACATGTTATAAAGTATTGCAAATCTAGCTGGCAAAACAGTAATGTAAGACACAATTTGACAGGTAATATGACACTTGTAACAGCCATCTGGAAGATTCCAACTCTTGTAATGGGGTGTCCCCCTGTCCAGTAAGTAAGAACAACACATATACTTCCCCCATGCTGCTGGAGTGGAAGAGAGAATAGAAAACTGCAAAAGCAAGAAGGACTGTAGTCTGTGAAAATGTCAGTTTAATGGATTAAGGAAGGCTTAGCATGCTAGCAAAGCAAAATTGAATTTTTTTTCTTCCCATCGGCAGGGAGGTGTTTAGCCTGTTACTGAGGAGCAGGGCGTCAGAGTGCTCTAGGAAAGTGAATGCCACAGCTGTGAGTGTACACAGTTCCTTTCCCCCAGCTTTTATTGCTAACCATGATGTCATGTGGAGCAGTGTGTGCTTTAGCTTAACTTGGGTTCAATCTGCTGGCTGTTGCCTCTCCCACCCTGTTGTCTGTTTACTAGAGGAGAGACAATGGAGAAAAGACAAAAGCTCAGTGCTGTGCAAGCACCACTCAGCAGCAGAGAACATACGGTGTGTTATCAATGCTGGTTTAGTCACAAACCCAAAGCACAGCAGCATACAAATCCTGTGAAGGAGATCAGCTCCATCCCATCTTCCCTCAGTCAGCTGTTAATGACTGAGTTGCTTCATCAGAATCACAATGCTGTAAGGACCATTAGTGAGTTCCCTACCACATGATGTCAGTAGGAAATCCTGGATGCCCACCTGCATTCAAATAGAGAGATGAGACCTCATCAGACTTGGAAAAGTGGAAGGCACATACAAAATACAAACACATATATGATAGTATATACTAGGATAGTAAAAAGTGAATTCCAGAAGGGTGGTTACACGGGTGTCCAGTTGACTCTTAGAAGGAAAAACATCATTGCAATAGAGATTTAAGTCTGAGGAAAAGTGCTGTCTGTGACAATAAGGCAAAATGCCTCTTATTAAAATGGTGCTTGCTGTTGCTTATTACCACATAACTGTGATGTGGAACCTGAAATACTCAGGTGAATGGGAGAAGAAATAGGTCAAATTCTCGAATTGCAATTTTGTTGCTATTGGCCCTTCAACATTCCAGTCTAACTTTTCAACAGAAAAAGAGGAGACTGAGAAGGATAAAAAGTCAAATAAAGGCTCTTACGGGCAAAGGGAGAGCAGTGACCTAAACCCACTACATACCAGGCAAATGTGCCTCAGGCAGAAAAAACTGTATGAAACAGCCCCACCAGAGATGGCATTTGTGAACAGAGGGGGTCTGATGCGATAGAGGTTGGATCTAGGTTCACCCAGCGCCAATCCTGGGCTCGATGCGTCTCTTTGACTGTGGCTACCGAGGACTGTACTTTTGGTTGCAGAAATAAAATCTGCTATTATTATTGATTAGGCTTTCTCACTGATCATTTGTAACACTCTGGAGAGAGGAATAATGTGGGGGCCTATGTTTCCTCTGAGGAACTCAGGCCGATGGTGAGGGTCTCTCTCCCAACAGAAATGGATGTCAAAATGTCCCAGTCCAGTGGCAGGTCCTGCGAGCACTGGCCCACTCATAACAAACAGAAATGGCAAGGAAGGCTCAGCTGTAGCAGAGAAGTCCTGCACCAAATCCCCAAAACTGTCTATCCTCCCAGCCAGGCAAAGACTGACCCACCCCCAGCTAAGAAATTGCCAAACTGCTGCTTCTCCTTTCCCAGAACCACTTCAATGGTATGCCAAAAGCCCTGGCTTCATCACCATCTCTATGACAACAAATTGGGAGAAAACTCCCTAAAGAAAAAAAGAAAACCTAACCCCCAACATATGCTGTGGTACCTTTGTTGCTATCTCTTTCTCTCGAGCTTAGTCTTCTCTCTTTGGTTTGCTAGGCAGGCAATATCAGTAAAAACACAAGCTAAGGCAACTGGAAATGCTTCCCACATGCCTTTGCTCTTGGTAGCCAGGTTGGTTCAAAGTTAGAGTCAACCAAGAGGGAGGAATGACATCACAGTGGTTTGCATCTGATTCAATATATAGTTGGTATGCAGTAGAGCACATTACAGCAAAAGAGGCAGTATGATAAAGTGCTGGGGCATGGGCTTGTTATTTTACCCTCTATTGTGTTCTGACTAGCATGCTTCCCAAGGCAGGATACATGCAAACATCTTTACTCGTCTACAGAGAAATGCCCCTTTGGACTTTTACAGATCTGGGAATTTGGAACTTTCTTATTAGCAGAAAGAGTATTAAAAATACTCTTTTACATATGAGCCTTCAATTTCAAGGGTGGCAAAACCAGAAGCACATGTAGTGCATCTGACAAAAGTGGTTTTGGAATTAACCGAGTGTTAATTCAGTTAAACTGAATGTTTACAAAGCCCACTGAGCATGAAAGTAAATGTAAAAATTTTTAAATTTGACCTAGATAACCTGTATTAATTATTTACTAGACTCTTGAGAATCAGTTAAAATAGAAATCAGAAATAAAGCTCAAGCAAGATATCTGGGAAAAAAAAAAGGCATGTTTCTAAGATATGGTTTTGATATTCCCCTCTTTCTCTCTTTATTCTACAAAATAAATGCTATATAAAAAATGTATACAAATAGTGGAGAATTACTGTTCCATGTTAAATGTGTGTTACAGTAATATATAACCTGCTCTGATGTAAGAAATTTTTCATTCAATTTTTATAGAAACTTTGTGTACAGTTCATTCTTAACTGTAGGGAAGCCCACTCAGAACAATTAAACAATCAGCTCAGGAATTAAATTACCCCCCAGCTATCATAAGCAAATAACCTACATGGGACATTGTGTTATCTAACTGACCAGTTGATCCTTTGCTTTTTCCAGCTTTAAGAAAGAAATTAAATGGTATGGCAGTGTATTACTCTCATTTCCAATCCTCTGGAGCAGATAAACATTATCATGAAACTGGCCAAGGATGAAATTTAAATAAGTAGTGACTGGAGAGGATGACAGGAAGAGTTTCCAAATTACAAAAACTGACAAATTAGTTTAATTAACTGCATATTTTGGAGTACAAGGATATGGGGGAATTATTTATTTTAATGTGTAATGCATACTCAATATTTCTGTAAATGGAATAGGGCATAGAAACCCTGCCACACAATTACTCAAAAAAGAAGTAGGAAGTAAAACTGGAGCCAATTATATATATATTTTTTCTTTTTAAGTCACTGTCGCTTTACAGTTCCAATGTGGATTACAGATTCATTCTGTTCCGTCTGAATTTTCTAACAATCCAAACTGCTTCTCCAATGCACCTCTAAGCAGCCATACAGCACAATTCTGATGGCTGTTCAAGCACACTAGACACTCATCGTGTATATAAGATTATGAGTCTCATATCACAAACATACTCTTACAGTGTTAATTTCTTTCTAAAAAATCTGGATTGAGTAAACATTATGTAAATACAGTACCTAGGGAACAGAACAGGCTGTATGCAACAGAACAAAATGGAACTTGTATCTGCTTTTATAGCTGTATGAATTATAAAATCTTTTGGTCTGGGCTTCACAGAATCACAGAATGCGTAGGGCTGGAAGGGAGCACAGTGAGTCATCTTCCTGTTCAAGTAGGGGTATCCTACAGTACATTGTGCAGGATTGCCTCCAGATAGCTCTTGAGTATTCCCAATGAGGAATATTCCATAGCCTCTCTGTCAGTCTGTTGCAGTGCACTGTCATCTGCACAGTAAAGAAATTCTTTCTCATGTTCAGGTGGAACTTCCTATGCAGCATTTTATCATGTTCACTGCCTCTTGTCCTATTGCTCAAAACCACAAAAAAGAGCTTGGCTCTTGACATGTCCTGCTTTACACAATTTTTAAGGTATTTTTAATACTTCTTGAGGCTGAACAGCACCAGCTCCCTCAGCCTCCCAATAAGGGAGATGCCCTCATCTTCTGTTTGTCCCTTTTCCCCTCCTTTGGACCTATTCCAGGAGCTCCATGTCTTGCTTGTTTGGAGGAGCCCAGAGCTGGACACAGCATTTCAGATGTGCCTCACCAGGCCTGAGTAGATCACCTCCCTTGACCAGCTGGCAATGCTCTTCCTAATGCATCCCAGGATACTGTTGGCTTTGTTGGCCACCAGGACACAGTGCTGGCTCATGGACAGTTTGTTGTCCACCAGGGCCCTGAGGACTTTCCCCCAGAGCTCCTTCTCAGCAGATTAGCTCCCAGCCTGTTGTGGTGCCCAGGTTATTCTTCCCCAGGTGCAGAACCCTGCATTTACCTTTGTTGAATTTCACAGCTCTTCTCTGCCCACCTCTCCACCCTCTCAAGGCCCTTCTGAAGGGCAGCACGACCCTCTGGGGTATCAGCCACCGCTCCCAGCTCTGTGTCATCAGTGAACTTGCTGAGCAGACCTCTGCCCCTTCATCCAAATTATTGATGAACAAGTTAAACAATACTGGACCATTGTTGAACCCCAGGGGATACCACTAATCAGAAGCCTCTAATGAGACCCTGTGCTGCTGATCATGAGCCTCTGGGATCTGCCACTCAGCCACTTGTCAATGCCCCAAGCTTCTTCGACCTCTCAACAATTGCAACAAATGCTGCTGGAGACAAGTTGGTGTTGTAATGCATGCAGTCAAATCACCCACTTGAGTTTGGTTCCTTTAATTTTTTTGCAATCATAGCATTCTTCTTTTTGTAACATACTGGGGTTTAGGGCAAGGAAATAAGATACTTTGCAATTTAAAGGATATATAGTGATGCCAGAATGGGGTAGTAAATGAAGTAGAGGTCTCAACAGGAGTTCTCCAAACATTTACCTCAAAATTTTTGCTTTTGTATTCTTGGTTAATCAATTTGCACTCAGAGTATGTCTGTTTCTCCTTAACATAAGTACCTCGAATCGACAGGATAATATCAGCTAATTGTTGGCTGATCACTGTTTTGCTGCTGTGAGGTTCTAACTGCAACTCTGGTTTCTTGTTCCAGAGAATTTTATATCTTCAGAACTAATTTCTTGTTGGCTTGACTAGTGGAAAGAAAAAGTGTGAGTTCTCAAACTTGCATAAAATGTAAGGGGACGTTGATCCTGGTTGTGCTATTAAGGCACATTGAGCAGACAAAGGAATCTTTTTTTACTTTCTAGGTACTACTGCCCATATTTAGCACAAACACATGGAGTGCATAGATTTTAATTATTGCTTTCTTTTTCCAAAACAGAAAAGTTTAGGTCTGATTTGAGAAAGAGCAACATCATTAATACTACAGCTCCATGATGTTGGCGGTATATGAGTAGTTTTACAATGTAATGGAGCTTGGAGTTTGGAATGCATGCACTCACAGTTATAACTGTGAGAAGCCAGAGTAATAACTGCTTTTGTTTCACCCTTGACATTTCATGTTGCCTCTGATTTTCTGTGCCCTGAAGTCCCCTCATGAATTCTGCCTTTTGCACTTCTATGATGATTTCGGAGGTGAAGATTTGTTCACTTTTCAAAGCTCAATTTAGAAAGTCAGACTTTTTAAAGTCTCTTTAGGGTTTTTACCTTCTTCTTTTTTTTTTTTTTTTTTTTTTTTTTTTCCTTTAATCAGATGCTAAAGGATATTCCAGATGTTTGGTCTTGGCTGCATCAGCCTCTGGGCTTGGCTTTCAACGCACCTGTCTGGTTATCTTTGGTGAAAAAGTGCCTGTCAAAACCAGAGGTAGTACTGGGTGAGCTAACTTGGTGGCTTCAGGGATCTCTGTCTGAGCTAAAAGGCTCCCTGCAGAGCATGTTTTTCTTCTATAGGTCAGTAACCCAATGTAAGAAAATAACAGTGAAGTGATGGACTGTCTTTTATTGTTGAATTTAGTCTATTTCAGCAACTCCAGGTAATGATGTAAATTGGATGGGATTATTGGTGATTGTATGACACAGAGACAAACTGAGGATAGTTTTGTCCTGAATGCCACCTAAAACCCACATAATTCAGTTCTGTACCAGCAAGGGAATGCTGAGTCTTGGCATGTATTGCAGAGCTACTCAGCTATTTGGTGTACAGCGCATTGTCAGTTGAGTGGTCTAAATGAAAGAAAGTGGGGGCCAAAACAGAAAAGCTTACCAGTTAAATGTGCAGATTAACATTAAATGCTGCCTATCAAATAGTTCACAGGTTTCTTCTCATGGTTCTTTAGATATGCTTGAAGAGGATCAATGGTGTAGCTCACAGAGTGAAGAGCCATGAGATGTTGCGCTAGGGCGTACGCGGCCCTATGTCCGGCTAGCTGAAGGGGTGAGAGTGGCCGACGCCCCTACGCATCGGAGGCCAGCCCCCCTTGGCGTCTTGGCCTTGGGCTGGGCTGGATCACGGAATCGGACTGCTTGCGCTATAATGGACGAATGAGGAGGCGACCACTTGCTAGGGGAAAACACGTCGGTTTACTGGAGAATCCCACAGCAGAGGGCAACCAACAGATAGTAGAACCCCCAGCAAATGGCAAGGAACAGGGGGAGGAACAAGGTTTTAAAGTGAAGGGGTGGAGAAGGGAGGGAAACCCGGCAAACCAATCCATGAATAGGTAGGGAGGTACAAAACATAACTGACATGAGGATATAGCCACTAAATGTAAAGCAAAGGAGGGGCCCCGGGACACCAGCCAACCACAACCCCCAGGAAGGAGAAGTTTCTAGAAGTTTGGGAGGAGTGGGGGTGATTGACTGGGCCCAGGGGGGAGGGAAGACTTACTTATAGGGTAAAGCCTGGGAGGGGAAATTACATAACATAAGAGATTGGCAGTGGAGGGGGAAGGGGTATCCATGGTAACTTAACTGTCAGGTCTACAGTGGCGGGAAAACTGTGTAGGGAGGAACCATTTAACACAGAACAGAGGGGGAGCATACATAAAATAGGGGAGAAAACTGGGGGACTTTAAAAACACATCACAACAAGATGTGCTGTTGGCAGTCCCCTCAACAAAATCTGCTTTGATGCTTATGTATAAACATTTGCTTGTTCATGGAATCATAGGATATCACAAGTTGGAAGAGACCCATAAGGATCAATAAGTCAAATCTCTTCTCGTTCCAGAACTAACTAAAATTAAGAATGTTGTTCAGTTGCCACTTGAACCCTGGCAGGCTTGGTGCCCTAACCACTTTTCTAGGGAGTCTTTCCCAATGACAGGTCACCGTGTTGCTGAATATATTTAACAATGTGCTTCGTCTTTACCTCTTGAATTATTTTCAGGAGAAAAGGCAACTGGTTTTTAATACTAGACCTGAATAGTCCATGTTCATATATAGTGGACTCACTAAAACAAAAAAACCCCACCTACATCCCTGAAAAATACCATTTATTTACCATCATAGATTTTCTGTTTTAAAGATTCTTAGTGCTTTATCTTGATGTTGTAGGTTAAACCTGCTATCACATAGATTTTTCCTCGCTCTTCCCACCTTCCCTGTGCTCAGTAGGATGGTGGAAGAGAACTGAATGAGTGAAAGGAAGAAAACTCCTGAGTTAATGTAAAAACTCGCTGATAAACTAAGGGATTGTGGAAGAAGAGAGAAAGAAGACAGAACAAAACAGGTGGTATAAAAGAAATTGCTCACCATCTCCCCATGTGCAGACTGATGTCCAGCCTGCCATCAGCTCAGAGACTTTGAGTCATTGCCCTGAAGCAGTGCACATAAACCTGGAGTAAAATGAAAAATGGGAGAAATGTTGGTAAAGACCTTTGGTTCTTCATGTGCAAACATGAAAATCCATTACTTTTTAATAATACTGGCATGTACTTAAAGATATCTAAATAGAGAGCACAGATTTCAAAAATTACTTTTAAAAAGTTCTCTCTTGAAAAGCAGTAGTAACAGTATAAGGATAAATTTCACAAAACTTATTTTGGAGCAGAGCTTCCCCATAGACACTAAGGTGTGCCATAGTTTGTTTTATTTGGCCTACCAAGGGTGTCAGCTAGGATGAGATTCCAAACTTCTGCTATATCCATGTGAGTTCCACTAAAATTTGATCTTGATGCCTGCTGAGCACAGTAGTGGAGGATGAAGTAGAGATACTCACAGCAAACATCATCTGGATTGTCTGTTGACAAGTTCTCAGTGATTATTATTCTAGGTACTGGATAAGGTCACAAGACACTCAGCAGTAAATTCAGCCTTCTCTGTTTATTCTTGAGACTGCAATGCTTTCACCAAGCTATGCATGAGCTACCAATGAGAACATTAAAGTTCTTTTTAGTCCATTGAATTTGCTTTTTAGTCCTAAATGTTTCAAGCCCCTTTTCAAATATGCATTCTTATGTCTAAGAATTGAGATTAAAGAGGGATGTACTAGGGGCAAACCACGGACATTCAGGAAAAGACACAGACTTGAGAATATAGTTACTGGAGTGGTCACCTATGTCTCCTTTTCTTTGGGAATAACTTGGCAGCTGCACAGCAACATCCTCATTGCAACATTCAATTCCTGTGAATTCACTACTTTCTACCTGGTGCTTATAATCTATTCCTGCAAGCATGAGCTGTTTGCACTTAAAATCCTTTTCCTGACTGGCAACTGGAAATTCAGGCTGCAGAACTCTGCCTCAGTCTGGGAGCTGCCTACAGTCAATTTATGGCCTAATTTTATGCCAAAATCAGCATTGTAAAGCCTTTTGAAAATCCACTGTGAAAAGAACACTTGGCGTGTGCACATCTTATACATTGTAGGCTATTTGGTGATGTGTGTTGTTTATTCTTTTAGAACATAATAATGTGTCATGAAATAATAGTGTCAGTGTGGGTATTATGAGAAAAACCACTTGAAATTGTCATTGGCTAAAGCAACTGGAAATTACTAAAGCTGCTGATATACTGCATCCATCTAGCACATTCTCTGTATAATTAAGTGCTTATGAGGAAAAATCTTGATTTAAATACCAAAAAAAGCCTTCTCTGAATGTCTGCAGCTCTCTGCCAATGATGGTTCTTGATCTAACACCATATAAAGGTTTTCACAAGGGTTTCAATGCTATCCACTGACAAAAGTATTCTTTGGTACATTCAGTAAAAAGCGCCTTTTAAGACATGCAGAATACTTGTACTTCTAAACTGTGTTTTATTTATTAAGTTCATGAATGTAAATAAAATATGGGTAAAACAAATGATTTAGGGCCTCATAATCTTTTAAAGGCTGGTCTTGGAAAGATATTCACAGGCTGCTGAACAGGAAACATTTAAAATTCGAGAAACAGCCCAAGAAGAGCTGGGAGACCTAAAATATATTGTCTAGGAAAGTTGAAAGTTAAGTCAGTTTAGCATTAGAATAACTTTTGTGTTTCACTTCCTGTGCACAATCTACTTTATTCAGAGTGATGTGAAACCATGCAATAAACCTGCAGTCTGCTGGGCTGATGTCGCAGGTTCCAGTTAATGTCAGCTTTGATAGGTGCACTTAAACCATTTTGATAACATGACATTCCCCAATGTCCAAATACAGCTGAAACAGAGTGCACCAGCTGTTACTTTGACTGGTGATCAAGAATCTTCCAGATAAAGGCAATCTCATGGAAATCTGCCATGAAAATGGAAATCCTCTGATGTGACGCTGTATTTTTCCAATTACATTGTGATATAGAGGGAAGTCAAAAAAAGCATACCTGAAAGCACACAGAAATATAAAAGTTGTTCTGAAAATGAAAAAAATAGTGTCCCCATTTGGGATTGAGTCCTATCTTTCTGATTAAGTTGTTCTGCCAGCTACATAATGAAGAATTTCAAGAGCAGATACACTTTTAAAAGTTTAGTGTATTTGGAGAAAGTCTGCTGGTATGTGAGGGAAAATTATTTTCTCTCACCTTCCACAAATTGCTGTTCCTTCCCTTGACTCTTCGGCTGCATAAAGTTTATGTGGGCAGATGTTCCCAGAATTCCCTTCTCTGCATGGGACCTCTTTACAACCCCAGCAGGCAGCCAGATTTTGCAGTGCAACCTGAACATTGAGACTTAAACTGCAAGCAATCTGTTACACTCTAGCTAAGGAAATAAAAGTTCTTCAGCTGTCAAGGAGAGATGTATTAGTTTGGCCATGCCTAAAATGCTTTGGGAGGTTTTCTGAAAATAAACATGCCAGTCTAGCTCTGAGCCCTGTCGTATGGGGAGATTTGAAAACGTATGGGTTTTGTTTCCAAATTTTATGCAGCCAACAGGTAGAACCAATTCAAAAGGACTTTTAATTTTTCCTAAGGGGCTGGGGAGTTCATTAGAAATAATTGCACATATACTCTGCTGGAGTTAACAAATGCTCAGCAAGCTATTATAGTGTGTAACAGCAGCCTATAGTAATTTAGGGGTACTGAACAGCCCGAAGATTAACCACATTCATTGATCTTGAATTTAGAATTTTCTCTGTATTTTTTAAGCTATTCCTTGATAAATTGTCAGTTAGACTGAACTGTTTGCATACATTTCTTATATTGTTAGATGAGCCAAAACAGGGCAGCCTGTATAGCCCTTACTTCTGTATGGAGCAATGTATCTACTTCCTTTCTGGCAAGCATTCAAATTCTGATTTTAAACTTGCAATCTGTCCTGCCGTAAGAAGGAGAACATGTTAGACCATCATTTTGATGTCAAGCTGAACTTAAATTTATCTTCTCACTTCTGTATCCCTGACCAAGGACCATTCTAAGGATCATAACTAGGGATCATTCAAAAAACATGAATGAAATGTTGTGACATAAGAAGTAAGGTCTCATTGACACAGGTAGGATATCAGCTGATTTTGTAGCTGATTTTCTATCAGCAGATTTTTTGCTGCTGTCCTTTCAGGCCTTTGCAATCTTGTCAGTATCTGGTAGATGTCCTTTGTCCACTAACTCATAAACCATAAATATACGGATTGAAAGCTTCAGGCAATTCCAACCACTGAAATATATTGTAATATGGAATCTTATTCCTCAGGCAAAATACAAATGTTCTATTTTAGTAAGCTCATTGCTGTCAATTCCACTGCCCCCAATGCCCTCCCCCTCCTCTATTGCAAGCTTTTCATTTTATGGCAGCTTGGCAAATTATGTATGAAAAAGTATGCATGTCAGCGCACTGGCAGAACTTTCTCTCAGCTAGGTAAATTTCTTTTATTTTTCCTTTCCCCTTGCCTTTCCCCTTCCCCTTCCACATTGCTTGATGAAATGTGAGCATGTTCTTTTTTGCTTATTTCTGTAGTTTTCTTGCCAGTTTTCTTCACCTCAGTGCTTAGATTGTCATTTTTAATTTGTGGGAAAAAAAAAACAACACAGAAATGTTCCCTTAATTTGTCTAATATCTGGGTTTTTTCAGTAATATATGAATTTTGTAAGAACTTGTAGTTAAGAATATTCTGTCATAAACCTGATCTATTTAATAAAGCTCATTGATGTTTCTTAGGAAAAATGACAGCAGAGGCTGCTTCCCACAGTTATAGTCTTACTCTGCAGCAAAAACTCCTTTTCTCTGGAAACAAAGCTTATTAGTCTGGCAAACTACAATGTTAAACCCTTGCTAAGTGCAAGGAAAGGACAAAATATTTTCAGAAAAAGGTTACCTCACAAAAGCTCAATCATGACTTCTTCTTTTTAAAAAAGATTTTTTTTTTCCTTAAAGGTTTCATATTTTTTCATTTAAGACTTCTTCCTGCATTTGAGGAAATTTTTCTTTCTTTTGATCAGGGAAGGCTTCTTCTCAACGTTTTAGACTTGTTCTTTGCAACTGCAGCATGTCCTAGCATGTTTCCTCTACTTCTCATTCACTCAAAGGAAAATTAGAAGCAACACATTAGTTCACCTCATCCTTTGTCTGAAAGAAAGCAATCTAATCAATCCTCTATATTTTTAATTACGATATTTTAAAAGTTATTTTATAATTAGAGCAGTAATGAGAGCAGATTATAAAAAACACTCCTATTCAAAAAATACATGTATGTTTTTCAAAACCAATTATTTGCTTTCAACAGTATGGAAATTTTCTTGGACATGTGTCCCTTCCAACTTATTTCTTTAGAGATTTTACTTGCATTGTATGATATTCTGTCTGGCAGTTTTTCCTCAGAAACTGAGTTAGTGTCTTAAATCTTGGCCCATTCCTTCATGTCAACATTCACTGTTCTTTAGTAGGTAAACCCTGGGAAGAACTGTGGTAGCTAGACATATACAATGATCCCTTTACCATAATCATTGTGCTGATTGTTCTCTGATGACTGGTCAGCAATTATATCAAGCCGAGACCAAAATATCCTGTTAAAAACAAATAACAACAGCAACAACAACAACAACAAAAAAGCTAAGTCCTTCTAGCTCCTCCTTTACCTAGTTCTTGTGGCTACTTTGAATTCCACGTTGGATGTTACTGAAGCCATGCCTTTCCCATGGGGACTGATCGCTCCATGTAGCAGCTGAAATAAGCTTTGAAAATAACCTTTTAAAAAGAGATAAATAAACAACCAAGCTGGGCCACATCCATTTAGCTGTTTTCATTTGTTAGAATGTTCAGTCATGTTCTGCTGGGAGATGGGGGTTTTCAAGCTGGTTTATCACATCAGGGTTGTGGTGTTTTGTGTTTCTGTCAGCATGTAATTGGACGTTGCCAGTAGCACTTACAGTTACTTGGTGCAGATGTTGCTCCAAATCACTGCTTGTAATCTGACGCATCTCAAAGGACTTTCTAAGTGTTTTTTTGGAGGCAGCTAGCTAGGTTAGGTTGACCCACTGAACTTTTTTTATCTCTAAAAGGTGCTTGAAGGATTAGCAGCAGCTGTAGGCCAGTGTTACCCTTTAGACATCATCGGACATGGGTGTTTCACGTAACTGAATGTGGCTGCTCAGAATACACGTCAGGTAACAAAGGTCTTGAACTATCAACTGTCAGAAAGGGTCACTGACTAAGTATGCCTTCTCTTCTCTGTAGAGCCAAATCTATACAGGTTATATCCTTCTCTAACAGCCCTTTTGAAAACGTTTGACTCCAATTTACTATCAGTTCCTATCACAGCAAGTCCCTTGTTCATTTCCAGACATGGTTAGATGTCTGCTTATGTTAGATGAGATGCCAGATATACTTCCCATTCAAAAGTGATAGATGGAAATACCATGCTACCAGCCTTTACTTAGTACAGCAGGCAGTTTCTCCTGGGTAGCTATAAACAGGCAGGCCAATTTAGCTCTCTTTAGGACACCTACGCTACTTACAGGCATGTCATGTTGTCACTTTACATGACAGCATTTCTGTATTGCTAGTTGCTGTGCTGACAATAAAGCTATGTACTGTTCTCCTAAAAATTTACCAGATGTTCCCAGTTTTTTTTTACTTTTACACACATAATTTTGTTATTATTTTGCCTATAAACCATCACAAACCCCCAAATACCCATATATCTAGCAATGACTAAGAAACAAATTATTTTTTCGAGTTTATGCACTTAAAACTCCTGTTACAGGCCACTGCAGCAAGACCATTTAAATGTATTTGTATTGGACCATGTGATGTCAGAAATGAGCTCTAACGCATTTTTTTGTTTTTACAGAGTGGTTTTGGACTGTTTTGTGCAGCACTGTTATTGATCATATCACTTATGGAGTGTTAAGTTCCTTTTACAAAGTCACTGTACACTTCACTGCAACTCACAGTGAAGACAAGAATGACAGATACTCAAAACTTAAGGAGTGGAGAGTGAAATGCTGCTTTTGGATAGAGGTCTGTATGACAGCAAAGGAGAAGGTGTCAATGAAGGGTGAGAGAACGAGCAGTAAGCCAAAGCAACCACAGAAACCACACATGGGCTTGCAGCAAAGAGAATGCTCAGTGTGCTGTGCAGTGGATGATCAGGACATTTGAAACTGTGATTGAAGTAATTTGTGATTCAGGGAAAGCGGATGTTGTGTTTTTTTCAGATAACTCTGATTTCTCCTCGTTGGCAAGATGCACTCATCACTTTCATTTTACCCTGCACCCTGCACATGGCAGTCCCCACAATGACCAGCTGTGCAGGCTGGAGGGGTTAGCATTATCAAATACCTCATGCTGGAAGCCTGCTATACTGGGCATTGTGCACAAGCAAGAGAGATGAACTCCTGTTAGTCTGATCTTCCAGGCTAGAAAAGTGTTTTGCCCAAGTCATTCACTAAATTGTCATACAGCAGCAAAATCCGTGCAACTACTTGCTGTGCAGAAAACAGATAATTGCTTTCTACTTTCTGCATGCTTGGTTCTAGCTTTTATTTCCACTCTGCAGGTATGTGGAAGATTTTCTCTTCATCATTCTTACTGCTCAACAAATGGGAAGGGCCTTATGGATACTGTTTTATCTTCTTTCATTGTCTTTTGTTACAAGTTGTTACAAGTTCAGTTGCCAAACAGTTACCACAGGAAACATACTTAGGAATAATATTTACCGTATTACAGGTATTTTATAGGGTAGTAGGACACCTATTTGGTAAGAAAAATGCCAAGAGACACAGCTTGGTGCTTGAAGCATTCCCTTAGGGTACAACAGATGCCTGAATTCCTCAGATTGAGAGGCACAGCCTCAATTTTCCTATATCCTGAAGTCAAAGTGACTGTTCTGTGTGTTTATTCAATAGTGTTTTTAACAGGAAGGAATCTGTGGACTGAAAGAAGAGGAATGATGGCTGTTCAATTCTCTGATGTACCCCCGAGTTTGTGTGTTTATTTTATGCTTAACTGGAATATCCAAAACACCACAGATTTAAGAGATGCCAAGAAAGAAAGTTTTCATCTGACATGTTGTAATTTTTTTCCTGACTCTACTTGTAAACTGCTTGTATAGGGTTGTGGAAATGGAAACTGAGATACAATGAAAAGGACGCACTCACACATTTTAAACATTGAATAAAGTTTTTCTTGCCCTTTGAGTAGTAGTATGGAATGGTTCTTACTTTATTCAAATTATTAGCATGCTTTCCACTGAAGGTATTACTGGAATAATCCCTGAGCTTGGTGTGTTTCAGTTCTTTCTCTTCCTCTAAAACAGGTCTAGTTATATGAATAGTTACTTCTATTTTCTATGAAAATGTGGTGCTTTCCTCAGGTTTTATCATTGTGGGGCAATATTTCTGATCTGCTGTAACACTTTAAATCACCAGATCTATTTTGCATTGATTGGCCACTAAATAGACCTAGACAAAAGCCATCTATACCAAAGCTGGACAATTCAGAATCATTAATCAAAGTGTGTTTTTGTTACCGTTTTACTGCCTCACCCCGCTATTAACTTGTCACAGCTGGGTTGCTTTTATGTTTTCACACACTATGTGATGGATTAAACTAGTTAGCTGGTTAGATAGATTATATGCATTAACACTTAACAGCTTTGCTCATGCACTGGCTAAGGCATAAGGCTTAGCTTATATAACGCTCTAAAAGGTCTGATTTGCTGTGCTTTACTTTGTGTTCATTCTTTTCTCTGGCCATGGCTAAATAATGGAAGTAAAAGCACATTTCAACTGAAACATCTGATTTCATTTCTCAGGAGATTCTTACTGAGGTTTAATGGATGGTATCACTGAGCTTCAACTCTTTTCCAGAGTCACATTCTTATTTTTAACAATACTACTTATAAATTCCTGAATGAACCTACTTCAATTTGGAGTCAATTTGCTGCTTCAAATTATTTTCAGGGATTTGGCAGCATTTTTACTCTTCAGTTGTTTGTTGTACTCCCTTGTTTTGCACACCTTAGTTTTCTGGTTTTGGGTGAAGTCCTAAATGTTTTATGATCCTAGGAACTTTACATGCAACAACCATGAAAGATGCCACCCAGTAACTAATCGCAAGGGTGCTTCTAGATGTCTTTATTCTACCCTGGATATATGAGTTTTGATTTAAATATTTGTTTTGAACTGGTATTTATGTATGTTGTATTCCATTGTGGAGAATTGTGAGGAGTTCTTTTAAAAAACATCTGGTCTAGAATGAAATTTAGTCAACTAACACACCATTATATCTGAGAACCATTTATGGTAATGAGGAAATAAAAGGACTTGCTGGGAAAGGATGAGGGGAGAGAGAGAGGGAGAGAGAGAAGTGAATAAGTGGGCATTACTACCGTAAGGTCTATGTCCATGAAGGGAGGGTGTGCTGGGGAGCCCGCAGAGAGGCACGGCTCCGCAGGCACAGCTCTCATGGTGACGGATGGCTGGACATGAGGGGAGTGAGGATCGATCAGGAGCTGCAGGATCCTGGACAGGGTCATCGTGGGGCTTGTGGCGGTGGGCTGGGTTGGAGGCCAGGCAGGGTGGCTTCGGCAGTAACACAGGGACGGAATGGCAGGGTGATGGTCAGGGACACAGGGAGGCAGGACAGTGGTGACGAGAATGGGCAAGGGGGTTGGGCAGGACACAGGCTACACAGGAAGCTCAGAGGTCAGCTGGTGTCCTGCCAAGTGCCCAGTGAGATGGTGAGTTAGGAGTGAGTGAGAGCAAGCAAGGGCCAGCAAGGGCATGAGAGCAAAAAACAGGCTGGAGCCAGGGCAAAAAGGACAAGAAACAGACTAGGGCCAGGGCAAGAAGCAGACCTTATCTGAGCCAAAAAACAGGCTGGAGCCAAAGAAAAAGCACAAGACTCAAAAGACCCCCAGACTCATAAAAGCTTCCAAAGAACAAAACTCAAAAAGCCAAAGCCAAAAAGCCCCAAAAGACTAGTGTCAAAAAGCCCAAGCCAAAAAATCCCAGAACTTGTGGTGCAGTTACTTTTATGCCCCCTGGCTCTTCCCAAAGTCCGTTTGCTCACAGGAAACTCCTGCCCAAGTCCAACATTGCAGTCCTTTGGTGGAGTCCTTTAGCCATCTGATTTGAGAACCTCTCTGGGGATTGGTGGTCTGCTGCTGACTGCCTGTCCCATGTGAGATATGAAATGGTTGCAGGCAAAGTCCCCCCAGAGACAAGGTGCTCACTGTCCTCTCCTAGCTGCCTCCTGCAAGTGGCACATGTGCCACCCCTCCCTCACAAGCCTTTCACAACCAGTACTGAGATCGAAATCAAGATTAAATTGGCACCTCACAATGTAGCTATGCTTTCTTTGTTTCGCAGGACTATCTCTGCTTTCTTTTGTTTGCAGCAGTCATTGTCTCCATGGTTTCAAGCCTGACATCCAAGTGCCTTTCTAAGACCTGACCATACATTCCCCATCTATGTCTGGAATGGTGGGTATTAGGAGCTTTTCCACAAGATCTTATGGTATCTAGTACAAAAACTGCAAACCTTCTCCCATCAGACAACGACGACTATGTACATTTGTTAAGTTCCACTGGCTCTGAAGGCTGCAAGTGTTTGCAATGCTACACAAGTAGCACATCTGCAGACACAGTGCTTCCTTCAGCTCAGGTGGCCATATGGATGAACCCTGTGATATTAAAATTTAAGATCTAGTCCAAAAGCCAGGCTTACTGGGCAGAATTAGCTACACATTAAACCAGCTAATAAAATATAATTTCACTTCAGCATTGAAAAGGCAATAGTTAGGACAGCAGCCATGTAATACAGGGTGCTAGGGTAATTAGCTCTGCTGATTCTTTTTCTGAGGTGTGGCAACTGCATCACTGACTGTTTGTGATATAATCTATACTCTTTTAAGGCAGTTCTGCCTGTGCTGTCTCTTAAGTGCAACATCTTAGGTTTTTACACAGCTATATGTACGTCACATGTGTGACAGGTCCTCAGGCTCCAAGTACCATCCATTCCTGGGCTTTCCAGACCTCTTCCAGCCTCAGGGGCCACTGCTGTGTCTCTGGCATGTCATTTACTGTAGACTCAGGTACTGCTTTTGTCATACCCAGTAGTTTAGTTTTGGGTTACTGGGACTTCACACAATTGGGCTTCTAATTGCCTTGGCATGTGGCATATGTAGTATCCTGTAAATTCTTGATAATCAAACCAATCCAATTATAATTGTGTTGTTGGAAAGCTCAGCAGATTCCTTCTTTTGAGGTTTTAACAATAGTGTGCAATTCCTGAACTGTGTTGATGTACTAGAGGACAAGTAGGTGGAGTATTCTTAGAGCCATTACATAATGAATTCTCAGCATAAATCCCAGACCAAGCACCTATTTAATATCTGTGAGCAGAGAGAGCCAGGAGGGGGTCCTGGATAGGTAGAAATATTTGAAGCACATATGGAAAGGAAGGTTGTCCCTTAGATAGGGTGAATGATATTAGGGCGGTAAAATAGATAATAATGAAGTACACATGGAGAGAGTAAAAAAGCACTTGTTAAAGCAAGGACCTTTTTACATTGTGGTAGAAGATATCATGGTTAATCTGGAAGCACTGGATTTTAAAGATAGAGAGATTCAGCATATTTCCTATGCTGAAGAGCATTACAATTATGAGAAGGAGGTAGTGGAAGACCTGTAAATAGCTTGTCATGGTGATAGCAGGGTGGTAGCATTGGAGCCAAGAGTTTGTTCATGTATCTCACAAAACTAGTAGGGTAAGAATAGTTAATAGTATTTGAAAGCAGGAGTTTGCTGTCTGATATTCTGAGAAAAGGATAAAATGATGCCAGCAGGCAAGTACAAAATTACAATGAGACATTAAGAAAGTGATGTTAACTTTCTGTGAGACTGTCAACACAGCATTTCTTAAGATGATTCACAAAAGTCAACATGTGAAGTAGCAAGGACATACAGAAGAGCTTTGGCTGGAATGAAGACAGAAAAAAAAAAGTCTTGGGTATTCTGTATCATAAAATGTGGCTTAGTACATCAAAGATGTGAATTCCTGGAAGAAAAGCCAGGAATCCAGTCAGATCCAAAGTCACGCACAAATGGCAGGACTAGTGATGCGATGATGAATCTGCTTTGTTGATCTTGATGGATGTGCATTAACATAACTGCTATCTCAGTTTATTTTATACTTCTTGTGATGTTCCAGTAGGCATTCCTGAGAGTCCTATTGGTTGGAATTATATTGTACCATGTTAAAGAAATGGACTAATTTGATGGACAACTTTGGTTTTTTGCACCAAAATCTTTAAAAAATTGCTAAAAATATTTTAAAAAGAACTATACAAAATAGGTATGTAGTGTTTAAAGAAATAATATAAAAATAGCTGTTGCTAAATACACACATTTTTATGGTGAATTGCATTTCTAAACTCAAATTTGTGGTTTTTCTAAACAACAAATTATAAACTAGTAAAAGAATAGAATTCTACTCAAGTCATTATATCCATTCTCAGTTTTATTTCATTCCTGAAAGATGAAAGTAGTTTGGATTTAGGAATAAATTGCTGAGTAGTAATGCAAAAAGTACCCATTGAGATTGTGTTTGGCTTTGTTTTGCTAAATTTCCCCCCCATTAGTATTTTTTTGTAATAAAATATGCTTTTAGAAATTTATAGAATAAGGTGCTAATTTTTCCCAGTCCTTCTCTCCTAAGTAAGAGCTACATAGAAGGAAATGGTTAAATTCTAGAGTCTTGTTTGGGCTGTTCTGTCATTTCAAGGACATAATGTGCTGTGACAGCCACCTTTCATCTTTTGAGAAGTTATTTGGTCTTGTCACTTTGGAGGAAGCTGGGATCCTCACTCAGTTGTTTCATTACCTGGATAGGGGCTAGGAAATGGATGAGTAAATGCACTCTATGCAGCTGCTTTGCTATTAATCTTTGCAGTAGAACTACCACTCTGCAGTTAGGTTAGCAGTAACATACCATCCCATGGGAGTAAGGAGAAACCAGAGTATAAATATTTTTCTAGCAGGATTCTGACATCTAAATAAAATCTCTGGGAGACTATAGTACTGACATTTTTACCTCTGCCCTTTTTACATTCTGGTTTGGTGTTTATGTATGTAAGTTTAATGTTAATCCCCTTTAGAATTCTCTTACCTTTACAGGCAAGTTTGTGAGTGAAAATTAGTATCCAGTAACAATGCTTGAAAGAAAAGACATTAACATCACACATCATGCAAACTCTTTATGAAAAGAAACAAAAATTCCTGTCCATACTAAGAACTCCCTCGTCCTAGATTATGTTTTGAGGAAAATAGAACTACTTTGACAAGTTGCATGATGGTTTTGTGATGTGAATTTATGTCCTCTAGAGGCTAGAGTGAGATCGTTTAACCTATGTTCACTTGTTCCCTAAGCCAAAAATTCTAGATCACTGGGCCTAAATTGAAGGTCTAGGGGTCTTAATGTTTTAATGCACTGCACTGCCAATATCCCAGATACTCTTGCTTTTTCTTGAAATCTTTAACATTGTCACAGTGACTGTCACCTCCTTGGCAATACAATGACAATGAAAGCATAGAAGTAGCAAGGTATTAAACAGTTGAGTAACTACTTTGTGCACAAAGAAAAGCACCAATTCTTAAAGTATCAGCCTCAAAAAGTGCTAAAATTAAAAAGAAATTAATCTTTTTTTCAGGGACCATGAAAAGATTATGTCATAGTTTCACCCACATCTCAGTGGCCTAGCTCTGAGATCTTCACTGCCTTCTGTGGTTTGCAGGTGGGGGGTATATTCCCCTAACTTATTATTCATTACTTCTTAAGATTCCTCAGCAAAGACAGTAATTTTCATCCCTGAAAATAACAAGAAGAGCAGTACATCCAGTTATGTTACACTGACAGGATGTCAAGAAAATGAAAACAAATGGTTTGAGTAGTCCTTCAGGGGATAAAGAGTTCAGTTACTAAGCTACGCACTAGAAACTGTGATTTAGTCATCTTGGATGATTTTATTTCTATTTCTTCAGTGGGTTTAACCACATAAATCTCTGTTTGGTTGCTAGAGAGAGATACCTGAGAAATTTGGTACTGCTTTTGTCATACCCAGAGTTTGTGGACTGCTGTGCCAACAAATGCTGGAGTGAAGGAAGAAGCAGTAACATTAGCTGTGTCCTTATTTGCCCAGGTTTTTGAGCACATGTGTATTTTTAGATTGCCGTGCAAACAGGTGGGTGACCTACTTGGTGATATTCATGAATGTACTGTTATAAATACAGCATGTCTCTTGCATTCTCTTTCCCTCTGTGAATTTCTATTTCCAACCTTTTTCAGGCCTCAGGTCACTTAGAGCATTAATTAAAATAGACTGGATGAGTTGTAAAAGAAGAGAAATGAAAATTCAAGTTGTTTTACTCTGTATATGTAGAAAAGACAATTCTGGCACAGATATTGTCATAGAGAGTCGTACTTAACTTCTCTTATATAGCCTAAATGGATCAGGTTCACTTTTGCTGCACATACATAATTCAGATATGTGAAGTGTTTATACTGCTATTCTATCACCCACAGCTGTAGGATGTTGCTAGAGATGTATTGAGGCTTGGTGTTGTTTGGCTGGGAAATATAGATCAAAGTGTTTATGTATGTGTTTAAATCCCCTTTATAGAATGCTGAGTAAAATAAATTCTGAAAACCACGTATTTATAGCATGATAATTACTCAGAACCAGTTCTCTACTGTACACTTCTAATTTTCAAAATGGATGGATTTCTACTGTACAAACTAATTTTCAAATTGGATGTAAAAAGTAACCTTTTAACTTCACAGCCCAACTCGTGCCTGCTAAACTCACAGGCTCCCAGATTAACATTACCTTTAGCAGCGATCATAGGTGTAGAGCTTCACAGTGACGGGGAGATGCAGCACAAGGCACAGATGCTTTCCATTTACTGTTTCATGTAGGCAGTTTTGTGTCCAGCTATGCCTTAATACACTGGAGAATGCTTGTTATAGTCTGTGTATTCTTATCCTTTATGAGTGCTGTGGAGTGCTGAGGGGGGCTAGCTCTGCTGGATGCCGGATGCTGGGCTAGCCTCTATCACTTCTGCTCTGCAGCTGGACAGGGGAGACAAAATACAACAAAAGGCTCGTGTGTCAAGACAAGAGCAAGGCAGGACCTTTGTCATAGGCAAAATGGACTCAGCTTGGGGAAATTAACTAATTACCAATCAAAAATTAGAGTAGGGTAAAGAGAAATAATGAGTCTTCAAAGGCTTTACTGCACCCCTCCCTTTCTCCTTTTTTCATGAACTCAGCTTCCCTGCTTATTCAAGGGAATAGGGAATGGGGTCTTTGGTCAGCTTGTTTCATGTTATATCTTTTACTCCTTCCTTCTCATGCCCTTCCTCTGGTTCAGCAGGGAACTGTCTCTGTCTGACATGGGTGAAGATATTGGCATTTTGTCACAGAAGGCACACCTGTAGCAAACTGGCTACTTATCTTGCCATAAACCCAATACATCCACTGCATCTTTCTAAAAGCATGAAGGAAACGATTCTGCCTGTGCATCTGTCATATGGACAGTTCTTCAGATCAGTAGGATTTAGACAGGAGGGGCAACATGAAATTAAAGCCAGACCTAGGCAAATTTTTCCTCACTTTGTTGTGAAAGCCTTGATTGTCGTCCTGGTTTGAAAGCAGTTTCAGGAAAAATCAGTGAAAACATGACAACATGGATTTTGTCCATGGAAAGGAAAAAATTATTCTGTCTTCCAGGAAGGATCCTTGGGGGGATTATGACATATAATTGGATAAAAGGAAGTAGGTATTATTTCCAGTAGCTCACATCCAAAACCTAGACTTATGCTGGAGAAGCCATCCTTATATGGCATCTTTAGGTCTATAAGAGTCCTGGCATTTTGGAAATATTATTTAGCCTCTTAACTACATAAGATCTTGAACTAATTTCAGTGGTTAAAGTTATGGAGGGAACTAGTTGATAAAGATATTTTCTCTCCCATATGAAAATTGTCTTTTTATTAACAGTATATTGACTTTCAATGGAATGTATCTTGAAGCCTGCTTAAAATATGAGTACTTATATTAGAGTGTGTTAGTTCTCCCATTGCTGTGAGACAGGGAGAAGAGTGGCATAGCCCCCATGTTGTTTTAAATATATATGCTGAAATGGCAATTAATTTTGTCATAAATAGTTTTATAATATCTAAGGCAGAATGGAAGACCAAGAAGTTTCAGTTAGTGTTAACTGTGGTGGGGTTTCTGCTGCCTTTATTCAAAGGAGAGGCTGTAATTTGAAACATCATCATTATAAAAGCTAGTTTTTTGTTCCTTGCCAAAAAAGGACCTTGTGTATTGGATTTCATGGGTTTTTGTGTGTGGTGCTCTTTAAAATCAGACAGAGAACAGATGTCACTATACTGGGTAGTCTTTCTTCTTTTGACTGTATTAAGATGTACTGCTTGAGATCATGGACACATATTATTTTGGCTCATCCTCAGCCAGAAGTGAGTAATGGCTGACTATTCAGTCCTGATTAAATCCCTCTTACTATGCATTCTGACATCGTTTAAGAGATCTCTAAATCAAATGAAAAAGCATTCAAAAAGCAAAAGTTGCAACTGGAACAGAAATTATAGTGTTGATGCAGGAGCTGCTGCATGACATTTATGGTTTCCACTACGCAGGAGGTCAGATGTAGATATTATTTGAAGTCTATGAATTTCTGCTTTCTTAGGGGACACACTGCTACCCCCCTGTGATTAAAGGCTGTATTCTAAAGCTACTAGGTGATATTCCTTGGTATGCTCATAAGAATAACCAGTGTCAAATTAGCTTGTTTGCCGCAGTGTGAAGAGATGCATTTTTGTGCGTGTGCAGTCTCCTCCCTGAGAAGGACATAAATATCTAAAGAGAAACAGAAAGGCTCAGCAAACTCCTTTTGGGCTTCTGCCACAAAAGAAAATAATTTTCATTTCTTCTCTGTCCTCACCAGAAAACTCTTGGGATATATCTCACTTTACTTCAGAGCACCCTGCTGTGTAAACACATGAGAAATATGAAATGAAAACTGTTTGAAAAATGCACTGAAAATGTCCAGAACATCCAGCCATGGAGGCTCAGGCTCTGAACTTGCTGATCTCTGAATTCTTCCTCTATACTGCCATCATAACAGCTAACTGATGGTACTAGTAAATGGTGTTTTATCTTTAAAAATGTAAATTTTAAACATCCTTTTAGTATGAATGAGAAGTGGAATTTCACATCAGGATACTAATTGTAGTTAAACATACATTCATTTTTTACCCCTGACAGTTTTACCTGTCAAGATATACTTTTTGCCATGATACAAAGTCAAGACCTGCTACTGCCACAGATGATATTGCAATTAATGTTTTTTATTTGTCTAGTACCTTTGCATGTGTTACTCTGTTTTAGAGTACTTGAGATCTTTCTTGCACAGTTTATAATGCCATTTTAGCAGAGAAAAGCAAAAATATTTAATTTCATATCTGCTTAGTCTCAGGCATGGTAATATGACTGTTGCATGTTTTGTTTCTATGCATTGTCTGCAGATTTCCTACTCCTATGTGTTGGAATCCATAAGGTTAGAGGGTTTTTAGGAAATGGTTAAAAAAGTATGTAGGCCTTAGACTGGAGTTCTGTTAGCATTGCAGATACAGCAGAAAAGTTTCCCAAGCAAGCAGAAAAGTTTCCCAAGCAGTAGACGTGACAAATAACAATAAGCCTCTGTCGGTAGAATTAGCTTTAAGATGGCAACAAAGTTATTTAATGTATATCTTTAGAAGGTTAGCACGAATAGAGCTCTGTTCTTTGTCTCTTTTGAACTAGTCTTTGTTTTAACTACCATTACATGTGTTTTATAAGATTGGATAGAATGCTTGTCAATATGTAGTTTTCTGTGTATGATTAGCTGAAATCTAGACTGAGATGATTTTATGTCTTTCTGTATCACCCCACCCTCGAGAGACTTTTTAGTGTAGATCAGTGAGCTGTTAATATCATGTCTCCATTGTCTTGAGACTGATGTTCTAGAAATAAAAGCAAAAATCTCTTCACTGGTCTAGTTCTAATGTTGCCCATATCTAGACGTTTTGCCCCAGCATAGTGAGTTCCTTTTTTAAGACGTGGGTTCCTGACACAATTAAACTTATATCTACCCTTCCCCCGCAATAACATGGAATGTGATTCTCTGTATATATGTGAATTTTTCAGTTCATATGATCCTATTTTTGTCTTTACTGACTTTAGTTGCCTACGCCACTTTTGTGCAATACAGATTTTGTTACTGGAAAACCTCCATACACCTCAATAAGAGGAGATGCAACTGCTATAGCAAACTACGAGCATATTCTGCAAACTATGAAATATCAATGCTTTTCATGAAACAGATTTGATAAAAGAATCAGTGAAATTTGTTACCTCTTTGAGCTGACACTAGAGAGGAATTTAGAACATAATTGTTCTTTGCTTTATTTGTAATTTTTTCTGCTATTAACTCTTCCAGTGAGGGTGACTCCTTTTGGAGAACAGTATTTACTGAGTTTTGCAAAATCTAGTATTTCCTGGAAAGTACTGACTTTTGTTTGTATATTTGCTTGTAATTTTGTTCTATTGTTTGTGAGTGAATATTTCAGCAGTGGTTTCTGCCTACTGAAAATTACCCAGTGACTCCAGGAAAGTTACAGTCCGCATCTCCTATATTCCTAGATTCCTCATTTTAGAAAGCACATTTGCCTTACTCAGGGCATAGTAATGTCTTGCAGTGTCCTCGGTACTCATCAGGCCATTTGTTAACAAGTATTTTTTTTTTGTCTCCAAACTCCCATAATTTCCTGCCTTAAAATGACTCTAGAATTGCAAATATACATAAAACATGATTCTTCACTTAGAACTAGTGTGTAATCCTCTCTTCTTTTCAACTTCAGTTTTCTGGAGAGTAGAAGGTTGGGTGGCATTTCTGATGACATTTCTTCAAGCAACTTTGAAAAAGCACCCCAGTAGCTCATTTCAGATTTCTTCATGGATCACTGCTAGCCGTCACTAGCCACTGTGTTAATCTGAAGGAGAGCTCAGAGCTAAGAGAGTCACTGTCTCATGAATCTTGCAGTCTACATCTTTTTCTAAATTCTGCCGTGAAGCTCCTTACCACCTTTTCCAAAATCTGCAGAAAGACATCCAAGCAATGAGAGATTAAGAGAATGATGAAAGTTTAGATTGTATCTTGCCTCTGATCTAGTGCTAAACATGTTGTCAAGACTCTGAAATGCGGGAGATGTCTCTGAAAATAATCTGTAACTTGTCTTACTCTGCAGTGGACTCTTTAATTTAGAAATCACCAGTACAGTTGACAATGACTACTTGTTGGCAGTTTATCTGGA
Organism: Ammospiza nelsoni; assembly: GCF_027579445.1. NCBI lineage: Eukaryota > Metazoa > Chordata > Aves > Passeriformes > Passerellidae > Ammospiza > Ammospiza nelsoni. Next base: position 41,381,727 of record NC_080669.1, on the reverse strand, counting down.
GGCTAATGTAATAAGTTACTGACTAGCTAGGACTTTTCAGAGGGAGACTGATTAAATAATCTTCTCTGTATTTTTTATTTTTTCTACTTTTCAAGTTGTCTTGCTGAAGAATGCAAATTACAGTAGTACTACACAAGTTTACATCCTAATTTGTTGCCATGTCTGAAATATGTAATGCCTCAAAAACTAGCACAAAACATGTGTAAATAGTGTCAGTAAATGACTGCTTTATCTTTTTATTCAGTGAGTAATTTCATAACACAACTGTTAAGTTAACCCCCTCTTGTCATTCCTAATGCGAAGATACAACTACTGATTACCTGTTACTGGCTGGGTCATGTCAAAAACAAAATCTGTCTCCCTGATTGGTATTATTTTGTTGTTGCAGCTTCCACATTCCTAAATTCTCTCATAACAGTAGAGTTTCTAGAAAAAGAATATGAAGGTTCCACTTCTGATAGATATTTTAAATCTTTTTCAGAAAAGAGTAGCACCAACTATTTACAATGTTTTGTCAGTCAGGGTTTAGTTTAAATCCAGGAAGTAGTAAATCAACAATGCTTAGGTTTTTTGGGTCTTCTTGAAAGATGACTGTATAGAGTCAATACAGAGAATGTAGGTGGCTGTTGGCTGGTAGAACAGATGGGGATACTTTCAAAGGCTTTTCTACTCTGTGGTATTTCCATTTAAGTTTTGGTGCTTTTATCTTTTGCAAATTAACATTAGGGTTGATAAAATAATGCACTGCAATGGGTAGGTCCTCCTTCTCAGACTTGGCAGCTTTAGTGGAGGATGATAGGAGGAATCTCTTAGCTTGTAAATCATAAGCTTGCACATTTTTTTAGTGCATCACCTGGCCAGTAAAACATTTGGGTTTTGCCATCAACAGCCTTGTCTCAACTGGCCTTTGTTACCTGCCATCTGTTTGGATGGAGTCCTGGCTTGGATCCATGTTCTTTGAATATGTGAATACTTCCTGTTTAAAAAGTATGTGTCTTTGCTGAACAATAGTATAAAATATATGTGCTAGCCTTGCCATGTAAAATCCTGGTTCAGAAATGGATAGCATATCAAAACATTTTCCAAATATCTCTTTTTTAATCAATTATAAATTTTTAGCTAATTTCTTCTTCTCTGTATCTTCTCTGAGAAGGTACAGGCAAGGTCTATGCAGTATCAGATAAATTTCTTTTAGATTAGAATGAAATATTTTTTCAGCCTCCAGTGTTTGCTGGTACATGCAGTGCTCAGCACTGACAATGTCAGACTAGTCAATTTGATGATGATGAAGGATTAGAAGCAGTTTCTGCCGCACTAATCTGAGAAGCTCAATAAGCTTCATATTGTGTATTCTGACACTGTCTGTTGGAACTAAAATCAAAGAAAAGGGGAAAAAGTGTTCAACTTTGGAAAATGTCAGGAAAAGTTCCTTAAGGTTTCTGTATATGAGGTTATACCTTTACTCTGGGAAGTCTTTCAAGTTTACCATCTTACAGAAAAGAAGAATAATCATCAGTATGTGTTTAAATAAATGAAAATGAAAGTGGTAAATATTTTAGCAGATTTTAATTTGATATATGACTCTTTTTCCCTAGAAGTCTTCTGTTGCCCTGAGGACTTTTAGCCTGATGGGTAAAATACATGAGTTCACTATTTTCTGGAAGAGGAGTGATAGAAGCAATAAATTGAAAACTTCTAATTATTTTATAAATAAATAAATAAATGCTTCAAATCCATGCATGAACCCACCCTCTACGATGAATGGAGGTTGATAAAGCATTTTGTTTTTTCACTAGGAAAACTAGCAATGGATGCCTCTTTAACGAGCAGTGATGCTTGTTTCATCCTCCAACTGTTTGAGACAGGAGACTTATTTTTACCAAAACTGCTGTAGAATAGCCTTAAAGCAAATACTGATTATTTATTGCAAAAAATCTAAATGAAAAAAAAACCCAAACTGAAAACATGCATTCAGAAGTTAATATAGTGAAGCCGAAGCTGTTAAATGTAAAACCAAAGTATTAAAACATAAAATAGTCTAACTGCAAACCCTGCTATCTTGAAACAATGTAAAAAATATCTAATTGTATTTTCTTCTCTACTTAGAAATTATTTTGTTTTCAATATGTTTTCAGGTGGATACATAAGACTATGCTACACCTAAGGACTGAAGATATGAATGTATATTGAAAAATTTATTTATTGATTGATTAATAGCAGTTGTCCATGTGTTTTGAATATTTCTGCAAACCAGTAGGCCATTAGATAACAAGGAACTTATTCAATATGCTTCAAGATTTTACAGAATCATTCTACTTCTTCTGTGGAAGTAAACCAGGGAATTACATTGTCAGATGAAAATAACTACAGGGATTTTAAGTGTATTTCTCTATTTTAAATGTACCAAAGGGGAAAAAAACAACTCTGAATATACATCAATAGATCTGTGTCTCGCTGGCAAATGCCAGTATCTTTCTATGGGATTTGCAGTCATATTTACTACAATACAAGTTTATCTCTTAGTTGTCTTGTCATAATGTTGTGTTTTGTTGTAGCAGCTCAAAAACTTTGGTTACATGCAATTAGGTCTTTGCAATTGGTCCATGGTTGCACAAGAAGCAAAAGAGTGCATAATTTTTAGAATAATTTTTAATGTTACCCTAATTATACTGTTTATTCATAGCCAAGCAGTACTTTGGTTAGGAGTAACATCCCAGGAAAAAAGCTATTGACTAGGAGAAGGGGCACAAAAGAAGAATCTTACAAATGAAAATATTCAGAAAAGTTGCACCAATAAATCCACAAGCTTTTAAGGTGCAGAAGGTTTAAAATGAGGACTTATGTTATTGATGGGCTGAACATTTGCCTTCTATAAGAAAAAATGGTCGGGTCAAACAATAACTGTAAAAAAGTCATAAGGAAAATTAATGTATATGAGCATAAATAAACGATCCAGCTACAGCTACGTGGAGTACCTGTCATTAATAAAGAAGAAGAAGAGGTGCTCATGCAAGCAACCTCCTTTTTTAAGAGATGGAGATACAGATCACACTGAAATGCAATCTACTCTTGTTTTTTGATGTAATACTTGAATGTAAATAATATTAATGTTAAATACATCTCTGCCTTGGAAAAAATACCAATGCAAGAACTCTAAATATTCAAGATGTTAAAAGATTTACCTTCCAGATTTTATTTTTTGGGATATCTTTATTTAAAATATGACTGGTTTGGAAACTGGAAGAAAAATAAATGTTACACCCTTTATCCCTGAAATAACAATCAAATTACTTATGTTCCTAGATGAGGTGAGTTACACTCAGTAACAATTACTTTATAAGAAGAAAACAGCTGAATTATATGGAGAAAGAAGTATTTAATAACAAGTGATTCTCATGGAAAAGATTTGGCAGTTTTAAGCTGAAGCCTTGCCAGAGGTTTAGGTTTGGTCGACATACCTCAGGGTTTACTGAACCCTAAAAGAAATGTTTCTACCCGTGGTAGAAATACCTGACACAGAATTTGGATGCTAAGCAGGAATGTAAACTCATTATATCACTGAGCAGGCCAATGCATGCTGCAAGTTCTGGCGTCGCCCTCAGGTACCAGAGTTCTTTGCCAATGTTTTTGACTGTGCTGTCATACTGTGCACAGGTACAAATGAAGGGTTATCATTGCCCATCAATAAGAGGATGTGGATTTTTATGAGCAGCATCTTTTCTTCATGCTGTGTCACAGTGTGAAGAAAGGAAAAAACCATTATCCGTAGAGATAAATCACAGGGAAAGAAATTCAAATCACAGAGAGAGAATCAAGAAACCAGAGTGCTTATAAAGATTAAAAAAAAAAAAATTTACAGAGGCTATGCAATTAGGCAGAGGGTTAAGAGGATAATGAAAGAAGATTACAGAGGGTAAAAGTACGCAACTTGATCAAGACTAAGAACTGAAGGAGCTCAGTACCATTTTTATTGTTTCTTTGAGATTTTCAAAGTGTGTCCATGATGGGGAAAAAAATTAGGATAAGGAGGTATTTCCATGCTTATTTCTTACAGCTTCCTGACATGAACCTGCATATCTGGAAAGAGGCACTATCTACTGCCACTGTGTTTCAATCCCAGCGTTGCTATCCTGCAGCTACAGACTGAGCTTTGTGGTGTATATACTTGGTGCTAGATTGCCTTGAGAACAATATACTTAGAAATGTCAAGCTCCTTAGGAAATAATCCTTTAGTCATAAGAGCATAGGCTACATTATCTTACCTTAGTCTTTCTCCATCTTTAATTGCTAATGTGTTGCTTTTATGTTTTGTGATTTTAGTGCTTGGAAGAGAAAAAAAAATCGTGTTGGGAACTCAGCACATATTTTTTATTATATTCTTACTGCCTCAGTCCTAGAAAATTCATTTTGTATGTGACAAACTGGATCCCTATGACTTTAAGTCCTGTGGCAGAAGGATGCAATGCATCAATTCAGAGCTGTTTTTCAAGTGTCACGGAGTAGCTGGGTTTCCACTTGGTGGAACTGGAAAGTGCCAGTTTACGTCAGATTGATGAATTATGTAAAACCTGGATTCTTAATGTATTATTAATCACCACAAACAAAGGATGATGTTTTAATTAATTTGTGATGATTTTAACATCTTGCTTCCAAACTAACTTATTCAAATAAAAATCTACTATTTTGAAGACATGTATCTCGTTAAAAATTTAGAGAGACTGTTATCAGTGCCCATTGAAAGAAGCAGGAATTTATACAACCATCTCGAGTGTTTAAAGGAATATAGGGTAATACTTTTGAAACAACAGCCGGGGAACCTGTACCCACAGTATTTTAATACAGGGGTGAGTTAGTTGCTTGAAAGGTTTTATAGAACGAGTGTCTGCATGCATAATCAGAATTATCAATGATCAGAACAGAAGCTTATGTGGCTTGTTTCTTTGTTTGAGAAGCGGACAGGATACAAAAAAAACCCTGCAATTAATTTTGCAGTTCAGTATGGGTACACGACAGACAGTTTTTCAGATGGAAAACAAGTCTATCATGAAGACTGACTAACCTGTGCTTTGTTTTCCAATGTTACATTAATCCGACCCTCCCTCCCTCCCTCCCTCTTCCCTCCCTTCCTTCCTTCCTTCCTTCCTTCCTTCCTTCCTTCCTTCCTTCCTTCCTTCCTTCCTTCCTTCCTTCCTTCCTTCCTTCCTTCCTTCCTTCCGACACTTCCGACACTTCCGACACTTCCGACACTTCCGACACTTCCTTCCGACACTTCCTTCCGACACTTCCTTCCGACACTTCCTTCCGACACTTCCTTCCGACACTTCCTTCCGACACTTCCTTCCTTCCGACACTTCCTTTTTTCCTTCCGACACTTCCGTCCGACCCTTCTTTCCTTCATTCCTTCCCACACTTCGTTCCGACAGTTACTTCCGACACTTTCTTCCTTCCTTCCTTCCTTCCTTCCTTCCTTGCTTCCTTCCTTCCTTCCGACAATTCCTTCCTTCCGACAATTCCTTCCTTCCTTCCTTCCTTCCTTCCTTCCTTCCTTCCTTCCTTCCTTCCTTCCTTCCTTCCTTCCTTCCTTCCTTCCTTCCTTCCCACACTTCCTTCCTTCCCACACTTCCTTCCTTCCCACACTTCCTTCCTTCCTTCCGACACTTTTTTCCCACACTTCCGTCCGACACTTCCCGCTGACACTTTCGTCCGACACTTCCTTCCTTCCTTCTGACACTTCCTTCTGACGCTTCTTCTGACACTTCCTTCCGACATCCTTTTCTTCCTTCCTTCCTTTCTTCCTTCCTTCCTTCATTCCTTCCTTCCTCCCGACATTTCCCTCCAACACTTCCTTCCGACACGTCCTTCCTTCCGACACTTCCTTCCGACACTTCTTTCCGACAGCTCTTTCCGACCCTTCCTTCCTTCCTTCCTTCCTTCCTTCCTTCCTTCCTTCCTTCCGACACTTCCTTCCGACACTTCCTTCCGACACTTCCTTCCGACACTTCCTTCCGACACTTCCTTCCTTCCTTCCGACACTTCCTTCCGACACTTCCTTCCGACACTTCCTTCCGACACTTCCTTTCTTCCTTCCGACACCTCCTTCCTTCCTTCCGACACTTCTTTCCGACACTTACTTCCTTCCTTCCGACACTTCCTTCCTTCCGACACTTCCTTTTTTCCTTCCGACACTTCCGTCCGACCCTTCTTTCCTTCATTCCTTCCCACACTTCGTTCCGACACTTACTTCCGACACTTTCTTCCTTCCTTCCTTCTTAAACTTCCTTCTTTCTTCCAAAATTTCCTTCCTTCCTTCCTTCCTTCCTTCCTTCCTTCCTTCCTTCCTTCCTTCCTTCCTTCCTTCCTTCCGACACTTCCTTCCGACACTTCCTTCCGACACTTCCTTCCGACACTTCCTTCCTTCCGACACTTCCTTTTTTCCTTCCGACACTTCCGTCCGACCCTTCTTTCCTTCATTCCTTCCCACACTTCGTTCCGACAGTTACTTCCGACACTTTCTTCCTTCCTTCCTTCCTTCCTTCCTTCCTTCCTTCCTTCCTTCCTTCCTTCCTTCCTTCCTTCCTTCCTTCCTTCCTTTCTTCCTTCCTTCCCACACTTCCTTCCTTCCCACACTTCCTTCCTTCCTTCCGACACTTTTTTCCCACACTTCCGTCCGACACTTCCCGCTGACACTTTCGTCCGACACTTCCTTCCTTCCTTCTGACACTTCCTTCTGACGCTTCTTCTGACACTTCCTTCCGACATCCTTTTCTTCCTTCCTTCCTTTCTTCCTTCCTTCCTTCATTCCTTCCTTCCTCCCGACATTTCCCTCCAACACTTCCTTCCGACACGTCCTTCCTTCCGACACTTCCTTCCGACACTTCTTTCCGACAGCTCTTTCCGACCCTTCCTTCCTTCCTTCCTTCCTTCCTTCCTTCCTTCCTTCCTTCCTTCCTTCCTTCCTTCCTTCCTTCCGACACCTCCTTCCTTCCTTCCGACATATCCTTCCTTCCTTCCTCCCTTCCTTCCTTCTTTCCTTCCTGCCTTCCTGCCTTCCTTCCTTCCTTCCGACACTTCCTTCCGACACTTCCTTCCGACACTTCCTTCCTTCGTTCCGACACTTCCTTCTTTCTTCCGACACTTCCTTCCATCTTTCCGACACTTCAATCCTTTTTTCCGACACTTCCTTCCGACACTTCCTTCGTTCCTTCCGACACGTCCTTCCTTCCGACACTTCTTTCCGACACTTCCTTCCTTCCGACACTTCCTTCCTTCCTTCCGACACTTTTTTCCCACACTTCCGTCCTACACTTCACGCTGACACTTCCTTCCGACACTTCCTTCCTTCCTTCCGACACTTCCTTCTGGCGCTTCTTCTGACACTTCCTTCCGACATCCTTTCCTTCCTTCCTTCCTTCCTTCCTTCCTTCCTTCCTTCCTTCCTTCCTTCCTTCCTTCCTTCCTTCCTTCCTTCCTTCCGACACTTCCTTCCGACACTTCCTTCCTTCCGACACTTCCTTTTTTCCTTCCGACACTTCCGTCCGACCCTTCTTTCCTTCATTCCTTCCCACACTTCGTTCCGACAGTTACTTCCGACACTTTCTTCCTTCCTTCCTTCCTTCCTTCCTTCCTTCCTTCCTTCCTTCCTTCCTTCCTTCCTTCCTTCCTTCCTTCCTTCCTTCCTTCCTTCCTACCTTCCCACACTTCCTTCCTTCCCACACTTCCTTCCTTCCCACACTTCCTTC